>NC_057797.1:679567983-680167983 GCF_018294505.1 Triticum aestivum | reverse complement strand
TAGAAACTTTGGGGCACTCTTTGAGGTTCTATGTGTTGGTTGAATAGATGAATCTGAGATTGTGTGATGCATATCGTATAATCATACCCACGGATACTTGAGGTGACATTGGAGTATCTAGGTGACATTAGGGTTTTGGTTGATTTATGTCTTAAGGTGTTATTCTAGTACGAAATCTAGGGCTGTTTGTGACACTTATAGGAATAGCCCAACGGATTGATTGGAAAGAATAACTTTGAGGTGGTTTCGTACCCTACCATAATCTCTTCGTTTGTTCTCCGCTATTAGTGACTTTGGAGTGACTCTTTGTACCGTTTGTGCTCAGTTTTATCATTAGTTACCTTGCTGTTTTTGAAGGAAATATGCCCTAGAGGCAATAATAAAGTTATTATTTATTTCCTTATATCATGATAAATGTTTATTATTCATGCTAGAATTGTATTAACCGGAAACATAATACATGTGTGAATACATAGACAAACAGAGTGTCACTAGTATGCCTCTACTTGACTAGCTCGTTGATCAAAGATGGTTATGTTTCCTAACCATAGACATGAGTTGTCATTTGATTAACGGGATCACATCATTAGGAGAATGATGTGATTGACATGACCCATTCCATTAGCTTAGCACCCGATCGTTTAGTATGTTGCTATTGCTTTCTTCATGACTTATACATGTTCCTATGACTATGAGATTATGCAACTCTCGTTTACCGGAGGAACACTTTGTGTGCTACCAAACGTCACAACATAACTGGGTGATTATAAAGGTGCTCTACAGGTGTCTCCAAAGGTACATGTTGGGTTGGCGTATTTCGAGATTAGGATTTGTCGCTCCGATTGTCGGAGAGGTATCTCTGGGCCCTCTCGGTAATACACATCACTTAAGCCTTGCAAGCATTGCAACTAATGAGTTAGTTGCAGGATGATATATTACGGAATGAGTAAAGAGACTTGCCGGTAACGAGATTGAACTAGGTATTGAGATACCGACGATCGAATCTCGGGCAAGTAACATACCGATGACAAAGGGAACAATGTATGTTGTTATGCAGTCTGACCGATAAAGATCTTCGTAGAATATGTAGGAGCCAATATGAGCATCCATGTTCCGCTCTTGGTTATTGACCAGAGACGTGTCTCGGTCATGTCTACATTGTTCTCGAACCCATAGGGTCCGCACGCTTAACGCTACGATGACAGTTTCATTATGAGTTTATATATTTTGATGTACCGAAGGTTGTTCGGAGTCCCGGATGTGATCACGGAGTTGACGAGGAGTCTCGAAATGGTCGAGACATAAAGATCGATATATTGGACGAATATATTTGGACACCGGAAAGGTTCCGGGTAAGATTGGGACAATACCGAATCACCGGGAGGTTTTCGGAACCCCCCGGGAGGTATATGGGCCTTATTGGGCCATAGTGGAAAGGAGGGGAAAGGAGCAAGGGAGGGGCGCCCCCCCAAGCCCAATCTGAACTGGGAAGGGGGCCGCCCCCCCTTTCCTTCCTCCCTGCTTCCTCTTCCTTCCCTCTCCTACTCCTAATAGGAAAAGGGGGAGTCCTACTCCCGGTGGGAGTTGCACTCCCCCCCTTGGGGCGCGCCGCCCTCCTTGGCCGCCCCCCTCCTCCACTCCTTTATATACGGGGGAAGGGGGCACCTCAGAGACACAACAATTGATCATTGATCTCTTAGCCGTGTGCGGTGCCCCCCTCCACCATAATCCTCGATAATATTGTAGCGATGCTTAGGCGAAGCCCTGTGACGGTAGAACATCAAAATTGTCACCACGCCGTCGTGCTGACGAAACTCATCCCCGACACTTTGCTGGATCGAAGTCCGGGGATCGTCATCGAGCTGAACGTGTGCAAAAACTCGGAGGTGCCGTAGTTTCGGTGCTTGATCGGTCGGGCCGTGAAGACGTACGACTACATCAACCGCGTTGTTATAACGCTTCCACTTCTGGTCTACAAGGGTACATAGACAACACTCTCCCCTCTCGTTGTTGTGCATCACCATGATCTTGCGTGTGCGTAGGAAAATTTTCAAATTACTACGTTCCCCAACAGTGGCATCCGAGCCTAGGTTTTATGCGTTGATGTAATATGCACGAGTAGAACACAAGTGAGTTGTGGGCGATATAAGTCATACTGTTTACCAGCATGTCACACTTTGGTTCGGCGGTATTGTTGGATGAAGCGGCCCGGACCGACATTACGCGTACGCTTACGCGAGACTGGTTTTACCGCCGTGCTATGCACACAGGTGACTAGCGGGTGTCAGTTACTCCAACTTTAGTTGAACCGAGTGTGGCTACGCCCGGTCCTTGAGAAGGTTAAAACAGCACCAACTTGACAAACTATCATTGTGGTTTTGATGCGTAGGTAAGAACGGTTCTTGCTAAGCCCGTAGCAGCCACGTAAAACTTGCAACAACAAAGTAGAGGATGTCTAACTTGTTTTTGCAGGGCATGATGTGATATGGTCAATACATGATGAGATATAAGTTGTTGTATAAGATGATCAAGTTTTGTTGATGTTATCGGCAACTGGCAAAAGCCTCATGGTTATCTCTCTATTGCATAAGATGCAAGCGCCAAATAATTACTTTACTTTATCGCTATGCGATAGCAATAGTTGCAAGAGCAATTGTTGGCGAGACAACCATATGACAACACATTGATATAGATCAAGATGATGGAGATCATGGTGTCATGCCGGTGACGATGGAAATCATGACGATGTTTTGGAGATGGAGATCAAAGGCACAAGATGATGATGGCCATATCATGTCACATATTATGATTGCATGTGATGTTTATCTTTTATGCATCTTATCTTTGCTTAGTTATGACGGTAGCATTATAAGATGATCTCTCACTAAATTTCAAGATAAAAGTATTCTCCCTGAGTATGCACCGTTGCCAAAGTTCGTCATGCCCAGACACCACGTGATGATCGGGTGTGATAAGCTCTACGTCCATCTACAATGGGTGCAAGCCAGTTTTGCACACGCAGAAATACTCGGGTTAAACTTGACGAGCCTAGCATATGTAGATATGGCCTCGGAACACTAGAGACCGAAAGGTCGAGCATGAATCATATAGTAGATATGATCAACATAATGATGTTCACCATTGAAAACTACTCCATTTCAGAGTTCTTAAGTAATATGATTAATTGAACTTTAATTTATCATGAACTTAGTCCTGGTAGTATTAGCATATCTATGTTGTAGATCAATGGCTCGCGATGTTGCTCCCAGTTTATTGTGTTCCTAGAGAAAAGTTATGTTGAAAAATGTTAGTAGCAATGATGCAGATTGGATCCGTGATCTGAGGATTATCCTCATTGCTGCACAGAAGAATTATGTCTTTGATGCACCACTAGGTGACAGGCCTATTGTAGGAGCAGATGCAGACGTCATGAACGTTTGGCTAGCTCAATATGATGACTACTTGATAGTTTAGTGCACCATGCTTAACAGCTTAGAATCGGGATTTCAAAGACGTTCAAACGTCATGGACCATATGAGATGTTCCAGGAGTTGAAGTTAATATTTCAAGCAAATACCCGAGTTGAGAGATATCAAGTCTCCAACAAGTTCTATAGCTAAAAGATGGAGGAGAATAGCTCAAGCAGTGAGCATATGCTCAGATTGTCTGGGTACTACAATCGCTTGAATCAAGTGGGAGTTAATCTTCTAGATAAAATAGTGATTGACAGAATTCTCTAGTCACCATCACCAAGTTAGTAGAACTTAGTGATGAACTATAATATGCAAGGGATGACGAAAAGAATTCACAAGCTCTTCACGATGCAAAAATCGGTGAAGGTAGAAATCAAGAAAAACATTAAGTGTTGATGGTTGACAAGACCACTAGTTTCAAGAGAAAGGGCAAAGGGAAGAAGGGGAACTTCAAGAAGAACGGCAAATAAGTTGCTGCTCTAATGAAGAAACCCAAGTCTGGACCTAAGCCTGAGACTAAGTGCTTCTACTGCAAAGGGACTGGTCACTGGAAGCGGAATTGCCCCAAGTATTTGGCGGATAAGAAGGATGGCAAAGTGAACAAAGGTATATTTGATATACGGATTATTGATGTGTATTTTACTAGTGTTCGTAGCAACCCCCCGGTATTTGATACTGGTTCAGTTGCTAAGAGTAGTAACTCGAAACGGGAGTTGCAGAATGAACAGAGACTAGTTAAGGGTGAAGTGACGATGTGTGTTGGAAGTGGTTCCAAGATTGATATGATCATCATCGCACACTCCCTATACTTTCGGGATTAGTGTTGAACCTAAATAAGTGTTATTTGGTGTTTGCATTGAGCATGAATATGATTTGATCATGTTTATTGCAATACGGTTATTCATTTAAGTAAGAGAATAAATTGTTGTTCTGTTTACATATATGGTTACACACCCAATGAAAATGGTTCGTTGGATCTCGATCGTAGTGATACACATATTCATAATATTGAAACCAAAAGATGCAAAGTTAATAATGATAGTGCAACTTATTTGTGGCACTGCCGTTTAGGTCATATTGGTATAAAGCGCATGAAAACTCCATGCTGATGGACTTTTGGAATCACTTGATTATGAATCAGTTGATGCTTGCGAACCATGCCTCATGGGCAAGATGACTAAGACTCTGTTCTCCGGAGCAATGCGGCAAGCAGCAGATTTGTTGGAAATCATGCATACTGATGTATGTGGTCCGATGAATATTCAAGCTCGCGGCAGGTATCATTATTTTCTGATCTTCACAGATGATTTGAGCAGATATGAGTATATCTACTTGATGAAACACAAGTCTGAAACATTTGAAAAGTTCAAAGCATTTCAAAGTGAAGTGGAGAATCATCGTAACAAAATAACAGTTTCTACGATATGATCGCAGAAGTAAAATATTTGAGTTACAAGTTTGGCCTATAGTTAAAACAATGTGAAATAGTTTCACTACTCACGCCACCTGGAACACCACAGTGTAATGGTGTGTCCGAACATCGTAACCGTACTTTATTAGATATGGTGCGATCTATGATGTCTCTTACTGATTTATCGCTATCGTTTTGGGGTTATGCATTAGAGACAACTACATTCACGTTAAATAGGGCACCATCTAAATCCGTTGAGACGGCACCGTATGAACTATGGTTTGGCAAGAAACCTAAGCTTTCATTTCTTAAAGTTTGAGGTTGCAATGCTTATGTGTAAAAGTTTCAACCTGATAAGCTCAAACCCAAATCGGAGAAGTGCGTCTTCATAGGATACCCAAAAGAAAATGTTGGGTACACCTTCTATCACAGATCCGAAGGCAAGATATTGGTTGCTGAGAATGGATCCTTTCTAGAGAAGGAGTTTCTCTCGAAAGAAGTGAGTGGGAGGAAAGTAGAACTTGATGAGGTAACTATACCTGCTCCCTTATTGGAAAGTAGTTCATCACAGAAATCTGTTCCTGTGACTACTACACCAATTAGTGAGGAAGCTAATGATGATGATCACGTAACTTCAGATCAAGTTACTACCGAACCTCGTAGGTAAACCAGAGTGATATCCACACCAGAGTGGTACGGTAATCCTGTTCTAGAGGTTATGTTACTTGAACATGACGGCCTACGAACTATGAGGAAGCGATGATGAGCCCAGATTCCGCGAAATCGCTTGAGGCCATGAAATCTGAGATGAGATCCATGTATGAGAACAAAGTGTGGACTTTGATTGACTTGCCCAATGATCGGCAAGCAATTGAAAATAAATGGATCTTCAAGAAGAAGACTAACGCTGACGGTAATGTTACTGTCTACAAAGCTCGACTTGTCACAAAAGGTTTTCGACAAGTTCAAGGAATTGACTACGATGAGACCTTCTCACCCATAGCGATGCTTAAGTCTGTCCAAATCATGTTAGCAATTGCCGCATTTTATGATTATGAAATTTGGCAGATGGATGTTAAAACTGCATTCCTGAATGGATTTCTGGAAGAAGAGTTGTATATGATGCAAGCTCCAAGCGATCCATCTATGGACTGGTGCAAACATCTCGGAGTTGGAATATACGCTTTGATAAGTTGATCAAAGCATATAGTTTTATACAGACTTGCAGTGAAGCTTGTATTTACAAGAAAGTGAGTGGGAGCACTACAACATTTCTGATAAGTATATGTGAATGACATATTGTTGATCGTAGATAATGTAGAATTATTCTGCAAAGCATAAAGGAATGTTTGAAAGGAGTTTTTCAAAGAAAGACCTCGGTGAAGCTGCTTACATATTGAGCATCAAGATCTATAGAGATAGATCAAGACGCTTGATAAGTTTTTCAATAAGTAGATACCTTGACAAGATTTTGAAGTAGTTCAAAATGGAACAGTCAAAGAAGGAGTTCTTGCCTGTGTTACAAGGTTTGAAGTTGAGTAATACTCAAAACCCGACCACGGCAGAAGATAGAAAGAGAATGAAAGTCATTCCCTATGCCTCAGCCATAGGTTCTATAAAGTATGCCATGCTGTGTACCAGACCTATTGTATACCCTACCCTAAGTTTGGCAAAGGAGTACAATAGTGATCTAGGAATAGATCATTGGACATTGGTCAAAATTATCCTTAGTGGAATAAGGATATGTTTCTCGATTATGGAAGTGACAAAAGGTTCATCGTAAAGGGTTACGTCGATGCAAGTTTTGACAGTGATCCAGATGACTCTAAGTCTCAATCTGGACACATATTGAAAGTGGGAGGAATTAGCTAGAGTAGCTCCGTGCAGAGCATTGTTGACATAGAAATTTGCAAAATACATACGGATCTGAATGTGGCAGACCCATTGACTAAACTTCTCTCACAAGCAAAACATGATCACACCTTAGTACTCTTTGGGTGTGTAACATCCCAAAATTCTAAATTTTGGAATGTTATAATAAACAGATAGATTGGGTTGATTGTTTGATTGATTGATTGAAAGTGAGTGAATTCAAAAACTTTTTGAAAGTTAAATGAGAGGGAATAAAAGGACTTTCCCAAACTTTCATTTTTCATTCGTGATCTCCAGGAATTCAAATGCTTTTCAGCACCAAACCCTAGAGAGAGGATGACACGACTTCTTCCATTTAAATTAAATGAAAAGGGTTGTCGAAAATATTTGAATTTCATTTGAAAATATTTCAAATTCATAAACTTCAAGCAACTCAATGATTTTCATGAGAGAAGATAAAATGACCTCTTCAAAATGTATGAATATGAGTTGGAAGTTAAAAAGGATCAAATTCAAAGTCCTTTTGGGAATCATTTTCAATTTGGAGTTATTTGGGTTTTATTCAAATTATTTTTCTCCAAAAATAAAATATATGGAAATTAGGGTAAAATGATTCCCTACATTAGAAAATTGGAGAGAGATAAATTTGAATTAATTTTGGTATTTTTAAAATGATTTTATTGAGTTTTTATTGCACCATTAGCACTCTTTGAATTATCTGAATTTGTGTGTATTTTATTTAATGCTAGAAAAATGTTCATATCGTAGAAAATCTTTTTTTGAAAATTTTGATATATTATATGCCTATATAATATTTTTAGTTATTTTGTTTTATTATTTTAGCTCTCTGAAAAAAATGTTTTTTTTAAACTTCGCCGACTGGGCCGGCCCAGCACCCAGCCAGGCCAAGGCCCAGCTCCGCGCCGCCTCGCCCGTCGTCCCCGACCGGGACTCCTCCCAGAGTGCGGCGCCGCGCCGCCACCGGCCGCCCCTTCCCCACGCCACCGCGCCTCCCCTCCTGTATAAATGCGCCGCCCCCGCCGCCCTCTTCTCCCCCTCTCTCTCCCTCGAGCGCCGCGCCCCTCGCCTCACGCCACCACCAACTGCCGCCGCCGCCGCACTTTGCTGCCGCCGTCGCCCCTCGCTGCGCGCCGCCGCCGCCCGCACCACCTCGCCACCGCTCCCCGCTGACGCGCCGCGCCTTGCTGTTGCTCGCCCGCAACCATCGCCCCGCTCCTCGCCGACGCTCGCTGCCGCGGGAAGCCTCCGGAGTTCGCTGCCAGTTTTCCAACGAAAAACCGCCCCGACCGGTAAAACCCTAGAACGGTTTTTATTTCGGTCTTTTTCGGTTAGTTAGATCGGTTTTTCTCTTTTAGTTAGATTTAGTTTATGAACGTTCATTAGATAGGATTCGATAGAGAACGAGTTCGTTCTTTAGCTCTCTGTAGCGAACGTTCAATATTTAGTTTTTTTCTTTTATTTCTTGTCCAGGGACCTATTTGTAGTAGTTTCTTTTATAGATTAGTCCCTGTACTTCAAACGACCACATCTTTTCGCTTGTTTGTCCAAATCCAACGAAACCAATGCTCACGTCTTTGTTATGATCTCCTCTATCCAGATAAACAACTTAAACATGTTTTTGAAAAGTTTAAAATTTGAATTAGATCAGATTTGTATTCAAACTTCGTTTGATCATAACTTGAGTTTCGTAGCTCCGTTTGAGTTGATTCTTTTTGGAAATCGAAGCTCTTGACCTAAACTTTCTGATAAGGACAAATTCACATAATTTTGGTATTGTTAGAAATTGTTTTATGTTGCGAGAGTTATTTTCTTAGTTTTGGTGTTTTCCGATTCATCTTCTTCGTTCTTTCTGATCCTTTGAGTGATTGCTTATGTGTGGTTACTATTGCTTGTCTACGATAGATTAAACGGAGTGTGACGAGTAGAACTATCAAGAGTTATGAGTGCGAATCATCTTCATCAACATTGCAGGCAAGTTCACACTTTGATCATATCCCTTTTCATACCCAGTTTTTATGCATTAGTTTCACCCTCAAACATTGCATGAGTAGGATTGGTAACATGTGGGTATTGGGAAGTAGTTGATGAGGTAGGAACCTATTGTCCCGCATTCAAACCTTGGGAGTTACTATTACGTTATGCTTATAGTGCCATGCGATGCTCGTAGACGTGGATTGGGTTTTGAGAGTATTCATGACAGATGTGAGATTGTTAATTAATGGTTTACTTAAGGTGGCAACTTAAACACACATCTGGTGGATTGAGGTACCTAGGTATTCCAGGATTGCCTGTCTAGGCACCTGGGTAGACCAGGATTGCCTGTTTTTTATGGATTGTCACCCAGGCTCAAAGGGATCATGAGATTATTCATACTAGAAACTTCCGTGTGCAGCCACAAGCTATTATGGGCTCTAGCATAGTTGATTAAGGCGTGCGAATTCTTACAGGGTAGACTAGCAGATGTAGGGGAAAGTAGGTGTAATGGTCTATCCATCGTAAGGTGCTAGCGCTTCTGAAAGACTATGTCTCAGTCATACGTCTTCTCAAACACCATGTAGTGCGAGAAACCAAACGGAGGCGATCGAGTCTTGTGGGGAAAAGTGCGCAAACCTCTGCAGAGTGTATAAACTAATCATGATTAGTCGTGTCCCCAGTTATGGACAACTTGAGTATCTAGTACCTGGATTATCATGTGAATCTCATCATGTTACTTTAAATTAATTTTGTTGGGTTAAATGATGTTACTAAATTGGGATTGAGAATGCCGTCAACCATTCTCAATGTTCAACAACCACCATGATAGTTAAATAAAATTTATTCCTTTGCAGTAGGGAAAAATTGGCTTTTCGCAAAAACCTTATAATCGTAGAGCTTTTCCACCAGCCATATATGCATGTAGTGATAGCCATTATTCATCATTGCTCTACAGTGTGAATTTGCCAGTACATTCAATGTACTGACCCTTTGTGGCTGCAACGTCTCATGTTGCAGGATTATCTTATGACGAGTAAGTGATACGTTAGGGTTATGATTTCTACACTCAACTTTGCCGTTGGTGTTGATGGGAATCCACAACCTTGTTACTTCCGCTATTTGGATTAAGGTAATAGTATTTACATTACTTATACATGTGATTTACCTCTGTTATAAATCCTCGAGTACTGTGTGTGTCAGCATACCGATCTAGGGATGACACTTAAGCACAGAGACTTGATCCATTCGGGTCGGGTCGCTACAAGATGGTATCAGAGCACAAGTTGACTGTAGGACGTGACCCTAGAAACTGGCAAGCCCATAGCAAAGATTTTTCTCTACAACTTTCCCTTTCAAAAGATCTTTTACATCTCTTCTCTTCTGAGCTTATTCAAATATTCCCTTTTAGTTAGACCATACCCCTTTCCCCTTTTGACCACACAAAGATTCGACTGATGAGACCACTCTAAGAAGTACAAGATATCGGACAACTAAGACCACTTCGGAATGAAGAGTATTTTTCGTGCATCTGAATAATGGAAACTACAACGGTTGAAGACCCAAGACAAGTAGAATTTGAAGGCTCTAAAGAATTCCCAGATTTGTATGACCTAGGAAGGCTACCCTTATGGAACTTGGCAGACTATGGAAGTTGTCAATACCTGAGATCAAGGTGTATCGGAGAAAGACTGAAACAAGGAGCATGAGAACTCAAAGTTTTGTCAAGAAAACCCTAAGGTAGGAGATATCAATTATGAAAGATAGCTCATGGCAATGACAAGGGCAGAAACACGGCTACCCCTGATGATATCGCCTGTTGATGCTATTGTCACCATGCTGAGTTAAGGATGAAGTTTTAACCTTAGCTAAGTGTATCACCGGGATCTGGAGTGTTACATCAAGAAGTTAAGATGGACCTACAAGAAGTAGTATTTTGACAAGGAAGTATTTCATGAGGAACTGAAGGACAGTAGGACCATGGTTCATGCGAAGGATGTTGAAACCAGAAGTTTGGAACGCAAATCCAGAATAATAAAGGATGTCATGAGAGACTTCGCGTCAACAGAGATGATCTCGCAAAAGAACTTGAGAAGGACAAGCATGATCGGAAGAATCCCATCGGAGATATGAACAAAACTGGAAGAGTTTGGCGACATTGAAGATTTATTGACCTTTAGAAGACCAAACCCCTGTTATATGCCTACGCTAGATGTGACGTTTGTGAGCTGTCATTTGTTTGATGTTTTCCCGACAGCCACAAATAAAATCTGTCTTTTCAAAACTTTTGTTTGCCTTGTGTGTATCCCTCTCTCTCTCTCTCTCTTATCTTACCCCAAACCCATGGACCCAATAGAGGACGAATGGAGATGAACTCATGTTTCCCTGGACCGATAAGTCAATTGGAGATAGACCAATGGATTCAGAACATGGAGGATCACATGAAGAATAACCCTATAGTCGGAAAGGATATGACCCATCATGCTCTTCAGTGCTTTGAAAGAGGTGCTGCTACTTGGTGGAGGATGTACCAAACCATCAATGGATGGCAAGGAGTAACCACTTGGAAAGATTTTAAGTTGACTTTGCTAAAGTCTCGGTTCGTGTCCCAAAAATTGAAGCCTTATGGAAAGGATATGAAGAAACCTTGTGCATGCAAGATTTGTGGAGAAATAGGACACACCCATAAAGAACACAAGGATGAATGCCCTAATTGTGAAGGAAGTCAAGAATGCCCAATTAGGCAGATTAGTTGTTTCTTGTGTGAAGGGACTACCCACTATCCTGCTTAGTGTCACATTTACCCCATGGAACAACAAACCATCCAGCAGAAGAAGAAGTAATGAAAGGAGCCCTCATGGAAATTTTAGAAGAAGCTGTGGTGAAGGAAGATGTTGAGGACACACCCAAAGAAGAACCAATTAAACCTTGCACCAAGTCATGCTATTCATGTGGAGAAGAAGGACACATCTCCCAGAATTGTTTGAATGGGGATCTAATAGAATTCCCGACAGAGGAAGTAGAGTATGACCCACAAGAAATAGAAGCCCTGATTGGAATGGAAAAGTCCAGGAAGAGAAACCGATTGGAGCCCAGGAAGGACCTGAGTCATATCACTTGTCACATGTACAAGGAGTGAGGGCACTACCTCAACAGTTGCCCAAAAAGGAAACCTCGGGACTTGTCAGAAGTAATATGTTTTCGTTGTAATGAAGCAGGGCACTTTGCCAGAGATTGTCCCAAAGAGAAGGAGACTTGTGGTAAATAGTTGAGTCTGTGAGAAGTATGGTAGTAGAAGTGAGAACAACTCTTTTGTATCAAGGTGTTGAGTTGAGACATATAATGGAAGAGCGAGAGATTGTAATCATTAGAGAATAAATAAAGTTAGCATCGTACTGATAGGGATTTTATGAGTTGTTACTCTATGAAGAAGGATTTTGACCATTTTTAGGATAAGAGAAATATGGTCTATGGAAGATTTGTGCATTTTAAGGGTGGTAGTACCTTGTAAGAACCCTTGACCCCTGGAAAAGATAAGGATACTCCACTGAGTGGATTTTGGACAAAATGAATACGAGTTTTGTCTCGATATGTGTGATGCCCCAAGAGTATGTGGGATGAAGTGGAGACCATCAGTTGTTTGGATCAAATGTGATTAAGGAGTCAGAAGAGAATGTTATGTTGATTCGAGATAGACTGAAGGTAGCTCAGTTCAGGCAGAAGAGTTATGCAGAGTCAAAAAAACTGAAGGAGGTAGTTTACGAAATTGGAGACAGAGCATGTCTTCGTGTGCCCCCTCTGCGAGGAGTTAAACGATTTGGAGTTAAGGGACAGTTAGCCCCGAGATTTGTAGGACCATACCGAGTTTTGGAGCGTATGAGAGAAGTGGCCTACAAGTTGGAGTTACCCGAAGGACTGTCAGGAGTTCATGATGTGTTTCGCGTTTCTCAGTTGAATAGTGCCATGCAGAGATGGCCAATATTTCCTTGTAAGGATGCTTGACCCTGGAAAGGATAATGATGTTCCACGAAGTGGAGTATGGATTTCATAAGTATAAGTTTTTATTTCGGTATGAGGGATATCCCACGAGGATGAAGAGATAAATTACTATTGGATATAAAGGAGGTATGATGTCAGAAATATGGATCAATGGAAACTCCATGATGAGTCTGAGTAATCATGTCCTAGTTTGGTGCCAATAGAAGGAAGGAAGACAGTACAATTGGATGGATTTAAGAATACTAGGAAGTTGGATGTTGGAATAATGATCAGTTGCCCCGAGGATGAGTTCAAGGATTACAAGTGATGAGATGGGCCATAACCCACAGGCCCCAGGACCTGCCAAGAAGCAAGCACATTCTTGCTGAAGG
This sequence comes from Triticum aestivum, assembly GCF_018294505.1. NCBI lineage: Eukaryota > Viridiplantae > Streptophyta > Magnoliopsida > Poales > Poaceae > Triticum > Triticum aestivum. Next base: position 680,154,865 of record NC_057797.1, on the reverse strand, counting down.
AAAAACCCTGGAGGAAGATACGGCATTTATCGGCAGACAATTTTATAGGAGTAACGCAAAACCTGAGAGTTGTGAAGGAACGATAGATGTTTGTTTGGCTTGCAGAATCAATGGATTATTCCGAACGCAGTTCATGGACAAGAGAAATTCTGCAATGCTTGTGAGGATGGCCGAGTGTTAGAATGCGAGATTCGCTAAACCGTATACAAGGTAATGATTTGGGTGCGGGATGGATTGATCACCATACCGACTTACTCTTATTATTCGCCTTGCTATATGGGATGGTAAATCTGAGTGACTTACCTATAGTAGAGATACGATGATCAAAACCTTGTTTAAGCCTTAGAATGGTATAGGTATTTTTCCCTTGTACAAGGCAACTTTTGCCAACCGTAGGTTATACGGTGAGGATCAACCCAGACCCCTTTCCTGCAGGAGAAACCATAAATTGTTGACAACCATGAGATATCGATTAGTTGTTTAGTAATGGCGCCAGACCCGTCAGGTAAGAAGACCCAGTCTCAGAATAACCTTACCAAGATGAAAGGACAAAAGAATTGTGGTAAAGGTTATGCCACTACCGGAAGAGCCCGGGTAAGGAATTATCCTGAAGATCTGAGAAGACCGGCACTGTTAACAATATGGATGAAGTATATGAGTTTTGATGGAACCGTAACCATGCTTCTAAGGGTGGTAGCACCCCAAACCCCCTCCTGCGACAATTGATGGATTTTGAGAAGACCCCGACCCTAACCTATTTCTTTCTAGACTCTCTGAATCTCGAGGACGAGATTCATTTAAAGGGTGGTAGGTTTGTAACATCCCAAAATTCTAAATTTTGGAATGTTATAATAAACAGATAGATTGGGTTGATTGTTTGATTGATTGATTGAAAGTGAGTGAATTCGAAAACTTTTTGACAGTTAAATGAGAGGGAATAAAAGGACTTTCCCAAACTTTCATTTTTCATTCGTGATCTCCAGGAATTCAAATGCTTTTCAACACCAAACCCTAGAGAGAGGATGACATGACTTCTTCCATTTAAATTAAATGAAAAAGGTTGTTGAAAATATTTGAATTTCATTTGAAAATGTTTCAAATTCATAAACTTCAAGCAACTCAATGATTTTCACGAGAGAAGATAAAATGACCTCTTCAAAATGTATGAAATATGAGTTGGAAGTTAAAAAGGATCAAATTCAAAGTCCTTTTGGGAATCATTTTCAATTTGGAGTTATTTGGGTTTTATTCAAATTATTTTTCTCCAAAAATAAAATATATGGAAATTAGGGTAAAATGATTCCCTACATCAGAAAATTGGAGAGAAATAAATTTGAATTAATTTTGGTATTTTTAAAATGATTTTATTGAGTTTTTATTGCACCAGTAGCAATCTTTGAATTATCTGAATTTGTGTGTATTTTATTTAATGCTAGAAAAATGTTCATGTCATAGAAAATCTTTTTCTGAAAATTTTGATATATTATATGCCTATATAATATTTTTAGTTATTTTGTTTTATTATTTTAGCTCTCTGAAAAAAATGTTTTTTTTAAAAAAACTTCGCCGACTGGGCCGGCCTAGCACCCAGCCAGGCCAAGGCCCAGCTCCGCGCCGCCTCGCCCGTCGTCCCCGACCGGGACTCCTCCCGGAGTCCGGCGCCACGCCGCCACCGGTCGCTCCTTCCCCACGCCACCGCGCCTCCCCTCCTGTATTAATGCGCCGCCCCCGCCGCCCTCTTCTCTCTCTCTCTTCCTCGAGCGCCGCGCCCCTCTCCTCACGCCACCACCAACCGCCACCGCCGCCGCACTTTGCTGCCGCCATCGCCCCTCGCTGCGTGCTGCCGCCGCCCGCACCACCACGCCACCGCTCCCCGCTGCCGTGCCGCGCCTTGCTATTGCTCGCCCGCAGCCATCGCCCCGCTCCTCGGCGATGCTCGCCGCCGTGGGAAGCCGCGGAGTTCGCCGCCGGTTTTCCAACGGTCTTTTTCGGTTAGTTAGATCGGTTTTTCTCTTTTAGTTAGATTTAGTTTATGAACGTTCATTAGATAGGATTCGGTAGAGAACGAGTTCGTTCTTTAGCTCTCTGTAGCGAACGTTCACTATTTAGTTTTTTTCTTTTATTTCTTTAGTTTTCTGTCTAGGGACCTATTTGTAGTAGTTTCTTTTACAGATTAGTCCCTGTACTTCAAACGACCACATCTTTTCGCTCGTTTCTCCAAATCCAACGAAACCAATGCTCACGTCTTTGTTATAATCTCCTCTATCTAGATAAACAACTTAAACATGTTTTTGAAAAGTTTAAAATTTGAATTAGATCAGATTTGTATTCAAACTTCGTTTGATCATAACCTGAGTTTCGTAGCTCCGTTTGAGTTGATTCTTTTTGCAAATCGAATCTCTTGGCCTAAACTTTCTGATAAGGCCAAATTCACATAATTTTGGTACTGTTAGAAATTGTTTTATGTTGCGAGAGTCATTTTCTTAGTTTTGGTCTTTCCAATTCGTCTTCTTCGTTCTTTCTGATCCTTTGAGTGATTGCTTATGTGTGGTTACTATTGCTTGTCTACGATAGATTAAACGGAGTGTGACGAGTAGAACTATCAAGAGTTATGAGTGCGAATCATCTTCATCAACATTGCAGGCAAGTTCACACTTTGATCATATCCCTTTTCATACCCAGTTTTTATGATTTAGTTTCACCCTCAAACATTGCATGAGTAGGATTGATAACATGTGGGTATTGGGAAGTAGTTGATGAGGTGGAACCTATTGCCCTGCATTCAAACCTTGGGAGTTACTATTACGTTATGCTTATAGTGCCATGCTATGCTCGTAGACGTGGATTGGGTTTTGAGAGTATTCATGACAGATGTGAGATTGTTAATTAATGGTTTACTTAAGGTGGCAACTTAAACACACATCTGGTGGATTGAGGTACCTGGGTATTCCAGGATTGCCTGTCTAGGCACCTGGGTAGACCAGATTGCCTGTTTTTTTATGGACTATCACCCAGGCTCAAAGGGATCATGATATTATCCATACTAGAAACTTCCGTGTGCAGCCACAAGCTATTATGGGCTCTAGCATAGTTGATTGAGGCGTGCGAACTCTTACAGGGTAGACTAGCAGATGTAGGGGAAAGTAGGTGTAATGGTCTATCCATCGTAAGGTGCTAGCACTTCTGAAAGACTATGTCTCGGTCATCCGTCTTCTCAAACACCATGTAGTGCGAGAAACCAAACGGAGGCGATCGAGTCTTGTGGGGAAAAGTGCGCAAACCTCTGCAGAGTGTATAAACTAATCATGATTAGCCGTGTCCCCGGTTATGGACAACTTGAGTATCTAGTACCTGGATTATCATGTGAATCTCATCATGTTACTTTAAATTAATTTTGTTGGGTTAAATGATGTTACTAAATTGGGATTGAGAATGCTGTCAACCATTCTCAATGTTCAACAACCACCACGATAGTTAAATAAAATTTATTCCTTTGCAGTAGGGAAAAATTGGCTTTTCGCAAAAACCTTATAATCGTAGAGCTTTTCCACCAGCCATATATGCATGTAGTGATAGCCATTATTCATCATTGCTCTACAGTGTGAATTTGCCAGTACATTCAATGTACTGACCCTTTGTGGCTGCAACGTCTCGTGTTGCAGGATTATCTTATGACGAGTAAGTGATACGTTAGGGTTATGATTTCTACACTCAACTTTGCCGTTGGTGTTGATGGGAATCCACAACCTTGTTACTTCCGCTATGTGGATTGGGTTTTGAGAGTATTCATGACAGATGTGAGATTGTTAATTAATGGTTTACTTAAGGTGGCAACTTAAACACACATCTGGGTGGATTGAGGTGTAACGCCCTCGATGCGGCTATATCTCCCACGTGTGAAGCATGACTTAGAGGCATAACCGCATTGAAAGCAATGTCGCAAGTGAGGTAATCTTCACACAACCCATGTAATACATAAGGGAAAGAGATACATAGCTGGCTTACAATCGCCACTTCACACAAATACATGAATAAAGCATTATATCATCTAAATACAATCAAGATCCGACTACGGAACCAAAATAAAAGAAGAACCCCAAATGCGACACGGTCCCCGATCGACCCCAACTGGGCTCCACTACTGATCAACTAGAACGAAACCACACAACGGACAAAGTCTTCATCGAGCTCCTCCTGAGCTTGGTTGCGTCATCTGCACGGACTCATCGGCACCTGCAAGCTGGTTCTGGAAGTATCTGTGAGCCACGGGGACTCAGCAATCTCACACCCTCGTAATCAAGACTATTTAAGCTTATGGGAAAGGTAAAGGTATGAGGTGGAGCTGCAGCAAGCGACTAGCATATATGGTGGCTAACATACGCAAGTGAGAGCGAGAAGAGAAGGCAAAAGCATGGTCGAAAATCTATGATCAAGAAGTGATCCTAGAGCAACCTACGTCAAGCATAACTCCAACACCGTGTTCACTTCCTGGACTCTGCCGGAAAGAGACCATCACGGTAACACACGCGGTTGATGTATTTTAATTAAGTTAAGGTTCAAGTTATCTACAACTGGACATTAACAAATTCCCATCTGCCCATAACCGTGGGCACGGCTTTCGAAAGTTCAAAACCCTGCAGGGGTGTCCCAACTTAGCCCATCACAAGCTCTCATGGTCAACGAAGGAATAGACCTCCTCCCGAGACGTTCCGATCAGACTCGGTATCCCGGTACAACAAGACATTTCGACAGGGTAAAACTAAACCAGCAACACCACCCGAATGTGCCGACAAATCCCGATAGGAGCTGCACATATCTCTTTCTCAGGGCACACTCAGATTGTCTAAACTTCCGGTAGGCCAGCCTAGAGTTGCCCCTGGTGGCCACCGGCGGCTGACAGTTTGGACCAACACTCAGAGGAGCACTGGCCCGGGGGGGATAAAATAATGATGACCCTTGAGTCCGTGAAACCCAAGGGAAAAAGAGGCTAGGTGGCGAATGGTAAAACCAATGTTGGGCATTGCTGGAAGAGCTTTACTTAAGGCAAACTATCAAGGGGTTCCCATAATAGCCCAACCGCGTAAGGAACGCAAAATCCGGGAACATAACACTGATATGACGGAAACTAGGGCGGCAAGAGTGGAACAAAACACCAGGCATAGGGCCGAGCCTTCCACCCTTTACCAAGTATATAGATGCATTAATATAACAAGATAATCTAATGATATCCCAACAAGTAAATAAATGTTCCAACAAGGAACGGCCTCCAATCTTCACCTGCAACTAGCAACGATATAAGAGGGGCTGAGCAAAGCGGTAACATAGCCATTCAACAGTTTAATAGGACATGGTGGGTTAGAGGTTTGACATGGCAATTTGGGAGGCTTGAAAGCAAGTGGTAAGCATCGTAGCATTGGCATAGCAAAAGAGCGAGCATCTAGCAAAGCAAAGATAGTAGTGATTTCGAGGGTATGATCATCTTGCTTGAGATCCCGCAAGGAAGAAGAGCGAGTCCATGAAGAAGACAAACGGACATATCCAACGGATCCTCACACACGCAACGTTACCGGAACCAACCCGAAGAAACAACACCGGAAAAGAGCAAACAACATAGTAAACAACCATCACATAAACATGTCATGATGCACAATCAAGTATGATGCATGTCCGGTTTAAATATGCATGGCATGGCAAAGTGCACAAACAATCCTACAAATTAAGTGGAGCTCAATATGCAACGAGTTGCATATTGACGGAACACCACATCAATTATTTAGTTTGATCTCGTTTATGTACCCAACAATATTAAATGTTGTTAAACATGGTAAGAGGTGAAGCATAACAAAACTACACCATCTAAACAATTTAAATGGGGTCGGACATAACAAATAACGAATCCAGTAAATCCCCGTATGCATTAGTAATTTAAAGCAAACAACAATTTTAAACATTTAAATGTTATTATCATGATGTGAATGACATGTGCAAGTTTTATGCAGTATTTATGGAAACATTGATAAGGGCATATCAAGAAGCATTTGTCATCGTGGCAGAAAGGAAAAGGAGTGCCACGACAACGATAACGAAACGGTGCCACGGCAACGTATCGGTTATCCGGTAGCCCACGGGGATACCGGTGCAAAAGGAAGTGACGGGAGCGTGTCATGCAAGGATGGTGGGGTGCTCCCGATTACGGGGTTCCCACATGTCGGTGGCAAGGCAAAAGAGGGGCAACGTGCACCGAACAACTCCGACAAGGAGCAAACAGGAGCATTTCATACAACATATGCATTCGGTCCACGGGTCATCGTCTCGGCGGTTATACCTTCAAAGTGTGCGTTGCCGGAGCGGTTCGGGTCAAGCGGTGTAGTCGTTCACGATCGTCGTGGGAAGTAGTCGTTCTCGTGGCAACGGTAGTCGTTCACATTCTTAGCCTCACAAGTTTTCGTAGATGTTCATGTCATCGGTGTCGTGGTACTTGTGGTCTTCGGACTTTCCGGTCCCGTTCTTGCAATGGCGGTAGTGGTACTTGGCAAAATGCACGTCGACGGTAGTTGTTCTCGGTTCGTCGTGGTACTTGGCGATTACAGAGACGGCGGAAGACGAACTTGGCGGTTCTCGTTGACCTAGTACTTGGCATTATTTCCGGTTCAGTGATCATTTTAGGCGTCGGGCGTCGAGGTCTCCGGCCGTAGTGGTACTTGGTGTATTCCGAAACTGTCTTGGCGTCTTCGCGTGTAGGGGTACTTGGCAACTTGTCGAACCCAAGTGACTGTAAATGTTCTCGTGAACGAAGCCGGGAGGCTAATGCAAAGCAACGCGGCGGCGGCCTGTGCTCACCGGTGAAGCAGCAGCAGAAGACGAAGGTGGTGGTCAGCGGCAGGTGCTCGAGGCGAGAGGAGTAGAGGAACGCGGCGGGGTCGGCCCTGGCGTCACTTGACCAGGAAGATGGTGGAGGGACGCAAGATCCCATCGGCGACGGCGTTGAGACGACAACGCCATGGGTTCCCCGGACGGCATCCACGGGAGTTGCAGAGAGGTGAGGTGGAAGGAGCTGGCGCCTGGGCGACGCAGGCTCCTGGTGGAGGTCGGCGGCGGCGTCGCAGGCCGGCGGGGCACTTGAGGGCGCAGGGCTGTGCAGGGCTCGTGCGACAGGAGAGGAAGGAGGGAGGCGACAATGTCGAGGAGGGTTGAGGGCGATGCGGAGAAGAAGGAGGAGAGGCAGGGGCGACGGTACCCGGCGGGGGCGTAGGCTCGCGATGGCGGCGGCGGCCGGCTTGGCACTACGGGGACTGGCGGCCATGTGAGCTGCTGCTCCTGTCACAAACGACGATGGCGAACCCGCGAGATGAGGCGGCAGCGAGAGGAAGGGAGAGGCCATGGATCGGGCGAGAGGAGAGAGGAGCGTGGGCGCGGGCGCTGGTGATGGGGGTCGAGCGGGGAGCGAGAGAGGAGGATGGGATTGGGCAGCACGTCGCTGGAGGGAAGGAGATGGGATCGTTGCGATCGGCTAGGGTTAGCAGTGGGGCTACGGGACTCCTTGGGCCAGGGAGGCCGGCCCATCAAAGAGGGTTAGGTAGGCTGGGCTAGCTGCGCAAATGGGCCGGTCTAGATGGACAGACCCAAGAGGTTGGCTGGGCTGGCTCTCTTCTCTCTCCCTCTAATCTCTTTTACTTCTTTATTTCCTGATTTAACAAATAAACCGATGAATAAGAAATGTAAAGAGAGATAGGAGAAGAATTTGAGCAGGGCGCCAATTTTCTTGGACTCATAAAAATGAGCTTGATCTAAGAAAAATACATTTGGCACCGTTTGGAAGGATTGCATTCGAACACATTCGAATGTGATTCAAATGAGTTTGAATTAGGAAAACATTTTTGGAGAGTCCAAAAATGTTCGGAATATTGGTGGAGCTCCGGAAAATGGAGAAAGGATAAAAGCAAAATTTGGGGACCAAACTTGAAGCGAGAAAAGGCATGTGATTATTTTCAAGTGTGTTCATGGGTAAATCCAAAAGAATGGAAATATTTATAATAGCTCCCTAATAACGGGAGGATATGTTATAAAGAGAATCACCATGTGAATTCCCTCGGTTTAAATGGACCGAAGATCCATGCAATTTATTTAGTTGAGTTTTTAAAACGGGTTGCATGATGACATGATGCAATGATGAATGCAACGAACCAAACAAAACACCAACGAAACTCGGAACCCAAGGAAGGTATCTGAAGTTCCGGTCTTGGGGCGTCACAACACTCCACCGCTACGAAAGGATCTCATCCCGAGATCTAGAATGGCACCGGAGGGAAAAACGGAAGAGAAAGAGAAGAGGTAAAACTAAGTTGCTTCTTTGACAAACGAGTGAGACCAAAGAACCTTGAAAAGGTTAAGCCATTTTGAGAAAAAGAATAACGGAGATGACAAATTTGAAAACACTCCGTTAGAAAGGAGGGACAAAGAACATTGCGAAAAACCTTGAGGTTGAAGGGCAAGATGTATATTGAAACCACTCCGGTTAAAACAAGATAGAGAAGGATTAAGAATGATATAATTTGAGCAGCACTCCATTTGAGAAGGGAGGCAAAACTTGGCAGAATGGGAAAAATTCGAAAAGCAGGCACGACACTTCGGTTAAAAGGATAAGGATGAAAAGAACACGATCCTGACAAAACAAGAAGATGGGTTGCAGAGAGCAACATCACAATGCCTCCGGAACGAAAGTGTAGAGTAAAGATAATTGAGACAAACGAATGTAGAAGACAATGCCAACTTCTGCTACAAAAGAGCCTGAAAAGGCATCTTTAGGAGAAGGGTTGAACGGAGTTGCTGGAAAACCAACAACGAAAATAATAAGCTTGATATGGTCTTATGGAATACAACTCAAATTATGAGGTGACAACCCGCCACTCACGGGAAAGAATTAGATTGGAATAAACAAGGAGACGAGAAACTTATTTCACCGGAAGGATAAAAGAAGACATTGGATCATTTATAAGCACCATAGATAGCAACAATCCTTAGGGAAAGCTTTAGGTGGAATATAACCCAAGATAATTCCAACGAATAGGTTGATGGATTTAAAATACCTCATTCATAACAACATGTGAGTTATGAAACATGAACTCAAATTATTTAGAATGACATAATACCATCTCCAATGATACGGAAGAAAGATTGAACTCCGGATTGCAAGATGAAGCAAACTTGAGCTCCTCTGAAAAGAAAGTTGATGAACGTTTCGAGAAGGAATATAAATCCTTGATGAACCATCATGTAGAGCCTCCGTGAAGAACTCCGGTTAAAAGAATGATCACAAAGAAGTGAAGGATGAAAATAATAAGGTTGAAACCTTGCAATGATTAGATGAAGCTTGCGACGAGATAAAAGAGAGATCTTGAAACTCCGGGAAAATAAAAAGCTGAACACAATTGGAATCAAGAAGTTGATGCACCTCCGGAATAAGGAATTAATCACTTGGATGAACAAGAATAAGAATTACGTTATGCTTATCCTTCACCAATTTAAATTGATGACAAGCAGTGGATTTGACATACTACTTATTCTCGTAGAAAAGATTAAGCGAGATATAACATAAACTTGAGAATGTCTTCAACGAATCACCGGTAGGATTGGAACATCGAATAAATTGATAAGTAAGAGAACTCTTGAACGAACCACCGTTAGAATTAAAATAAACGAAGTAAAGGGATGAATCACCGGTTAGAATTAGCAAATACACGAAGATGCTTTAGAGGATTTAGATACATGAGAACGACGAGATCACGAGCCGATTAAAGATCACTTGAACGAAGCACCGGTATGATTTAGAGTATGCGAGCTGAAAGCTGGACTGAATCAATCTTAGATGATGGGCTCCGGATAATCCGACAGAAAATACTCTGAATTACTCCGAATGAGTGAAAAGAATTCTGACAATCAAAAACAACTATGAGAGGTTCATATCGCTAGAACCACGAATCTTGAAGAGAAAGGAGCAATATTAAAGAGAAACTCTTCTTCGGTCTTCAAAATGACGAGAAACACCACCATGAATTATTTAGACACTCCGGAAGAATCAAAACGAAGAGGTTGAGCCAACGATGAAAAGAATTGTGAAAGATCTAGGAGATGGCATTTGACTGATGATAACTCATTCTTACGTCAAACTTTAAAAGGAATTTAGGATAGCTCCGGGAAAATAAGAAGAGTCAGGTAAGATCCTGGGAACAGACCTGTGGGTTAGGGCCCACTCAAAAGAAACACCGTTGAAATGATTTAAAAGAGAGGTTGCACCGGTTGAATTAAATGACTTGAATGAGATAACATCCTCAAAAGATCTTGAAAGAATCTTGAATGACAAGACGAACCTTTTGAGAAAATTTGAGCACTCCGGGACAATTGAATAGCGAGAGGTGAAAGATTGAGAATTGCACCAGCATGAGAAAGCATTGAAAATGAGGAAAGGGATATGATCAACACCAAAAGCTTGACTTGAAACCACCGGAGAAGATAAAAGAAACGAAGAATGATGAACTAGAAGCTCCGTTAGTATCTTCATGAGAATCATCGGATAAGAACATGAAGGAAATAGAACGGAGGGACTTCACATCAATAAGATGGATACACGATAAAGAAATCCGAGTCCTAGGATAAACAAGGGTGGGAGGGTGGGAAAACAAAGACAACTTGGGATGGATGAACGAACACCATTGAGAAAGCTGAGGTTGGATCTTGCGGATGTTGAAATGTTCGGATCCACTTGAAGAGAAACACACCGGTGAAAAGGATTGACATGACAATCTCGATTATCATGAAGGATTGGTATTCACATCGGAGTATGAAAACACCATTTGGGGAAGGTATGGAATCAACATTTGACTTCGAAGCAACTCGAATACCACAACTCAAAACAAAAACAAAGGATTGGCTTGCGGAATAAGCCGGAACAAACATATGATAGAGATTCCGTCCGAAGTTTTTGTGGTGGGGCCTACACGGGCTCGATCGTACACCACCATCATGTACAAGGCAGTGCACATGACATAAGAAGCGTCCCCGAGTCGGCATAGCCAAGGACTCTTTAAGACACAACGAGACCACTGTAAAACCGACCGTGAATAGGCGGACCACTAGACGTCGAACCCCAATTTCATATCATACATCTGTCGGAAAGATATCCTAAGAGCTACTTGAATTCCCACTTATAAACTCCCGAAACTTTCCCAGTTATGCAATCAGGTGTTGGGGATATAGGGGAAGCATAATATCTCACCCAAAGCTAGAAAATCCTACATCCAGCTGCATCCATCCTTCAACACATAACCAAGAAACCTTCGGAAATCGTCTACCTCAACCTTCGAAAAGCATCCATTATACAAGTTATGGCAATACTCCTGAACTCCCGCCCCAGTACTGGGTGGCGTCGAGGTTATCTCACCAATGAACTGCATAAAAGAGATTTTTGATGTCGGCGAACTAAACTCAGGTATTCCAGAACTGCAACGATAAAATTATGACGACAACACCTCAGAGATCAACTCCCCGGGACACTTCCACAAAACCCCTGACAGGAGGCACCAAGACAATGTTCTCGTCATAAAACCATCGGAACGATTCCAAGATACCCGCGTGATCCTAAAATTTTTTTAGAGAAATTTGAGAAGAGAAGAGTCAAAACTCTACGTCAGGATGTCTTACCAGAGCGATGAGGAGACTGGGGAGTAAAAAGAATTCCTAAACTCTCCGATATATAATTTCTAAATGACTCAAAACATTTTTCTAGACTCAACAACGGCTGCTAAAAACGATCAAGCAGTGGGGCTCCTAAGGTCGGGGAAGGCTCTGATTACCAACTTGTAATGCCCTCGATGCGGCTATATCTCCCACCTGTCGAAGCACGACTTAGAGGCATAACCGCATTGAAAGCAATGTCGCAAGTGAGGTAATCTTCACACAACCCATGTAATACATAAGGGAAAGAGATACATAGCTAGCTTACAATCGCCACTTCACACAAATACATGAATAAAGCATTACATCATCCAAATACAATTAAGGTCCGACTACGGGACCAAAATAAAAGAAGAACCCCAAATGCGACACGGTCCCCGATCGACCCCAACTGGGCTCCACTACTGATCAAATAGAACGAAACCACACAACGGACAAAGTCTTCATCGAGCTCCTCCTGAGCTTGTTTGCGTCATCTGCACGGACTCATCGGCACCTGCAAGCTGGTTCTGGAAGTATCTGTGAGCCACGGGGACTCAGCAATCTCGCACCCTCGCGATCAAGACTATTTAAGCTTATGGGAAAGGTAAAGGTATGAGGTGGAGCTGCAACAAGCGACTAGCATATATGGTGGCTAACATACGCAAATGAGAGCGAGAAGAGAAGGAAAAAGCACGGTCGAAAATCTATGATCAAGAAGTGATCCTAGAGCAACCTATGTCAAGCATAACTCCAACACCGTGTTCACTTCTCGGACTCCGCCGGAAAGAGACCATCACGGTAACACACGCGGTTGATGTATTTTAATTAAGTTAAGGTTCAAGTTATCTACAACCAGACATTAACAAATTCCCATCTGCCCATAACCGCGGGCACGGCTTTCGAAAGTTCAAAACCCTGCAGGGGTGTCCCAACTTAGCCCATCACAAGCTCTCACGGTCAACGAAGGAATAGACCTCCTCCCGAGATGTTCCGATCAGACCCGGTATCCCGGTACAACAAGACATTTTGACAGGGTAAAACTAAACCAGCAACACCGCCCGAATGTGCCGACAAATCCCGATAGGAGCTGCACATATCTCTTTCTTAGGGCACACTCAGATTGTCTAAACTTCCGGTAGGCCAGCCCAGAGTTTCTCCTGGTGGCCACCGGCGGCTGACAGTTTGGACCAACACTCAGAGGAGCACTGGCCCGGGGGGTTAAAATAATGATGACCCTTGAGTCCGCGAAACCCAAGGGAAAAAGAGGCTAGGTGGCGAATGGTAAAACCAATGTTGGGCATTGCTGGAAAGCTTTACTTAAGGCGAATTGTCAAGGGGTTCCCTTAATAGCCCAACCGCGTAAGGAACGCAAATTCCGGGAACATAATACCGATATGACGGAAACTAGGGCGGCAAGAGTGGAACAAAACACCAGGCATAGGGCCGAGCCTTCCATCCTTTACCAAGTATATAGATGCATTAATATAACAAGATAATATAATGATATCCCAACAAGTAAATAAATGTTCCAACAAGGAACGGCCTCCAATCTTCACCTACAACTAGCAATGCTATAAGAGGGGCTGAGCAAAGCGGTAACATAGCCATTCAACGGTTTGCTAGGACATGGTGGGTTAGAGGTTTGACATGGCAATTTGGGAGGCTTGAAAGCAAGTGGTAGGCATCGTAGCATTGGCATAGCAAAAGAGCGAGCATCTAGCAAAGCAAAGATAGTAGTGATTTCGAGGGTATGATCATCTTGCCTGAGATCCCGCAAGGAAGAAGAACGAGTCCATGAAGAAGACAAGCGGACGTATCCAACGGATCCTCACACACGCAATGTTACCGGAACCAACCCAAAGAAACAACACCGGAAAAGAGCAAACAACATAGTAAACAACCATCACATAAACATGTCATGATGCACAATCAAGTATGATGCATGTCTGGTTCAAATATACATGGCATGGCAAAGTGCACAAACAATCCTACAAATTAAGTGGAGCTCAATATGCAACGACTTGCATATTGACGGAACACCACATCAATTATTTAGTTGGATCTCGTTTATGTACCCAACAATATTAAATGTTGTTAAACATGGTAAGAGGTGAAGCATAACAAAACTACACCATCTAAACAATTTAAATGGGGTCGGACATAACAAATAACGAATCCAGTAAATCCCCATATGCATTAGTAATTTACAGCAAACAACAATTTAAATGTTATTATCATGATGCGAATGACATGTGCAAGTTTTATGCAATATTTATGGAAACATTGATAAGGGCATATCAAGAAGCATTTGTCATCATGGCGGAAAAGAAAAGGAGTGCCACGACAACGATAACGAAACGGTGCCACGGCAACGTATCGGTTATCCGGTAGCCCACGGGGATACCGGTGCAAAAGGAAGTGAAGGGAGCGTGTCATGCAAGGATGGTGGGGTGCTCCCGATTACGGGGCTCCCACATGTCGGTGGCAAGGCAAAAGAGGGGCAAAGTGCACCAAACAACTCCGACACGGAGCAAACAGGAGCATTTCATACAACATATGCATTCGGTCCACGGGTCATCGTCTTGACAGTTATACCTTCAAAGTGTGCGTTGCTGGAGCGGTTCGGGTCAAGCGGTGTAGTCATTCACGATCGTCATGGGAAGTAGTCGTTCTCGTGGCGACGGTAGTCGTTGACGTTCTTAGCCTCACAAGTTTTCGTAGATGTTCATGTCATCGATGTCGTGGTACTTGGGGTCTTCGGACTTTCTGGCCCCGTTCTTGCGACGGCGGTAGTGGTACTTGGCAAAATGCACGTCGACGGTAGTTGTTCTCGGTTCATCGTGGTACTTGGCGATTTCGGAGACGGCGGAAGACAAACTTGGCGGTTCTCGTTGACCTAGTACTTGGCGTTATTTCCGGTTCGGTGATCGTTTTAGGCGTCGGGCATCGAACCCAAGTGACTGTAAACGTTCTCGCGGACGAAGCCGGGAGGCTAAGGCAAAGCAACGCGACGGCGGCCTGTGCTCACCAGTGAAGCAGCAGCAGAAGATGAAGGTGGTGGTCAGTGGCAGGTGCTCGAGGCGAGAGGAGTAGAGGAACACGGCGGGGTCGGCCCTGGCGTCACTTGACCAGGAAGATGGTGGAGGGACACAGTATCCCACCAGCGATGGCCTTGAGACGACAACGCCATGGGTTCCCCGGACGGCATCCACGGGAGTTGCAGAGAGGCAAGGTGGAAGGAGCTGGCGCCTGGGCGACGCAGGCTCCTAGTGGAGGTCGGCGGCGGCGTCGCAGGCCGGCGGGGCACTTGAGGGCGCAGGGCTGTGTAGGGCTCGTGCGACAGGAGAGGAAGGAGGGAGGCGACTACGTCGAGGAGGGTTGAGGGCGAGCGGAGAAGAAGGAGGAGAGGCAGGGGCGACGGTAGCCAGCGGGGGCGCAGGCTCGTGATGGCGGCGGCGGGCCGGCCTGGCACTACGGGGACTGGCGGCCATGTGAGCTACTGCTCCTGTCACAAACGACAATGGCGAACCCGCGAGATGAGGCGGCAGCAAGAGGAAGGGAGAGGCCATGGATAGGGCGAGAGGAGAGAGGAGCGTGGGCGCGGGTGCTGGTGATGGGGATCGAGCGGGGAGCGAGAGAGGACGATGGGATTGGGCAGCACGACGCTGGTGGGAAGGAGATGGGATCGTTGCGATCGGCTAGGGTTAGCAGTGGGGCTACGGGACTCCTTGGGCCAGGGAGGCCGGCCCATCAAAGAGGGTTAGGTAGGCTGGGCTAGCTGCGCAAATGGGCCGGTCTAGATGGACAGACCCAAGAGGTTGGCTGGGCTGGCTCTCTTCTCTCTCCCTCTAATCTCTTTTACTTCTTTATTTCCTGATTTAACAAATAAACCGATGAATAAGAAATGTAAAGAGAGATAGGAGAAGAATTTGAGCAGGGCGCCAATTTTCTTGGACTCATAAAAATGAGCTTGATCTAAGAAAAATACATTTGGCACCGTTTGGAAGGATTGCATTCGAACACATTCGAATGTGATTCAAATGAGTTTGAATTAGGAAAACATTTTTGGAGAGTCCAAAAATGTTCGGAATATTGGTGGAGCTCCGGAAAATGGAGAAAGGATAAAAGCAAAGTTTGGGGACCAAACTTGAAGCGAGAAAAGGCATGTGATTATTTGCAAGTGTGTTCATGGGTAAATCCAAAAGAATGGAAATATTTATAATAGCTCCCTAATAACGGGAGGATATGTTATAAAGAGAATCACCATGTGAATTCCCTCGGTTTAACTGGACCGAAGATCCATGCAATTTATTTAGTTGAGTTTTTAAAAAGGGTTGCATGATGACATGATGCAATGATGAATGCAACGGACCAAACAAAACACCAATGAAACTCGGAACCCAAGGAAGGTATCTGAAGTTCCGGTCTTGGGGTGTCACATGAGGTACCTGGGTATTCCAGGATTGCCTGTCTAGGCACCTGGGTAGACCAGGATTGCCTATTTTTTTATGGACCACCACCCAGGCTCAAAGGGATCATGAGATTATTCATACTAGAAACTTCCGTGTGCAGCCACAAACTATTATGGGCTCTAGCATAGTTGATTAAGTCGTGCGAACTCTTACACGGTATACTAGCAGATGT
Source organism: Triticum aestivum (assembly GCF_018294505.1). Classification (NCBI taxonomy): domain Eukaryota; kingdom Viridiplantae; phylum Streptophyta; class Magnoliopsida; order Poales; family Poaceae; genus Triticum; species Triticum aestivum. The sequence goes on along the minus strand of NC_057797.1, from coordinate 680,138,509 downwards.
AGGGGAAAGTAGGTGTAACGGTCTATCCATCGTAAGGTGCTAGCGCTTCCGAAAGACTATGTCTCGGTCATCCGTCTTCTCAAACACCATGTAGTGCGAGAAACCAAACGGAGGCGATCGAGTCTTGTGGGGAAAAGTGCGCAAACCTCTGCAGAGTGTATAAACTAATCATGATTAGCCGTGTCCCCGATAATGGACAACTTGAGTATCTAGTACCTGGATTATCATGTGAATCTCATCATGTTACTTTAAATTAATTTTGTTGGGTTAAATGATGTTACTAAATTGGGATTGAGAAAGCTGTCAACCATTCAATGTTCAACAACCACCATGATAGTTAAATAAAATTTATTCCTTTGCAGTAGGGAAAAATTAGCTTTTCGCAAAAACCTTGTAACCGTAGAGCTTTTCCACTAGCCATATATGCATGTAGTGATAGCCATTATTCATCATTGCTCTACAGTGTGAATTTGACAGTACATTCAATGTACTGACCCTTTGTGGCTGCAACGTCTCATGTTGCAGGATTATCTTACGACGAGTAAGTGATACGTTAGGGTTATGATTTCTACACTCAACTTTGCCGTTGGTGTTGATGGGAATCCACAACCTTGTTACTTCCACTATTTGGATTGAGGTAATAGTATTTACGTTACTTATACATGTGATTTACCTCTGTTATAAATCCTCGAGTACTGTGTGTGTTAGCATACCGATCCAGGGATGACACTTAAGCACAGAGACTTGATCCATTCGGGTCGGGTCGCTACAGGGTGTTAATCACATAGCGATGTGAACTAGATTATTGACTCTAGTAAACCCTTTGGGTGTTGGTCACATGTCGATGTGAACTATGGGTGATAATCACATGGTGATGTGAACTATTGGTATTAAATCACATGGCGATGTGAACTAGATTATTGACTCTACTGCAAGTGGGAGACTGAAGGAAATATGGCCTAGAGGCAATAATAAAGTTATTATTTATTTCCTTATATCATGATAAATGTTTATTATTCATGCTAGAATTGTATTAACCGGAAACATAATACATGTGTGAATACATAGACAAACATAGTGTCACTAGTATGCCTCTACTTGACTAGCTCGTTGATCAAAGATGGTTGTGTTTCCTAACCACAGACATGAGTTGTCATTTGATTAACGGGATCACATCATTAGGAGAATGATGTGATTGACATGACCCATTCCATTAGCTTAGCACCCGATCGTTTAGTATGTTGCTATTGCTTTCTTCATGACTTATACATGTTCCTATGACTATGAGATTATGCAACTCCCGTTTACCGGAGGAACACTTTGTGTGCTACCAAACGTCACAACGTAACTGGGTGATTATAAAGGTGCTCTATAGGTGTCTCCAAAGGTACATGTTGGGTTGGCGTATTTCGAGATTAGGATTTGTCGCTCTGATTGTCGGAGAGGTATCTCTGGGCCCTCTCGGTAATACACATCACTTAAGCCTTGCTAGCATTGCAACTAATGAGTTAGTTGCGGGATGATGTATTACGGAACGAGTAAAGAGACTTGCCGGTAATGATATTGAACTAGGTATTGAGATACCGACGATCGAATCTTGGGCAAGTAACATACCGATGACAAAGGGAACAACGTATGTTGTTATGCGGTCTGACCGATAAAGATCTTCGTAGAATATGTAGGAGCCAATATGAGCATCCAGGTTCCGCTATTGGTTATTGACCGGAGACGTGTCTCACTCATGTCTACATTGTTCTCGAACCCATAGGGTCCGCACGCTTAACGTTACGATGATAGTTTCATTATGAGTTTATATATTTTGATGTACCGAAGGTTGTTCGGAGTCCCGGATGTGATCAGGGACTTCACGAGGAGTCTCGAAATGGTCGAGACATAAAGATCGATATATTGGACGACTATATTTGGACACCGGAAAGGTTCTGGGTAACATTGGGACAATACCGGATCACCGGGAGGTTTTCGGAACCCCCCAGGAGGTATATGGGTCTTATTGGGCCTTAGTGGAAAGGAGGGGAAAGGAGCAAGGGAGTGGGCACCCCCCCAAGCCCAATCCGAATTGGGAGGGGGGTCGCCCCCCCCCCCTTTCCTTCCTCCCTCCTTCCTCTTACTTCCCTCTCCTACTCCTAATAGGAAAAGGGGGAGTCCTACTCCCGGTGGGAGTTGGACTCCCCCCCTTGGGCGCGCCACCCTCCTTGGCCGGCCCCCTCCTCCACTCATTTATATACGGGGGCAGGGGGGCACCTTAGAGACACAACAATTGATCATTGATCTCTTAGTCGTGTGTGGTGCCCCCCTCCACCATAATCCTCGATAATATTGTAGGTGTGCTTAGGCGAAGCCCTGCGACGGTAGAACATCAAAATCGTCACCACGCCGTCGTGCGGACGGAACTCATCCCCGACACTTTGATGGATCAGAGTCCAGGGATCGTCATCGAGCTGAACGTGTGCAAAAACTCGGAGGTGCCGTAGTTTCGGTGCTTGATCGGTCAGGCCATGAAGACGTACGACTACATCAACCGCGTTGTTATAGAGCTTCCGCTTCCGGTCTACGAGGGTACATAGACAACACTCTCCCCTCTCGTTGCTGTGCATCACCATGATCTTGCGTGTGCGTAGGAAAATTTTGAAATTACTACGTTCCCCAATAGTTTTTATAATTTCAGATTACAAAAACTATTATCTACTATCCATATACCACTTGTATCACCATCTCTTCGTCGAACTAGTGCACCTATACAATTTACCATTGTATTGGGTGTGTTGGGGACACAAGAGACTCTTTGTTATTTGGTTGCAGGGTTGCTTGAGAGAGACCATATTCATCCTACGCCTCCTACGGATTGATAAACCTTAGGTCATCCACTTGAGGGAAATTTTCTACTGTCATACAAACCTCTGCACTTGGAGTCCCAACAACATCTACGATAAGAAGGTTGTGTAGTAGACATCAAGCTCTTTTCTGGCGCCGTTGCCGGTGAGGTTAGCGCTTGAAGGTATATCTTTAGATCTTGCAATCGAGTCTTTCAGTTTCTTGTTTTATCACTAGTATAGTTTATAAAAGAAAACTATAAAAAATGGAATTGAGTTTGTCTCATACGCTTCACCTTTTTAATATCTTTCATGAGTGTGATGGAAAGGATAATTGTGCTCAAGTGCTAGAAGAAGAAATCCATAAAATGTTTGGCACTAAATATTTGAATGATGAGCATAATTGCAATGTTTTTAGTATGAATTCTTTGAATATCCATGATACTAATGATGATTGCACTAGTTATGATGAAAATGTCTCCTATAAACATGTCAATTTTTGTGGAGTACATTGGGTTTGTAAGTACACACCAAATAGGGAAGATAGATATTGCAAGAGGCATAAGTACTTAGAAACTAAATTGTTGCAAGAAAGGCTAGATGAATGTGCTGAAAATTTAAATTATCTTGGCCATACTTGTGAACTTTGCAATGAACTTGATCATTTCAGTACCCAATGCAAATTGTTTCATGATCGTATCGTGTCCAAAAACTGTGATGACTTGATTTCCCTTGCACATCATAATGAACTTAGTTTGCTTATGGGTTACGAAGAAATGAAATGTATAACTAATTATCTTCCAGAATTTGCTCGTTATAAACTTCTTGGATTTTATCTAGAGGAAATTTATATGTATTGTGCGGTGAATTGTATTGAAAATCCTTATATTGCCAACTACATAAAGAAAAGAAAACAAATAGAGGATGAAGAGAATACTAATAAAAGGGAAGATACTTCCCAATATCCTCCTATTATCTATTATGATGAATCAGGTAACGAGGAGGAGCCTCCTATTCAACCAATCTCATTAATAAGGAGCTCCAAAAAGAGGATTAAACCCACACATGATGTGGTGAAGAAGAAGAAAAGAAAAAGGAAGAGAGGTAAAAAGATATCTCCCCCAAATAGTGCTGCTCCTATTACTATTGTGCCTCATAAAAATATAATTGTGGAAGATAATGATACTTCTTATGATCTTGAAAATCTTTTTGGCACTTGCTTGGACGAATATGATAATTACTATACTATTGGTGCTATCCATACTATTAATGATGAGAGTGATTATGCTTATGATATGAAAAGGCCCAAGATTGGGGATGCTATGTTTGATGAAGATGATGTTTTTGAGAATATATTTGCTTCAATTAATGTTTGTCCCAAGCTTGGGGAGGCTACGTTTAATGAAGATGATATTTTTAGTCTCCCAAGTTTTGATATGCAAATTTATAATGATGATAGCATGCCTCCTACTTATGATGATTATTGTGATGATACTTATGCTATAAAAAGTAGTGATTATATTTATAAAACTTGTCATGATTATGATTACCCCTTCTCTGAACATTACTCTTTTAATGTGGAAACAATTTATAGTATTCGAGTCTCTTTTGATACTCCCACTCTTTCAAATGAGAAGAATTTTGCTTATGTGGAGAGTAGTAAATTTTCTATGCTTGTAGATCATGAAAAGAATGCTTTAGGTTCTGGTTATATTGTTGAATTCATTCATGATGCTACTGAAAATTATTATGAGGGAGGAACATATGCTTGTAGGAATTGCAATAATATCAAGTTTCCCCTCTACATGCTTAAAATTTTGAAGTTATGCTTGTTTTGCCTTCCTATGCTAGTTGATTCTTGTTCCCATAAGTTGTTTGCTCACAAAATCCCTATTCATAGTAAGTGGGTTAGACTTAAGTGTGCTAGTCATATTCTTCATGATGCTCTCTTTATGTTTCAATTCTTATCCTTTATGTGAGCATCATTGTCATTATCATGCCTAGCTAGGGGCGTTAAACGATAGCGCTTATTGGGAGGCAACCTAATTTTATTTTAGTTCCTTGCTTTTTGTTCCTGTTTAGTAATAAATAATTCATCTAGCCTCTGTTTGATGTGGTTTATGCTTTTAATTAGTGTTTGTACCAAGTAGAACCTTTGGGAAGACTTCGGGAAAGTCTTGTTGATCATGCTGTAAAAAACAGAAACTTTAGCGCTCACAAGAATTGCTGCCATTTTTATTTGGGGAGTGCTATTTAGTTAATTCTTTTTTAAGATGATTAATAGATAAATTTCTCAGGTCCAGCAATTTATTTGAGAATTTTATGAGTTCCATAAGTATATGTTTGATCCAGACTACTACAGACTGTTCTGTTTTCGACAGATTCTGTTTTTCATGCGTTGTTTACTTATTTTGATGAATCTATGGCTAGTAAAATATTTTATAAACCATAGATAAGTTGTAATACAGTAGGTTTAACACTAATATAAATAAATAATGATTTCATTACAGTACCTTATGATGGTAATTTTCTTTCTTATACTAACGGAGCTTACGAGTTCTCTGTTAAGTTTGGTGTTGTGAAGTTTTCAAGTTTTGGGTAAAGATTCGATGGACTATGGAATAAGGAGCGGCAAGACCATAAGCTTGGGGATTCCCAAGGAACCCCAAGGTAATATTCAAGGATAGCCAAGAGCCTAAGTTTGGGGATGCCCCGGAAGGCATCCCCTCTTTCGTCTTCGTTCATCGGTAACTTTACTTGGAGCTATATTTTTATTCACCACATGATATGTGTTTTGCTTGGAGCATCAATTTATTTTGTTAAGATTTGCTTTATGTTACTTAGAACAATGTTTTGCATCTTTTATTTCAATAAAAGTGGCATTGATAGCCTTTACTATGCCTATTTTAGAAGTCCACATGTTGCTGTTTGAAAACAGAAAGTTTACCACTGTTGCAATAATTCCCTAGAAAAGTCAGAATATGATAAAATGTTGAAACCTTTTGAATATTAAGCTCTGATAAATTTACTACAGTGGGAATTTTCTTTAATAATTTTTGGAGTTAGGGAAGTATGGATGTTGCTGCATTCTTTACAGACTGTCCTGTTTAGGCAGATTGCTGTTATGTTTGCATTGTTTGCTTCTTTAATGATTCTATTTGAGGGTAGGACTATTAAATATGCAGAGGCATTTAGTATGCAATGATGAATAATAATTTTAGTGATTTGCTACAGTATAGTATGATAAGGTTTTTGCAATGGTTTATACTAACTTATCTCACGAGTCCTTGTTGAGTTTTGTGTGGATGAAGCTTTTGAGATTTAGGGAGACCGTGATATGAGAGGAATTAAGGAGACACAAAAGCTCAAGCTTGGGGATGCCCAAGGCACCCCAAGATAATATTTCAAGAAGTCTCAAGCGTCTAAGCTTGGGGATGCCCCGGTTGGCATCCCACCTTTCTTCTTCAACGACTATCGGTTAGTATCGGTTGATCCTAAGTTTTTGCTTCTGCATATGATGTTTGCTATTCTTGTTGGGTTTCGTAGTAATTTCAAAAAATTTCCTACGCACACACAAGATCATGGTGATGAATAGCAACGAGAGGGGGAGAGTGTGATCTACGTACCCTTGTAGATTGACAACGGAAGCGTTAACTTGGTTGATGTAGTCGTACGTCTTCACGGCCCGACCGATCAAGCACCGAAACTACGGCACCTCCGAGTTCTAGCACACGTTCAGCTCGATGACGATCCCCGGACTCCAATCCAGCAAAGTGTCAGGGAAGAGTTTCGTCAGCACGACGGCGTGGTGACGATCTTGATGTACTACCGTCGCAGGGCTTCGCCTAAGCACCGCTACAATATTATCGAGGACTATGGTGGAAGAATATGATCACGTGAATCAACTTGTGTCAAGAGGTGCCCCCCTGCCCCCGTATATAAAGGAGCAAGGGAGGAGGAGGCCGGCCCTAGGAGGGGGCGCTCCAAGTGTGGAGTCCTACTAGGACTCCCTAGTCCTAGTAGGATTCCACCTCCCATATGGAATAAGAAAAGAGGAAGGGAAAATGAGAAGGAAGGAAGGGGGCGCCCCCCTTCCCTAGTCCAATTCGGACCAGACCAAGGGGAGGGGTGCGGCCACCCTTGAGGCCCTTTTTCTTCTTTCCTGTATGGCCCAATAAGGCCCAATACGTATTCCCGTAACTCTCCAGTACTCCGAAAAATACCCGAATCACTCGGAACCTTTCCGATGTCCGAATATAGTCGTCCAATATATCGATCTTTACGTCTCGACCATTTCGAGACTCCTCGTCATGTCCCCGATCTCATCCGGGACTCCGAACTCCTTCGATACATCAAAACTAATAAACTCATAATATAACTGTCATTGAAACCTTAAGCGTGCGGACCCTACGGGTTCGACAACAATGTAGACATGACCGAGACACGTCTCCAGTCAATAACCAATAGCGGAACCTGGATGCTCATATTGGCTCCCACATATTCTACGAAGATCTTTATCGGTCAGACCGCATAACAACATATGTTGTTCTCTTTGTCATCGGTATGTTACTTGCCCGAGATTCGATCGCCGGTATCTTAATACCTAGTTCAATCTCGTTACTGGCAAGTCTCTTTACTCGTTCCGTAATACATCATCTCACAACTAACTCATTAGTTGCAATGCTTGCAAGGCTTATGTGATGTGCATTACCGAGAGGGCCCAGAGATACCTCTCCGACAATCGGAGTGACAAATCATAATCTCGAAATACGCCAACCCAACATGTACCTTTGGAGACACCTGTAGAGCACCTTTATAATCACCCAGTTACGTTGTGACATTTGGTAGCACACAAAGTGTTCCTCCGGCAAACGGGATTTGCATAATCTCATAGTCATAGGAACATGTATAAGTCATGAAGAAAGCAATAGCAACATACTAAACGATCGGGTGCTAAGCTAATGGAATGGGTCATGTCAATCAGATCATTCACCTAATGATGTGATCCCGTTAATCAAATAACAACTCTTTGTCCGTGGTTAGGAAACATAACCATCTTTGATTAACGAGCTAGTCAAGTAGAGGCATACTAGTGACACTCTGTTTGTCTATGTATTCACACATGTATTATGTTTCCGGTTAATACAATTCTAGCATGAATAATAAACTTTTATCATGATATAAGGAAATAAATAATAACTTTATTATTGCCTCTAGGGCATATTTCCTTCAGTCTCCCACTTGCACTAGAGTCAATAATCTAGTTCACATCGCCATGTGATTCAACACTAAGAGTTCACATCACCATGTGATTAACACCCATAGTTCACATCGTCATGTGACCTATACCCAAAGGGTTTACTAGAGTCAATAATCTAGTTCACATCATTTATGTGATTAACACCCAAAGAGTACTAAGGTGTGATCATGTTTTGCTTGTGAGATAATTTTAGTCAACGGGTCCGTCACATACAGATCCATAAGTATTTTGCGAATTCTATGTCTACAATGCTCTGCATGGAGCTACTCTAGCTAATTTCTCCCACTTTCAATATGTATCTAGATCGAGACTTAGAGTCATCCAGATCTGTGTCAAAACTTGCATCAACGTAACTTTTTACGACGAACCTTTTGTCACCTCCATAATCGAGAAATATTTCCTTATTCCACTAAGGATAATTTTGACCAATGTCCAGTGATCTACTCTTAGATCACTATTGTACTCCCTTGCTTAACACAGTGTAGGGTATACAATAGATCTGGTACACATCATGGCATACTTTATAGAACCTATGGCTGAGGCATAGGGAATGAATTTCATTCTCTTTCTATCTTCTGCCGTGGTCGGGCTTTGAGTCTTACTCAATTTCATACCTTGTAACACAACTAAGAACTCTTTCTTTGACTGTTCCATTTTTGAACTACTTCAAAATATTGTCAACGTATGTACTCATTGAAAAAACTTATCAAGCGTCTTGATCTATCTCTATAGATTTTGATGCTTAATATGTAAGCAGCTTCACCGAGGTCTTTCTTTGAAAAACTTCTTTAAAAACACTCCTTTATGCTTTGCAGAATAATTCTACATTATTTCCGATCAACAATATGTCATTCACATATACTTATCAGAAATGCTGTAGTGCTCCCACTCACTTTCTTGTAAATACAGGCTTCACCGCAAGTCTGTATAAAACTATATGCTTTGATCATACTATCAAAGGTTTATTCCAACTCCGAGAGGCTTGCACCAGTCCATAAATGGATCGCTGGAGCTTGCACACTTTGTTAGCTCCTTTTGGATCAACAAAACCTTCCGGCTGCACCATATACAACTCTTCTTCCAGAAATCCATGCAGGAATGCAGTTTTGACATCCATTTGCTGGATTTCATAAAATGCGGCAATTGCTAACATGATTCGGACAGACTTAAGCATAGATACGAGTGAGAAACTCTCATCATAGTCAACACCTTGAACTTGTCGAAAACCTTTTTGCGACAATTCTAGCTTTGTAGATAGTAACACTACTATCAGCATCCATCTTCCTCTTGAAGATCCATTTAATCTCAATGGCTCGCCGATCATTGGGCAAGTCAATCAAAGTCCATACTTTGTTCTCATACATGGATCTCATCTCAGATTTCATGGCCTCAAGCCATTTCGCGGAATCTAGGCTCATCATCGCTTCCTCATAGTTCGCAAGTTCGTCATGGTCTAGTAACATGACTTCCAGAACAGGATTACCGTACCACTTTGGTGCGGATCTCACTCTGGTTTACCTACGAGATTCGGTATTAACTTGATCTGAAGTTACATGATCATCATCATTAGTCTTCCTCACTAATTGGTGTAGTAGTCACAGGAACAGATTTCTTGTGATGAACTACTTTTCAATAAGGGAGAAGGTACAATTACCTTATCAAGTTCTACTTTCCTCCCACTCACTTCTTTCAAGAGAAACTCCTTCTCTAGAAAGGATCCATTCTTAGCAACGAATGCCTTGCCTTTGGATCTGTGATAGAAGGTGTACCCAATAGTCTCCTTTGGGTATCCTATGAAGACATATTTCTCCGATTTGGGTTTGAGCTTATCAGGATGAAACTTTTTCATATAAGCATCACAATCCCTAACTTTAAGAAATGACAACTTTGGTTTCTTGACAAACCACAGTTCAGATTGTGTCGTCTCAACGGACTTAGATGGTGCCCTTTTAAACGTGAATGCAGCTGTCTTTAATGCATAACCCCAAAACGATAGTGGTAGATCGGTAAGAGACATCATAGATCGCACCATATCTAATAAAGTACGATTATGATGTTCGGACACACCATTATGCTGTGGTGTTCCAGGTGGCGTGAGTAGTGAAACTATTTCACATTGTTTTAACTGAAGGTCAGACTCGTAACTCAAATATTTTACCTCTGCGATCATATCGTAGAAACTTTTATTTTCTTGTTACGATGATTCTCCACTTCACTCTGAAATTCTTTGAACTTTTCAAATATTTCAGACTTGTGTTTCATTAAGTAGATATACCCATATCTGCTCAAATCATCTATGAAGGTCAGAAAATAATGATACCCGCCACGAGCCTTAACACTCATCGGATCTCATACATCAGTATGTATTATTTCCAATAAGTCAGTTGCTCGCTCCATAGTTCCGGAGAACGACGTTTTAGTCATCTTACCCATGAGGCATGGTTCGCAAGCATCAACTGATTCATAATCAAGTGATTCCAAAAACCCATTAGCATGGAGTTTCTTCATGCGCTTTACACCAATATGACCTAAACAGCAGTGCCACAAATAAGTTGCACTATCATTATTAACTTTGCATCTTTTGGTTTCAATATTATGATTATGTGTATCACTATGATCGAGATCCAACGAACTATTTTCATTGGGTGTGTAACCATATAAGGTTTTATTCATGTAAACAGAACAACAATTTATTCTCTTACTTAAATGAATAACCGTATTACAATAAACATGATCAAATCATATTCATGCTCAATGCAAACACTAAATAACACTTATTCAGGTTCAACACTAATCCCGAAAGTATAGGGAGTGTGCGATGATGATCATATCAATCTTGGAACCACTTCCAACACACATCGTCACTTCACCCTTAAATAGTCTGTGTTTATTCTGCAACTCCCGTTTTGAGTTACTAATCTTAGCAACTGAACTAGTATCAAATACTGAGGGGTTGCTATAAACACTAGTAAAGTACACATCAATAACATGTATATCAAATATACTTATGTTCACTTTGCCATCCTTCTTATCTGCCAATCACTTGGGGTAGTTCCGCTTCCAGTAACCAGTCCCTTTGCAGTAGAAACACTTAGTCTCAGGCTTAGGACCAGACTTGGGCTTCTTCACTTGAGCAGCAACTTGCTTGCTGTTCTTCTTGAAGTTCCCCTTCTTCCCTCTGCCCTTTTCTTGAAACTAGTGGTCTTGTCTACCATCAACACTTGATGTTTTTCTCGATTTCTACCTTCGTCAATTTCCGCATTACGAATAGCTTGGGAATCGTTTTCGTTATCCCTTGCATATCATAGTTCATCACGAAGTTCTACTAACTTGGTGATGGTGACTAGAGAATTCTGTCAATCACTATCTTATCGGGAAGATTAACTCCCACTTGATTCAAGCGATTGTAGTACTTAGACAATCTGAGCACATGCTCACTAGTTGAGCGATTCTCCTCCATCTTTTAGCTATAGAACTTGTTGGAGACTTCATATCTCTCAACTCGGGTATTTGCTTGAAATATTAACTTCAACTCCTGGAACATCTCATATGCTCCATGATGTTCAAAACGTCTTTGAAGTCCCGATTCTAAGCCATTAAACATGGTACACTAAACTATCAAGTAGTCATCATATTGAGCTAGCCAAACATTCATAATGTCTGCATCTGCTCCTACAATAGGTCCGTCACCTAGCGGTGCATCAAGGACATAATTCTTCTGTGCAGCAATGAGGATAAACCTCAAATCACGGATCCAATCCACATCATTGCTACTAACATCTTTCAACACAATTTTCTCTAGGAACATGTCAAAATAAACACAGGGAAGCAACAACGCGAGCTATTGATCTACAACATAATTTGCAAAATACTACCAGGACTAAGTTCATGATAAATTTAAGTTCAATTAATCATATTACTTAAGAACTCCCACTTAGATAGACATCCCTCTAATCCTCTAAGTGATTACGTGATCCAAATCAACCAAACCATGTCCGATCATCACGTGAGATGGAGTAGTTTCATTGGTGAACATCACTATGTTGATCATATCTACTATATGATTCACGCTCGACCTTTCGGTCTCCGTGTTCCGAGGCCATATCTGTATATGCTTGGCTCGTCAAGTATAACCTGAGTATTCCGCGTGTGCAACTGTTTTGCACCCGTTGTATTTGAACGTAGAGCCTATCACACCCGATCATCACGTGGTGTCTCAACACGAAGAACTTTCACAACGGTGCATACTCAGGGAGAACACTTCTTGATAATTAGTGAGAGATCATCTTATAATGCTACCGTCAATCAAAGCAAGATAAGATGCATAAAAGATAAACATCACATCCAATCAATATAAGTGATATGATATGGCCATCATCATCTTGTGCTTGTGATCTCCATCCTCGAAGCACCGTTGTGATCACCATCGTCATCGGCGCGACACCTTGATCTCCATCGTAGCATCGTTGTCGTCTCGCCAATCTTATGCTTCCACGACTATCGCTACCGCTTAGTGATAAAGTAAAGCATTACAGCGCGATTGCATTGCATACAATAAAGCGACAACCATATGGCTCCTGCCAGTTGCCGATAACTCGGTTACAAAACATGATCATCCCATACAATAAAATTTAGCATCATGTCTTGACCATATCACATCACAACATGCCCTGCAAAAACAAGTTAGACGTCCTCTACTTTGTTGTTGCAAGTTTTACGTGGCTGCTACGGGCTTAAGCAAGAACCAATCTTACCTACGCATCAAAACCACAACGATAGTTTGTCAAGTTGGTGCTGTTTTAACCTTCGCAAGGACTGGGCGTAGCCACACTCGGTTCAACTAAAGTTGGAGAAACTGTCACCCGCTAGCCACCTTTGTGCAAAGCACGTTGGGAGAACCGGTCTCGCGTAAGCATACGCGTAATGTTGGTCCGGGCCGCTTCGTCCAACAATACCGCCGAACCGAAGTATGACATGCTGGTTAGCAGTATGACTTATATTGCCGACAACTCACTTGTGTTCTACTCGTGCATATAACATCAACACATAAAACCTAGGCTCTGATACCACTGTTGGGTTTCGTAGTAATTTCAAAAAATTCCTACGCACACGCAAGATCGTGGTGATGCATAGCAACGAGAGGGGGAGAGTGTGATCTACGTACCCTTGTAGATCGACAACGGAAGCGTTAACTTGGTTGATGTAGTCGTACGTCTTCACGGCCCGACCGATCAAGCACTGAAACTACGGCACCTCCGAGTTCTAGCACATGTTCAGCTCGATGACGATCCCCGGACTCCGATCCAGCAAAGTGTCGGGGAAGAGTTCCGTCAGCATGACGACGTGGTGACGATCTTGATGTACTACCGTCACAGGGCTTCGCCTAAGCACCGCTACAATATTATCGAGGACTATGGTGGAAGGGGGCACCGCACACGGCTAAGAATATGATCACGTGGATCAACTTGTGTCAAGAGGTGCCCCCTGCCCCCGTATATAAAGGAGCAAGGGAGGAGGAGGCCGGCCCTAGGAGGGGGCGCGCCAAGTGTGGAGTCCTACTAGGACTCCCTAGTCCTAGTAGGATTCCACCTCCCATATGGAATAAGAAAAGAGGAAGGGAAAAGGAGAAGGAAGGAAGGGGGCGCCCCCCTTCCCTAGTCCAATTCGGACCATACCAAGGGGAGGGGTGCGGCCACCCTTGAGGCCCTTTTTCTTCTTTCCCGTATGGCCCAATAAGGCCCAATACGTATTCCCGTAACTCTCTGGTACTTCGAAAAATACCCGAATCACTCGGAACCTTTCCGATGTCCGAATATAGTCGTTCAATATATCGATCTTTACATCTCGACCATTTCGAGACTCCTCGTCATGTCCCCGATCTCATCCGGTACTCCGAACTCCTTCGGTACATCAAAACTCATAAACTCATAATATAATTGTCATTGAAACCTTAAGCGTGCGGACCCTACGGGTTCGAGAACAATGTAGACATGACCGAGACACGTCTCCAGTCAATAACCAATAGCGGAACCTGGATGCTCATATTGGCTCCCACATATTCTACGAAGATCTTTATCGGTCAGACCACATAACAACATACGTTGTTCCCTTTGTCATCGGTATGTTACTTGCCCGAGATTTGATCGTCGGTATCTTAATACCTAGTTCAATCTCGTTACTGGCAAGTCTCTTTACTTGTTCCGTAATACATCATCTCACAACTAACTCATTAGTTGCAATGCTTGCAAGGCTTATGTGATGTGCATTACCGAGAGGGCCCAGAGATACCTCTCCGACAATCAGAGTGACAAATCCTAATCTCGAAATACGCCAACCCAACATGTACCTTTGGAGACACCTGTAGAGCACCTTTATAATCACCCAGTTACGTTGTGACGTTTGGTAGCACACAAAGTGTTCCTCCGGCAAACGGGAGTTGCATAATCTCATAGTCATAGGAACATTTATAAGTCATGAAGAAAGCAATAGCAACATACTAAACGATCGGGTGCTAAGCTAATGGAATGGGTCATGTCAATCAGATCATTCACCTAATGATGTGATCCCGTTAATCAAATAACAACTCTTTGTCCATGGTTAGGAAACATAACCATCTTTGATTAACGAGCTAGTCAAGTAGAGGCATACTAGTGACACTCTGTTTGTCTATGTATTCACACATGTATTATGTTTCCGATTAATACAATTCTAGCATGAATAATAAACTTTTATCATGATATAAGGAAATAAATAATAACTTTATTATTGCCTCTAGGGCATATTTCCTTCAATTCTTAGATGTCATTTTATTTTGTTTTGCTTGCTTTTTGAATAAAGTATCAAGATCTGAATCCTTAAATGTTAGAGAGTCTTCACATAGTTGCATAATTATCCGACTACTCATTGATCTTCACTTATATCTTTCGGAGTAGTTTGTCATTTGCTCTACTGCTTCACTTATATCTTTTTAGAGCACGGTGGTGGTTTTATTTTATAGAAATAGATGAACTCTTGTGATTCACTTATATTATTTTGAGAGTCTTTAGAACAGCATGGTAATTTGCTTTGCTTATGAATTTAGTCCTAATATGATGGGCATCCAAGAGGGATATAATAAAAACTGTCATATAGAGTGCATTGAATACTATGAGAAGTTTGATACTTGATGATTGTTTTGAGATATGGAGATGGTAATATTAGAGTCATGCTAGTGAGTAGTTGTGAATTTGATAAATACTTGTGTTGAAGTTTGTGATTCCTGTAGCATGCATGTATGGTGAACCGTTATGTGATGAAGTCGGAGCATGATTTATTTATTGATTGTCCTCCATATAAGTGGCGGTTGGGGACGAGCGATGGTCTTTTCCTACCAATCTATCCCCCTAGGAGCATGCGCGTAGTACTTTGTTTCGATAATAATAGATTTTTGCAATAAGTATGTAAGTTTTTTATGACTAATGTTGAGTCCATGGATTGTACGCACTCTCACCCTTCCACCATTGCTAGCCTCTCTAGTACTGCGCAACTTTCGCTGGTACCATAAACCCACCATATACCTTCCTCAAAATAGCCACCATACCTACCTATTATGGCATTTCCATAGCCATTCCGAGATATATTGCCATGCAAGTTTCCACCGTTCCGTTTATTATTACACGCTTCATCATTGTCATATTGCTTGCATGATCATGTAGTTGACATTGTATTTGTGGAATAGCCACCGTTCATAATTATTTCATACATGTCACTCATGAATCATTGCACATCCCGTACACCGCCAGAGGCATTCATATAGAGTCATATCTTGTTCTAAGTATCGAGTTGTAATTCTTGAGTTGTAAGTAAATAAACGTGTGATGATCATCATTATTAGAGCATTGTCCTAGTGAGGAAAGGATGATGGAGACTATGATTCCCCCATAAGTTGGGATGAGACTCTGGACGAAAATAAATAAATAAAAGATGCCAAAGCAGCCCAAATAAAAAAAGAGAAAAAATGAGGCCATAAAAAAGAGAAAAAGAGAGAAGGGGCAATGCTACTGTCCTTTTACCACACTTGTGCTTCAAAGTAGCACCATGATCTTCATGATAAAGAGTCTCCTATGTTGTCACTTTCATATACTGGTGGGAATCTTTCATTATAGAACTTGGCTTGTATATTCCAATGATGGGATTCCTCAAAATGCCATAGGTCTTCATGAGCAAGCGAGTTGGATGCACACCCACTAGTTTCGTTTTTGAGCTTTCATACATTTATAGCTCTAGTGCATCCATTGCATGGCAATCCCTACTCACTCACATTGATATCTATTGATGGGCATCTCCATAGCCTGTTGATACGCCTAGTTTATGTGAGACTATCTTCTCCCTTTTTGTCTTCTCCACAACCACCCTTCTATTCCACCTATAGTGCTATATCCATGGCTCACGCTCATATATTGCGTGAAGATTGAAAAATTTTGAGAACATCAAAAGTATGAAACAATTGCTTGGCTTGTCATCGGGGTTGTGCATGATTTAAATATTTTGTGTGGTGAAGATGGAGCATAGCCAGACTATATGATTTTGTAGGGATAACTTTCTTTGGCCATGTTATTTTGAGAAGACATGATTGCTTAGTTAGTATGCTTGAAGTATTATTGTTTTTATGTCAATATTAAACTTTTGTCTTGAATCTTATGGATCTAAATATTCTTGCAACAATAAAGAGAAATACATGATGAATATGTTAGGTAGCATTCCACATCAAAAATTCTGTTTTTATCTTTCACCTACTCGAGGACGAGCAGGAATTAAGCTTGGGGATGCTGATACGTCTCCAACGTATCTATAATTTTTGATTGTTCCATGCTATTATATTATCAACCTTGGATGTTTTATATGCATTTACATGATTTTTGGGACTAACCTATTAACCCAGAGCCTAGTGCCAGTTTTTGTTTTTTTTTTGCCTATTTTAGGGTTTCGAAGAAAAGGAAAACCAAACGGAGTCCAATTGACCTGAAACTTCACGGAACTTATTTTTGGATCAGAAGAAGCCCGGGAGACTTGGAGTCCACGTAAGGGAAGCTTCAAGGAGGCCACGAGGTAGGGGGCGCGCCCTCCACCCAAGTGGGCCCCTCGTGGCTCCCCTGACATACCTCTTCCGCCTATATATCTCCATATACCCTAAAAACATCAGAGAGCACAATAGATCGGGAGTTCCGCCGCCAGAACCCTCCGTAGCCACCGAAAACACATCTAGACCCGTTCCGGCACCCTGCTAGAGGGGTAATCCTTCTCCGGTGGCCATCTTCATCATCCCGGTGCTCTCCATGACGAGGAGGGAGTAGTTCTCCCTCGGGGCTGAGGGTATGTACCAGTAGCTATGTGTTTCATCTCTCTCTCTCTCTCGTGTTCTTGAGGTGATGCGATCTTGATGTATCGCGAGCTTTGCTATTATATTTGGATCCTATGATGTTTCTCCCCCTCTACTCTCTTGTAATGGATTTAGTTTCCCTTTTGAAGTTATCTTATCGGATTGAGTCTTTAAAGATTTGAGAACACTTGATGTATGTCTTGTCGTGCGTATCTGTGGTGATAATGGGATATCACGTGATTCCCTTGATGTATATTTTGGTGATCAACTTGCGGGTTCCTCCCATGAACCTATGCATAGGGGTTGGCACACGTTTTCGTCATGATTCTCCGGTAGAAACTTTGGGGCACTCTTTGAGGTTCTATCTGTTGGTTGAATAGATGAATCTGAGATTGTGTGATGCATATCATATAATCATACCCACGGATACTTGAGGTGACATTGGAGTATCTAGGTGCAATTAGAGTTTTGGTTGATTTGTGTCTTAGGGTGTTATTCTAGTACGAACTCTAGGGCTGTTTGTGACACTTATAGGAATAGCCCAATGGATTGATTGGAAAGAATAACTTTGAGGTGCTTTCGTACCCTACCATAATCTCTTTGTTTGTTCTCCGCTATTTGTGACTTTGGAGTGACTCTTTGTTGCATGTTGAGGGATAGTTATATGATCCAATTATGTTACTATTGTTGAGAGGACTTGCACTAGTGAAAGTATGCACCCTAGGCCTTGTTTCAACGCATTGCAATACCGTTTGTGCTCACTTTTATCATTAGTTACCTTGCTGTTTTTATAATTTCAAATTACAAAAACTATTATCTACTATCCATATACCACTTGTATCACCATTCTTCGCCGAACTAGTGCACCTATACAATTTACCATTGTATTGGGTGTGTTGGGGACACAAGAGACTCTTTGTTATTTGGTTGCAGGATTGCTTGAGAGAGACCATCTTCATCCTACGCCTCCTACGGATTGATAAACCTTAGGTCATCCACTTGAGGGAAATTTGGTACTGTCCTACAAACCTCTGCACTTGGAGGCCCAACAACGTCTACAAGAAGAAGGTTGTGTAGTAGACATCATGCATGTAGTTCAAATTTGAATTATGCGCATAAAATGCCTCGGAAACCCAGTTAATGTATGAAAATGTCCAAACGAACCCGGAAAAATTCCAAAATTAAACACAACACTCCTGTTGTTCTATGTTGACACTCGAAAGAGTTTGAAAGCAATAAGAGGCAACGAATATCGTTTCGTCCCCAAAGGTGGCACGTCCCCTACCGAAACCATCACGCTTGTTGTAAGAAGCTCTGGTTTGTGAGAAGCTTATACCAAACCTGCCCCAAATGGGACAAATTTTTTACCACGGCATGTTGATGCCACTCCATGATAGCATGCCAAGTTTCATGAATTTCAAACAAGTTTTGTATTTACTAGAATTTAAAAACCAGGTATCTCAATGTTTGCGGCTGAGTGACGGTGGCATGGTGTATGACATTCATTCCCATTTCTTGGATGGGACCTAAGCATGCAACCAAGGACACATATTTGATTTTTCAACCCGTTTATATGCACTGGAGCATGTGCATATAGTTCAAGTTTGAATTATGCACTTGAAATGCCTACAAAACCAAGTTAATGTATAAAAACGTCCAAACAAACCCTGAATAATTTCATTTTTTTACGACACTCCTATAGTTGCATGTTCATTGCAGATAAAAGTTCTAGCTATTCAAACACCATCCTTTGTAGCTGTGACACCATTACGTAGTTCAAATCAAGACGATAAATCAAGTAGATCGCACATAGTTTATTATCACCAACCGTGTGAGATGCAGCACAAAATATCTTGGAGCACCGTCAGTGTATAGTACGCCTATGGCTTACGCAAGAAGGTGCGTCGGCTACAATCCACAGCTGGCGTGTCAAGCACAGTAGCTCACTCACCAAATATCATTTCACTGTTCAATCATCGCCGGTGAAAGATGGGGACGTGGACCCATGTCATGAGGGCAACTTCGGCGGCCCACTCCGGTGAGAGCGCAGCCGCAGCCGCCAGGCGCGTGCTAACAAGCTTCGTGAGGGCGACCATAATCTATGCCCGGGCGGCCAAGGCAGCCCAAACGGCCGATGTTGCTTCTCAGGCGGCAGTAGCATCTGCCTCGGGGATAGCAACTGGCGAGAGTGGCACAACAACTGTCCGTTCCGCAGCGGCGGCCTTAGCCCTATGAAGGCCACCCACTACCATGTTGAGGCCGTCCGCGCCCAGCTTGTGGCAGTCACCACAGAAATCGAATGAAGCTTCTCCGACAATGGTCGACAACCCAATGGCTGAAGAGTTGGCAATCGCCGAGAGAGTTCGAGCAGCTGTCCATTCCTGCACGGCATACCTTGCCACGACGGAGCCCGTCAGAGCCCAGATCACGGCCGCCCACGCCCAGCTCATGGCGGCCTATTCCAAAGATATGGCGGACATAGATGGCGAGATGCTTGCCGAGTATGGTGCAATTGAAGCCATGGAGCCCCTTCCCTAGGAGACCGTCGGGCGCGAGCTGGACATGGAGGCAGCAGCGGAGATCGACGAGCACCAGCCGTAGTAGTACTCTTTGTTTTGTTTAATTAAGAGTGCTGGTCTTTAATTTGTTAGAGTAATATTTAGGTCAGCTAGCTCTGTTTAATTGCTGAACTTGCTCGATTAAGAAGTTAGTCTCCTTTGTGTACCCAAATTATGCAATGACGTGGATGACCACTGTAACCAGGGAAATTCGAACCAAAATTTTTGACGTTCAAACTCAACACACACGGGTTAAGCTATCTGAATTGTTTGTGATGTTCACATATCATACACAATTCTGAATAATGGACCGTGTCTGATGACACTTTGCGCGCCAGTTTTTTCACTGAAGCGATTCCAAATTTTCGGCTTCCGCGGAAACATCTACCTCCCCGCCCCTCCCCCTTACCAAAAGCCACATTTCCCCCGTTTCCGCCTTCCTTTCCAAGTTGAAACCTCCACTCCTTGTTTGTAGTGCCGCCTCCTCGCGGGTGACCCTCCTCCACGCTGCTCGGCCTCGCCTATCCAGGCAGGTAATCCACACCCGACCCCCATCCTCCTTCTCCTTCCACATCCCATATGCCCCGATCGCCGGCGCGACACCTTTCACCCAAATCACCGACCCCTCCACCAAATAAACACCGCCCTAAGCCATGGTGCGCGCAGTATAGCCAGGATCCCGAGGACATTTTGGCAGCGGAGAAGCAAATCCCGGCCGCATGCACGGATGAGGTCGCGGTGGCTGCCATTCGTGTTGACCCCCAGATCTTGGAGGAGCACCTCGCCGTCGACGCCACCGTCGACGCCTCGCGCGCCGATGATGCGACACGGTTGGCTGTTTGGTTCAATTCTGCAATGCGATGTTCAATTGTTGTGGGTGCATTCCTTTATTGTATACCATGTGAGAAATAAATCTAATTTGGATGTACTAAATACATGAGAAACAAATACAATTGCTATATTTCCAAGTTGTTAAGCATGCTTGGTTTGGTTAACTGTCTGATCTTCTATTAGGAGTATGTTATATTGTGCAATGTGGTGCTCAGTTAATGTTAGGTTCATTTGTTGTGGTGTTTAGCTAACTGCTTGGTTCAATTCTACACTGTGATGTCCAATTGTCCTGGGTAGAATTTTGTATTGTTGTGAATGTGAGGAATAAATCGAATTTGGCTGCACTTAATACATGAGAACCATATACATGTGCTATATTTCCCAGTTCTTAATCATGCTTGGTTTGGATAAATGGGTTTTCCATGCGCTTGAATTAATCTGATGAATCTACAATGTGCTTATTTTTCATCATCATATTTTACTGATAGCATGCAAACTCTTTCTTAACCTGATGACTAACTACCTGTGTTGCAGGGAAACAATGGGAAGCACTGAGGTTTACAATCGAGGTTAGCACGTGCATGGTCCATTGTCTAATAGCACATTATTGTGCAATTGCAGGAACCATTCTAATATTTAGGTTTTTAACAATTTGGTCTTGCACATGTAGGTCCCGCTGTCAGAGGTTTTGACCCACTGTTCGACCCTTTTGCATATGGGGAAATGAGTTGTCCATGAATATCAGTCAAGTCAAGAAACTCAGAAAGATTATTAGGATAAAGAAATTAGCGACAAAAAACAACAAGATCTTTGTCTGCACAATGAAGAAGACATCAATTCGCTACAGGATGGTACTAACTATTATACCTTGCCTTTTTTATTCATTTGCCCCATTTCCAATATAGAGAATATATTTATGCACATCCTTGTTTTCAGGCCTTTCCAAAGCAGTTCACTGATGATTACCTCTCAAACCACTTGTATGGTCAGGAGGCAAGGAAGGTATTCATGCAACACCCACGGTTCAATATTGAAGTGTTCCTGAAGAGGATGAAGGATGGACGGTCAATCATCCACATGCACTGGCCTAAAGTTACAAAGACCTTCAACATCAATGAAGGCTCGGTATTCGCCTTCTGCTTCAGCAGTTTTCCAGATGAGATACATCTGTCTATGTACCGTCTATGATGCTAATTTTGAAAGGTTATAGATGTTGCATGTGAAACTTGGTCCTAGTGTAGTTGTGTAATGGGGTAGCTGAGTGCTGAAGGTATATGATGTTGTACTCTGATGTATTTCAATTATGAAAATGAAATATATTGTGTGCTTAATATGAAATGTCAATTAGATTGATAAATGGATTATGAATAATTGGATAACTAGCCTGCTAATTGGGTTTTGCTATTGCAAATGATTGTTGAAAAGATACCATGGGCGATGACCTCAGGCAACACACACAATTTCTAGGAATAAACCGCGTTGGATCAATGAACAATCACACACGACTTTCTCTTGAAAACTGTTTGCGTTAGGCCACCTTGCGCAAATGTTTACCACATAAAAACTATGTGTGATGGACAGCCTTTGCCACACAGTTTCTTCTATGGACCGTGTGTGATGCATTCAATAACGCAAACGATTTAACGGGAAAAATTGTGTGTGATATACCTGTGAACGGAAATGTTTTCCTTGGAGCGACTGTGTGGGATGTACATATGAATGGAAACGTTTAGTAGGGACTGACTATGTGGGATGTACTTGCGACCGGAAACAATTTCACCGCATAATTGTATTTTTTAGATCTACTGTACATATTTCCGTATTTGAGCGCTCGCCGGTCGTACACGATCTCATTTTGCCGAGCGTGTGTGCCAGGTGGGCATATCCCCGATGGTTTCTGGGTCGTGCGGGAAGGACCCCCTATCGCCCACACTCACTTGGCGATGGTTCCAAATGCCGTCGCGGAAAGGGGTTAAAAACCGTTTGTATAGGACCGACGCGTACCAGTGATTAAATAGCATGATGGATCTGAACATATAATCTTCCACCAAATAAACCATATAGTAATCAACTACAAGATGTAATCAACACTACTAGTCACCGACAAGCAGCAATCTATAGTTCCTGTAACAAGATTGAATACAAGAGATGAACTAGGGTTTGAGATGAGATGGTGATGTTGAAGATGTTGATGGAGATTTCCCTCCCCAAGATGGGAGAGTTGTTGGTGATAATGATGACGATGATTTCCCCCTCCGGGAGGGTAGTTCCCTCGGCGGAACATCTCCGCCGAAGGGCAAAAGTGCTCCTGCCCAAATTCCACCTCGAGACGGCGGCACTCTGTCCTGAAAGTCTCCCCCTTATTTTTTTCTAGGTCAAAATGACTTACATACCAGAAGATGGGTGCCGAAGATGGGCCGAGGAGGCCACAACCCGGTGCCCACCTGGTGGCCCCCTATGGTGGTTATTGGCTCCGGTATTTCTTAAATAATCCATAAAAAATCTCCGTGAAGTTTCATCTTATTTGGAGTTGTGCAGAATAGGTGGCCTGACGTAGCTTTTCCAGGTCCAGATTTCCAGCTGCCGGAATTCTCCCTCTTGGTGTGTTCCTTGCAAATTATGAGAGAAAAGGCATTAGAATTACTCCAAAAAGAATTATTATGGATAAAAACATTACAAATAACAGTAAGAAAACATGATGCAAAATGGAAGTATCAACTCCCCCAAGCTTAGACCTCGCTTGTCCTGAAGCGAAAACCGAAATCAAAAAACATGTCCACATGCTTTCAGGGAGAGGTGTTGATAAAAAATACGGACATAGAAGCATCATGTTGATTATTATAACAACAACAAAATTAAACATAGAACTTTTATCATATACTTCTCATGAATTAAGTAATAGTTCATCACACAATCGAAGTATAAAGCAAAAACTCTATTAGAAACCAACAAACTATGTTCTTAGTCAACTTTGCAACTACAATTCATCATCTTTTCAGGAAGAGTCATGTGTTGGAGCCTTTAGGCAAGTCCACATACTCAACCATAATATAGTATTCTATGATTGCTAACACTCACCTCATATCCATGAGCAAAATGTTTCAATCGGACACATAGAAAGATAGGGGCTTAAAATTTCGCCTCCCAACATACTCACCGATCAAGGGTGATGTCAACAATAATAACTCATGCTATCTATATTCGACTGGACATATGTGCCTAGATCTTTCCTCACCACATGATGTTTGCCAAAGGAGAAAATAAAAAGGAATAGAAAGAAAACTTTAACTCTTTGCATAAAAGTAAATACATAAAAGTAAAAGATAGGCCCTACGCAAAGGGAAGCAGAGGTTGCCATGCAATTATTTGTTTGCAAGCTCAATCCCGTAGTGCAAGAGAACGTCACATTGTATTGCCCCTTAAGATGACAACCTTTATTATGCAGTCTGTCGCTTTTATTCTTTGTCATCCAAGTTCGTACAACGCTCAATTTTCTCTTACACTAAATGATCTCACACTTTTAGAAGCAATTTTTATTGCCTTTTTGCACCATGACAACTTACTTGAGGGATCTTGCTGAATCCCTAGGTAGGTATGGTGGACACTTGAAAAAGATTTGGGTTTAAAGGTTTTTTGGATGCACAAGTAGTATCTCTACTTAGTGCGGAATTTTTGGCTAGCAAAGATAGGGGCAAGCACCACATGTTGAAGGATCTATGACAATATGAGTTCTATGTGAATATAAACAAACATAAATCATTAAGTTGTCTTTTCCTTGTCCAATGTCAACAATTTTGGCATATAATATTTTGATGAGGGTTCACAATCACAAAAGATTTCTAGGATAGTATATTTATATGTGAATCTTCTCTTCCCTTATTAATTCTTTCATGAGTTGCATCATTGACTAATGCTATGTTTGTCATTCTCTAATAAAATTTTCTACTTATACTTTTCCTTATGTGGTGCTATCACCTACCATAGGATTAGTATATAATATTATTGATTTATTTTGTTTTATTTTATTTACTTACTTTCTCTTTTTCTTTCTTTCTTATTTCTTTTCTTTATTTGCAACATGAAAGTAAAGAAAACTCAAACTAACTTTATTATATAACTTGCACACAATTACAATGATAGATCACTAAGCAAACTCTCAAAGAGGAAAGGATCGAACTAAACTTTATTGCATCTAAAGCAAAAGATTGAACTAATATAAATAAAAGAAAAAAGATAGTGGGATGATATGATACCGAGGAACCTCCCCCAAGCTTGGCGGAAGCCAAGGGAAGTGCCCATACCCGATACTCAGTTCTCCTTTGGTGGTGAAGAAGATGATGGTGGTGAAGAGGAAGTCTTGTCATTGGATTTCCATGGCAGTGGTGGTGGTGAGAAAGTGCGGGGTTTCCCTTTGGCTTCCTCCAGCTTCTGACTGAGGATAAAATTTTCCATCATCAACTCACAATTATCTATCTCGAGTTTTATTACCCTCTTGCATAACGCATCCATGCTCTCATCCTTGAACTGGGAAGGAACTGATTCATCATCTTCTTCTTCGGAGGTCCAGCTATAGTGCCCCTCAGCCCCATAGGACTTGGGATTTGCGAGGAGATCAGCAACATAGCTCTAACCCTCAGAGTTTTGGGAGGACATATTTTTAGATCTACGCAGAAAACAGCAAGAAAAGAGAACAGAGGATTTCTTCGCGATACGGTGGTTAACAGGTTCAGGAAGTATATATGGATTTTTTATCTTGGAGGACAAGCATATAGAAGAAGAATGGAGTGCAGGAGGTGTCCCAGGTGGGCACAACCCACCTGGGCGTGCCAGGCTTGCCTGGCGTGCCCTGGTGTCTTGTGCCCACCAGGGGATGCTTCCTGAGAATTTCTTTATTTCCAAAATTCTAAAATATTCCAAAACTGATAAAAAATATTTTTGCGGATTTTTCGGAGTCCGTTTAATTACCGTATCACGTACCTCCTTATTTTCATGATTCTAGAGTGTTCCGGAAGGACTCTTTTATGTGTTCTTCCGGTGTCAAAGTTTGGATAATACTACTTTCAACATTAATAGGCGTACCTGAGATATAATGCTTTATTCATTGCCCATTGACAACCTTCGGGTTAGTACCTTTGGAATTATTTATTTTGATGCCTCCAGACCGGTAAACCTCCTCGATGACATATGGGCCTTCCCATTTTGAGAGGAGCTTTCCTGCAAAAAATCTAAAATGAGAGTTGTACAAAAGAACATATTCTCCAACTTTAAACTCAAGCTTTTGGATTCTTTTGTCATGCCATCTTTTGACTTTTTCTTTAAATAATTTTCCATTTTCATAAGCTTGGGTTCTCCATTCATCTAATGAGATAATATCAAATAACCTCTTTTCACCAACAAGTTTGAAATCATAGTTGAGCTCTTTGACTACCCAAAATGCTTTATGTTCTAACTCAAGAGGCAAATGACAAGCTTTTCCATGAACCATTCTATAAGGAGACATACACATAGGATTTTTATATGTTGTTCTATAAGCCTGTCGGGTGGTAGGTGCGACATATGCCAACGGGTGGCTTATCATTGTTGGAGCCAGTAAAACGTCGCCGGTGCCTGGAAACGGGATGAGGCGAAGACATGCACGCCGGCGAATCTTACCTAGCTTCGGGGCTCTCCGTGGAGATAACACCCCCACTGCTGCTCTGCGGGGTCTCCGCATGATCACTAGATGGACAAGTAGCTACACAATGCTCCTTGAGCTGTTCGGTGGGAGGAGGAAGAAGGGCACGGCTAGCTTGTTTCTTCTCCTTGTGTGGTGTCTAAAACTAGCTTGGGGTCCCACCCTTTGCATGGGCGCCACGGGGGGTTTATATAGGCCTACCCCCTGGGGGTACAATGGTAATCCGACTGGGCGCGAGGCCCAGCCATCTGTGACTATGCTCGCCGGCTTCTGCGCCGACTGCTGGGGCCCGCCAGCTGGTGGGTCCCGCCGGCTGCCAACTCCTTGGCAACAGGCAGGCCCCACTGCCAAGGGTCTTGTCGGTGGCTGGTTACTGTTGCCTCAACCTGATGACGAGGGCTTCGTCGAGGTAAGCGTGGCTACAGTGCCGCCGTCCGGCGGGCGATCACTGTAGCCTTACCGTGTCTTGTCTCCTTAATGGGGCGTCTTCTTCGAGGGGGGAAGCGAGCCGGCTGCAGGGAGCCGGCCCCGTCTCGGTCCGACTGGGGGAGGCCTGGCCGCCTTCGGGCGTCTCTCTGCCCGAAGGGGCCCACCGCCCGTGGGCCGCGTTGGCGGCCCGTCGTGGGTGACATCAGGGTCAACATGGCAACAGTGCCGCGCCGGACGGGTCATGGCCACTCCGTACGGCGCACTGTGCCAGGCGTGCTCCGGGATTCGGGGGTGGCAGGCTTCACTGTAGCCACGCCCCGTCACATCGCCGCTAGGTGGATGCAAACTTTGAGGGTATGGTCTCGACCGCTTTATGGGAGCCGGCTTCTTGGAGTCGGCCTTCTCGCGGCCGGCTTCTCGAAGTCGGCCCTCACATGGCTTTCTTCATGAGAGCTAAAGTCGGGCCGCCTTCCGAAAGCCGGCCTGGGTGACGGCCAGCAAGGGGAAGGCGGCCCCATGTCCTGGATTCTTGAGAGCCGGTCGGGCTCGTAATTTTTTTAGAAGGGCCAGGGGAAGCCGACTAGGCTACCCATGGCTATTTACTCCGACAAAGCCCAAAGTGCATCATCTAATTTCTTAGACCAATTCTTCCTGGACCTATTGATAGTATTTTGCAAAATTAATTATATTTCTCTATTACTAAGTTCTACTTGAACACTAGACTGAGGATGATAAGCTGATGCAATTCTATGGTTAACATCATACTTGGCAAGCATTTTACGGAAAGCACCATGAATAAAGTGTGAACTGCTACCTCTTGAGAATGCGTTGGTTTTCCCTTGAAGAGGAAAGGGTGATGCAGCAAAGTAGCATAAGTATTTCCCTCAGTTTTTGAGAACCAAGGTATCAATCCGGTAGGAGACTACACGCAAGTCGCCTAGTACCTGCACAAACAAATAAGAACCTTGCAACCAACGCGATAAAGGGGTTGTCAATCCCTTCACGACCACTTGCAAAAGTGAGATCTGATAAAGATAGTAAGATAAATATTTTTGGTATTTTTATGGTATAGATTGGAAAATAAATAGTAAACTAGAATTGTAGATTGGAAACTTATATGATGTGAACTAGACCCGGGAGCCATAGGTTTCACTAGTGGCTTCTCTCAAGATAGCATTTATTACGGTGGGTGAACAGTTACTGCCGAGCAATTGATAGAAAAGCGCATAGTTATGATGATATCTAAGGCAATGATCATGAATATAGGCATCACGTCCGTGACAAGTAGACCGAAACGATTCTGCATCTACTACTATTACTCCACACACCGACCGCTATCCAGCATGCATCTAGAGTATTAAGTTCATAAGAACAGAATAACGCATTGGGCAAGATGACATGATGTAGAGGGATAAACTCAAGCAATATGATATAAACCCCATCTTTTTATCCTCGATGGCAACAATAAAATACGTGTCGTTTCCTTTTCTGTCACTAGGATCGAGCACCGCAAGATTGAACCCAAAGCTAAGCACTTCTCACATTGCAAGAAAGATCAATCTAGTAGGCCAAACCAAACCGATAATTCGAAGAGACTTGCAAAGATATCAAATCATGCATATAAGAATTCAGAGAATAATCAAATAATATTTGTAGATAATCAAGTTCATAAACCCACAATTCATCGGATCTCGGCAAACACACCACAAAAAGAGTTACATCGAATAGATCTCCAAGAAGATCGAGGAGAACTTTGTATTGAGATCCAAAGAGAGAGAAGAAGCCATCTAGCTAATAACTATGGACCCGAAGGTCTGTGGTAAACTACTCACACATCATCGGAGATGCTATGGTGTTGATGTAGAAGCCCTCCATGCTCGAATCCCCCTCTGGTGGAGCACTGGAAAAGTCCCCAAGATGGGATCTCACAGGTACAAAAGGTTGCGGCGGTGGAAAAGGTGTTTCTTGGCTATCCCCGAAGGTTTTAGGGTATGAGAGTATATATAGGCGAACGAAGTAGGTTGGTGGCACTGCGAGGGGCCCACGAGGGTGGGGGCGTGCCCTCCTACCTCGTTGCTTCCTCGCTGCTTCCTTGACGTCCACTCCAAGTCTCCTGGATTGCGTTTGTTCCAAAAACGATCCACGCGAAGGTTTTATTCTATTTGGATTCCGTTTGATATTCCTTTTCTGCGAAACACTGAAATAGGCAAAAAAACAGCAATTTGCATTAGGCCTTCGGTTAATAGGTTAGTCCCAAAAATAATATAAAAGTGCATAGTAAAGCCCATTAAACATCCAAATCAGATAATATAATAGCATTGAACAATAAAAAATTATAGATACGTTGGAGACGTATCAAGCATCCCCAAGCTTAATTCCTGCTCGTCCTCGAGTAGGTAAATGATAAAAACAGAATCTTTGATGTGGAATGCTACCTAACATAATTTTCAATGTAATTTTATTTATTGTGGCATGAATGTTCAGATCCGAAAGATTCAAGAAAAAAGTTTAATATTGACATAAAAATAATAATACTTCAAGCATACTAACTAAGCAATTATGTCTTCTCAAAATAACATGGCCAAAGAAATCTTATCCCTACAAAATCATATAGTTTGTCTATGCTTCATTTTCATCACACAAAAAATTCTCTCATCATGCACAACCCTGATGACAAGCCAAGCAATTGTTGCATGCTTTAGTAATCTCAAACTTTTTTCAACTTTCACGCAATACATGAGCGTGAGCCATGGACATAGCACTATGGGTGGAATAGAATATAATGATGGGGGTTGTGTGGAGAAGACAAAAAAGAAGAAAGTCTCATATTGATGCGTCTAATCAATGGGCTATGGAGATGCCCATCAATTCATGTCAATGCGAGGAGTAGGGATTGCCATGCAACGGATGCACTAGAGCTATAAATGTATGAAAGCTCAACAAAAGAAACTAAGTGGGTGTGCATCCAACTTGCTTGCTCATGAAGACCTAGAGCATTTGAGGAAGCCCATTGTTGGAATATACAAGCCAAGTTCTATAATGAAAAATTCCCACTAGTATATGAAAGTGACAATATAAGACACTCTCTATCATTAAGATCATGGTGCTACTTTGAAGCACAAGTGTGGAAAAAAAGGATAGTAGCATTTTCTCTCATATATATATTTTTTGTCCTTCCCTTTTTTTATTTGGCCTTTATCCTTTTTTTCTTTTTGGGACAATGCTCTATTAATGATGATCATCACACTTCTATTTATTTACAACTCAAAGATTACAACTCGATACTAGAACAAAGTATGACCCTATATGAATGCCTCCGGCGGTGTACCGGGATGGGCAATGAATCAAGAGTGACATGTATGAAATTATGCATGGTGGCTTTGCCACAAATACGATGTCAACTACATGATCATGCATGGCAATATGACAATGATGAAGCGTGTCATAATAAACTTAGCGGTGGAAAGTTGCATGGCAATATATCTGGGAATGGCTATGGAAATGCCATAATAGGTAGGTATGATGGCTGTTTTGAGGAAGATATAAGGAGGTTTATGTGTGATAGAGCGTATCATATCACGGGGGTTGGATGTACCGGCGAAGTTTGCACCAACTCTCAAGGTGAGAAAGGGCAATGCACGGTACCGAAGAGGCTAGCAATGATGGGAAGGTGAGAGTGCGTATAATCCATGGACTCAACATTAGTCATAAAAAACTCACATACTTATTGCAAAAATCTACAAGTCATAAAAAAACCAAGCATTACGCGCATGCTCCTAGGGGGATAGATTGGTAGGAAAAGACCATCGCTCGTCCACGACCGCCATTCATAAGGAGGACAATCAAAGAAACACCTCATGCTTCAAATTTGTCACACAACGTTCACCATACGTGCATGCTACGAGACTTGAAAACTCTAACGCAAGTACTTCTAAAATTCACAACTACTCAACTACCATGGATCTAATGTTACCATCTTCATATCTCAAAACAATCATCAAGTATCAAACCTCTCATAGTATTCAATGCACTCTATATGAAAGTTTTTATTATACCCATCTTGGATGCCTATCATATTAGGACTAATTTTATAGCCAAAGCAAATTACCTTGATGTTCTAAAGGACTATCAAAATAATATAAGTGAAGCATGAGAGGTCAATAATTTCTATAAAATAAAACCACCACTGTGCTCTAAAAGATATGAGTGAAGCGCTAGAGCAAAATTATCTAGCTCAAAAGATATAAGTGAAGCACAAAGAGTATTCTTATAAATTCGAAGAGACTTGCAAAAGATATAAGTGAAGCACTGGGATCGAGCACCGCAAGATTGAACGCAAAGCTAAGCACTTCTCCCATTGCAAGAAAGATCAATCTAGTAGGCGAAACCAAACCGATAATTCGAAGAGACTTGCAAAGATATCAAATCATGCATATAAGAGTTCAGAGAAGAATCAAATAATATTCATAGATAATCAAGTTCATAAACCACAATTCATCGGATCTCGGCAAACACACCGCAAAAAGAGTTACATCGAATAGATCTCCAAGAAGATCGAGGAGAACTTTGTATTGAGATCCAAAGAGAGAGAAGAAGCCATCTAGCTAATAACTATGGACCCGAAGGTCTGTGGTAAACTACTCACACATCATCGGAGAGGCTATGGTATTGATGTAGAAGCCCTCCGTGATCGAATCCCCCTCCGGCGGAGCGCCGGAAAAGGCCCCAAGATGGGATCTCACGGGTACAGAAGGTTGTGGCAGTGGAAAAGGTGTTTCGTGGCTGTCCCCAAAGGTTTCAGCGTATGAGAGTATATATAGGCGAAAGAAGTAGGTCGGTGGAGCTGCGAGGGGCCCACGAGGATGGGGGCACGCCCTCCTACCTCGTGGCTTCCTTGCTTCTTCCTTGACATCCACTCCAAGTCTCCTAGATTGCGTTTGTTCTAAAAACGATCCTCGCAGAGGTTTTATTCTGTTTGGATTCCATTTGATATTCCTTTTCTGCGGAACACTGAAATAGGCAAAAAATAGCAATTTGCATTGGGCCTTCGGTTAATAGGTTAGTCCCAAAAATAATATAGAAGTGCATAGTAAAGCCCATTAAACATCCAAAACAGATAATATAATAGCATGGAACAATCAAAAATTATATATACGTTGGAGACGTATCATGAACCACCATCAGTCATTAAATATCTAGGGACTCCAAACCTTGGGAAAATAACTTCCTTAATCATTTTAATAGAGGTGTTGTGATCAGCACTACTGGTTGGAATAGCTTCTACCCACTTAGTAACATAATCAACAGCAACCAAAATATGTCTATACCCATTAGAGGAAGGAAAAGGTCCCATGTAATCAAATCCCCAAACAACAAATGGTTCAACAGCAAGTGAATAATTCATAGGCATTTCTTGACGCTTACCGATATTACCTATTCTTTGACATTCATCGCAAGATTAGACAAACTTACAGGCATCCTTGAAGAGAGTAGGCCCATAAAATCCAAATTGCAATACCTTGTGAGCTGTTCTATCTCCAGCATGATGCCCTCCATAAGCCTCGGAGTGACATTTCCGTAGGATTTGTCCCTGTTCATGCTCAGGTACACAACGTCTAATAATACCATCTACTCCTTTATAGGTATGTGGGTCATCCCAAAAGTAATGTCTTAAATCATAGAAGAATTTTTTTTCTTTTGTTGGTATTAAAGCTAGGTGGCAAATATTTAGCAAGAATATAATTAGCATAGTCAACATACCAAGGAGTACTATTAGCAACATTTATTGCAGCTAACTGCTCATCAGGAAAACTATCATCAATAGGTAGTGGGTCATCAAGCACATTTTCAAGCCTAGACAAGTTATCAGCTACTGGGTTCTCAGCTCCTTTTCTATCAATGATATGTAAATCAAATTCTTGTAACAAGAGAACCCAACGAATAAGTCTAGGTTTAGCATCTTTCTTTTCCATAAGGTATTTAATAGAAACATGGTCTGTGTGAACAGTTACTTTGGAATCAACAATATAAGGTCTAAATTTATCACAAGCAAACACCACTGCTAAGAATTATTTTTCAGTAGTAGCATAATTTCTTTGAGCACTTTCTAGAGTTATACTATCATAATGAATAACATTCAATTTCTTATCAACTCTTTCTCCTAGAATAGCACCAACAACATAATCACTAGCATCACACATAATTTCAAAAGGCAAGTTCCAATTAGGTGGTTGAACAATAGGTGCAGAAATTAAGGCTTTCTTAAGTGTTTCTAAGGCTTCTAAACATTCATCATCAAAAACAAAAGAATATCCTTTTGCAAGAGACTAGTGAGAGGCCTAGAAATTTTAGAGAAGTCTTTGATAAATCTCCTATAGAAACCAGCATGACCTAGGAAACTACGAATACCTTTGATGTCCTTAGGACATGGAATCTTCTCAATTGCATCAACCTTGGCTTGGTTCACTTCAATACCTCTTTCAGACATTTTATGACCCAAGACAATGCCTTCATTAACCATAAAGTGGCACTTCTCCCAATTCAAGACAAGATTTGTTTGTTCACATCTCTACAAAACTCGCTCAAGATTGCTTAAACAATCATCAAAAGACTTCCCATAAACAGAAAATTCATCCACGAAAACCTCAACAATCTTTTCACAGAAGTTAGAGAATATAGCAGTCATACATTTTTGAAAGGTAGCAGGAGCATTACATAAACTAAAAGGCATATGTCTATAAGCATAGGTTCCAAAAGGACAAGTAAAAGCGGTATTTTCTTGATCAGGTTGAGAAACAGGTATTTGTGAAAAGCCAGAGTATCCATCAAGGAAGAAAAAGTGTGTGTGCTTAGATAATCTTTCAAGCATTTGATCAATATAAAAGGCGAAGGGTAATGATCTTTTCTAGTTGCTTTATTTAATGTTCTGTAATCAATTACCATTCTATAGCTTGTAACAATTCTTTGTGGAATAAGCTCATTCTTATCATTAGGAACAACAGTTATACCTCCTTTTTTAGGAACACAATGAACGGGACTTACCCATCTACTATCAGCTATGGGATAGATTATACCTGTTTCCAGAAGTTTTAATATTTCTGCTCTTAGCACTTCTTTCATCTTCGGATTTAACCGACGTTGGTGATCAACAACGGGTTTAGGATCAGGTTCCATATTAATTTGTGCTGACATAGAGTGGGACTAATGCCCTTTAAATTGTCAAGAGTATATCCAATAGCAACCCGGGCTTCCTTAGAACTTTCAATAATCTTTCTTCTTCATGTTCTGAAAGGTTAGCACTAATCATAACATGATATATCTTCTTTTCATCAAGATAAGCATATTTCAAAGTGTCTGGCAGTTGTTTTAATTCAAACACAGGATCACCTTTAGGTGGAGGAGGACCTCCAAGAGTTTCAGTAGGCAAATTGTGTTTAAGTAGAGGACATTGTTCAAAGAAAACTTTATCTATTTCATTTCTTTCGTGCATATGTAAATCATTTTCATGGTCTAGCAGATATTATTCTAAAGGATCAGTAGGTGGTACAGGAATAGAAACAACACCAATTAATTCATCCTTACTAGGCAATTCTTTTTCATGATGATTTCTACTAAACTTGGAAAAATTAAACTCATGAGACTCATCACCAAAGCTAACACCCATAGTTTGTTTCTTACAATCTATCTTAGCATTAACTATGTTCAAGAAAGGTCTACCAAAGATAAGACAGAAGTCATCTTGTGGGGAACCAAGAACAAGCAAATCGGTAGGGTATTTTATTTTCCCACACAAGACTTCAACATCTCTAACAATCCCAATTGGTGATATTGTGTCTCTATTAGCAAGTTTAATAGTAACATCTATTTCTTCTATCTCAGCAGGTGTTATGTCTTTCATAATTTCTTCATATAAAGTGTAAGGAATAGCAATCACACTAGCACCCATGTCACATAAACCATGATAACAGTGATCTCCTATTTTAACTGAAATAACAGGCATGCCAACAACAGGTCTATGTTTATCTTTTCTATCAGGTTTAGCAATTCTAGCAGCTTCTTCATAGAAGTAAATAACATGCCCATCCATATCTTCTTCCAAGAGATCTTTAACCATAGCAATGCTAGGTTCTACTTTAATTTGTTCATCAGGTTTAGGTGTTCTAATATAGCTTTTGTTAACCACAGTTGAAACTTTAGCATGTTCCTTTATCCTAACAGGAAAAGGTGGCTTCTCAATATAAGCAGAAGGGACAACTGGATCAACATTATAAAGTATAGTTTCTTCTTTAACTTGTAATTGTTTCTTAATTTCTTATTTAATAGGTGGGTGATATTTAAACCACTTCTCGTTAGGGAGTTCAACATGAGAAGCAAATGGTTCACAAAAGGAAGCTACTATCTCAGAGTCAAGTCCATAGTTAGTGCTAAACTTTTGAAAAGCATCGGTATCCATAAAAGATTTAACACAATCATACTTAAGTTTAATACCTGAATCTTCACCTTCGTCGAGTTCCCAGTCTTCAGGGTTGCGTTTAATTATCTCCAAAAGATCCCACCAAAATTCAATAGTGTTCTTCATAAAAGAACCAGCACAAGAAGTATCAAGCATGGTTTGATCATTACGAGAAAGCCGAGCATAAAAATTCTGGATAATAATTTCTCCTGAGAGCTCATGATTGGGGCATGAATATAACATTGACTTAAGCCTCCCCCAAGCTAGAGCGATACTTTCTCCTTCAAGAGGCCAAATATTATATATATATAATTTCGATCACGATGAACTAGATGCATAGGATAATTTTTTTGGTGGAACTCCAATTTCGTACGATTCCAATTCCATGATCCAATATCATCGCATAGCCTATACCATGCCATTGCTTTTCCCTTCAAAGATAAAGGGAAAACCTTTTTCATAACTTGATCCCTGGGTAAAACTGCAAGCTTAAACAATCCACAAATTTGTACCACATATATCAAGTGCATATCCGGATGTTCAGTTCCATCTCCTGCATAAGGATTAGCTAGCAGTTGTTCTATCATACCCGAAGGAGTTTCATATTAGATATTATCAGTAGGTGCAGTAGGTTGAGGGGTATCTAATTGTGGTTCCGGACAAGGTGAAGATACCCCCAACAAACCCCTCAAAGGAGTGTTTTCCATAGTAACAAGTGACAATAAATTTCAGCACACTATATAAATGTTTCCTTACCAAAGGCGCTTCACTCCCCAGCAACGGTGCTAGAAAATAGCATTGATGACCCACAGGTATGGGGGATCAATTGTAGCTCTTTTCGATAAGTAAGAGTGTTGAACCCAATGAGGAGCAGAAGGAAATGACAAGTAGTTTTCAGTAAGGTAATGTATGCATGTGCTGAAATTGTAAGTAGTGGAGTAGTTTGGTAGCAAGATAATTTGTAACGAGCAAGTAAGGATAGTAGTAACAAAATTGCAGCAAGGTATACCAATCCTTTTGAGGCAAAGGATAGGCCAAAATGGTCTCTTATGATAAGCAAAGCGTTCTTGAGGGTACACAACAATTTCATCTAGTCACTTTCATCATGTTGGTTTGATTTGTGTTCGCTACTTTGATAATTTGATATGTGGGTGGACCGGTGCTTAGGTGTTGTTCTTACTTGAACAAACCTCCTACTTATGATTAACCCTCCCGCAAGTATCCACAACTATGATAAAAGTATTAAGAATAAATTCAAACCATAGCATTAAAATTTTGGATCCAATCGGTCCCGTACGAAATAGCGCATAAGATGGGTTTAAGCTTCTGTCACTCTCGCAACCCACCATCTAATTGCTACTCCACAATGCATGCCCTTAGGCCCAAATATGATGAAGTGTCATGTAGTCGATGTTCACATGACACCACTAAGGGAATCACAACATACATACTATCAAAATATCGAACACATATCAATTTCACATGATTACTTGCAACATGATTTCTCCCGTGACCTCAAGAACAAAAGTAACTACTCACAAATGATAAACATGTTCATGATCAGAGGAGTATTAAATAGCATGATGGATCTGAACATATAATCTTCCACCAAATAAACCATATATTAATCAACTACAAGATGTAATCAACACTACTAGTCACCCACAAGCACCAATCTATTGTTCCGGTAACAAGATTGAATACAAGAGATGAACTAGGGTTTTATATGAGATGGTGTTGTTGAAGATGTTGATGGAGATTGCCCTCCCCAAGATGGGAGATTTGTTGGTGATGATGATGAGACAATGATTTCCCTCTCCGGGAGGGAAGTTCCCCCGGTGGAATCGCTCCGCCGGAGGGCAAAAGTGCTCCTGCCCAAGTTCCGCCTCGAGAAGGCGGCTGTCGGTGTCAAAACCGATGGATCTCGGGTAGGGGGTCCCGAACTGTGCGTCTAAGGCGGATGGTAACAGGAGGTAGGGGACACGATGTTTTACCCAGGTTCGGGCCCTCTTGATGGAGGTAAAACCCTACGTCCTGCTTGATTATTCTTGATAATATGAGTAGTACAAGAGTTGATCTACCACGAGATCGGAGAGGCTAAACCCTAGAAGCTAGCCTACGGCATGATTGTATATTGTCCTACGGACTAAAACCCTCCGGTTCATATAGACACCGGAGGGGGCTAGGGTTACACAAGGTCGGTTATAAAGGAGGAGATATACATATCCGTATTGCCTAGCTTGCCTTCCACGCCAAGTAGAGTCCCATCCGGACACGGAACGAAGTCTTCAATCTCATATCTTCATAGTCCAACAGTCCGGCCAAAGGATATAGTCCGGCTGTCCGGAGACCCCCTAATCCAGGACTCCCTCAGTAGCCCCTGAACCAGGCTTCAATGACGATGAGTCCGGCGCGCAGTGTTGTCTTCGGCATTGCAAGGCGGGTTCCTCCTCCAAATACACCACAGAAGAGTTTGAATACAAGGATAGTGTCCGACCCTGCAAAATAAGTTCCACATACCACCGTAGAGAGAATAATATTTCCACAAATCTAATCTGCTGACACATTTTGGCAGCACGACATCATGCCATGGCCCGGTAATTATTCAAACCGTTTTTCTTTAACCAGCCCCGCACATAACGCGAGGCGGTTTCTTGACACGTCTTGTCAAAGCAGAGATCGTGTCCCCCTTATTACGGGATTCTCATCAATACGGGTGTGGGTAACCCAACCGCGCCACCAATTACGGCGCTTGGGGGATAAGTGAGTTTTACCAGGCTGGTGGGGGCGCATAGTTTCGTCCGCCCTTAAAAAGGGATAAGGTGTCACCTTTTTCTACCCACGCCTTCTTCCTCCTTGATCATCCATTCTCGCGCACTCAAGCTCCAGTGCCCAAGTCTGCATCCTTCTCCTCAACTCTCTCCAATCATGTCCGGAGCGGGAGGCAAGTGGATGGCCTCCTCCGTCACGGAGGGACACATAAAAAAGCTACGTGGAGCTGGATACTTAGCCGCGGATATCGCGCACCGGCTGCCAGCCGTGGGGCAGGTCGTCCCTACCGCAGAACCTCACGAAAGGGTGGTTTTCTCCCCCATTTCGTCTGTGGATTGGGGTTTCCCCTCCATCCATTCGTCCGCGGCCTCATGTTCTATTACGGGCTGGACTTTCATGATCTGGCCCTGAATTTCATCCTCAACATCTCGATGTTCATCGTCGTGTGCGAGGCTTTCCTCCGCATCCGGCCCCACTTTGGCCTATGGCTGAAGACCTTCAATATCAAGCCGAAGGTAGTAGGCGGCCAACAAGCGGAATGCGGCAGAGCCATGGTGGGCAAAATGCCCAATGTTACATGGCTCGAGGGCTCCTTCGTGGACACCGCAAAGGGGTGGCAATCGGGGTGGTTCTACATCACCGAGCCGCGCAACACCAACTGGGTGGCGCCCCC
Source organism: Triticum aestivum (assembly GCF_018294505.1). Taxonomy (NCBI): domain Eukaryota; kingdom Viridiplantae; phylum Streptophyta; class Magnoliopsida; order Poales; family Poaceae; genus Triticum; species Triticum aestivum. The sequence goes on along the minus strand of NC_057797.1, from coordinate 680,099,671 downwards.
CGAGTTTCGATCCGGAGTCCCCACACGGCTCACTTCCTGGAAGGAGAAGGGCCTGTCTTGGGGCTCTTCGGTGGAGCTGGACGCACTCTAGAAGTGTATCCGGAACATGACAAGCAAGAAACTTAAGCTTGTCAACATAGTCCAAGTCATGCTCTTCCGCCGGATCCTCCCGTGTCAACAACGGGATTTCAACTTATGGGAGTTCGACCCGGCCCAGCACCAGACTCTAAGCGATCTCTTTGACACGACGCATAAGGATGTCTGAAGGGTGCTGTTCAAGGGCGCCGAGGTCCCTCCTTCTCTTACCGAGGACCGTGGGCTAAGCATGAAGCGTTCTGTGAGTCCGGTAAGTTCTGTACATCTGGTAGGGTATTTATTTCCCATATCTTAACCATGTGCGGGGTCTGAGCTCCCATGCCTTTGACAGGACTGGGTGAAGACATCGGAGCAGATTAACTGTCCGGCCCCTGTGCCCGAAGACACTGCGGACGCTCTCCTGACGGAGATGCGGACTCCGGCTCCTTATGAGGTGCCGGAGAAGACCAAGAAGAAGGCCAAGGGAACCCGAAAGAGTTTGCGGCGCCAGGTGGTATCGGACTCATCGTCCGATAACACCGAGACACCCTCCTCCCGCGAAAATGAGGAGAAGGAAGATGAAGATTCTCCCCCTCCAACCGGGGGAGACAAGAAAAGGAAGGCCACCCCAAGCGGGGAGGCCGAAGGGTCCAAGAAGGGAAGGACTCTCCTTCCGGACTGCTCCACCACTGTTGCCGATGGCGAAGATGAGTGGCTGCTCAGGGCCAAGCCCCTAGCGAAGTCGTAAGTATTCAGTTACCAAAGTAACTCATAGCATACCTTTGTCGCACTGCTTCTCCTAACGCCGAATATGATAATGCAGTCCGCCCCAAGCCCGTATTGATGTATCATCGTCGGACGGTTCCTTGGACTCATCGGACATGAATAGCGATACACTTCCAACCGCCTCCTCTCCTTGCCCTATGGACAATGCCGAGGTATTGTCTCAAGGGGCACCGAGCCGGGGGGAGACAGTCCCGAAGGCGCCTCAAGGCGACCTTCTAGACTCCAAGAGCAAAGGGAGCAAGGCTCCCGGGGGCTCCGAGTTCGGCTCTCAGCCGAACACCACGCCGGAACCTCCAGTGGTTCCGGACTCGGGCAGGCGGCCCCCTTCCAAAAGGGGCAAGACACCCGTGCTGGTGACCTCCGTCCATCCAGAGGCACTGGACAACCTGCTGGGAGCGCTTCGCGGCGCTTCCATCAACGAAGAGCACCGCACTATTATGAGTGCGGTGATCAAGAAGGTTCAGTCTGCCAAGAGCGGACTGACTGAAGCCTGTGCCAGCCTTCTAACAGGCTTTGAGGTAAGTATTTAAAATATAGGAAAAATATTACCGCATAGACATTAGCCCCTGATGCTCTGTTTGGTGTTCATAAAGAAAAGCCAAATAGAGGATCAAATAATATCTGTAGGAGTCTAATATAAGTATGTCTGTATGCGTATGCAGGCTTCGCTACTGACCTCTGCTGCACTGACTGTGGAGGTCGCCGCATTGAAGCAGGACTTCGAGCGGTCCGAGAAAGAGCTCGGCCTTGCCAAGAGGTAGCTCGAGGAGAACAAGGGTAAGTAATACCTTGTCTATATAAAAAAGAAAATGTGGTTGCGAACTGACAGGATCATCATGAATGTGCCAGGGGCCACGATTGAAGTGGCAACCCTGAAGCAAGCGTTGTCCGAGGCCAAAAACAAAGCGGCCAAGGAGCGCACCGAGCGGGAGAGACAAGAGGCACGGGTGGGTGAGGTGCAGCAAGAGCTCTAGGCTCTCGTGAAGAAACATGAGACTTTGGGGCTTGACTCGAAGACGCGAGAGTCCGAGCTTGCCGCGGCCCTCAAGAGCACCAAGCATGCCAAGGCCGAAGCCCAAAAGGCCCTCCAGGAAATTGAGGCGATGAGGAAGATAGCGGCGGGTAAGGCATTCAATATGCAAAGAAAGCATGTGAAAGTAAATTACTTGTTACTTACCCGAGTCCGGAGCTCTCCAGGAGCATTCACAGATTTGCCCCGCAGCGTGTCGGATGCCGCGAAGTATTACCAGGCCAAGGAGGGAAGCTCGACGGAGAATTTGTTCTGGTCTCAGTATACTGGGACCGAACACCCGGTGCCTATGAGCGACCAGCTGAAGCAACTGGTCGAGCTGCACAAGGCGGCCGAACAGACCATGAGGGGCTTTATAGTCCGGATGTGGCCTGGTGACTCCCTTCCCAACATCTACTTCGGCCTGGTGAGGCGGCATGTAGATGCCTGCCCACGGCTGGAAGTCATCAAGCGGTCCATCTGTATCGAAGGTGCCCGCCGGGGTTTTGCCCGTGCAAAGGTGCTCTGGGCCAAGATGGACGCCGAGAAGCTGGTGAAGGAGGGGCCACCGCAGGGCAAGGAGCATCGCCACCCTGAAATGTATTATGAGGGTGTCCTGAAGGGTGCATGTCTTGTGGCAGACGAGTGTGCGAAGGATGTAATATTTGAATGAACTCGCTCGTGTGATCCTGTATTATGAAAACTTGTTCATATGCGCTATGCAACGCTTGTTTGAATTTAAAATATTACCTTCTGTGCGGCTGTTTATCAAATCTGCGAGATGGCCAGTCGTCGGCTTCTGCCCCCATGCCACGAGTGTTGGGGTGTTCGGGATAAATCTGAGCACTCTTTTTCCCATTGTTGGGTCCTTCGAGGGAGATGCTCAGCACAACGAACAAGGCAATCAGACTATAATGCTTTATCACTCTCACTTAGCCATAGAATTCTACAAATTTTAAATTTTGGCGAAGCCCCTAGTATTCGGAAGGCCGAATTCGGGGCGCTATACACGCCTTAAGCCGAACAAAGCCGACTCCTCGCTCTAAGCGGCATAAGTCTTTAGGGACTCGAGACCTCTCGAACAGCGACCAGCTCTCGCCCTATCATGACAGTCAGTTTTAGCTTTCTCTACTGAGGTGCTTAGCCCAGCTGAACCGGGGCACAATCGCAGTAGTTCTCCCAGTGCTACCTTAGCCGATATGGCGGAACGTAGGGTACCGAAACATGGGAGCCGGGCAAACCCAACTATTGACCCAAGACATGATTTGGAGCTGATGCATATAATGCTATAAGTTCGGGGTGCCACACTATCGAAAGTGTTCGGACTTCTCACGCCGTATTATGGGGTATGCTTAAGCCCCTGGCGTATAGACCGTACCAGAGTGTACGGGTGCTGAATGTCATGAATGAACATATATATATATATATATAAATATATATATAAAGGAAGAATAGAGAATGCGATAATAGTCTAGTGCTATGCATTGTTTATTCAAAAAGGTGTGTTAAAGCAGAATGATACAAGTAGTGCGATAAGCAAAAAGTAGGACTATTTGGCATGTCCCCTCCAAGGGCAAGCTGAGGAATGGTATTTAAAGCAAGTATTTCACTCGTTATCGGGATCCACCTGGGAGTTCCGTGGTGTGACGTAGCTTTCTGCCTCCTTGGTTGTTGCATCATGTGTTCGGCAATCATACTGCCGGACAGGGTTTCCAGAGATTAAAGTCCTGAAAGAGAGAAAAATAGCAAAGCGGGAAGCCCCTAGTGCAGTTGAGCCGTGTCTTGGGGCGTGCCATAGTCATGCCCTCCTCCCCACCTATGCCCATGGTATTTTCAATGCGTAACTATGTAAGCGTGGCACGGATTGCGCCGTTTGGCTGAGACCGGGGTGGGGGCCGCATTGCTATGCGAGCTCGGAACGTGCCAGGCGGTCTTGTTATCGATTACTCCGGGCGCGCTTGAAGGTGTCCGGGTCCTTAATCACCAAACTGGTGGATTGCCTTAAGAGGCTGCTTTGTGCTTCTACTGCGAGGGCTGCAGTGTGCTCCTCCGTGCGGAGAGAGCGCTCTGTGTTTCCATTAACTGTGATGACCCCCCGAGGTCCTGGCATCTTGATCTTGAGGTATGCATAATGCAGTACCGCATTGAATCTCGCAAATGCGGTTCGCCCGAGCAGTGCATGATAGCCACTGCGGAACGGGACTATATCAAAGATTAACTCCTCGCTTCGGAAGTTATCCAGGGATCCGAAGACCACTTCCAGTGTGACTGAGCCTGTGCAATGGGCCTCTACACCTGGTATGACGCCTTTGAAGGTCGTTTTTGTGGGTTTGATCCTTGAGGGGTCTATACCCATTTTGCACAATGTGTCCTAATAAAGCAGGTTCAGGCTGCTTCCACCATCCATAAGGACTCGAGTGAGGTGAAATCCGTCAATGATTGGGTCTAGGACCAGTGCGGCGAATCCGCCGTGACGGATACTAGTGGGGTGGTCCCTGCGATCAAAGGTGATTGGACAGGAGGACCATGGGTTGAACTTTGGGGCGACCGGCTCCAATGTATATACGTCACTTAGCGCACGCTTCCGCTCTCTCTTGGGGATGTGGGTTGCCTATATCATGTTCACCGTCCGCACTTGTGGGGGGAACCTCTTCTGTCCTCCGGTGTTCGGCTGCCGGGGCTCCTCCTCGTCATCGCTATGTGATCCCTTATCTTTGTTTTCGGCATTTAACTTGCCGGCCTGCTTGAACACCCAACAATCCCTGTTGGTGTGGTTGGCTGGCTTATCGGGGGTGCCATGTATTTGGCACGAGCGATCGAGTATTCGGTCCAAACTGGACGGGCCCGGAGTGCTTCTTTTGAATGGCTTTTTCCATGACTGGGTTTAGAGCCTTTGAATCCGGCATTGACTGTCGTATCCTCGTTATTGTCGCTATTAATGTGGCGCTTGTGTTTGTTGTGACGTGACCTGCCATTGCCATCCTTGGTATCCGAAGTACCATGGTTCTTTGATATGTTATTGCTGCGAGCCAGCCAGCTGTCTTCTCCCGCGCAAAAGCGGGTCATGAGTGTCGTGAGGGCTGCCATAGATTTCGGCTTTTCCTGGCCGAGGTGCCGGGGGAGCCACTCGTCGCGGATGTTGTGCTTAAAAGCTGCTAGGGCCTCTGCATCCGGAGAGTCGACGATTTGATTTTTCTTTGTCAGGAACCATGTCCAGAATTGCCTGGCCGATTCCTCTGGCTGCTGAATTATGTGGCTTAAGTCATCGGCATCTGGTGGTCGCACATAAGTGCCCTGGAAGTTGTCGAGGAATGCGGCTTCCAAATCTTCCCAACAGCCAATGGATTCTGTTGGCAGGCTGTTGAGCCAATGCCGAGCTGGTCCTTTGAGCTTGAGTGGGAGGTATTTGATGGCGTGTAGATCATCCCCGCGGGCCATGTGGATGTGCAAGAGGAAGTCCTCGATCCATACCGCAGGATCTGTTGTGCCGTCGTATGATTCCATATTTACGGGTTTGAAACCCTCTGGGATTTTGTGATCCATTACTTCGTCTGTGAAGCATAGGGGGTGTGCAGCGCCTCTGTACTGGGCTATATCGCGACGCAACTCAAATGAGTCTTGTCCGCGGTGTTCGGCCCGGCCGGATTTACTTTTACTGTATCCGGTGTGACGGTTATCGTCTCGCATAGTGGCGCGCCCTCGTGATCCGTAGATCGATCTTGCGTGTTTTGCTTTGTCCTCCAATACGTCTCGCAGGTCTGGCGTATTTCCCCATGCCTTGACATTTTTATTTGAGTGGCGTCGGGGTGTGGGCTGAGCTTTTGGCTGAAATGCCTCTCTGTCGCGGCCACGAGGTGGCCGATCAGCCGTGTCATACGCTGGAGATGTAGGTTTTGGTGCTTCCTCCTCCAGTTGGGGTAACAACCTGCGCTTTGGGTAACTCTTGGAGGGGCGTTCAAGTTTATATTCCTTGGCCGCAAGAACTTCAGTCCATCTGTCGTCTAGCAAATCTTGATCAGCTTGAAGCTGTTGTTGCTTTTTCTTAAGGCTATTTTCCATGGCTATAAGCCGGCGCTTGAAGCACTCTTGTTCGACGGGATCCTCAGGCACGACGAATTCATCATCGTTGAGGCTTGCCTCGTCTTCGGAGGGAGGCATGTAATTATCGTCCTTCGCTTCTCCATCCACCGCTCTCTTGGGAGGGCTGGCTTCTCCATCCTCCTACCCTAAATCTTGCTGGAGGGGATTGTTCTCGTCTTCGGCACTATCCGGAGTGCTATTATCTCATGTGCTGGTGTCACCGCTTTTGCTTTGGCGAGACTTAGAGCGGCGCCGCTGACGTTGGCGCTTGGGTTGCTTCTTGGAGGGGTCATACTCCGCTGTCCCGTCGCAATTGCCTTCTTTGGGTGTGTCCACCATATATGTGTCATATGACGAGGTGGCTGTCCAGTGCCCTATGGGCAGTGGTTCTTGTTCGTCTCTTGCATCGTCGTCCATACCGTCGATGTCTTCGGAGTCGAAGTCGAGCATGTTGGTCAAATCGTCGACAGTGGCTACCAAGTGGGTGGTGGGTGGGCGGCGAATTTCTTTGTCATCCGCATCCCAATCCTGCCGGACATAGTTCGGCCAGGACTCTCCTGACAAGGAGAGAGACCTTCATGAGTTCAGTATGTCGTCGAAGGGTGAGTGCTGAAAGATATCTGCGGAGGTAAACTCCATGATCAGCGCCCAGTCGGATTCGATAGGCACGAGCGCAGGCAGTTCAGAGTCCGTGGCCGGGGAAGGATCTGGCAGCTTGGCATCATGGCTCTCGTGAAGGGTAAGGTCAATACTCGGCTCGATCGCCGCTGAGGATATGGCCTCCATGGCGGGGTCTATCCACCCGTCCATGGATGGCGCAACTGGCTCCGAATTGAGGGTCGGAGCGGTTGCCGGCACGATCTCCTGAACACTGTCCGATGGTAGAGCTAAATCATGCTCATCGTGACCGTGTGGCGCACTAGGCAGGGGCTCGAATCCGTCGAAGATCAAGTCTCCGCGGATATCGGCCGTGTAGTTTAAGCTTCCAAACCTGACCTGGTGGCCAGGGGTGTAACTCTCGATCTACTCCAGATGGCCAAGCGAGTTGGCCCGCAGTGCAAAGCCGCCGAACACAAAGATCTGTCCGGGGAGAAAAGTCTCACCCTGAACTGCATCACTATTGATGATTGAAGGAGCCATCAAGCCTAATGATGACGACATAGAGGAACTCTTAATGAAAGCACCAATGTCGGTGTCAAAACCGGCGGATCTCGGGTAGGGGGTCCCGAACTGTGCGTCTAAGGCGGATGGTAACAGGAGGCAGGGGACACGATGTTTTACCCAGGTTCGGGCCCTCTTGATGGAGGTAAAACCCTACGTCATGCTTGATTATTCTTGATAATATGAGTAGTACAAGAGTTGATCTACCACGAGATCAGAGAGGCTAAACCCTAGAAGCTAGCCTATGCCATGATTGTATGTTGTCCTACGGACTAAAACCCTCTGGTTCATATAGACACCGAAGGGGGCTAGGGTTACACAAGGTCAGTTACAAAGGAGGAGATATACATATCTGTATTGCCTAGCTTGCCTTCCACGCCAAGTAGAGTCCCATCCGGACACGGGACGAAGTCTTCAATCTCGTATCTTCATAGTCCAATAGTCCGGCCAAAGGATACAGTCCGGCTGTCCGGAGACCCCCTAATCTAGGACTCCCTCAGCGGCGCTCCGCCCCGAAAGTCTCCCCCTTATTTTTTTTCTAGGTCAAAATGACTTATATACCAGAAGATGGGCGCCGGAGGTGGGCCGAGGAGGCCACAACCCACCAGGGCGCGCCTGGGGGACCTGGCGCATCCAGGTGGGTTGTGCCCACCTGGTGGGCCCCCTCTGGTGGTTATTGGCTCTAGTATTTCTTAAATAATCTATAAAAAATCTCCGTGAAGTTTCATCTTATTTGGAGTTGTGCAGAATAGGTGTCCTGACGTAGCTTTTCTAGGTCCAAATTTCCAGCTGCCGAATTCTCCCTCTTGGTGTGTTCCTTGCAAATTATGAGAGAAAAGGCATTAGAATTACTCCAAAAAAGCATTATTGTGGATAAAAACATTATAAATAACAGTAAGAAAACATGATGCAAAATGGGCGTATCAGGTAGCCAAGTGGGCCATTGAACTTGGACCCCATGGTTTGAAATACATGCCTCGCACAGCCATCAAGTCTCAAGCACTTGTGGATTTCATCAATGATTGGACAGAGCTGCAAATGCTTGAGGAGAATCTGGATAGCACATATTGGACTATTAACTTCGATGGATCCAGGCAGTTGGAAAGCTTAGGGGCTGGAGTTATTCTGACTTCCCCACGAGGTGATAAATTTTCTTATGGTTTAAGGTTGATGTTCCCTTGTACTAACTATGCAGCTGAGTATGAAGCCTTACTCCATGGTATTCAGATGGCTAAGGAGATGAACCTAAGCCAGGTGACGTGTTTTGGTGACTCAGATTTGGTGGCTCAGCAAGTTTCAGGCACTTGGGATTCTAAGGATCCACTCATGGCGGCTTACCTCTGCGAGGTTGATGCTATTGTTGGTCATTTAAAAGGTTATCAAGTGGAACATGTTGATCGCAGGAAAAATGAGGCGGCTGATGCTTTGAGCCGGTTAGGGTCCCATCGTAAGCCGGTGCCACCTAACGTTTTCCTTGACATTCTGCATAACCCTTCAGTCAAATTGCCTACAGAGGAAGATCTTGCTATTCCTGACCCGGAGGCACAATTGGTGGTGGCTCTTCATGTTATTCTTGATTGGACAGTTCCATATTTGACTTATATGACCCGGGGCGAGTTACCTGAAGATGAAACTTTAGCCAGGCAGATAACCCAGCGGTCTAAGTCAATGACTATTGTCAATGGAGAATTGCGCCGCTGTAGTGTCACAGGGGTGTTTCAATGTTGTGTTTCTCTTGAGGAGGTCCATGAGATTCTATGAGAGATTCATGAAGGAGACTGTTGTCATCATGCTGGCTCTAAGTCTCTCGTAGCCAAGGCTTTTCGTCATGGGTTTTATTGGCTGACGGCTCATGCTGATGTAGAGGATTTGGTCAGTAAATGTGATGGTTGTCAGAAATTTTCTTGAAGAGTTCATGTGCCGGCTCAAGAATTGAGGATGATTCCAATAACTTGGCCGTTTGCGGTCTGGGGGCTTGATATGGTTGGACCTTTCAAATGGTCCAAGGATAAAAAGACCCACCTTCTGGTGGCGGTTGGCAAATTTACAAAGTGGGTTGAGGCAGAGCCGGTCAGTGAGTGTGATGCAGCGATAGCAGTTCACCTCATCAAAAAGGTGATTTTCCATTTTGGTTATCCCCACAGCATTATAATTGATAATGTCACTAACCTCTCCAAAGGTGCCATGAAAGAATTCTGTCAACGAGAGCATATTCTACTTGATGTATCGCCAGTGGCTCATCCCCAGTCCAATGGCCAAGCTGAAAGAGCCAATCAAGAAATTTTGAGAGGCATCAGGCCCCAGCTTATGGTCCCTTTGCAGAGGACGCCGGGTTGTTGGGTGGAGGAATTGCCCTCAGTGTCATGGAGCATTGATGTCTACTACACAACCTTCTTCTTGTAGATGTTGTTGGGCCTCCAAGTGCAGAGGTTTGTAGGACAGTAGAAAATTTCCCTCAAGTGGATGACCTAAGGTTTATCAATCCATAGGAGGCGTAGGATGAAGATGTTCTCTCTCAAACAACCCTGCAACCAAATAACAAAGAGTCTCTTGTGTCCCCAACACACCCAATACAATGGTAAATTGTATAGGTGCACTAGTTCGGCGAAGAGATGGTGATACAAGTGCAATATGGATGGTAGATATAGGTTTTTGTAATCTGAAAATATAAAAACAGCAAGGTAACTAATGATAAAAGTGAGCGAAAATGGTATTGCAATGTGTTGAAACAAGGCCAAGGGTTCATACTTTCACTAGTGCAAGTTCTCTCCACAATAATAACATAATTGGATCATATAACTATCCCTCAACATGCAACAAAGAGTCACTGCAAAGTCACTAATACCGGAGAACAAATGAAGAGATTATTGTAGGGTACGAAACCACCTCAAAGTTATTCTTTCTGATCGATCTATTCAAGAGTCCGTAGTAAAATAACACGAAGCTGTTCTTTCCGTTCAATCTATCCTAGAGTTCGTACTATAATAACACCTTAAGACGCAAATCAACCAAAACCCTAATGTCACCTAGATACTCCAATGTGACCTCAAATATTTGTGGGTATGATTATACGATATGCATCACACAATCTCAGATTCATCTATTCGACCAACACAAAGAACTTCAAAGAGTGCCCCAAAGATTCTACCGGAGAGTCAAGACGAAAACGTGTGCCAACCCCTATGCATAAGTTCACGAGGTCACGTAACTCGCAAGTTGATCACCAAAACATACATCAAGTGGATCATGTGATATCCCATTGTCACCACAGATAAGCACATGCAAGACATACATCAAGTGTTCTCAAATCCTTAAAGACTCAATCCGATGAGATAACTTCAAAGGGAAAACTCAATCCATTACAAGAGAGTAGAGGGGGAGAAACATCATAAGATCCAACTATAATAGCAAAGCTCGCGATACATCAAGATCATGCCGAATCAAGAACACGAGAGAGAGAGAGAGAGAGATCAAACACATAGCTACTGGTACATACCCTCAGCCTCGAGGGTGAACTACTCCCTCCTCGTCACTGAGAGCGCCGGGATGATGAAGATGGCCACCGGAGAGGGATTCCCCCCCCCTCCGGCAGGGTCCCGGAACGGGTCTAGATTGGTTTTCGGTGGCTACAGAGGCTTGCGGCGGCGGAACTCCCGATCTAGGTTTCTTTCTGGAAGTTTGGGGTTATATAAGAGGTGTTGGAGTCAGGAACAAGTCAGGGGGTCCCCGAGGCGGCCACGAGGTAGGTGGCGCTCCCAGGGGGGTAGGGTGCGCGCCCCACCCTCGTGGTGGCCTCGGGACTCTTCTGGCCCATCTCTGGCACTCCGTGGGCTTCTTCTGGTCCAAAAATGATCTCCGTGAAATTTCAGGTCAATTAGACTCCGTTTGGATTTCCTTTTCTGTGATACTCAAAAACAAGGAAAAACACAAACTGGCACTGGCACTGGGCTCTAGGTTAATAGTTTAGTCCCAAAAATCATATAAAATAGCATATAAATGCATATAAAAATCCAAGGTTTGTAATATAATAGGATGGAACAATCAAAAATTATAGATACATTGGAGACGTATCAAGCATCCCCAAGCTTAATTCCTTCTCGTCCTCGAGTAGGTAAATGATAAAAAACAGAATTTTTGATGTGGAATACTACCTAACATATTTATCCATGTAATTCTCTTTATTGTGGAAAGAATATTCAGATCCGAAAGATTCAAGACAAAAGTTTAATATTGACATAAAAATAATAATACTTCAAGCATACTAACAAAGTAATCGTGTCTTCTCAAAATAACATGGCCAAAAAAAGCTATCCCTACAAAATCATATAGTCTGGCTATGCTCTATTTTCATCACACAAAATATTTAAATCATGCACAACCCCGATGACAAGCCAAGCAATTGTTTAATACTTTTGATGTTCTCAAACGTTTTGAATTGTCACGCACTGCATGAGCATGAGCCATGGACATAGCACTATAGGTGGAATAGAATGGTGGTTGTGGAGAAGACAAAAAAGAGGAAGAAGATAGTCTCACATCAACTAGGCGTATCAACGGGCTATGAAGTTGCCCATCAATAGATATCAATGTGAGTGAGTAGGGATTGCCATGAAACGGATGCACCAGAGCTATAAGTGTATGAAATCTCAAAAAGAAACTAAGTGGGTGTGCATCCAACTCGCTTGCTCATGAAGACCTAGGGCATTTTGAGGAAGCCCATCATTGGAATATACAAGCCAAGTTCTATAATGAAAGATTCCCACTACTATATGAGAGTGACAACATAAGAGACTCTCTATCATGAAGATCATGGTGCTAATTTGAAGCACAAGTGTGGTAAAATGATAGTAGCATTGCCCCTTCTCTCTTTTTATCTCATTTTTTGTTTTTCTTTTGTTGTTTTTTTGTTGCAAATATAATAGCAAAGCTCGCGATACATCAAGATCATGCCGAATCAAGAACATGAGAGAGAGAGAGATCAAACACATAGCTACTGGTACATACCAGCCCCGAGGGTGAACTACTCCCTCCTCATCATGGAGAGCGCCGAGATGACGAAGATGGCCACCGGGGAGGGATTTTCCCCCTCCGGCAGGGTGCCAGAATGGGTCTAGATTGGTTTTCGGTCGCTATAGAGGCTTGCGGCGGCGGAACTCCCGATCTAGGTTTCTTTCTGGAAGTTTGGGGTTATATAAGAGGTGTTGGAGTCAGGAACAGGTCAGGGGGGTCCCCAAGGCGGCCACGAGGTAGGGGGCGCACCCCCACCCTCGCGGTGGCCTCGGGACTCTTCTGATCTCCAATACTCCGTGGGCTTCTTTTGATCCAAAAATGATCTCTGTGAAATTTCAGGTCAATTGGACTCCGTTTGGTTTCCTTTTCTGTGATACTCAAAAACAAGGAAAAAATAAAAACTGGCACTGGGCTCTAGGTTAATAGGTTAGTCCCAAAAATCATATAAAATAGCATATAAATGCATATAAAACATCCAAGGTTGGTAATATAATAGCATGGAACAATCAAAAGTTATAGCTACGTTGGAGACATATCAAGCATCAATACTACCCCCAATAGGTCTATGGGTTACACGCCTTTCTTCATGGTTTATGGAGCAGAGGCGGTTCTCCCTAGTGACATCTGTCACGATTCCCCCCGTGTGGCGGCTTATGTTGAAGCTGATAATGAAAAAGCACGTCAGGATGATCTTGACTTGTTGGATGAGGAGCGTGACCATGCGGTGGCTCTTTCGGCGATTTAGCAGTAAGATCTGCGTCGTTATCACAGTTGCTGGGTTAAAACCAGAACCTTTCAAGAAGGAGATTTGGTGCTCCGGCTTATCCAGGATTGAACTGATGTGCACAAGCTATCCCTGCCTTGGGAAGGACCCTTTATGGTCAACAAAAATTTGAACAACGGATCCTATGTTCGGGACCACAAGGACTCACGCACATCGGAGGAAGATCCCGCCGGCCGTGGAATATTGCTCATCTTCGGCCTTATTACACTTGAGCCACCAGCTCTTGTGATGTGCATATTTCTATCAATGTATATATTATGATGAATATAATAAAGCCGGCATCCCTGATAATTCAGGGCCTCTGTCGTTTCAGTTCTGAGAATATGAGTCTTTATTGTCACTTCATACGATCACTTGGGGGCTTCCTGCTTATTGAGCATAGCTATTACTACCCTCTTAATCCAGCTTATATGCCTGGGATGACATATTACTTGGGGGCTTTTGTTAATGAACAGAGCTTTATTGACCCTCGTAATAGGCTTGGATGCCAGGTGTATTATTCACCAAAAAATAAGGGTTATCCCGCCTTTTGTTTGCATGTCACTCCGACCAGGTAATCCTGGAATGACTCGTCGTACTCTTGACAGTCAATCTTGTAAAAGACCCTGAATCTGTCAAAGTTAAAACGACGATTGGTCATGTGAGTTCCGGCTTACGGGTTTGAATTAAGGTTTAACTTAGCGGCTGCGTGGCCCTTGAATAACTCTTGACATGAAGGCTTGGCATCCTATGAATGCCTTGTTTTCTGTTTTTTCTTTATTTATATTTGATTTGAACATTTTTTTGAGCTTCATTCTTTATGCCATGTTGATACATGGTTGAAAACTGATTAGGGCCATGTTGCTTTACAGTTCATATATGAATCTATCCGGAGTTTCGTTAACCCGGCCTGGCTTTGGACTTTAAGTCATCGGTATATGATGATTTTGTGCTTAGAGTTCTGGCTCTAAGCTTTGAGATATTACCCCTTGCTGCATATGGCGTGATGAGCCGACGGAATGAATAAATTGAACAGGGCGTTGTGCTCTGTCTTTGGGTTGTTACCCTTACTGGCATGATAAGCCGGCAATGTGCATAAATATCACATGCATGATATTTATTTTGTTATGATTATATGAGGTTTTGATAAACTAGCCCTGGTTATGGACTACTTAGTCATCAGTGGTTTTTATATGGGGTATTGTGACCCGCCCTAGGGTAAACCGCCAGGGCACTTGTTGTTGGGGAACATAGTAATTTAAAAAAAATTCCTACGCACACGCAAGATCATGGTGATGCATAACAACAAGAGGGGAGAGTGTTGTCCACGTACCCTCGTAGACCGAAAGCGGAAGCGTTAGCACAACGCGGTTGATGTAGTCGTACGTCTTCATGATCCGACCGATCAAGTACCGAACACACGGCACCTCCGAGTTCAACACACATTCAGCCTGATGACGTCCCTCGAACTCCGATCCAGCCGAGTGTTGAGGGAGAGTTTCGTCAGCACGACAACGTGGTGACAATGATGATGTTTTACCGACGCAGGGCTTCGCCTAAGCACCGCTATAGTATTATCGAGGTGGACTATGGTGGAGGAGGGCACCGCACACGGCTAAAAGATCAAGTGACCAATTGTTGTCTCTAGGGTGCCCCCCTGCCCCCGTATATAAAGGAGCAAGGGGAAGGGGCGGCCGACCTAGAGGGGGCGCGCCAGGAGGAGTCCTACTCCTACCGGGAGTTGGTCTCCCTCCCTTTTCCTTGTTGGACTAGGAGTGGAGGGGGAAAGAGGAGGGAGAGAGGAAGGAAAGGGGAGCGCCACCCCCTCTCCTTGTCCTATTCGGACTAGGGGGAGGGGTGCGCGGCCTGCCCTGGCCGCCTCTCCTCTTCTCCACAAGGCCCACTATGGCCCATTATGCTCCCGAGGGGTTCCGGTAACCTCCCGGTACTCCGGTAAAATCCCAATTTCACCCGGAACACTTCCGATATCCAAAGATAGGCTTCCAATATATCAATCTTCATGTCTCGACCATTTCGAGACTCCTCGTTATGTCCGTGATCACATCCGGGACTCCAAACAACCTTCGGTACATCAAAAGATATTAACTCATAATATAACTGTCATCGAAACATTAAGCATGCGGACACTACGGGTTCGAGAACTATGTAGACATGACCGAGACACGTCTCCGATCAATAACCAATAGCAGAACCTGGATGCTCATATTGGCTCCCACATATTCTACAGAGATCTTTATCGGTCAGACCGCATAACAACATACGTTGTTCCCTTTGTCATCGGTATGTTACTTGCCCGAGATTCGATCGTCGGTATCTCAATACCTAGTTCAATCTCGTTATCGGCGAGTCTCTTTACTCGTTCCGTAATACATCATCCCGCAACTAACTCATTACTTGCAATGCTTGCAAGGCTTAAGTGATGTGCATTACCGAGAGGGCCCAGAGATACCTCTCCGACAATCGGAGTGACAAATCCTAATCTCGAAATACGCCAACCCAACAAGTACCTTCAGAGACACCTGTAGAGCACCTTTATAATCACCCAGTTACTTTGTGACATTTGATAGCACACAAAGTGTTCCTCCGGTAAACGGGAGTTGCATAATCGCATAGTCATAGGAACATGTATAAGTCATGAAGAAAGCAATAGCAACATACTAAACGATCGAGTGCTAAGCTGACAGAATGGGTCAAGTCAATCACATCATTCTCCTAATGATATGACCCTGTTAATCAAATGACAACCCATGTCAATGTCTAGGAAACTTAATAATCTTTGATCAACGAGCTAGTCAAGTAGAGGCATACTAGTGACACTCTGTTTGTCTATGTATTCACACATGTATTATGTTTCCAGTTAATACAATTCTAGCATGAATAATAAACATTTATCATGATATAAGGAAATAAATAATAACTTTATTATTGCCTCTAGGGCATATTTCCTTAACTTGTTATCTATTTATGTGCAGGAAAAAATGATAAGTCTGACATGTATAATTGATAATATTACAAATCTTAAGTGGTTGGTCTTTAAATGATGGATTGACAGTGTTATGCAAATAAACATGCACGATGGCATGACAGCTCAGAATTGTTTATCTAGCCTATTACAAGGCATCTGACGGCCCAAAAAGGACAGGTGTTTTTTGAGACATAACATCAAAACGCTATGACTGGCAAGCCGACTCATGAGTTCAGACATCTATTCTGGGCGGGTTGAAGCCTCCGGATCATCCTGCGCTTCTTCTTCTTCAGCTCCTTGATTAGCCATTGGCTGGAAGTCAGGCGTAGACCAGTTGATACCAGTCAAAACTCTGAACACAGCCTCATCATTAATAAGATTTGATGGATCAATGTCAGGGGCGAAGGTGTGCTTATGCGTCGGTGGGATGAGATCCACCTCTTGATGAACCAGCGCCTTCATCTTCTTGTTCTCAGCATCATAAGCCGCCTAGTATTGGGATATATTCGTATTCTCAGCTAGTTTGCTTGCTAATGGACGCATTGCTCTTGCTATTTCTGCAAAGTCATCGGCGCTGAAGGGAGACCCGTCCTCTTTTACACTAGGGCAACCATTGGCTAAGTCTGCTTGCCACGCCTTTGCCCTGCTTAAGGCAGTCAGGGCGTCGGCTCTGGCAGATGCTCGCTTTAGCTCGTCAATCCTCTGGGGCAGCACTGATAGCCTCTCCAATGTTTCCTTAATAAGGATGGGCGGATGTTTCTTATGGATAGCAGCAGCAATTGTCTGTTGAGCACCAGTATATAGTTGTTCTACAAGAGTATAGACATCCTTCAGCTTGATGCGCATATCAGAGCCCAAATTGATGCTTCGGGAGCCTGCATCAGTTAAATCATTGATAAGCCGACAGATGATTGTGGTATACTTGTTAATATAAAGTAGCTATTTTTACTACTTACCAAAGATGGTTGATGTTATGCTATTTATTTGATGCTTTAAACTGGACAACTCATCAGTGACCGGTTTAAGAGCTGCTTCGGCATCCTCCGCTCTCTTTAATAAGGCCGCCCTCTTGGTTTCCCAGCCAGTTTTATCAGTGCTAGAGATTTGTTTCAACTGCTCAATGTCTTCCAATGCAGTCTTCAGTTCTAACTTGGCCTTGGACGTCTCAAATTGCTGAGTTTTAATATTGGCCTTTCGGTCGTTCACTTGGGAATCATTCTCAGCCAGTTCAGCCTGCGACATGAACAAACATGGAAGGAATTATGATCATGATTATTTTTGAAGTCCCAAGCACAATACAAGTATTTTCCTTGGCACTTGGGGGCTAATGTCTATTGCTCTTTTCAAGAAAAAATTATCTGATGACCCGGGCAAAATGATATGATCCGGTTTATAAAGGCTACATATTGAGATATTGGTCTGAGCCATGGTGATAAGTCCCGGTTTATTCATAGTAATTAAACCGGCCCTTAGGGGCTACAGATGCAAAGTTGATTACTGCTAATTGAAGGCCCAGCTTAACTTGATAGTTTAAGCCAGCCCTTGGGGGATACTAGTGATGATGTTCATCTATTTGTGACTATTTGAAAGTCTACAGTATATTCAATTCTATCATATTCTATAGACTTGGCGGTTGATAGAGATATATTTATGAGGAGGATTTTGTTGGATTACCTCATAGCGCTCTTTCACCAAGTTAACTAAGCCGGGTTCAAAATCACGGCTGGTATATAGACGGTTCCAATAACCGGAGTGGATCTCTTGGGCACAGAACTGGGTGTAGCTTTCCAAGTCTACCTTCCATTTGCCTTTATTAGCAGCAGAAAATTCTTCCTTGGCATTGTGCTTGGATAAGGCAGTAGGGTTACCTGGTGCTATAAAACCAAGCCCGGTGATGATGACATCGTCAGTTTTCTCTTCAGTGGGCTTGATGGGGCTTGGTGGCTTAGTGATGAACGCCTCGATGTCTATATGATCTATGGCGACGACGTGCTCTTTTGGTGGCGGGTCATCAATGGTAGCTTCAACGGTTGGATGAGAGGCCTTTGGCATTTGCTTTTCTGGCTCATAAGGGTTGGAATCTTCAGCCAACTTGTTCAGTTTCGCCTTCTTGCTAGGTTTGGCCATGCCACTAAAAATAAAAAATACAAAGATGTCAGCATATCAAGCAGGCATGAAGTTTTGAATGATGGAATACACCCTTACCCAGGCACGGTTTTGAAGGCCGGGATTTGAGTCCCAGTTGAGTCGCTGGGGGATGAATGAGACATTCCTTGATAATTTGAATCAGACGGATTAAGAGGTTGTCGAATAAGACCTGCCTTTGGATAAGATAGCTCAGAAAAATTGAAACCTCCGGCCGATGTTTGCGAGATGCTGGGGTGTTCAGTAAGCTGGAGGATAAAACTCCACCGGCATTGTTCCGGGTTGGGCGGTGAGCTTCATATTGCTGCTTCTTCAAACGAAAGTTGGGATCCAAGTAAGCTAAAGGGTTAGAAAATCTTACTTTCTGGCTTGCTTGTCGGGTTTTCTGTGGTGGCAGAGGGTCTGAGCCGGAGGAAAGAGTAATTACCTCTTCATCATCTGCACGGTTGGCCTCCTCATCATCCTGATAATGGTCATTGCCAATAAGATGTACAAAGAATGAGCCAAGGGAATCAAGTTCTACCTCCGAATCATCATCTTCGTGATCATCCAAGTTAAATAACTCGGCGGGGTTGGTTTCTTCTTGGCAGGCTTTTTGATAGCCTTGCTCTTTGTCCGGGTTTTCTTGGCCGGTTTGTCCTGCAGCTTCTTGGTCCAAAAAGGGGAATCAGCCTGTAAAAATTGAATAAGTATGAACAGGCAGTACCAATGAGAACATGATTTAAAAGTGAACTTGAGTAAAAGCTTACAGCTGGCGGTTTGTTAAGGACGCAGAAACGGTTCAATCCGACTTTGCCAGTCTTCCAAGCTCTCATTCGACAGAGTCTTGGTCATATTATTGATGTCTTCGTCAGTCATTTCAATCTGACAGTGGCATTGAGGATCTTTTAACTCGTCGGTGTACTCACACATTAAGCCGGGCCGGTGACATAGAGGCAAGACTCTTGAAGGAAGCCTCTACTTGACTAGTCCGTTTATCAAAGATGGTTGTGTTTCCTAACCATAGACATGTGTTGTCATTTGATGAATGGGATCACACCATTATGAGAATGATGTTATGGACAAGACCCATTCGTTAGCTTAGCATTATGATCGTTACAGTTTCATTGCTACTGCTTTCTTCATGACTTATACATATCCTCAGACTATGAGATTATGCGACTCTCGAATACCAGAGGAACACCTTGTGTGCTATCAAATGACACAATGTAACTGGGTGATTATAGAGATGCTCTACAGGTGTCTCCGATGGTGTTTGTTGAGTTGGCATAGATCAAGATTAGGATTTGTCACTCCGTGTATCGGAGAGGTATCTCTGGGCCCTCTCGGTAATGCACATCACTATAAGCCTTACAAGCATTGTGACTAATGAGTTAGTTGCGGGATGATGCATTACGGAACGAGTAAAGAGACTTGCCGGTAACGAGATTGAACTAGGTATTGAGATACCGACGATCGAATCTCGGGCAAGTAACATACCGATGACAAAGGGAACAACGTATGTTGTTATGCGGTTTGACCGATAAAGATCTTCATAGAATATGTAGGAACCAATATGAGCATCCAGGTTCCGCTATTGGTTATTGACTGGAGATGAGTCTCGGTCATGTCTACACAGTTCTCAAACCCGTATGGTACGCACGCTTAACGCTCTTTGATGATTTGTATTATGAGTTATGTGATTTGATGACCGAAGTTTGTTCGGAGTCCCGGATGAGATCAAGGACATGACGAGGAGTCTCGAAATGGTCGAGACGTAAATATCGATATATTGGAAGGCTATATTCGGACATCGAAAAGGTTCCGAGTGATTCGGGTATTTTTCGGAGTACCGAAGAGTTACGGGAATTCGTATTGGGCCTTAATGGGCCATACGGGAAAGGAGAGAAAGGCCTCAAGGGTGGCCGCACCCCTTTCCCATGGACTGGTCCGAATTGGACTAGGGAAAGGGGCCGCCCCCTTCCTTCCTTCTCCTTCTCCCTTTCCTTTTTCCCATTCCATGTTGGAGGCGGAATCCTACTAGGACTAGGGAGTCCTAGTAGGACTCCACACTTTGGGCGCGCCCTATGAGGGCCGGCATCCTCCTCCCTACATCCTTTATATACGTGGCCAGAGGGCACCCCATAGACACACAAGTTGATCATTTATCCCTTAGCCGTGTGCGGTGCCCCCTCCACCATAATCCACCTCGGTCATATCATTGTAGTGCTTAGGCGAAGCCCTACGACGGTAGCATCATCGTCACCATCATCACGCCGCCATGCTGACGAAGCTGTCCCTCGACACTCAGCTGGATCGGGAGTTCATGGGACGTCACTGAGCCAAACATGTGCAGATCGCGGAGGTGTCGTACTTTCGGTACTAGGGTCGGTCGATCATGAAGACGTACGACTACATCAACCGCGTTGTCATAACGCTTCCGCTTACGGTCTATGAGGGTACGTGGACAACACTCTTCCCCTCACGTTGATATGCATCACCATGATATTGCGTGTGCGTAGGATTTTTTTAAATTACTGCGTTCCCCAACAGTGGCATCCGAACCAGGTCTATACATAGATGTTATATGCACGAATAGAACACAAAGGAGTTGTGGGCGTGGGTATATACATATTGCTTGCCGTTACTAGTTGATTCTTGATTCAGCGGTATTGTTGGATGAAGTGGCTCAGACTGACATTACGTGTACGCTTACGCGAGACTGGTTCTACCGACGTGCTTCGCACACAGGTGGCTAGTGGGTGTCTATTTCTCTAAATTTAGTTGAATCGGTTTCAATGAACAGGGTTCTTTTTGAAGATCAAAAGGCAGTCATTATACTACGTTGTGGTTTTAATGCGTAGGTAAGAATGGTTCTTGCTAGAAGCCCGTAGCAGCCACGTAAAACTTGCAACAACAAAGTAGAGGACGTCTAACTTGTTTTTGCAGGGCATGTTGTGATGTGATATGGTCAAGACATGATGAGATATAAATTATTGTATGAGATGATCATGTTTTGTTGAAGTTATCGGCAACTGGCAGGAGTCTTATGGTTGTCTCTTTATTGCATAAGATGCAAGCGCCATGCAATTGTTTTACTTTATCGCTATGCGATATCAATAGTTGCAAAAGCAATAGTTGGTGAGACGACCATGTGAAGACACATTGATAGAGATCAAGATGATGGAGATCATGGTGTCATGCTGGTGACGATGGAGATCATGACGGTACTTTGGAGATGGAGATCGAAGGCACAAGATGATGATGGCCATATCATGTCACATATTTTGATTGCATGTGATGTTTATCTTTTATGCATCTTATTTTGCTTAGTTCGATGGTAGCATTATAAGATGATCTCTCACTAATTTTCAAGGTATAGGTGTTTCCCTGAGTATGCACCGTTGCTACAGTTCATCGTGCCAAGAAACCACGTGATGATCGGGTGTGATAAGCTCTACGTTCACATACAACGGGTGCAAGCCAGTTTTGCACATGCAGAATACTCGGGTTAAACTTGACGAGCCTAGCATATGCAAATATGGCCTCGGAACACTGAGACCGAAAGGTCGAGCATGAATCATATAGTATATATGATCAACATAGTGATGTTCACCATTGAAAGCTACTCCATCTCACGTGATGATCGGACATGGTTTAGTTGATATGGATCACGTGATCACTTAGATGATTAGAGGGATGTCTATCTAAGTGGGAGTTCTTAAGTAATATGATTAATTGAACTTAAATTTATCATGAACTTAGTCCTGATAGTATTTGCATATCTATGTTGTAGATCAATAGTTCGCGATGTAGCGCCCCGTTTGTGTTTGATATGTTCCTAGAGAAAAAAATAAGTTAAAAATGTTAGTAGCAATGATGCGGACTAGCTCCGTGATATGAGGATTATCCTCATTGCTGCACAAAAATATTATGTTCTTGATGCACCGCTAGGTGACAGACCTATCGCAGGAGCAGATGCAGACGTTATGAACGTTTGACAATGCTCAGTATGATGACCACTTGATAGTTTAGTGCACCATGCTTTACTGCTTAGAACCGGAACTTCAAAAATGGTTTGAACGACATGGAGCATATGAGATGTTTCAAGAGTTGAAATTGGTATTTCATAATCATGATCATGTCGAGAGGTATGAGACCTCTGACGATACTTTGCCTACAAGATGGAGGAGAATAACTCAACCAGTGAGCATGTGCCGAGATTGTCTGGGTACTACAATTGCTTGAATCAAGTGGGAGTTGATCTTCTAGATAAGATAGTAATTGACAAAGTTCTCTAGTCACTATCACCAATTTACTAGAACTTCGTGATGAACTATAATATGCAAGGGATAACGAAAACAATTCCCAAGCTCTTCGCGATGCTAAAATCGGCGAAGGTGGAAATCAAGAAAAGCATCAAGTGTTGATGGTTAACAAGACCACTAGTTTCAAGTAAAAGGGCAAGGGGAAGAAAGGGAACTTAAAGAAGAATGGCAAGCAAGTTGCCACTCCCATGAAGAAGCCCAAAGCTAGACCCAAGCCTGAAACTGGGTGCTTCTACTGCAAAGGAAATGGTCACTGGAAGTGGAACTGCCCTAGATATTTGGTGGATAAGAAGGATGGCATACTTAACAAAGGTATATTGGATATACATGTTATTGATGTGTACTTACTAGTGTTCATAGTAACCCCTAGGTATTTGATACCGATTCAGTTGTTATGATTAGTAACTCAAAACAGGAGTTACAAAATGAACAGAGACTAGTTGAGGGAAAAGTGACGATGTGTGTTGGCAGAGATTCCAAGGTTGATAAGATCACCATCGCACACTCCCTTTACCTTCGAGATTAGTGTTGAACCTAAAATAAATATTATTTGGTGTTTGCATTGAGCATAAATATGACTGGATCATGTTTATTGCAATACGGTTATTCATTTAAGTCAAAGAATAATTGTCGTTCTATTTACATGAATAAAACCTTCTATGGTCATACACTCAATATAAATGGTTTATTTAATCTCGATCGTAGTAATACACATATTCATAATATTGAAGCCAAAAGATGCAAAGTTAATAATGATAGTGCAACTTATATGTGGCACTGCCATTTGGGTCATATTGGTGTAAAGCGCATGAAGAAACTCCTTGCTCATGGACTTTTGGAATCACTTGATGCTTGTGAACCATGCCTCATGGGCAAGATGACTAAGACTCCGTTCTTCGGAACAATGGAGCGAGCAACAGACTTGTTGGAAATAATACATACTGATGTGTGCGGTCCAATGAGTGTTGAGGCTCGCGGCGGGTATCCTTATTTTCTGACCTTCACAGATGATTTGAGCAGATATGAGTATATCTACTTAATGAAACATAAGTCTGAAACATTTGAAAAGTTCAAAGAATTTCAGAGTGAAGTGGAAAATCATCATAACAAGAAAATAAAGTTTCTACGATCTGATTGCGGAGGCGAATATTTGAGTTACGAGTTTGGCCTTCATTTGATACAATGTGGAATAGTTTCACAACTCACGCCACCTGGAACACCACAGCATAATGGTGTGTCCGAATGTTGTAATCGTACTTTATTGGATATGGTGCGATCTATGATGTCTCTTATCGATTTACCACTATCGTTTTGGGGTTATGCATTAGAGACAGTTGCATTCACGTTAAATAGGGCAACATCAAAATCCATTGAGATGACACCGTATGAACTATGGTTTGGCAAGAAACCAAAGTTGTCGTTTCTTAAAGTTTGGGGTTGCGATGCTTATGTGAAAAAGTTCAAACTGATAAGCTCGAACCCAAATCGGAGTAGTGCGTCTTCATAGGATACCCAAAAGAAACTGTTGGGTACACCTTCTATCACAGATCCGAAGGCAAGATATTTTGTTGCTAAGAATGGATCCTTTCTAGAGAAGGAGTTTCTCTCGAAAGAAGTGAGTGGGAGGAAAGTTGAACTTGATGAGGTAACTGTACCTTCTCCCAAATTGGAAAGTAGTTCATCACATAAATCAGTTCCAGTGATTCCTACACCAATTAGTGAGGGGGAAAACTTTGTTTTTGCCACTCTAGTTTTTGCCAACTTTGCTTATGCCACTCTAGAATTTGACATCTCACTTTTGCCACTCTTAGCTTTTGACAATACATCACAAATGCCATTCCGTGGAAAAAATGATAATTTTTTATTTCACTTTTGCCACTCTTAGCTTTTGACATGTATCACAATTGCCACTCTAAATTTATCGTTTTTGCCACAGAATGGCAAAAGTGATATATTGTCAAAAGCTAAGAGTGGCAAAAGTGAAATGTCAAATTCTAGAGTGGCATAAGCAAAGTTGGCAAAAACTAGAGTGGCAAAAACAAAGTTTTCCCTTAGTGAGGAAGCTAATGATGATGATCATGAAACTTCAGATCAAGTTACTACCGAACCGTAGGTCAACTAGAGTACGGTCTGCACCAGAGTGGTACGGTAATCCTGTTCTGGAAGTCATGTTACTAGACCATGATGAACCTACGAACTATGAGGAAGCGACGATGAGCCCAGATTCCGCAAAATGGCTTGATGCCATGAAAACTGAGATGGGATCCATGTATGAGAACAAAGTATGGACTTTGATTGACTTGCCCAATGATCAGTGAGTCATTGAGAATAAATGGATTTTCAAGAGGAAGACGGATGCTGATAGTAGTTTTACTATCTAGAAAGCTCGAATTGTCGCAAAAATGTTTTTGACAAGTTCAAGGTGTTGACTATGATGAGATTTTCTCACTTGTATCGATGCTTAAAAGTCTGTCCGAATCATGTTAGCAGTTGCCGCATTTTATGAAATCTGGCAAATGGATGTCAAAACTGCATTCCTTAATGGATTTCTTAAAGAAGAGTTGTATATGATGCAAACAGAAGGTTTTGTCGATCCCAAAGGTGCTAACAAAGTGAGCAAGCTCCTGCGATCCATCTATGGACTCGTGCAAGCATCTCAGAGTTGGAATATATTCTTTGATAAAGTGATCAAAGCATATGGTTTTATATAGACTTGCGATGAAGCCTGTATTTACAAGAAAGTGAGTGGGAGCACTACAACATTTCTGATAAGTATATGTGAATGACATATTGTTGCTCGGAAATAATGTAGATTTTTCTGGAAAGCATAAAGGAGTGTTTGGAAGGAGTTTTTCAAAGAAAGACCTCGGTGAAGCTACTTAGATATTGAGCATCGGGATCTATAGAGATAGATCAAGACGCTTGATATATATTCAATGAGTACATGCCTTGACAATTTTGAAGTAGTTCAAAATGGAACAGTCAAAGAAGGAGTTCTTGCATGTGTTGCAAGGTGTGAAGTTGAGTAAAGACTCCAAACCCGGCCACGGGAAAAAATAGAAAGAGAATGAAAAGTCATTCCCTATGCCTCAGTCATAGGTTCTATAAAGTATGCTATGCTGTGTACCAGACCTATTGTGTACCTCACCATAAGTTTGGAAAGAGGGTACCATAGTGATCCAGGAGTGGGTCACTAGACAGCGCTCAAAAAATATCCTTAGTGGAATAAGGAAATGTTTCTCAATTATGGAGGTGACAAAGAGTTCGTCGTAAAGAGTTACGTCGATGCAAGCTTTGACACTGATCTGGATGACTCTAAGTCTTGATCTAGATACATATTGAAAGTGGGAGCAATTAGCTAGAGTAGCTCCGTGCAAAGCATTGTAGACATAGAAAATTTGCAAAATATATACGGCTCTGAATGTGGTAGACCCGTTGACTAAATTTCTCTCACAAGCAAAACATGATCACTCTTTGGGTGTTAGTCACATAGCGATGTGAACTAGATTATTGACTCTAGTAAACCCTTTGGGTGTTAGTCACATGGAGATGTGAACTAATCACATAAAGATGTGAACTATTGGTGTTAAATCACATGACGATGTGAACTAGATTATTGACTCTAGTGCAAGTGGGAGACTGAAGGAAATATGCCCTAGAGGCAATAATAAAGTTATTATTTATTTCCTTATTTCATGATAAATGTTTATTATTCATGCTAGAATTGTATTAACCGGAAACTTAGTACATGTGTGAATACATAGACAAAACAAAGTGTCCCTAGTATGCCTCCACTTGACTAGTTCATTTATCAAAGATGGTTATGTTTCCTAACCATAGACGTGTGTTGTCATTTGAGGAACAGGATCACATCATTAGGAGAATAATGTGATGGACAAGACCCATTCGTTAGCTTAGCATTATGATCGTTACAGTTTCATTGCTACTGCTTTCTTCATGACTTATACATATTTCTCAGACTATGAGATTATGCAACTCCCGAATACCGGAGGAACACCTTGTGTGCTATCAAACGTCACAACGTAACTGGGTGATTATAGAGATGCTCTACAGGTGTCTCCGATGGTGTTTGTTGAGTTGGCATAGATCAAGATTAGGATTTGTCACTCCGTCTATCGGAGAGGTATCTCTGGGCCCTCTCGGTAATGCACATCACTATAAGCCTTACAAGCATTGTGACTAATGAGTTAGTTGTGGGATGATGCATTACGGAACGAGTAAAGAGACTTGCCGGTAACGAGATTGAACTAGGTATTGAGATACCAACGATCGAATCTCGGGCAAGTAACATACCGATGACAAAGGGAACAACGTATGTTGTTATGCGGTTTGACCGATAAAGATCTTCATAGAATATGTAGGAACCAATATGAGCATCCAGGTTCCGCTATTGGTTATTGACTGGAGATGAGTCTCGGTCATGTCTACACAGTTCTCAAACCCGTATGGTACGCACGCTTAACGTTCTTTGATGATTTGTATTATGAGTTATGTGATTTGATGACCGAAGTTTGTTCGTAGTCCCGGATGAGATCAAGGACATGACAAGGAGTCTCGAAATGGTCGAGACGTAAATATCGATATATTGGAAGGCTATATTCGGACATCGAAAAGGTTCCGAGTGATTCGGGTATTTTTCGGAGTACCGAAGAGTTACGGGAATTCGTATTGGGCCTTAATGGGCCATACGGGAAAGGAGAGAAAGGCCTCAATGGTGGCCGCACCCCTTCCCCATGGACTGGTCCGAATTGGACTAGGGAAAGGGGCCGCCCCCTTCCTTCCTTCTCCTTCTCCCTTCCCTTTTTCCCATTCCATGTTGGAGGCGGAATCCTACTAGGACTAGGGAGTCCTAGTAGGACTCCACACATTGGGCGCGCCCTATGAGGGCCGGCCTCCTCCTCCCTACATCCTTTATATACGTGGCCAGAGGGCACCCCATAGACACACAAGTTGATCATTTATCCCTTAGCCGTGTGCGGTGCCCCCTCCACCATAATCCACCTTGGTCATATCATTGTAGTGCTTAGGCGAAGCCCTGCGACGGTAGCATCATCATCACCGTCATCACGCTGTCGTGCTAACGAAGCTCTTCCTCAACACTCAGCTGGATCGAGAGTTCGTGGGACGTCACTGAGCCGGACGTGTGCAAATCTCGGAGGTGTCGTACTTTCGGTACAAGGATCGGTCGATCGTGAAGATGTACGACTACATCAAACATGTTGTCATAATGCTTCCGCTTACGGTCTACGAGGGTACGTGGACAACACTCTTCCCCTCTCGTTGCTATGCATGACCATGATCTTGCGTGTGCGTAGGAATGTTTTTGAAATTATTGCGTTCCCCAACAACTCTCCAAGCGACCCAGCATTGAACCGGATCAATTCGGGTCAAGCCGTTGGCCATCAAGGCCCAGATCTTTGAAAAAACCAGCATGTAATTCTTTCGCTCTGCCGTACTGATGCGGTCTGGAAGATGATGTCTGTTACTAAGCCGGCTGGTGTGATAACCCGGCAAGGGATTTTCCCCTTCTGTGGAAGTATCTTTGCAATAAAACCAAGTCTGATTCTAGTCTTTGGGATGACTGGGAAGAGTGCCAGCTGGGAAGGTGGCTCTTTTCGGCGCTGTATATAAATGCCGCCTAGCTCTAGACTGGGCCCGTGTGTGAACTCGTTCTGCCAGTTCAAGTAATAGAACTCTTTGAATAATTCTACGATGGGCTCCTGTTGAAGGTACACCTCGCAGAAGACTTGGAAGTTGCAAATGTTCGAAACAGAGTTGGGTCCAATATCTTGTGGATGGAGCTTGAAAAAATGTAGCACATCACGGAAGAATTTTGAGCCGGAAGGACTGAAGCCTTGGTCCATATGATCAACAAAGACAACCACTTCACCATCCTTAGGCTTAGGATGAATTTCAGTGCCTGGGACCCTCCAATGGATGACGTCCTTTTTGGCTAGGATGCCTATCTGAACATATTCGTTCAAATCTTCCTCGGTGACCCGGGAAACGACCCAATTGCGAGCAGTGACAGTTTTGCCCATTTTCAGATTGAAAGCCTAAAATAAAGAAACATTACCGGTCTAAGATTATGCTATTAAACTGGACCGTTGATTCAAAGATAAAGTGCTATAAATGGCTGACAAGTTAAGCCGGAGGATGAACATTGAAGTATGCAGATATTTCATATTGGCGGCTTAAAAGGGAACTAATGGTACCTACCGGGTTAAGAATTCCGCTGTTAAACCGGACAGAGTTTAAAAGTCAAGTATATTATGCAGAATCAGATTATGAGGATGAATAAGCAAGCATGGTTAAACCAGAGAAGTATTATCGGGTCATACAAGTTATGAGGCATATGTTGGTGGTTTAAACAAGGCCTAGTGTTATATGGTGGGTCACAATTTACGGTATAAGCCGCCATGGTAGTTATGGTACTTCAAATCTATCAATGAATTTTTTTGCTAAGTGATGGACAAACATAATTCACAAACTGAAGCTATGATTATGGGTCTACAGCAGTACAGAAAAGACAGTAAATTCTAAACCTAAGGTGGCGACAGCAGAAAAGTTTTGGTGCTCTGATGAGATTTTCTATGGAGAAGATGCTATTCTGATGACAAAAATGAATGCTAAACTGCTACCGCACATGGTTCATGACTTATTTTAGATTAAAAGTTACTTGAGTTGAAGGAAACAATGAAGAACAGCCAAGAACGCCGATGAACAGAGAAAAACCTAATGCAGATCTAAGGATTGGGGAGATAAGGCTTACGGACACCGATGAGCAGCGGTCGCGCGCCGGCATTTTCTGATCCGGTCAGGGTGATGCAGCGGCCTGAGCGGATGCAGCGGACGGAGGTCAACGGCGGCGGAGCTCAAGCGCATGTGCGGCTATGCGAAGGAGGAAGACGAAGCCGAGGAAGCAAGGGGGAAAATGATAAAGACCCCCATCCCTATTTATAAGGGGGTGTATACAAGGCATGCACGGGAATCGAGGAAGCCGAAATCATCATGTGGCTATATGGACGCCTCAGTTTTCGAGATGCTCATTAAGATAAGGATCAGTTAAGATGTTCTGGGCCTCGCGCGAAATTGATGCGAAGTGACGTCATGGCGGTTTACACCAAGGTTTATCAAACAAGCAATGCAAGATTTTGATAAGATCAGATGTTGAAGATTGATATGAACAAGTTCAAATCAACATTAGGCCTAATGTTGGGGATATAACTACTGGGTATGAACTGCCCAGGAGGGGCCGGATCATACCACTGGAGACTTATCAGTGAAAATGGCAGCTCATACAAGCCCATTGACGGCCCAAGACCCAGAGGCGACTTGAGGCTCAAGGGGATGAACCGCCACATGTATAACTTGTATTGTAAGGCAAGATTAGTTAAGTCACCGAGCCGGACACGTTGTATATGAGCCGGCCGGGACTCTCTAAGCCGTCGGGCATCAACCTATGTATATAAAGGGACGACCCATCGGCGGGTTATGGGCAAGAAACAACAGATCGAGAACTAGGTCAAGCGTATTCGCTCCCTGGTAATCGAAACTCAAGCAATACAACCCCAAACTGGAGTAGGCCTTTACCTTCACCGCAAGGGGCCGAACCAGTATAAACTCTCCGTGTCCTTTGTCCCGATTAACCCCTTTAAGCTAACCTAGTTGCGATGGCTCCACGACTAAGTCCTTCCGCTAGGACATCTGCCGTGTCAACTCCACGACACAAGGTGTTCCTCCGGTATTCAGGAGTTGCATAACCTCAGAATCAGAGGAATATGTATAAGTCATGAAGAAAGCAATAGCAATAAAATTTAACGATCATTATGCTAAGCTAACGGATGGGTCTTGTCCATCACATCATTCTCCTAATGATGTGATCTCGTTTATCAAATGACAACACATGTCTATGGTCAGGAAACTTAACCATCTTTGATTAACGAGCTAGTCAAGTAGAGGCATACTAGGGACACTTTGTTTTGTCTATGTATTCACACGTGTATCAAGTTTCCGGTTAATACAATTCTAGCGTGAATAATAAACATTTATCATGATATGACGAAATATAAATAACAACTTTATTATTGCCTCTAGGGCATATTTCCTTCAAAAAATACCAGCGCCTGTCCCTTTCCTTCGACACCACCGAAGCGGCCACCAAAGGATAAAAAGACAGATCACCTCTTCACCCAAGCTCGATGCGGTTCCATCGCTGATCAGCAGCTTTACGGACCTCCAAAGTAGTTTGCCAGAAGGAAAACCATAGCCGTTAAAAGAATCAGGCCGGGGCAACATGTCCCCGGACACGCCATCGAACTTCAGAAGTGACACCCCCGCATGACGACGACGATGTCGGAGGAGGAAACCAGAACTGTCAGCCTTCGACCACAGATCCAACACAAGATACTCCATCTTCTAGTTGTCACGTGCGTAGACAACCGCCTGCGCGTACTCCTGAACGACAAAACCTCCCTGCTCCACCATGACATCGGAAACAACGCCATAGCAACGGGGACAGAGCGAAATGAGAGACACACCTGATGGAGTCGCCGTCGCCGCCTCGCCAACACCATCCATGAACCCTAACACTGTTGATCTGAGGGATCGACAGAGACGCGATGCCATCAACTCCGAGACGCCGCCAAGAAAGACACCGCCGGTGTGAGAGTGGAGTTGAGGCAGATTTATTCGTCCAGGCCGCTCCCACCACTCCAACAACACACCACGACCTATAAATTCAAACTCTAACTACAGAGCGAAGGAACGGGGTCCCCCTCCCTCCTGCCGCCGAAGCAGCGGCTGAAGGGAGAGGGGGCCAGCGCCCTGGCCGGTGGAGATCGGAGGAAATAGATCGCCTCTCCCTAGTCGTCTGGTGGTGGCGGCACTAGGGTAGGAACGCCTCCGACGGGTAACTACCAGTAGCACTGTCCACTATGACTGTTTGATATTTACTACTAGGTTCGCAGTACTAGCATGCATATGTATAAAAGATATGCCAGTATGTGTATGCATAAATTTCTACTGTAGTAAAGTAGTACGTATATTTGCAAATGGACTGCATTATTTCACTTTTTTTCTTCAAACAGGGAATAAATGGTCGGTCAAATTTGTCATAATTTTTCTTGCAAAATGGTTGTTCAATGCCTACCAATGTACATATCATTGCTTTATGATCAATTAGCATATAAACATATTCACTCAGACTCAGGCACCATGGGCATTACATAATTGGCAGCCAAATCTAGTACCATAGTTTGTTTAAGTCAAACAGTTTCCAGCTTTTCGACACCTGAAAGTTCACAACAGATTTCTCACAGCTCACAGCAGCTTTTTCAAAATCTACAGCTCAACCAAACAACATCCTTAGAACCAACGTAAAACTACCATTACGGGCCTAAGGCTGTGTTTGGAATGGAGGGAGTATGAATGATGTCTCAGGTGGGTTTGGATGGAGGAACCTCTGGCAGTGGAGCTTGGTCCGATAAGATCCTGCGGACCTCATAGATAGTCAGCCGCGCCGCTGGGTCCGGGTATGTGCACGAGAGGGCGACGAGTAGAAGCTTGGTCGCCTGAGCAGAGTTGAAGTCGTCGCCCCGCGCTGCTGGGTCGACCGCCTCGAGCAGGCGACTTTCCCCTTGAAGCGTCCAAACCCAGTCCACCAGTTCAGCCGGCGATCCCCGGCCGTGAAGATTTATTTCTTCGTTGACTGTAGCGATTTTGCACTGTTGAACCCAGTTGAACACTGTGGCGATGAAGCAGGCCCAGGGCGCGGTGTTAGCCTGGCTCCGCCCCTGGGGCCCACATACGACCTGCAATATCAGCACACCGAATTCCAGCATGTCCACCTCCAGCGAACCTCGGGGCGTGTTGCTCTGGTCGGGCTGGTAGCCGAAGTGCCCGTGGAGCCGGGCGCCGAAGTCTTGCTCGAGCATGACGTTGGACACCTTGATCGACCCGTGGGGAACGTTGGTGACGTGCAGGTGGTAGAGCGCCCGGGCGACGTCGTTGACGATGCTGTAGCGAAGCCGCCAGATCAAGCCTGTCCCGCGGGGCTCGCGGAAGAGGCGTTTGTCCAAGCTGTGGTTGGGCATGTAGCTGTACACCAGGTGAAAGCGGCCATTTCCGAAGCTGTACCCTGCAGAGCATCAACCGTCGTCAATATTCATATGGTTTAACCGTGACTCTATCGTTCGGTACATAATTTGTTTGCATAAAAGATAAAACTATTAGATTATTCTTAATCAAGTGCGGA
Source organism: Triticum aestivum (assembly GCF_018294505.1). Classification (NCBI taxonomy): domain Eukaryota; kingdom Viridiplantae; phylum Streptophyta; class Magnoliopsida; order Poales; family Poaceae; genus Triticum; species Triticum aestivum. Next base: position 680,067,073 of record NC_057797.1, on the reverse strand, counting down.
CATATAATTGTGATTCTGTATATACTCCTATATGAAATATAGGTAGATGAAATGTAGCTAGGTCACATATACACGTACCTAGCAGACTGACGACGTTCTTGTGTTGTAGGGTGGTCATGCGGCTGAGATCGTCGAGCATACACTCCCTCCGCTCCGGGCTGATGATCTGGTGGAACGTTTTGATGACCACAATGGCGGGCAAGCCGTCGTCGGCCACAAATTTGGTACCTTTGTACACCACCCACTGGCGACCTGGCTTGCGCATCCGAGATTTCATGTGGAAGTTGTTGGTTGCTACTTGAAGCCGTTCGTAGTCAAGCTCCTTAGGTCCCACCCAGGACGCCCATGAGCAGGGCGAGAAGGGATCCATGATCACGGCATCCTTCTCCGGCCGCTGCACGGGCGGCCAGCCGTGTTGGGTCGCTGCAGGAGCGCGCTCGTCGGCAGGCACGGGCAAGGCGAGGAGCATCCAAAGCAGCTTCTCTGGCGACGGCGGTAGGGGCCCGGAATCGGGAGAGACGAAGGAGCGCCTGGCATCGGGGGTCGTCTGCGCACTGCGCACCATGCTTGCGTTGATTGACATGTAGTGGTCGGACTTGGGTGGCCCGGCGGTTGCCCGTGACCATTCCCGGCTGCCTTCCACGGCCGCCACGGCGCCGCCTTTTCCTCTACGGCATACGCAGAAGAGCAGGACTACCAGTAGGGAAACGATGAGGGAGACGACGAGCCCCTCGATGAAGTGCCATTCCCATGTCGGAAGGTGGCCTTCTCCTGGTACTTCCCGGGCAGCACAACGCCCGCATGGAAGTACCAGCAGTGAGAAGGCGACTATGGCCGGCACATGCAACTGCAAACCGCTCGTTGTCATGGCGCAACGGAGGTTGCTGAAGGAAGGGAGATGCGGGAGATGGTGAACTGCCCCCACGAATCTGCTTCATGCATTCGTTTTGCTCATAAAAATTGCACTGCGTAGAGGTGGTTTTATAAGGGCGTGTTTGGCACTTTGGCTTTGGCGTCGGCGGAGTAGAATTCTACTTACATGACAGTAAAGCAAGTAAGCTCAGCCTAGCTGTCGGACGGATCCATGCACAACGCGTATATCACGCTTAGCTGATAATGTTTCTCTCAACAAGAGTTTGAACAAGAACATAGGAGAGACAAAAGAATTTCTTGGATACAGCGGCCTCACCTTCCCATATCACTTTCATAAGATTCAGGCCGGCTAATGCCCGCCGTAAAAAAAAAAAGACCCATTGCTAGAAGCTCCCACATCAGGTGAGGTATGGGGAAGGATTACAATTTGATCTTATCCCGTGGCTCGGACCCAGTCGTGTAAATGCCGCTACCACTACGAAGGTTTAATTGCATGCTGTAAAAAGCTAGGGACTCATCATAAAATTTCTCTTTTTATCACTTTTTTCATAGTATTTGTAAGTTATAGGCACCCGGCAATACACATTAGATTGAACAACATCTTTTAAAATGATTTGCGATTTTGATATTGGGTTGTGGGAATCACTTTTTTAGTGCACACAAATTTGGTCCGTATACCGAATTGCGCACATGGCCCTCATTGTTACAAAGAATGACTTAACTAAGGAGAATGGAATCCCCAGCAACATTTCTTACCAATATAATGGTGCAGCATGAGCTGAATAAGCTGGTAATAATACAGGCTACCTTCTCCTAGAAAAAGCACCACTACCACTATATGTAGTGCAACACGAAATATGATTATGCATTTACAAAAAAAACGTGAAATAGGAATATGTATGTACAAAGATCAATAAACCTCACCTCTCATACCACAACAATTGTAGCTCTCTGTACGGTTAGCACAGGCGAGAAGGTCGTTGGTAGCTTGTTGGGATAAATCAAGGAACATTACATCAAAGGGAACTAAGGAATATATGAATGTAACTTAGAAATATAATATCAAATATAATATAGTGAAGTTAAGAATTGTCCTAAACTTGTATATCAAATGTATATATGACAGACCATAATTCGTATATCAGAAAATTGGGAAACTCCTTTCGCTATATATATTATTCCAGTTTTCTATACGTATATTGGAAAACTCAAAAATGAAGTGGTGCCGCAGATTTTAGGTGGCAACAGATAGAAAATAATACGGCAGCAGGAAGAAAACTAGGGCATGACTTTGTTGTATTGTATGGTGGCAGAACCATAAACCGGTAGCAGATCATTAAAATACAGCGGCTGGAGCACAAATGCAATTTTGTCTCTTTCTGGCAGTGGATGCGCCAATTGTTTATTTGCTTATTTTGGCACAGAGAACAACGGAAATTGTTTACAACAACAATGCAACTGCAACATATCGATAGGAAATAAAAGTAAAATGTAAGCTTACTTCTCTTAATTGTTGTCAAGATCTAACTCTCTCCTAATTTTAACGTTGAACGGGAAGCATCCTCGTCCCAACATTTTCTTGTATATGTATCGTGTAAAGGGCGACAACAACACAAGACAACACAAGAGTGGTTTTTTAGAAGCAAAAACACCAAGCGTGGGGTCCGGCCGCCAGCAACAGACAAAAAGATATTCTCGTCATCGAAGGCGGGGGATGCGGCCGCCTGACGAGACGCCGTCGCCCATCGAGGCCGGCGCCGTTGCAGCCAGCGGCTCATCACGACGGGGGATGCGGCCGCCTGACGAGACGCCGTCGCCCATCGAGGCCGGCGCCGTTGCAGCCAGCGGCTCATCGCGGAGATCTAACGCGGCGGATCCCTATCTCCTGACGTCGTCGGTTCACTCTCCTTCCTCTAGTGCGGCGGCGCCGCCGGGTGAAGGGGTTGTTCGAGCGGCGGCGGCAGGGACAGATCTTGGCGACAAGACGGATGGTGAGATCACAGGAGAGCTGTCGAGGTGGCGGCAGTGGCAGGTCCATTTCGCTGACGAGACGGATCCCGACACTTGGATCATGGGGCGTCTTCGTTTCACTCCATCGTCGCGATGGATGGCTCTGCTGGATATGGAAAACGATGTGTTGGCTGGCGATTACCTACCGGACGACGATCAGATCAAGGTAGGGCTTCGTTTGTCCTTGGATAACTATGTTGTTGTAGTTGGGCATTGTGCGCAGGTTGATCAGGTCCCGGCGGCGGACATGGTTGATTTGACGAACACAACAAGAATGGATCGAGAGATGGCGCCGGGCTCTTCGAAGCCGGCCAGTGCGCGTGCCCCCGGTGATCGCCAGAGGGTGGGCGGGCGCTTCTGGGTGCTTGCGGACGACGACAGCGGGGACGATGATGAAGATGGCGGGCGCTCCGGCGGCTCGACCGCCTACTCACCGACTCCATCAGATGTGATCGGTGAAGCGTTTGGTTCCGGCTACGAAGAGGATGAGGTGGCCGAGATTGTGGAGGCGGTCGTCCCTCCCGAGGATCCGGCGAGGAATGGCTTGCGTCCCGGAGAGAAGATGGAGCTGCTCCGGCGTGTCGTGCATTGGAGGACCGCGGCGACTGCCCATCGGCCATGGAAGGGCCCTCTCCCCAAGGTGAGCCTCCCTAAGCTTACTGTGCTCGATTTGGTTAGACCGGAGGCGTGGACGGTTGTTGTTAGAAGGAAGAAGGGATGCCGTACGGCGGCCGGCCGGCAGCAGGCGGCGCCAGCGGCATCGCTCGGGATCGCGGCCGCCAGGGCGGCACGTTTGAATGCCCTGATTGGCGCGGATGGGCCGCCGGTGGCTATTGGGCCATCTTCGGCTGGGTATGAGGCCCAGTGCGAAGAGGCTACAATTGGGCCGGATGCGGTTGGGCCGGGAACAGAGAGTCGGAAGGACATCGACTATGTGCGAGGCGCATGCAGCGATCAATCTTCCTCTCTTTCCATCACGCGCCGTAGGGTTTCCGTTCGTACGCGTTCTCTTCGCCGTGCTGATCGTGGCGGCCGCGCTCGTTGCGTCCCTCCGCTAGAGCCCATGGCGGGACGTGGTGTGGCGGGGAAGAGCCCGGCAGAACCTCCTGGGACCGGCCGCGGCGGGGTCGCGCCACCGGCAGGGTCTGGTGCTGGCCGTGGAGCCGTGGTGCCGCAGCCGGCCGCTCCTGCCGGCCGTGGTGCCCTGATCCCTGGGGCCAGCCGTGGTGCGGTGCCCAAGGTGGTGCCGGCGGCGGGTCGAGGACTGGCGATGGCCGACGCAAACAATCCGGCCTTGGGCCGGGGTGCTGGAGCGGTCGCCCCGCGCCTGCCGGCTGCGGTCGTTGCTGCTGCCTCGGGTCGGGGAGGTGGCCTTGGTCCCCGGCCGCCGCTCCAGGGCCCGGGGAATGTGGGAAGGGGAGTTTCGCACGGCCCGCGACCTGCGTTGACGACCGGGATGTCGCCGGCTGTCGGCCATGGTGGACCTCGGCCTCCCGCACCGGCCTTTGCTGCTGTGGGGAGCGGCGCCCCTCGTGGTGGACCTCGGCCTCCCGCGCCGGCCAATGCTGCTGTGGGGAGCGGCGCCCCTCCTCCGAGGCCTCCGGTACCTATGACTATGGTGCGGGGTGCTGCTCCGCCGTTGACTCGGGCCGCGCCACCGCCGCACTATGTCGCGAGGCCAATGCAACAGCGTTCGGGCCCAATGCAGACGCGGCTGAAAGCGGGTGCTGGAGAGTCCGATGAGCCGCCCAGAGGACAGTGGGGGGACGATGGATATGATACTTGCGGGGATGGCCAGCACTGTGGATCGTTGTCTACAGGAGGTGGATGTGGTTTATGCTTGGCAGAGTGATGGTTCTGCTGACAGACCATTCCTTGGACCGTCGGGTGGTTTTGTTGAGGGAGCTTCTGGCCTGAACTACCGGCAGAGAGGTGGATACCGTGGGCATCATGGTGGCCGTGGCGGTGGTCGTGGTCGGCACCGCGGACAGCATCCGCCACCAGTTGTGCTAGATCACCAGGCCTCTGATATGGCGGTCGATCCCGTGCAGTCGACCGAATTGCCTAGCCAGGCAATGGAGGTAGTGACGGCTTTGGCCAATGTGGAGGTTCCTGCGACTGGTGTTACGGCTGAGGCAGGTGACATGTCTGAGTCTGAGAGGGCGTCCAAGTGGGCGCGTAAGAAGGAGAAGATGATATGCTATCGATGTGGTGAGAAGGGTCACTTCATTGCTGAGTGCGTGGCGGAACTTTGTGATTCGTGTGGTAAGAAAGCTCATGCTATGGGGGATTGCCCGCTTCTGCGTGATCAAGCTCCAGCTCTCACGATCTATGGAGTATATTATGCTGAGCTCACGTTCTTTGAGTCCCCAGCGGCGAGAGAGATTTAGGTTGAGACATAGAGCTTGACTACTGGAATTGTGAAAGCTACCCAGGGAGTGGTGTCTGAGGCTCAAATTGTGCAGAGACTTCAGGAGCTGGCCCCAGGTGATTTTCAGTGGGAGCTTGTCCAGATTGAGGACAATATGTTTAGGGTGGACTTCCCAACGATGGACGATTTGCAGAGGCTGCTGAGTTTTGGGTTGTGCAAGGTCCCTGGTACTAAATGCATTCTGGAATTTCATGAGTGGAAGAAGGTGGAGCCTAAGGGAAAGCCGCTCACTCAGGTATGGCTGCGGTTTTCAGGGGCGTCCTCTGAGTCTTTGTCAGATGCTAGAGTTGTGGCTAGTCTAGGTATTATGGTTGGAAAGACTGAGAAAGTGGATATGGCATTCACCCGCACCCATGGGGTGGCCCGACTCTTAGTGAGTGTTCTGGACATTGAGTTCGTCCCGGATGTGGTCAACTGGACGTATAGGGGAGAGGTGTTTCCGCATGATATTGAGTTTGAGGATACTGAGTTGTTTGCCGATGCGGTTAATGGGACTGATGTGGATATGCACGAGGGTGATGGCGATGCAGGTGCTAGTGGGGACCCGACTAATGAGACTAGACGTGAGAGGACCAATGGGTCGGGTTCGGTTCCTCAGTTGCCTGGAGATGGACCTGGGGTAGAGCCAGCCCCAGCTCCATCGGTGCCGATGAGTACGTTGCGGTTTGGGTCCTTTGAGCCAGTGTCTGCCCCGCCCAGACTTTGGAGCGACCGGGTGGAATCTGATGATGGCTCTGAGTGTATGCTACCGGTGTTGGAGCTTGATACTGTGGGTGGTCCTGTGGTGGGAGGCTTGTTGAGGACGCATTCGACGACGACCTTGGGGGGTGGGGAGATGGAGCCTCAGGTGGTTTCGCTCCCCCATACCACTCCAGTGGTCTCGGGCCGGGAGACGACATCTACTTCGGAGGTTTTGCTTGGGAGGGGGAGTCTGGGGCAGGTGACCCCGGCCTCCTCTCCTCTTATCCAGGCGCCGGAGACACCGGTGACGCCGACGATGGCCGGCCGTGGGGGAGGCCATCTGGGTCAGGTGGACCCGGCTCCTTCTCCTCCGGTGGTGGCTACAATGGTCGCTTCTCCAACGGTGCTGGGGGAGGGGTCTGGGGCAGGTGGTCTTGACCATTCCTCCTCTTTCGCCAGTTAGGACATCGACGCCCTCAGGCCACATGGTTGGGGCGAGGGGGTGTGTGCGCCAGCGGCGCCCGTGCATTCCTCTCTCGGCTTTCCGTCTGGGGGGCATGTGAGCCCTCCGTCGCCTCCTCCGGTACGCTTGACTGATTCTTCAACACGAGGTTTTACACGGGAGGAGGTTATTACCTTTGGTGGGTTCCCCGATCCGATCTCTACGGGGCGACGGATGAGTTCTCGTCTCCAGGACCACCCGGAGGTTGATGACATGCAGCAGAGGTGCGCTATGAGGGCGGCCAAGCTTCGTGATGCTGAGATCTCTACTGGTATGTCCGTCCACATATCTAATTCTTTATTGCATTTTTCTAATGAGGAAATTATAAATAATGCAAACCAGTTAGGAGTTTTGCTAGGGGCTAATGATAGTGAAATTTCCAATTTGGTAAATAATCTTTTAGATTTGGAGGCGGAACGTGCCTTAGAGACTATTCGTAATCTGGCTGCGGTAAAACACATGAATGATGATGAGATTGAGGCGTTGGGGGTCCGAGTGCTTGATAATTTGTGTGCGGATCTAGCACCATCCAACCATGAGTCTGAGGATGATGATGTTCCTCTAGCTAATACAGTAGTTAGTGCCACTGAGCCCGGTTATGAGGACCGGGTGGAAGAACCTAGTAAACCAAAGCGCAACTGGAAACGGAAGATTTATCCCGATTCTGCGGTTCGTAGGAGTGCTAGGATTCGAACTACAAAAAAATTTCATGATGAATTATGAAAGGAATCTTTTGGAATAGCAGAGGTCTGAAAGACTTGGCTAAAAGAAGGTTTCTTGCTGAGGCATCTTTAGAGCATCGATTAGATTTCATTGCTCTCTCGGAAACTGGTCGTGAGAACTTTGTGCCCCAGTTTCTTACCTCTCTTGTGGGCGGTGTTGACTTCGACTGGCATTGCCTCCCTCCGTGAGGAAGATCGGGTGGGATCTTGCTTGGTGTGAGATGCGACTCGCTAGAAGTCCGCAGCGTAGTGATGGGTGACTTTGCAGTTAAGTTTCGAGTCAGGTCTAAAGCTGATGGTTTCAACTGGGCTTTGGTGGTGGTATATGGTGCTGCACAGCCCGAGCTTAAACCGGAGTTTTTGGTGGACCTTGTTCGAATCTGTGGGTCTGAGCAGCTGCCAATTTTAGTTGGGGGTGACTTCAATATCATTAGGAGGAGAGAGGAGAATAACAACGATAATTTTGACGGCAGGTGGTCGTTCATGTTCAGTACCATAATTGAAAGCTTGGATCTGAGGGAGATAGAGCTTTCTGGTAGAAAGTTTACCTGGGCTAATGCTATGCCAAACCCGACGTATGAAAAGCTTGATCAAGTTCTCGCGAGTGTTGAGTGGGAACAGAAGTACCCTCTCGTAACGGTACAAGCCCTCTCGCGTGGAATATCCGATCACACTCCATTGTTCGTGGACTCGGGGGAGCCGAACCACGTGGGAAACAAAAATACCTTTTCTTTCGAGATGGCCTGGTTTGAACGCGAAGGTTTCTTGGACCTGATTGCCAGGGGATGGGCTAAGGGTGCAGGAGGTAGGACTTCGGTCGAGCGTTGGCAGAATAAGATTAGGCATTTGAGAAGTTTCTTAAAGGGGTGGGCTAAGCATCTTAGTGGGGTGTATAAGATTGAAAAGGACAGGCTCCTTTCTCTTATTCAGACCCTGGACTTAAAGGCTGAATCCACGATTTTGCAGCCAGCAGAGCTTCAGGTTAAAATCGAGGCGGAGAAGAGATTGAAAGAACTTCTTCATGAAGAAGAATTGAAATGGGCATTGCGGGCTAAGGTGCGCAAAGTTGTCCAGGGGGACGCGAATACTTAATTCTTTCACTTGATTTCTAATGGTAAGCATAGAAAGAAGAGAATCTTTCAGCTTGAGCAAGACGAAGGAACTATTTTAGGACAGGATAACCTAAAAAATTATATAACCGAATATTACAAGCAGTTATTTAGACCTCCCGAGGATAGCTATGTGTCCCTCAATGAGTCCAGGATTGAGGATGTACCTCAACTATCGGCTGTTGATAATGATATCCTGGTTGCCCCGTTCTTAGAGAAGGAGGTGCTTGATGCTATTGCACAGATGAAAAACAATAAGGCTCCCGGACCGGATGGTTTCCCGGCTGAGTTCTACAAAAAGTGCTGGCACATTATTAAGGGGGATCTGTTACCTACGTTCCATGATCTGTTCTCTGGACAACTTCATTTATTTCACTTGAATTTTGGAACAATCACATTGCTTCCTAAGAAAACGGATGATGTGAGAATAGAGCAGTTCAGGCCGATCTGCCTTCTCAATGTTAGTTTCAAAATCTTCACCAAGGTCGGGACTAATAGGCTCACACAGATTGCGCATTCTGTGGTGCAACAGTCTCAAACTACTTTCATGCCGGATAGAAACATCCTTGAAGGGGTGGTTGTCCTTCATGAAACGCTCCATGAAATCCATTCTAAAAAATTAGATGAAGTAATTTTTAAGGTGTATTTCGAGAAAGTGTACGATAAAGTCAAATGGCCATTCCTCCAACAGGCATTGCAAATGAAAGGTTTTGATGAAGCCTGCGCCATCAGGTTAAATCGTTTACGCAAAAAGGGAGTGTTGGAATTAAGGTGAATGACGATATTGGTCATTACTTCCAGACACATAAAGGCCTAAGACAAGGAGATCCGATGTCCCCTATCCTGTTTAACATTGTGGTTGATATGTTAGCACTTATGATAGGAAGGGCTAAGGAGAATGGTCAAGTAGGTGGCTTGGTACCTCATCTTGTTGATGGAGGTGTATCCATTCTTCAGTACGTTGATGATACAATCATCTTTATGGAGCATGACTTGGCCAAGGCGAGAAATATAAAGCTGGTGTTATGCCTATTTGAACAATTGACCGGGCTAAAGATTAACTTTCACAAGAGTGAGTTATTCTGCTTTGGTAGAGCCAAAGATGAACAAAAGGCTTATAGGCAATTGTTTGGGTGTGATTTGGGGGCGTTACCTTTTTCTTACCTAGGTATACCAATCCACCACCGTAAGCTGACAAACAGAGAATGGAAGTGCATCGAAGACCGATTTGAAAAGAAACTGAGTTGCTGGAAGGGCAAGCTCATGTCATACGGAGGCCGACTAATTTTGATAAATTCGGTGCTCACGAGTATGCCTATGTTTCTCCTGTCGCTCTTTGAAGTCCCAGTTGGTGTCAGGAAAAGACTGGAATTTTATCGATCGCGTTTCTTTTGGCAGGGTGATGAACTCAAAAGAAAATACCGTCTAGCTAAATGGGATATCATCTGTAGACCGAAAGACCAAGGGGGTCTTGGTATTGAGAATCTCAAAGTTAAGAACAGATGCCTTCTTAGTAAGTGGATGTGGAAGCTATCCCATGAGACTGATGCCACGTGGGCGCAAATACTTCGTAGCAAGTACCTTCAGACCAAAACTTTGTCACAAGTAACAGTTAGGCCGACCGACTCGCCTTTCTGGAAAAAAGGACTGATGAAAGTCAAACAATCCTTATTTAATAGGACAAAGTTTATTATTGGCAACGGTGCTAGTACACGGTTCTGGGAGGATACTTGGCTCGGAGAGACACCCTTGGCCATTCAATACCTGTCTTTATATTATATTATTCAACGTCGTGAGGTGTTCGTTGCAACGATATTTCAATCTATCCCCCTTAATATTTAGTTTAGACGGTCGCTAGCGGGCAATCGTTCGGAAGAATGGCTCCGTCTAGTTAGGCGACTGATGGAGGTTCAGCTTTCCCAACAACCCGATGAATTACGCTGGAAGCTCACTAGGTCTGGAGTATTCACAGTTAAATCAATGTATATTGATGTTATCAATTCGAGCTTCATTCCTACCTCCAAGCATGTTTGGGTTGTCAAAGTTCCTTTGAAAATAAAAGTGTTTTTGTGGTTTGTCCATAAACAAGTTATTTTAACTAAGGACAACCTGACAAAGCGTAATTGGACAGGATCTACTAGGTGTAGTTTCTGTGATCGGGATGAGACAATTAAGCACCTTTTTCTTAATTGCCCGTTAGCCAAAGTTCTTTGGCGGACAGTACACATTGCTTTCAATATTACTCCACCGAATTCTGTTAACACGTTATTTGGGATATGGCTAAATGGGATTGAGCCCGACTTAGCGAGACATATTCGTGTGGGAGTATGCGCTTTGCTGTGGACTATTTGGAATTGCAAAAATAATTTGGTTTTTAACAGAACATCACGCTTTCATTTTGTGCAGGTTATCTTCCGAGCCACGGCATTGATCCGTTCGTGGTCGCTACTCACTCCGATGGAGGCCAAGAAGCATTTGGTTACTGGATCTATCCGCTGGGAGATGGTAGCTCGGGATATCTTCAACCGGTTTGGATAGCGGTCATGTAATAGGATATGCAATTAGTTTACCTATCTCTCTTTAGCCAGCCGGTTGTGGCGTCCCTTATTTGGCTAGTTTGTCTTTCTAGCCTATTTGGCTCTTAGTGAGCTTTTTTTTAGTTGGAGACTTTAAGACCTTGTTGAAACCTTATTTATTTGTTTTAATAAGATAGACGTATGCATCGTTCTGATGCAAAAGCCGAGGTGACCCCTTTTCGAAAAAGAAAAGAAAAAAAGGAAAAAAATATATGATGTAAAAAACAAGCCTCGTCTCAACATAGGACAGGACATACTAAGACCAAGCAAATTATCACCCTCGACCAATTGAACCTAGTTTGGACGGGCGTGGCGCCTGTGATAAGACAATCGTAGGTTGTTGTTTCTTTTTTAATGTCGTCGTGGCGCCTGTGATAAGACAATCGTACGTTGTTCTTTCTGTTGTTATTGTCGTCGTCGTCGTCAATTCATTCAAAATGGGATTGCGTACTCGTCCGTCCTCATTGTTTGTTTCTAAGTTCGTTTCCTGCCTCTCGCCCGTGCCGTCGCCAGTCTGCCTTGTCTCCTATGATCCTTGAACTATGGAAACGCGATGGATCCCGACCCTTACCGGCTGGAGGGCTTCGTTTTTAAGTGTATTTCTGAGTTTTGTTAGGGTTTGTGTCATGATCAAAAAAATAAGGCGGCGGCTTTCTGAAGATGAAATAAGGTTCTCTCCCCTAGCCCCCGTCCCGATTAGCCCTCGCCCGCCGCGCCTGCTCGCCTCAAGCGCCGCACCAAACTTTCTGAAGATAAAGTGTGTGCATGGCCTTTTTCTTCACGGCAGCTCTGGTTGGCCTCGGATCCATGTTTGTTGATGGAAGACTCGGCTTCGGATGAAAGTCCTGCACTGTTCTGGTCAGTGCCGACGGTAACGGCGCCTACGGGTGTCGTCTTCCTCCTTGGAGGTACCGCTGTGAAGCTCGTTTTGCTCTTCGTACCTCATGGCTTGTGGTCTCCGGATGAAAACCTAAGATTTGGCTAGTCCAAATCGAGGAACGGTGTTGTCTTCGATATCACTCCCTCCTTGAAGGCGTCCCCTTGGAGGCCCAGCGATGGTTCCCGATGGTGTACATGGCTTGTCGGTGAAGCTTGGGTTTGTGGTGGTGCCGGCCTTTTTTCTTTTTTCTTTTTTTTTGCACTAGCCTTTTGCTGTGCTTTCCTTCTCGGAAGGTTCTTCTTAGCCTCGCGTTCTCAGCCTCTGTCTTGTCTCCATCTCAAATGAGGTCACGTACGCACTTACGTATCATTTCCTCCCGAGGTTATATATGGAGTGCCAACCTCGTTCTGCAAAACTGGTATCGCCGGTGCTTTTGCTTCTATAAAGGAGGGTTGAAAGGCTTTTGTCTAAAAAAGAAATAGATAAGAGTGCCATAGAGAAGAAAACGTCCCGGCCAGAGTTCACCCGGAGCTTCGCTGGTGACGACGAGCCAGAAGTACTTTGCGTGAAAACTCAGGAGTAACGAGGACCGGTGCCATCTCCACCGGCCGGTCAACCGGATAGGCCGTATGATTTTCAACTCTTTTTTTTATTTTTGTGTCTCGTCTATTATACCTAAATAGTTGATCACCAGTATTTTTTTTTTGCGTTGAAAACCGGAAGCTTTATTAATTTAGAACAGGATTACAATATGCCGCCAATAGAACTGCTACATCACTTGGGACATCCTGAAACCAAACATTGGTTAGATGTTCCCTCCTTGCAAATTTAGCTAAAAAAATCTGCAATCCCATTTTAAGTACGACTAATTTTAACTAGCTTAAGTTCCCGATCTCCCATAACTTGGTCCTTTACTTCCTCCACAAAGTGGCCGAGATATGACTGCATCTTATTTGTCAGCGTCAATACACCTTTGGCACTATCAGTTTGAATAATCATTGGCAAGGGTGTGTGCTGAGTAGCTACCTGTATGCCTTCCTTGATTGCCATTAACTCAGCCTCAAAAATATCACCGCAACTGGGCAAGTATCGGCAGGAATAAACAATCAGTTGCCCCATGCAGCTCTCAAGGAACCGCCAGTAATATCAATTGTAGGTACTATTGACTTTACATGTACATGTCAACTCACAATGTCATCATGCAAGAAAAAAATCATATCTTGGAAAAACTTTCGATCTATTCATTATTCACTTTTAATCATGAAAATACAGCAAACATCAGAAATAATAAAAATTACATCCAGATACATAGACTACCTAGCGATAAGTACAAGCACTGAAGCGAGCCAAAGACGCGTCGTCGTCATCGCCCTCCATCACCGGGCCAAATTTGTTGTAATAGACGGTTGTTGTGTTAAGGCCCATAGGACTAGCGCACCAGAATAACAACTACCACCGATAAAGAGTAGTGCAGATCAGAAAGATCCAACCTAAAGACACACCAACATAGACGAACAACGATCAGATCTGAGCAACACCAAAAACAAATAATGTAACTGACGTAACAAGCATGCTGATGTGGGATGTGTGCATGTCAAGAAAAATCATATAGTGATGATGAACTATTTAGGATCTATAGATATGTTCTAGTTTTGATTTCATATTGTTAATCTAACTAATATATCCGGAAAAAAATCTAACTACTAATATTTCATACAACTAAATCTCATTAAAATAGACCAAGTTCCCGTGGCAACACCCGATGTATCATCTCAAGAGAACAAAGCACGCACACTACAATCCGAGAGGCACTGTGAAAATTTCTATTATTGACATTATAATCGTTAGCTCCTTCCTTATCTCTTTTTGGCAAAAGGGATTGTCGGGGGTTGGATGCGACATATGCCAAAGGATGGCTTATCATGGTGGGGGCGAGTAGGACGTCGCCGGTGCCTGGAAACGGGATGAGGCGAAGACATGCACGCCGGCGAATTTTACCCAGCTTCAGGGCTCTCCGAAGAGATAACACTCCTACTGCTGCTCTACGGAGTCTCCGCATGATCACTATGGCAAAGTGCTTACAGATTGCTCCTTGAGTTGTTCTCTGCAGGCAGGAGAGAGCGAGGCTAGCTCTCTCCCTGCTATATGTTCTGGTCTAGAGCTAATGGGTTCCAACCCTTTGCATGGGTGTCCTGGGGTTTATATAGGCCTACCCCCCAGGGGTACAATGGTAATCCGGCTGGACGCGGGCCCAGCCGTCAGCGCCTCTGGCCTCCGTCTTCTCCGCCGACTGCTGGGGCCCGCCGACTGGCCTGTTACGGAGCCGACAGGCCGCGTCCGCCGCGGGCGGGTCTTGCCGGCTGCGGATTACTATAGCCGTGCTTCTGATGACGCGGGCTTGGTCATGGGGTCGTGGCAACAGCCCCGCCGCCCGGCGGACGATCACTATTGCCACTCTCCATCACATCTTGATTAATGGCGCGTGGGCCCCGGGGGTGGGCTCGGCCGACTCTCCGGGGCCGGCTCCCAACGAGTCCGACTGATGGTTCTCTTGCCGTCTCCTGGGGTCTCACGGACTGGTGGGACCCGCTGCCTCTGGGCCGTACAAACAAGCCGTCGTGGCCGCAGGATTCGGTCCTGTGGTGCTGATGTCAGGGCCGGCAGGGCAATAGTGCCACGCCACACGAAGATCTTCCCGGATACGGCGTGCTGCGGTCATGCCTGTCCCCGGTAAGGGGCGGGAGTGGGCTTCACTGTAGCCACTCTCCTGCCCAGTCCCTCTTGATGAGGTCATGGGGTTCGTTGGAGTCGCAGGCCGACTCCCCAAAGCCGGCTTCTCATGAAGTCGCCAGTCAGGAGTCGGCCTACCCTGAAGTCGTCCCTGGGACTCGGCCGTGAGTGGGCAGTCGGCCGTCTTGCCGTCGACTCTTCAGAAGGCGGTTCTTCGTCCTGGGGTCTTGAGGGGCGCAGCCTGCCCCGATGCCTTGAAAGGTTCTGGGTCTCGGGTTGGCCTACCCGCGGCACATTACTCCGACAGGGATGACATTGTTGTTTGTTAACTCGAGAAAGAAATAAGAGAACTGGCTACAACCTTACAATTCATTTATAGTAACTCTAGGTTTTACCCTTTGCTTTGATAATTTTTTATGTTAATTAACCATTTGAGCGCATTTTATGAAGATTACACCATTTAGAGAATTTTTTTTGGTTTTTACTCCTTTAAGAAAAGTTGAGGGAGATCTCTCAGGTGGGCCTATGTCTTAGGTACACAGTGGCATGCTAAATCATGGCATTTATCACAGTGTGTTTTCCCTCCCCGACTACATAACCATTTAATATTCTTGCCCTACTATAGGCCAAATTACTTGTGCGCACGGAATAGTTGTAGAACTTTCTAATATGATGTGAAGTCTTGAGTGTCGATACCCTATACGAGCTAAAGGTAGGATTCATATTCTCTCAAGCTCTATTTGCCACCGCTACAACTTTCTACATGCTTAGTATTTACTTGTATTAGCACACTCATAACACAATGCTAACCCTCGAGGGTGATCTAATATAAGTATGCTCTCCTATACTAGCACAAGAGGGCATCATCATATCTAAACACACAATTCATACTAATCATACTAGATCACCAAGGTAGTAGGATAAAACAAAACTTCTCAGACATAAATATGATGCAACAAGTCATAGGGAAATAATGTATTGTATCAAATACATGTATTAGTAGAGGATTACAGAGGTTTTATAAGGATAAATACATTGTCCAAGAAATTAAATGATGGTGAAGTCAATGGGGGCAATGGTGATGATGGTGGTTCACCCAGCGGCCTTCCGGTGCTGCTAGAAGGGAAGGGAAAGGACCCCTCCTTCTCCTCCTCCTCCTCCTCCTCCATTTACCTTCTCCTATGTAGATGGTGGTTATGGTGATGGAAATTCTGCACCAAAGGATGGTTCCCTCAAAAAAGTAGGTTATCAACTCATTCAATCTTAACCATCCAACCCATATCCCTTTAACATAAGGGCCCTTGGGCATCTCCAGATCCTTCCATATATTCTCATGGGTCCATAGGATCAGACCACACTCAAATTTATCAAGTATGCAAGGAGTTAGAGTCAATCTTGTCACGATTCCTTGAAGTGAATATTGTTTTAGACCTACATGGCTCATACAAACTTTGATTTGGATGTTTAAATATATGTTGAACTCATACGGAAACAAGGAACAAATTTCATTTTATGACCTTCTTCGTTTGATGCCTATTCAGATGTTAAATTGATGAACTCTAGGAACTAGTCATACATGGACATATTTGTAACATCTCCGAATTTCGTCAGACCTTGAAGTTTTTTAATGGTTCACCCAATTTCCATGAAACTCCTACACACAAAAAGGAAAACAAGAACATGTATGTTTCTTGCAGTCGTTAGGTTAGTCCAAATAAATATATAGAATGCATAATTTAGCAATATTATAGCATGAAAGCTATGCAAATTATAGATACGTCTAGGACATATCATCATCCAAACTGGTCGATAATTTAGCCAGACCCAGTTTTGTTCACGGTTGACATGTATACATGCACACCCATTCACCTAGTTGGTAAGCCACACACACCTTCTCCCAATTGGCCCCATGTCCATCTCTTGTGTAAACCACCACACCCTTCATTCATTGGAAGTGTGTATAACAATGCAATAAAAGACGAGCGTCAGGGGACTCATTGAGGTGATCATCAGAGCCGAAGGCGGCAACTGGCACGAAAACCTTTTCCACTTCCATGTATGATCTAGTGTTTTGTTTTGTTGTGCTGGTTAGGTTTACTTGGCTAGGTTTCCTGTTTGTTTTGACTAGGTTTATTTTGCTAATACTAATATTTTTGTAGGAATTTTATTACATCTATCACGAGTCATGCTTCCTCCAAACTGTCAAAAATCTTACCTATTCCATGTGATTGCTAGCTTCTTCTACATGTGTGCATTGGTCATAGTTCAAATGAAGGGTTACATACATACATTGGAGAAATGATGTCGTAGAGTTAAAAAAGCATTTAATTTGAGCTCAAAGCAGCTTATTTAACTAAGAATAATGGTGTGTGCATACATCTAAGGACCATGAAAAAGGTGGGTATGACAAGCCATTCGAACGATTCGGGCAAGGAAAGAAACACCAGGATGTGACACACTTTGTGTGCCTCATGGTCGGGACCCGCCTTGTGGATCGCTCTCAAAATAATTTGAAGGGATCAAAACTAGCAAAACTTTCACTAAGTATGGTAATTCTGATGATAAACTACTAAAGAATGTAATGAAAGTAAAAAAATATTAAAGTATGAGGTAGAACTCGAAAAAATAGATGTAGGCTCAATATGAGCCCAGTTTGAATTAACAAAGCCATCAACCAACTAGGAATACACCGGATCAACTTACAAGGAAAACAAGAAATGACAAAAGATAGCTTAGAACCTAACAGTGTTATAGGCAAACATAAGAAAGAGGAGAAACCCGACCTAAAACACCAAGGACAAACGTTGGAACAAAAACCACACTAGTAGGGAGGTGAAAATCAAAGAAGAAGCCACCAACATTGGTAGACAATACATCCTCGCCTACTCCTCGAAAGGTCGGGCCTAGGTCAAGAATTCATTCATTTTTCCTTCGAATAGGCCCCTTGTCCTCTTTCCCTGCCTCGAAGAGCGATGTATTGTTGGAAAGCAGAGTGTTCAGCCTAGAGTCTGGATGAAGTATGCCGAATTAGCTACCCCGAAGAAGAAACGAGAGTGTTAACCACCACTGCAGACCCTCCACGACCTCATCACCGCCCACGATCCAACCAAGCATCAAGATGCAAGCCAGAGAATGCCACTGCAAGACAAGGCCTGCAAAAAATGATTACATAATAAATGACATACATGAGGACTCGATTAGACACCAAATACTCGTCAACAATGTCCTACCATTGCGACCGTAGAGGAGATCTCTATCCCGTGTAGCCTAGGATCGAAAGCATCGATTTGCCAATGGAGCAGGGACACACAACAAGCATGCGCAAACCAAAAAACTCAAATTTTCCCACTATGCCACGGGTCAATGTTGTCGTCGAACAAGAAGTCGCCACAACATCCCCCGTCAAAGCTGTAGAATGCCGTCCTCACCCACGTGTACCATAGACGCCGCCTCCAGGAAGGGGAGCAACATCTACACATCTTCATGTCCTCCAAGTGGGGCTAGGGATTTGTGGTCCACACTTGCGTTCCCTCTTACTCATGGATTGGTCAGTGACAAGCCTTTTTACATCCTTTGGATCCCACCACTGGAGCACTGCTAGCAGGAAGATCGTTGCCCTCGGACTTTGGACGCAAATGTGTGCTCTAGATGCACTCTCACAACCGACATAACAGAACACCCAAAACTTAAACTACTATGTACATGGGCTCCACACACTCCTCGTCCATACGACCATACCTACTGCGATCGGTGACGCCGTTAGGGAGGGAGGGGAATTAGCCTGACGTTCACATACTACTCTCAATGGGAATAGGAGGAGAGACAAATGAAAGGGGAAAGTCCTCCCATCTAAGAGAACTACGGTAGTCATGAAACCCCAAACGTTTGGCGAGGAACCAAGCAGTCAGACTGACATGGCAGTTTCGAGGCCAAGGTGGAGGTCGGGGGGTCTGACCTTTACACATGGGCAATTAGACCATCATTATAGAGCGATGTGACCATAGGTCCTAGAAGGTTATCCCGAGTTTGTCGTAAACATGTGTGTTTCTCATATGTGTGATTGGTTTTTACTAGAGACCTTGTCCGAGTCAAATCATCATATCTTGTCAATCAATAGTATGAGGGATGGAAGTATTTAGCGCTTGTGTTCTTTCGTGCACTTGGACGAATCTAGCGGGCACTCGATTCTCATGACACCCTTCTGTGTGACACAGATAAGCAGAATTTTTAGGGATGCCATATATTTGGAAAGACTCCACTATAAATCCGACATCAGATTTTTGACCATGGCAAATTGAACGTCCTTCATGATAAATTATGTTCTTCAAGGATGACAAATTTAGTTGACGAACATGGCAAATCCCACTCAGTTCATTTTCATTTATCAGAAAATTATTGTGCTTACAAACTAAATTTGTCATCATCACGTCATTTAAATTGTCATAGAAAACATCAGATTTACCATGCCTAAAAATCTGACGTTAGGTTTTTAGTGTTTTCATATGATGAGATGGCTGGGGATAACCCGATTTAACGAATATTCGATCCTTTTTGCTGCCGTGAAAAATTGGCCGAGTAGGGCAGCCATGCTCGCTCCGCTTCAGTTCACCTCACGAACAGAGACCGCCGCCCCTCTCTCACCTCTCACCCACGAGTCACGACAGGAGAAGAGCGGTGGCTCGTCTGAAAACAACAAGAGTGGCGGCGCATCGGCAGTTTTGGATCGGGCGCTGGCGGTGCGTCGAGGTGCCGCATCTCTCTATCTCTCTCTTATGGCATAGTGAGCGGTGGCGGCGGGAAACTGGGCATCTGGGCGACGGGGAACCGGCAACTAGGCGGCGGGGCTTGGCGAGCGCCGGTGATAGGGAACGGCAGTGGTGGCGGCTGGACTTGGCGAGCGCAGACGACGGGGAATGTTCTGCGCGAGCGGCGCGGTTTGGCGAGCGCAGGCGGCGGGAATGGCCAAGCATGTCTCCCCTGCCCTCTTCTGTGCTCCAATCTCACCTCTCTTGTTTTATGCTACGATTGACTTATATCTTTTCCTCATTTTTCTGCTGCTAGCTAGTTGGTGTATGAACATGTCTAGATTTTTTTAAGCTGGGGAGAGAACTGGCCCTTAATCTACTTGCTCGTGGTTGCCATACCTGCTTCTGTACTTCCGAAAAAATAATGTAGAATAGTGTGGATTGTAACAGCTTTTTTTAAGGCAAGAGCTTGCTTCTTTTTATGTGGGGATCATTGCCAAATTGCAACTGAGATGATTTGACTTTCCAAAATGATTCTCACTAGTAATAACTATTAGTAACGTTTGTCCTAATCACACCGAATCTTTGACAACTCAATTCATCCAAAGATCAGTTATGTGTGCCAAGAAACAGAGTATGCGAATGAGAAGACTAATTTGGAAACATTGGGCAATTTGCTTTATACTCCCTCCGTTCGGAATTACTTGTCGCAGAAATGGATGTATCTAGATGTATTTTAGTTCTAGATACATCCATATCCGAGACAAGTAATTCCGAACGGAGGGAGTACCTACTATTCCGTCTAGATTTTTTTAGTGCAACACAGGAAAGCACCCTCTTTTTGTAATCTCTGCAGCTTCCGAGAGGCTTGCATGGTATAGCGAGTTGATTTCAAAAGGTTGCTCTAAAATTGCTATAGGGGTAATACCACCTTCTTCTAGCAAAGAGGTCATCACAACAACCTATCCAATTCTCATCCTTCCAACCAAACAAGAAAACATGGTTATCCAACCCAACGAAACAACAACAAATGGCTATCCCTAACGAGGTGGTTGGGGATACCCTCAGCCAATCCACCTTTGTCCTCAAACCAAACGCCACCCTAGTGGCTCAGGGCCTCTTTGGCTCAAACAAGAAGCGGAGGAAAAAATATAGCAATAATATTTTTTTCCTATGGGAGCACTATTTATACGTTTGGCTCAATGGAGCAAATAAAAAGGAGAGAATCCTTTGAACTCATTTCAAAAGAAAAACGCAGAAATTCTACCATCCGCTTGGACTGGTTTATATTTTCTATGCACGAAGAACGAGATTGGGACCCTTAGTGACATAAGGCTAGTCATAGTGGGAGTAACTTAGCTAATAACATAGCGCACTTCAAGAAATTTTTGCTTATGTGGCAAGTATTTAATGAGAGGTGGTAACATAATATATTACTGTAACATAGCGCTTTCCAAAACAAAATGAGTCTACAAGCTAATAAATGAAGTCATCTATGACACTACTATTATGTTACTTTGCATTATGAAGATAGTAACTTAGACCAGTGTCATATGCATAACATTAGTCTAAGTTACTCCCCACTATGACCAGCCTAATAGCATTCTAATTATACTTTTCATGTAGTTTGACTTTGATTTGACCATTTTTATTAGGATTTCTATGTTTCCTCTATTCTTGTGAATCAAACACTTAAGTTTACAAAGTTCATGTGTTTTCCGATCATCTAGTTTGCGCATGCATTCATATCATATTCCTATGTGTTTAGAATTATGCGAACCAAACGAGTCCTAAGCAGCAAGGACATTGGCAATCACATGACCTAGGGGACTGAGTCCGTGATGCCTCCCAATAATAGAATTATCTCATTGTGTATGCTTTCCAATAATAGCATTACCTCGCAGCTATTGAACAAGAAAATAATCTGATGATGTAAAAGGGACGTCGATGGCTTTGAAAATAGTATCTTTTTTTATTAAGTATCTTATTGTGGATGAATTTGTGGTGTCTTACAAAGTGATTTTCTCATTTCCTGCCAGTTACGAAATCACCGACGGGAGGGGTCAACCAGCTGAAGTAGTGAAGTCAGGAACCATGGCAGAAGGTCTTATACTTGTTGTGCTTTCGAAAATCGCAGCTACCTTTGGAGGAGTTGCACTGAATGCAATTAGGTTGAAATTGGGGAAGGAAGGCAACATTTTACTTGAAACAGAAAACATGATGAAACAAATTGAGATTGAATTTGAGATCATGCAGGCCTTCATAAGTCAAGTACATCCATATAGTGAAAATAACCAAATTCTCAAAGCATGGCTGAAGCACATAAGGAAGATTGCCTCTGAAGTTGAGGATATCATCGACGAATATTCATTTCTCCTTGGAAAAATGGACAATGTAGAAGGTCTTCTGAATAAGGCACTCCATCGATCAAAGAGGGTGAAGGCATGGAAAGATATTTCTGCTCAGCTCAAACAAGTACAAGAAAGACTTCAAAATCTATCAACTGTGAAAGAAAGATACGGCATAACAGTAGCTGCTGGACTTGGGGGTGGATCTTCACACCACAATGTTACTCGTAAGATGTACATGTCTGATTCTTCCTACTTAAGTGATAATGACAATGAAGAAATCATAGGAAATGAAGATGAAGCAAAAAAGCTGACACAATGCATAAATGATGATGGTTTGGATCGTACGATTATCTCCATCTGTGGAATGGGTGGTTCCGGCAAAACAACTCTTGTAAGCAGCATCTGTAGGAAACAAAAAATCAGAAAGAACTTCGATTGCTATGCTTGGATCACGGTATCACCAAATTATCCCGTTGAAGATCTTCTAAGTAAACTGATCAAACAACTTTATATTCCTGATGAGCAAGCTGGTACAACTGATCCAACACATTTGGTGGATAAAATCCATAGTTACCTCGGGAACAAGAGATACCTTATTGTCTTGGATGACATGTGGAATAGAGATTCTTGGTTATTCCTTGAACGAGCATTTGTCAAGAATAAGTGCAGAAGTAGAGTCATCATTACTACTCGCACGGAAGCTGTTGCCTCATTTGCAGAGGATAACCAGACTATCAGAATTGGTCTTCTTCCACAAAGAGAATCATGGGACCTCTTCAGCAGAAAAGCATTCTCAAGGCAAAACAGGGCAACATCGGGATGCCCTCAAGGTCTTGTTCCCTGGGCAGAAAAAATTCTAGAGAGATGCCAAGGCTTGCCCCTCGCTATAGTAGCTATAGGGAGTCTCCTATCTTACAGAGAAATGGAGGAACATGAGTGGAAGCTATTCTACAATCAACTTAACTGGCAACTAACAAATAATCCAGAGCTGAACTGGGTTTCAAGTTTTCTGAAGCTAAGCTTGGATGATCTTCCAAGCCACTTGAGGAACTGTTTCTTGTACTGTGGGTTATTCCCCGAAAATTACCGAATACGACGGAAATGGATAATCAGATTGTGGGTAGCTGAAGGTTTCGTTGAGGATCGCGGAACAGAGACGACCCTGGAGGAAGTCGCCGAGGATTACCTCAAAGAACTTGCTCAGCGCTCACTGATTCAAGTGACGGAAAGAAATGAATACGGAAGGCCAAAAAGATTTCAGGTGCATGACCTTGTGAGAGAAATGACGCCGACCATATCAAGAAAAGAGAGGTTCGCTCTTATCTGGAATAACCCAGACGTGACAGACGGCGGTGACGAAGCAAGCCGTGTATCAGTGCATCGTGGAGGCCAGGTCTTTCAGCCAGGCCCAGCTTCACAACATCTGCGCTCATTTTTGTTGTTCGACAAGCATGTGCCGGTTCCATGGATCTGCGCCGCTTCATCGAATTTCAGGCTGCTAAGGGTGTTGTGCCTCAGATACTCCCTCCTCGAGCACATCCCGGAAGCCATCACAGCTGGTCTGTTCAATCTGCACTACCTTGATTTCTCACGTACGAAAGTGAAGACCATACCAAGATCAATAGCGAGGCTCAAGAAACTGCAGTCATTGCACCTCAGGTTTGCTCGTGTGATGGAGCTGCCACGTGAAATAGCGATGCTCTCAAGCCTCCGGCACTTATCTGTGAGCAACGATTTGTATGGCACATCAGTCACTGGTAGCATCTGGAAGCTCAAGCACTTGCAGACTCTCCGTGAGGTGAAGGCCAACAAAGATTTGGTTCAAAATCTGGGGTGCCTCACGCAGCTAAGAAGCCTGGGCATCACGGCAGTCCTTCCAAGCTACGGCGGGGACCTGTGGACTTCGATAGGGAAGATGACCGTCCTGACGAAACTGGCGGTCGGAACTCGCGGCGAAAACGACGAAGTCCTCAGTTTGGACAAGTTCAAGCCGCTCAGAAACGTGGAGAAGTTTTACCTGACGGGCAAGCTGGAGAACGGGGTGCTCTTTCCGGTATCCGAGGGGTTTGACAAGCTCAAGGTCCTGACAAATGCGCTGGTCCGGGCTGGCGCAGGACCCGCTCAAATCCTTGTCTGAAATGGGGAACTTAGTTTACCTCAACCTCTATTGTGCGTATGACGGGGAATCCCTGGCATTCTGTTCTGGATGGTTTCCCAAGCTCAAGCGGTTGTTCCTAGGAAAGCTGGACAATCTGAGTTCAGTTGAGATAAGCGATGGCTCCATGACCAACTTGACATACCTAGAGCTTCGTGAGCTCTGGAGCCTGGAAGCCGTGCCTGAAGGCCTCGGGTACCTTAGGTCGCTTCAGCACCTGTATGCGCGGAACATGCCGAGGGACTTCGCCGCGCAGCTGGAAGGAGACCGCAAGGGATTTGTTCAGCATATTGCCAACATCGAATGCGTCTGACCGACGCACTTTCATCATCTGGTTCTCGGTTTTCTGTAACAGAGGATGATTCGGACAGAAGAAATGTTTCAGTGCGAACTAGTTTCAGATCTCCAGTTTCAGCATGGTGTTGAGAGGTGACGCGCCAGACCATTTATTTCCTTTTGTTGTTGGCCATGTAATAAGAGGGATTGCTTAGATTTTGCTGTGCTCGCGGTTGTCTTCAGTGTTTCTAACTATAAATAAATAAAACCCCTCAGATATATTAATTCCAGTGTTTTTCTCATCTATATATTTCAGTCAAAACCAGAGTCAGAGATTTGCTTATGGATTGTAGGTTGTGTCATATGGATGCTGTAACAATCACTCCAGTGCTTTTGATCTGTGTATATCCGGGTTTGCTGGTCGGCAAGAAGTGACTCGTTTATTCAGGATCGGGTGGGTTTCGGCCCCTGCCATCCATTCAGTCCTCTTTTCCATTATACTACTACTCGCAGAATTAAGCCCTTTCTCTGTAAATGCTTTGCTTTTAACTGTAAACCGCACCCAGGCCAGGCAGATGTGTTTGCAGATTCTGCTTAACTGCCATTCCGATAGGCCATATGATACGAGCAAATGAATCTGGTCATATTTCTTTGGAGTATTTAACCAAAAACTACCACATTTCATGGAAACGTGTCCAGAAACTACCACTTTATGAATTTGTGCCGAAAACTATCACTTTTTTGTTAATCTATGACTAAAAACTACCATGTCGGGGAAGTGCCCGATTCGCCTCTTCTAAACGCCTTTCTGACAGGATGAGCCCACAAGTCGGGTTGACCGTTAACTTTGACCGTTATTACAAATGGGACCCACACGTTAACCCTCTTCTTCCTCCTCTCTCCCTCTCTTTGGCATTTCTACAAACACCTTGTGTGCACCTGCAGTTTGCCCGAGATCCTGACCGACGCGCCCTTCTCGAGCGAGCCGAGCGCGTGGCTCTGGATGCTGCTGCCGTCCCCGGCCTACTCCTCGAGCAGGTCTCCGACCAGGGCGCTGGCGGGGGAGGGCCAAGGTCGTCCTCGGCGTCGGCCCAGACGACGTCCTCGGCCTCGGTCGAAGCTAGCGTGCGCCATGGAGTTGCCGCTGAAAGCCGTCCAGTTCTGCCCGCCCTCCAGCATCACGTCCACCTCTGGCACTGAGTGCCCCGTCTGCGACGATAGCCGATAGCAGCTTCGTGGAGTCGTAGCAGAGCTCGAACGGCGCCACCGCCGGCGTGACCCTCCTCGCGCTCCTGCCCATGGCGCGGTCGAAGGCCGCGATCAAGGGGCGGTACACGTCGTGGCGAAGCTCCGTGTAGTGGACCGTGGAGAAGCCGACGATGGGCGCACCGGCGCTCGCGAATGCCACACGCGCTCCGTCCATGGCGATGCCATTGCTGGCCGAGACGTAGTAGCCGGGGTCTCCGGCGAACGGGCGGCGCAGCGGGACCCCCTCGAACAGGAGCGTCGTGACTGCCGGCCGGTCAGCCCGGGGAGCGAGGAAGAAAGGGCCGCCGCTGAAGATTGCCGCGCCCGCGCGGTCGCCATCGCCTGGGAGGCACAACGCGAACGAGCTGGCGACCCTCTGCGCGCTCGCGACCTGCGCCAGGAACGAGCGGGCGGAGCGTGCGAGCCCTGTGACGCCGACAGCGCCGCAGGAGGCAGCGACAGAGAAGGAGACCGGGAACAGCGGGCAGACAGCGTCACGCGCGTGGTCTGGCTGTGGTCGGCGCTGCACGGCGACGTGACGACCGGGGCTGAGAGGTCGAGGACGACCGCGGCCGGCGTTGAGGGCCGCCACACACACGGGGTGTTTGTGGAAATGCCAAAGAAAAGGAGAGAGGAGGAAGAAGAGGGTTAACGTGTGGGTCTCATTTGTAATAACGGTCAAAGTTAACAGTTAACCTGATTTGTGGGCCCATCTTGTTAGAAAGGCGTTTAGAAGAGGCGAATCGGGCACTTTCCCGACATGGTAGTTTTTAGTCACAGATTAGCAAAAAAATGGTAGTTTTCGGCACAAATTCGTAAAGTGGTAGTTTCTAGACACGTTTTCATGAAATGTGGTAGTTTTTGGTTAAATACTCTATTTCTTTGCATTTCGCAGGTGCACTCATCATATCACAGGGCCGAAAGCGCCCGGCCCACAAGCGACAGTGATGATGTCACAGCATGCTTTCCATGTTGAGTTGATACTTGACAAGTTCTTTTCGGTGCATCCGGCGACAGTTGGATAAACGCCACCCAAAACCACGCACGCTTCACACTGCCTTGGATAGCACGCGTGGGCGCTGGTCCCACATGTTCAGTGACACCTTTTTTTTATTTTATTACTTTTTTAGTTGGATTTAATTTATTTACATGGAGACTAGTCGAAACTATTGCCTTTTTCAGAAAATAAAATATTCAAAATTACATCGGGGAACTTGTAAGTTTGGTGTCTCTCGTCTCCGTCTGGCCGGAGGATTATCTCTCGGCCCTTCTCGATGTACTAGCTTCTCCAGGACGGTGATCTCTGGAGATCGTGGTCGCCGGCATTTTTTGGTCTACGTCGGCGACTTGCCGGCCGCTGCTTATACAAGTGCCTTGGTTCTTTCAAGATTACTCCGACACGAGCTTTGCTGCGCCGGAGGCCAAGAGGCAACATCAAGTTTTGCTAACGCGTACATGTGTATACTTAAAAAAAACACAGCATTGGTGTCACCCAGGAAAGCATATGTGAGCCGATTTGAATGTCCACTTTTTTCAGTTGGTGCTGCAAATGCTGGTAGTATGTCCTTAAGACATGGTTTCAGAGACCCCAGCACCAGCGTACGG
This sequence comes from Triticum aestivum, assembly GCF_018294505.1. Taxonomy (NCBI): domain Eukaryota; kingdom Viridiplantae; phylum Streptophyta; class Magnoliopsida; order Poales; family Poaceae; genus Triticum; species Triticum aestivum. Next base: position 680,040,179 of record NC_057797.1, on the reverse strand, counting down.
AGAGCTGTTAAGGGATTGGCGTCCACACGCTGGCTAGTGGCAATTAGCTGGCTGAAAAGCCTTCGGAAACAGTGGTCAGCTGGGCCATTAGTGTCCCAGTAAAGCCCATTAGCTTTCTATCCTGTAGGGGCGAGCACAGTAGGGGAGGACAGTACGGGCGAGACAGCACAGTAATTATTACCACTGCTAACATGGGTCTAGAATAAATGCTCTAGCATGGTACTGCTACTGAAGGACATGATTCGGAAGCTGTACTACGTATGTACTCCCTCCGTTTTTTTTTACTCCGCATATAAGATTCGGACAAAGTCAAACTACACAAAGTTTGATTAAATTTATATTAAAAAATACGAACATCTACAATATAAAAACTATGTAGTACGAAATTACATTTTGTGGTGCATTTGATAATATTAATTTCATATTGTCAATGCTTATATTTTTTAATATAAAATTAGTCAAATTTTACAAAACTTGACTTTGACCAAACCTTATATACAGACTAAAAAGAAACGAAGGGAGTACTCTTACTACTAATCGCCATTTTTCTTTTGCTGATGGGCATCCGTGTAATTAATTAATTTGGATAGTAGGACTGGGATTAGCTGAAACCTTCCACTAGTAACCTAGTTGTCTCAAGAGACAGAATCGAATAAAAGTAAGCTTCGGTTGAGTAAATAAACTACGCGCATCTATTCTAGACCCACGTGATGCTATTCCACAAGATCCCCAAGCCCAAGTATACTTTCTGTAAATTCAAAAAGAAGTGTACTTTCTGTAGGAGAGAGGAGAAAAGGTAAAATATCTATTAATAGATGCCATTTCAAAGCCCACACATGCGGTGAAGCCAAAGTATCTATCCACATGACAATGCCAAAATGCCAAGCACCGCCTTACCCATCATACGATGGCATATTAAGGAAGACGAGTCCAAAGTTTTCAACTTGCACGCTGGCAACATCCCCCAGAGATTGAGTGAATGGAAGATCACAGCGGAGAGGGAGGCTGCATTTTAATCTGTGAACGTTAAAATGGTACTACTCCCTCCGGTCCTTTTTACTCCGCATATTAGGTTTTGGTCAAGTCAAACTTTACAAAGTTTGACCAAATATATATTTAAAAAATATCAACAATTACCATACCAAATATATATCCCGTGAAAGTACATTTCGTAATGAATCTAACGATATTGATTTGATATTGTAAATGGTGATACTTTTTTTATAAGTTTGGTCAAAGTAGAGATGCTTTGACTTCAGACAAAACTTATATGCAGACTAAAAAGGACCGAAGAGAGTACATTGCAACAATTTGTAGCCGGAAATGGCTTATATATTAGCAAGTACAACTACTTTTTTCTAACGTAATACGTGTCTGATTCATATCATAAACATCAAAGTACAAGTTACGTAAGGACCGACATGACAAAACTAAAAAGATAGCAGAACATTTCTGAGCTTGACACCAACACCCGTCACCTGCCTCCGGCACCACCATAGCAGCCACCGAAGAAAAGAATGACGGATCACCTCCTCACTCGAGCTACGCGTCTCCATCGATGATATACAGCTTTGCGGACCTCCAAGGTGGCTCACCAAAAGTAAACCCTTGTCGTTGAATGAATCAGACCGGGGCAACACCCCGGACACACCGTCAAACTCCAGATCTGGCATCCCACCACGACTAAGTCACCGAAGGAGGAAACTATCTTTATTCAGCGTTGTCATCGTCGTCGCCGAAGCCAAGACGATGAACAGCCTAAAACCTAGACTACGAGAGAGTAAAAAATGATCCACACACGTGGATCCGGCGCCCCCCTCACCACCGACGACCGAGGTTGCCGGTGAAGGGGAGTCGCCGGAGAACGGCGCTAGAAGATTGGACTCTCTTGGCTCATTTTTTTCGCTGAGAGAGGCGATGAGTTACGGATGTGCATTAGGTTAAGGGGTTCAGGAAGATGGAGGTAGGAGAGCGGGAATGCTGCCGCGGAAGCGAATTTTGAAGAGGCGACCAAGAAAGAGAATAAATAAATTATTTTGATTGAAATGGAAAAAAAATAAAGTTTATTTTGCATGATGGAAGAAATAAAGTTGACGGGACAAGTAATGCCACATGTATCCAAAGACGCTTGGAATCTGACGTGGCATTGTTACTGTTGTAAATGTGGAATTACCCCGGTCCCCCACTAGGCTGTCCTTTCTTCCGGCACGCCCATACATGCAGCCACCAATATTTCCAAGTACAGTGCACGTAGTATGCATGTCAACTAAGCAGTTTTGATGAGGTGGCATAGAATTAAATAAAGGAAGAGAGGCTTGAGTGTCATATCATGATACCGTATCATATTAAATGATGTGCTATTTTGTGTTGCATGGTAATAAATATAGTCATCTATGATACCAACATATGATACTATGCATTAGGGATGTAGTATCATAGACTAGTATCATGATACTAGTATATGATACTCCTCATTACAACCAGCCTCAGGGAAAAAAAAAAGATTTATAGTGGACACTCACTAGTGACTAGCTCGCGGGCTCCGGGCAGCCAATCCCGTTCGCTTGTTCCCGATCGGACGAGATGGGTCGTGGCCTCCCGAAGAGGATTGGAGTACTGTTGCGTGCGTGATGCCCTTTCACGGGGTTGGGGGCGTCAAACAAAGACGGAGGAGGCAGGCAGGTGCAGCTGACTGTGGCGTACGGCCTGCCCTGCACCGCCCTCGTCTCTTCTCCCAAGCCCGTACCTACGTACGCGTACCTCTGTCCATGGACAGAAAACTCCACTACTCCCTCGCGTTCCGTCTATCATATCCTTCCACTGCCCGGCCACTCAGGACATTTCTAACCGATCTCTTAAAAAATAAAGAAATAAACCTTCGTAGAGTTTTGGTTGGAGCTAGCCGACCGGCGACCACCCTATACATAATGGAGTAAATTTAAATTTCGTTCATACATTTCGTCGAACACTTGCTATGCACCTTCGTGGCGAGTGGCAACCACGTGACCATGTCGGTAGCGAGCACCGAGCAGCAGCAGCAAAGACACACAACTGGGAGGAGCAATAGCAGCAGCACGCAGCGACGGCGGCGAGTAGCAGCAGTAGCAGCACACAGTGGGGAGGAGCAGTGGCAAGCAGCAGTAGTAGCAGCACGCGGCAGGGAGGAGCAACGGCGAGCATGCACCGGCGGCAAGCAGCAACAACACGCAACTGGGAGGAGCAACAACAGCAGCACGCACCGGTGGTGGCGAGTAGCAGCAGTAGCAACACACAGCAGGGAGGAGCAGCGGCAAGCAGCAGCAGTAGCAGCACACAGCAGGGAGGAGCAACGGCGAGCATGCACCGGCGGCAAGCAACAACAACACGCACCGGCGGCAGCGAGCAGCAGCAGCACGCAACGGGAAGGAGTAGCAACACGCACCAACGGCGGCGAGCAACAGCAACAACAGCACACACCGGCAGCGGCAAGCAGCAGCAACAACACACAACAGCAACGCACAGCAGCAACAACATTTAGTGGCAGTTCCGGTAGTAGTACGTGCAAGGGTCGCCGGGAGGCCATGGGAGCTTCACGTGAGTCGCCGGCCGGCCATGAGGAGATCTTTGCGTGAAGAAAATTTATACTCGGCCGCCTTCAGACGGAGTAAATATATGCAAAAACTTAGGGATGAAGTAAAAAAATATACTCCCTTATGATGGATTGGGGATCGTCTCGGTGCCGAAAAATCATATTTTTATTTCTTTAACCGATTATAAGTGATTGATTAGAAATGCCCTCGGTCACTCTTAATTTCGAACCGATTATAAAGGATCGGTTAGAAATGCCCTGGGTGACTCTTAATTTCAAACGCACACACACTGAGCAGCTAGCTAGCAGAAGAATCCTTAACTCTATGTCTCCTCTCTCACGCACGTACGAAGCAGAGCATCACTGACATGTGAGTTTCGGGCGAACCCGCCCGCTTCGGCCTGTCAGTCTACCTGCGTCGTTTCCGTGGAGGCGCCGGCGCCGTGCGCAGCCGGCCGGCGAGGAAGGGGGAGATGTGGGTGCCATGCCGCGCAGCGGCGGCAGCGTCCGGCCGCTGTCTGGCTACAGGGAAGCTGCACGCCTCTGATCGCCTTCGGGCCTCGGGTGGCCATCACGAGGGCCGGGGCCGAGCCGATACCCAGCACGACGGTACCCGTGCGCCGCTGGCCGGCTGGCCCGACTGGACCGGTTCAGAAGCTGCGAACGTTTTGCGTGGCCGTACCCAGCGGTTTCAGGTCGGGGATGGCCGCTTGCGGTTCAAGTCTGGCGGCAGACACGTACGTCGTTTCTCTTCGCCGTTTCGGGTGAAAGCAAGAGGGAAGAGGTGTATATATCTCGCTGGTATCCATGGCCGGCCGGCCGGCGCACCCTGCGTCGATGCACGCATGTGGCATGCATGCCGATGCCTGTACCTACTGTCGTCGTGCTATACGTCAACCCATGGCGTTTGCACTGACATGGATGGGATTCTACGGCGTTTGCGGCGAACGTTGCTACGACTTGTAGTAGGTAGTCCGAGGATGGCGATTTCTCTACGATTTCGCTATAAATTTGACGACGTCGGATTTTTAAATATGACAAATCTAACGCGTGCTATGACAAATTATGTTATTGCGAGCATCGCAATTTTCTCCGGCATTTAAAATTCAAGCATCGGATTTTTAACTTTTGTGCAAAATGTTTTTGTTTGGCTAGCAGGTGAAGTTTTCTGTCCGTGGAGTATGATGATTTGATGATCTCTTATTCTTGAAGTATGAATGCAATGTCTACCTCTCTCCCATGACTTATAACATAACCAATGCATTTACTTCTATATGGTATCCGAACCAAAAAATCTTTGAGTCATTAAGACCCAGCTTGCACAATTGAAATCATAATTAAAAATACCGTCAAGATTGGGCAATTTCTCTATGTGCAAGATGTTTTTTTAAGACAAACAAATGTCTTCTTTTTGTGCCATTAATGTCACCAGAGAATGCATCATCTACTTTTTGAGATGCCTTCAAATAATACACTATTTTATTTGGAATACAGTAATACCTATGAAATCTAGCCGCGCAAATATGCGGGTCACTATGAAATATGTTCTCACTGGATGTATATCTTTGCTATGATGTTAGTTATCATGGGGAGTGTTTGTTTGAAGAGAAAATAATATGAAACCTAGCCGAGCGGATCACTATGCTAGTTAGCCCATAAAATAGCAGACTGAGTTTGGTTTTGGTTGGACTGTCTGGACTGATTCAGAGAAGGTTGTCATCGTGTGGTGGTGTATTGTGACTAGAATGCGGTTTTAAGTCGGTAATGGCTGGCTGCAACTGAAGTTTGGCAACATACAGGTTGTTCTCTTTCGGTCGTTTTGGGTGAAGCGAGAAGGGGGGGGGGGCTTTGATATGGATACAATAGTGGTGCAACCCTGGGTTCATGGGATGTTGATGATTTATAGTTAGTGTGCTATGCACCAATTACATGCATCTCCTTGGTGCAACCCTAGGTTCATGGGATGTTGTTGGTTTACAGTTAGTTTCTTATGCACCAATTGCACGCATCTTAATGTCTTACAAAAACTAAGTGCATCTACAATAATGGTGTGCCATCGGTTGTTTTTCCTCTATGATGTCAAGAGTGGGATTTTTCTTGAGTTCGGAGGAATACTACGAATAATTGATGATCTTTCACTTCTGCTAGATCGTTGTTCTTTTCACTGTGCATTATATTATACATTGCATAACAAGTTTTTATTGCTACCTATTGGAAATGTGCTAATGTTTGCAGTTTGTTTCAAAAGTATCTGGTTACCTCTTTGCCTACATTATTTTTTGATTGATGACCAACCATTCCAGCATACCATCAACATTAAAGACAAGCATGCATCAACATTTATGCACGATATTTTCTTCCTCATACGACTAGTCATCATGAAGTCCATAATTGTTGTGATGTTGCTATCGCTTTCTAATTTAGTGGGGCAATATTGATATGTCCTTCCACAAGGAACTCGGGAATTTTTATCAAATGAAAATTAACCCAACAAAAAAACCGAGACAAGAAAAACAAGTAGTCTTAATTTGATCCATGGACACCTATAAAAATGCAACAACCTAGCTTATCCAAAAGAAACTCCTTACCCCTCAACCACTTGCCATTCTTTTTTGCCACTAACCTATCATCTGGTAGCGAACTATACATCTTTGTTTTCTAAAATAGGTGAAAAAGTGTTAACGGTACATCGAGTTGCCCAGGAATCTGGATAAATCACTAGAATGTTCTACATCAATACGGTACATAACACATTTCAATCTACATAGTTACATAATGGTACAACTAATGTTGTCAGCCTCAAATATACGTGGTCGTGGTTGAATTTGGTGTGTGGTGATATTTGACAATAAATATACATAAGGTATGTTGGATTGGTACCACTTTTGGATGGAGACAGATGAAAGATGTAAAATTGCTATAGATAGTGAGCCACGTCTACTTTTCTTGCTTTGCTTTTCATCCAACAAACATTAGCTCTTAAAATAGCATATTGCATTTGATTTTAGTTACCCATTTTGCACTATATCACACATACGAACCTGATATTGGAGCATTTCATATTTAACATAATAGTTAGAGAATAGTTTGATGGTGTCATCTTTTGTTTATATTTGACGGAACTAGAAGATGGAACACAAGGACTTTTTTGAGACAGACAACCCAAATATGCTAAGAAAAATGTAAAAGATCCACGGCATAATGCAAAATGTGCTAGGCCACTTGTTCATGTCCATTTTTGTCTAGATCAACATAAATGTTACTATTTCTAGCTCACATTAATTGCAACCGCGACAAACTTATATAAAGTAGCATTTGATTTTTTTTGACAACTTACTATGTTCACCGCTTGGTCAAAAGCAGCATGATTAATTGGTGAGTTTTCCAGCACTCATGATATGGCAAAGGTTTGGGAGCCTGCATTATCAAGTAATGTTTTTTTCTATTTACCAGTAAAACCACCCAGTCTAAATATAAGATCTATCCAAGTTCAAAACGAGTTATAAGATCTTGATTAGTCTGTGATTATTTCTAAGACAACAGAGGTATAATCACTTGACATAAGTAACACATTAGCTCCGCGAAAATTGAATCGAGAGATCGAAACTTTTAGGGCCTAACCAAATGTGTGTATCAAGTCCAATATTCCTAAGGTTGGTACTTCCTTATTTAAACACCCCAAAATGTTAGAAATATATGTTTTTGACACACTATTTTGTTTCTCTTCAAAACAACGTTCAACCCTTTGTATAATTCGGATGCTCTGCGCCGAGTCAATTCTATTACACCCCTTTCATGGGTTGTAAACTTGCACTCACCAACCCCCATAGATTTACTGATCAGAAGATCACATGGAAAAGGGGGTCCATCTGTATGCAGACACATTCATATGGACTAGATCCTATTTCATTGCCTTTTGGAGCCCATATGACATGAGAAAATGAATATGGTCCGATTTGTATTTCATAGATGCGCTCGTGATATCATATCATACTCCCTTGGTTCCACAATGTAACAAATATAGATTTTTCTAAAAATCAAGCTTTGCAACTTTGACTGAGTATCTAGAGAAAAATATTAACATATAGAATAACAAATACATATCATTATATACATCATGATACATATTTTTATACTGATGTGTTTGATATTATAGATATTGATAATCTTTTCTATAAACTTGGTCAAATGTTGTTATTTTACTTTTTTCTAAGTCTATGGGCACTACATTATGAAATAAAGGGAGTACCATACAGATGCAAAAAAAACACAAAGCACCCAGGGCACAAGCTGACATTGATGCATCACAACATCCTTCCCATGTTGAGTTGATATTTGATAAGTTTCTTTTGGTGCATCCAGCAAAGGTTGGATAAACGCCACCCAAAAGCACGCACACTTCATGCGCTTTGGGTAAGGAGATGTTAGTGACGCGCGGGTGGGCATTTGTCCCACATGTAAGTTAGACGTGTGGTGATTGTTTTCGCAATTTTATGAAACCTAAAAAAATGTGTGCGGGGTGGGGGTGGGTTGGACTATAGAGGAGCATCTTCCCCTGAACTAGTGCCTTTTCATGGATGCAGCTTTAGTGACGTAACTGCACCTTCCTTTGAGTGTATGACATGTGGTCCAACCTCATGTGGGGTCCACATGTCATGCACTCAAAGGCAGGTGCAGTGAGGTACTGAAGTTCAATCCCTTTTTCAGTCAGTGCCCCAAATGTTGGTAAGGTATGGTTTCATTGTATCAGACAACTATATATGGATGCTGATACAGATTTTGATCAATTGGATATCCGGCGGACAAGGTAGAGAGATATAGTATTGGTAATATCCGGTGGATATGGAGTATCCGGTATCTTTTGCGGATTATCCGAGGTGGTCAAATAGGATTATTCGATAAATTTAGCCCAATTGAGAAACCCAAATACCTACGTGGACCACTAACTAAAATCACCACATATAAATCAGAATTTAACCTAACCCTAGCATGAGACGACCACAATCCACAATCACAATTCACAAGCACCTGTCGACCGCCGTCATCGCAGCGTCGTCTTGTCTTGCACCGACAGTGGCAGCCGCTTCTCTCCGGCGAGTTGGTAGTCTGGCACAATCGGCAAAGATGTTGGCGCCGGTCCAAGCAACTATTGACACCAGATTTTGGCATGGTCAAGAACATAATTAAGATGGGCTCAAATGGAGAAGTGATCTACTCCCTCCATTCGGAATTACTTGTCGCAGAAATGGATGTATCTAGATGTATTTTAGTTTTAGATACATCCATATCTGAGACAAGTAATTCCGAACGGAGGGAGTACATGAAAAAGTTCCGTATTGTCGACATGAACATATTTGAATTTTGTGTCACCGTCATCCGATCTCATCTTGAGGGCGGAAGATGTGCTCGATGTACTAGGATTCTGTATGTAGAGTACTGTTTGGCCGATTAGGCCTCCAAGACAGCCTCATATGAGAAAAGATTATGCATGTATTGTCTTCGTCTCGTCGAAATGATTGATTTTGATATAAAACTCGTCTCAATCCAAGGTCATATGCAAAAGTAACAGCCAATGCACTGCTGACCTATCATGAGTAAAAACTGGCTCAAGCCATCAGACACCTGTGTGGGTGATATCTGATGGGTCGCGCGACTGATTAGGTGTAACACCCCGGATGTAATTTACCTAATATGTACTCCAACTCTTGCCGTTTCCGACGCTAAGTTATTTTATTTCCTCGGGTTCGGGTTTTTGTCTCCATGTGTTGTTGTCGTTGTCTTGCATCTCACATTATGTCATCATGTGCATTGCATTTGCATACGTGTTCGTCTCATGCATCCGAGCATTTTCCCCGTTGTCCGTTTCGCATTCCAGCGCTCCTATCTCCTCCGGTGGTCCTTTCTACCTTCTTTTCATGTGTGGGGGTTAAACATATCCGGATTGGACCGAGACTTGCCAAGCGGCCTTGGTTTACTATCGGTAGACCGCCTGTCAAGTTTCGTACCATTTGGACTTTGTTTGATACTCCAATGGTTAACCGACGGACCGAGAAGGCCTCGTGTGTGTTGCAGCCCAACACCCTTCCATTTTGGCCCAAAACCCACCAAAACCCTCTCCATCATCTAGAGCGTTCGATCACAATCGCGTGGCCGAAAACCGCACCTCATTTGGACTCTCCTAGCTCCCTCTATGCCTATATATAGACCCTCTCCCGAAATTTTTGGATCTTCTTCCCCAAAACCCTAGCTCCCCTTCCTCTCCGCACGCCGGACACGTCCTCCCGCTCCGCCGGACGAATCAGCTCCTGCCATGTGTCCCGGGCGGGCGACCACATCGCCGCCGCCGCCCGAGGCCCGCCAGGCCCGCGGGGAGCCCCCGCGGCCCGGTCTGCTCGCCGCCGCCCGGATCAGCCTCCTCCCCGCCCGGTCCGCCACCTCGCCGCCCCTCGCCTCCAACTCCGGCGGCCCGAGCCACCGCGCCATCGCCGGCGGCCGCCGCACTCCTCGCCGGCCGGAGCCGCGCTTCGTTCCGCGCCAGCCGCACCTCGCCGCCCGTCCTCTCCTCCTCGGCCGCCCTCACCGGATCCGGCAAGATCCGGCCGGCAAGCTCCTCTCCACGCCAAGTCCGGCGACCACCTCGACAAACTCCGGCGAACCTCGACGTCCGCGCACTGCTACAGTGATCTCAGATCTAGATCCGGAGGGTTGACTTTTTATCCCCGAACCCTAGATATTTTGTGATTTTCATCATGTCGTAACTCCGCATCTGTAGCTCCATTTTGGGCGTGTAGCATATCAAAATGTTCTTCTCTGAGAGTACATCATTTCGTCTCATTGCATCATTTTCATTTGAGCTCATCTTGATGCCCGAAATGCTATTGTAAGAGAGCTATTTGAGTTAATTGTCAGATCTGCTGCACCAAATAGCTATTTGTCATTTTTGCCATGATTAATGTGTGCATGATATGCTCCTGAGCTCTACATGAGTTTTGTTATATGCTTTGCCATATTTACAAAAGTGCTTACCATGTATTTTTGTGACATGTGTGGTGACTAGCACAAGCTTGCAAAGAGTGCATTCGTTAATGCTGATTTCAGGGACTTAGAATTTCACCAAGTCCTTGATCTGTTTTTATCAATATGCCATATGTTCATGTTGTTTCCTAGTGATCTGTGCCTTTTTTGAGGACGACCAGTAAGGATGATTTGTTAATATTGTGATGCTCTATCCATCCATGTATTTGTTTGCATTTATGGATCAACCTAGCTTGAGTCAGTCGAGCTCTACTTTTCTATTTCGTAATTCCTGGCAGATTGTCTACTCGTTAGCGATTTTGTCGAGGATGTTGTTGTTGATCCGTGCATGATATGTTGTAGTTCTTGCCATGTCTAGCTCATATAATATGTGTTCTTGATGGGTGTATGCTTAGATTGTCATGTCATCCTCTGTAGTGAGTGCATCGAGCTCGTAAACATGCCTACTCGTTAACATCTTTGCATGCTCCAGTTTTTCACCAAGTCTGAGATCTGATTATGTTTTTTCCATGTTCACATGCTTGCAATTGTATTTTCTGATCCCTTTTGACTCAGGGTCACTAAGGGACTTTTGTTAAGTGCTTGGCGTAGCTTCATGTCATGCCTTGCTTTGCCATGTTAAGTTCCTGTAGCATATAGTTTTCATGCTCCAAAGTGTGCTACCTGATCTGAAATTCCAGACTAGTGTTAATTTCACTAAGTCTGAAGCCTGTTTATCAATTGCACTTTTGCCATGCTTGTTTGGACCTGTTAGTGGATGAATTGGCCGTAGCTCACTGTTCATCTTTTGTCAAGCATCATGAGTGGATCCCTGCCATGTATTTTGTTGCCATGTTTGTGTGTTGTAGCATAATTATCCTGATGCATTTAGATGGCTACTTGCTGTTTATCGCAGACCGTTGCCATATTTGTTTTGCTTGCCATTTCCAAACCGTGCATCCGATTCCGGTGTTCTTTATATCGATTTCAACCGAAATCACCTCACATTTCCAGTGGCACTCTTGGATTTCCAAGTTGAGGCCAAGTTCAATCATTCCTTGTCAAATCTTGCATATGCATCACATATCGCATCCCGCATAACATACCATGTTTGCATCATGTTGTACGAGCTTTGCACGTGGTTGATTGTGTTCCTTTTGCTTGTTTGTCTTGTTTGGATAGAGCCGGGAGACGAGTTCGCTAACGAGGAGCCCGTTGAGTTTGCTTTCGAGGATCCAGTCAACTCTGACAACTTTGCAGGCAAGATGACCATACCATCAAAATCACTTCTATCTTTGCTTGCTAGATGCTCGCTCTTTTGCTATGTCTATGCTATGATGCCTACCACTTGCTTATCATGCCTCCCAAATTGCCATGTCAAACCTCTAACCCACCATGTCCTAGCAAACCGTTGATTGGCTATGTTACCGCTTTGCTCAGCCCCTCTTATAGCGTTGCTAGTTGCAGGTGAAGATTGGATATCGTTCCTTGTTGGAACATTGTTTATTTTGTTGGGATATCACTATATTATCTTGTTATCTTAGTGTATCTATATACTTGGTAAAGGGTGGAAGGCTCGGCCTTTTGCCTAGTGTTTTGTTCCACTCTTGCCGCCCTAGTTTCCGTCATATCGGTGTTATGTTCCCGGATTTTTGCGTTCCTTACGCGGTTGGGTGATAATGGGAACCCCTTGACAGTTCACCTTGAGTAAAACTCCTCCAGCAATGCCCAACCTTGGTTTTACCATTTGCCACCTAGCCTCTTTTTCCCTTGGGTTTCCGGAACCTGAGGGTCATCTTTATTTAAACCACCCCGGGCCAGTGCTCCTCTGAGTGTTGGTCCAAACTAGAGTCATGTGTAGCGCCCCCTCAGGGAACTCGAGGTTTGGTTTTAGTTGTATGGAGAGCTCATCTGAGTATGCCCTGAGAACGAGATATGTGCAGCTCCTATCGGGATTTGTTGGCACATTTGGGCGGTGTTGCTGGACTTGTTTTATCTTTGTCGAAGTTGTCTTGTAGAACCGGGATACCGAGTCTGATCGGAATGTCTCGGGAGAAGGTTTATCCTTCGTTGACCGTGAGAGCTTGTGATGGGCTAAGTTGGGACTCCCCTGCAGGGATTTGAACTTTCGAAAGCCGTGCCCGCGGTTATGGGCAGATGGGAATTTGTTAATGTCCGGTTGTAGATAACTTGAACTTTAACTTAATTAAAATGAATCAACCGCGTGTGTAACCGTGATGGTCTCTTCTTGACGGAGTCCGGGAAGTGAACACTGTGTTGGAGTAATGTTTGTCGTAGGTTGTTCTCTAGTTCTTCGTTCGTGCTTTGCCTCCTCTTCTCGCTCTCTTTTGCGAACAGGTTAGCCACCATATATGCTAGTCGCTTGCTGCAACTCCACATATTACCTTGCCTTACCTATAAGCTTAAATAGTCTTGATCGCGAGGGTGCAAGATTGCTGAGTCCCCATGGCTCACAGTTTACTTCCAAACCAGATGCAGGGCCCGATGATTCCATTCCAGATGATGCGCTTGAGCTCAAGTGGGAGTTCGACGAAGACTCAGGCCGTTACTATGTGTCTTTCCCTGATGATCAGTAGTGGTGCCCAGTTGGGGCGATCGGGACCGTGTCGCATTTTGGGGTTGATCTTTTATTTTGGTACCATAGTCGGACCATGAGTGTATTGGATGATTGTAATGCTATTTATGTACTTTGTGTGACGTGGCGAGTGTAAACCAACTATGTACCTTTCCCCTTGTTATATATTTACATGGGTTGTTGTGAAGATTACCTTACTTGTGACATTGCTTTCAATGCGGTTATGCCTCTAAGTCGTGCTTCGACACGTAGGAGATATAGCCGCATCGAGGGCGTTATCAAGTTGGTAATCAGAGCCTTCCCCGACCTTAGGAGCCCCCACTGCTTGATCGAATTAGCTGCCGTTGTTGAGTCTAGAAAAATATTTTGAGTCATTTTGGAATTATATATCGGAGAGTTCAGGTATTCTTTTTACTCCCAGTCCCTTCATCGCTCTGGTAAGGCATCCTGACGTAGAGTTTTGTCTCTTCTCTTCTCAAATTTCACTAAAAAAATTAGGATCACGCGGGTATCTTGGAATCGTTCCGATCGATTTGTGACGAGAACATTGTTCTTGGTGCCTCCTGTCATTTAGGGGTTGTGGCAGTGTCCCGGGGAGTTGAGCTCTGAGGTGTTGTCATCACAATTTTATTGTTGAAGTTCTGGAATACCTGAGTTTTGTTCGTCGACATCGAAAATCTCTTTTATGCAGTTGTTGGTGAGATAACCTCGAGGCCACCCAGTACTGGGGCGGGAGTTCGGGAGTATTGCCATAACTTGTATAACAGATGCTTTTCGAAGGTTGAGGTAGACGATTTCTGAAGTTTTTCCCGGTTATGTGTTGAAGGATGGATACAGCTGGATGTACGGTTTGCTAGATTTGGGTGAGATATTATGCTTCCCATGTATCCCCAACACCTGATTGCATAACCGAAGAGGTTCGGGAGTTTCATAGGTGGGAATTCTAGTAGCTCTAGTTCTTCTTCCACGGATATTTGGTTTGAGATTGGGTGATCCTTACCGAGTATTCGTTCTTGTTTCGTACCTTGTTGATTTTATTCCTCTAACTAAATTCTAAGTGGCTTCTCAATAAATGGATACGTGACCATTTCAATTGGAATGCATTCGTTCATTTTGTTCGGATGTGAAGACTATATGTTGCAATTTCTACCCGTTGGTTTCAGCTTCAATTTTTGTCTATCAGTGTGCTAATGGATGTCAACCTCTTCAGGATGGCTCCTCCAACGCGCACGACTCCGAATCCTGATCCGCCACCACCACCTCCACCTCCGGAGGCATGGCAAGCTGTGATGGCCGCTACCAATGCAAACACGCAGCTGATCATGCAAATTCTTCAAGAGCGCAACCAAGCGAACCAAGGCAACCAAGGCAACAATCAGAATCACTTTGCTACACTCAACCAGTTCCTTGCTAACCAGCCAAAGACTTTCAGCAATTGTGTTGAGGCAACTGACGCTGATGATTGGCTCGTGGACTTATGCAAGCATTTCGAGTGCAGTAACGTCAGGCCTACGGGACTTTGTCAAGTTCGCTTCCTTCCAACTCAAAGACCAAGCTGCAGAATGGTTTCAGCAGTACAAAGATTCCAGAGGAGGCCGTGTGATTACCTGGGATGAATTCCGTCAAGACTTCAAAGCTCATCCTATTCCTCAGAGCGTGGTTGAAAGCAAGAGTGAGGAATTCCGCAACCTGAAGCAAGGCTCTATGTCTGTCTATGACTACAACAAGATGTTTCAGAAGCTCGCCCGCTTTGCTAAGCAGGACGTCCCTGACGAGAAGAGCATGATATACCAGTTTAGGGGTGGTCTCGGAGAAGAAATCCAGCTAGCTCTTGTCCTCTTTGAGCCCAGGAGGTACGATGAGTTTTACAACATGGCATTGAAGCAAGAGGCTGCTCAACTGAAGTGCGATGCTTCCAAGAAGCGAGTCAGAGATGCGACTCCTTCTTCCTCTACTCAAGTGGCTAAGCAGCAGAAGTATTGGCTTCCTCCTCCTCTGTTCCGTCAGCCGTTTCAGTAGAAGAGCAAAGGTGGCAGTGGATCTTCCCACCCACCCAACCTTGGCTTTCAGAACAAGACTTCGTCTCAAGCTCCAAGATCGAGTGCTTCGTATCATCGTCCGCTTTCAGAGGTCACGTGCAACAAGTGCCAACAGAAGGGTCACTATGCCAACAAATGCTTCAATCAGAGGCGTCTCCCTCCTCCTCCTCCTGTGAGATCGGCAAGTATAGCTGTGGTCAAGCATAACCCCAAGCACGCCAAGGTCAACTTGATGAATGCAGCTCAGGCAGAGGACTCGTCAAATGTCATCATGGGTAACATTCCTGTTAACGATATTCCTGCAAGAGTTCTTTTTGACACTAGTGCATCGCATTGTTTCATTTCCAAACCTTTTGCATCAAAGTATGAGTGCGATTATCAGTATCTGCAAAGTTCTTTGCAAATCGTGTCACCGGGCAAGCAGATGACAACTAATTTCTGCGTCCCGGATATTTCTATCATGTTGGGCGACTACAAATTTCTAGCTTCTCCTATTGTTCTCGGCGACTCGGATATTGATCTTATTCTTGGAATGGATTGGCTTTCTAAGCACAAGGCTCATCTTGATTGTGCTGCCAAGCAGATTCAATTGACTCATTCGTCTGAGGATGTAATTGTCTTTGCCGCTCGTGATGATACAATCCGTCTGTTTTCTCTCAATGAGAAGGGTGAACTAGATGCCATCTCTCAAATTCCAGTCGTTTGCGAATATCAAGACGTCTTTCCAGAAGAGCTTCCAGGAATGCCTCCGCACCGGCCAGTTGAATTCGTCATCGATCTTGAGCCTGGCACGGAACCGGTTTGCAAGCGTCCTTACAAGCTTGGACCTGAAGAGTTGAAGGAGCTGAAGAAGTTGTTGGAAATATGCCCTAGAGGCAATAATAAATTGGTTATTATTATATTTCCTTGTTCATGATAATCGTTTATTATCCATGCTAGAATTGTATTGATAGGAAACTCAGATACATGTGTGGATACATAGACAACACCTTGTCCCTAGTAAGCCTCTAGTTGACTAGCTCGTTGATCCATAGATGGTTACGGTTTCCTGACCATGGACATTGGATGTCGTTGATAACGGGATCACATAATTAGGAGAATGATGTGATGGACAAGACCCAATCCTAAGCCTAGCACAAAGATCGTGTAGTTCGTATGCTAAAGCTTTTCTAATATCAAGTATCATTTCCTTAGACCATGAGATTGTGCAACTCCCGGATACCGTAGGAGTGCTTTGGGTGTGCCAAACGTCACAACATAACTGGGTGGCTATAAAGGTTCACTACAGGTATCTCCGAAAGTGTTTGTTGGGTTGGCACGAATCGAGACTGGGATTTGTCACTCCGTGTAACGGAGAGGTATCTCTGGGCCCACTCGGTAGGACATCATCATAATGTGCACAGTGTGACCAAGGAGTTGATCACGGGATGATGTGCTACGGAACGAGTAAAGAGACTTGCCGGTAACGAGATTGAACAAGGTATCGGATACCAACGATCGAATCTCGGGCAAGTACAATACCGCTGGACAAAGGGAATTGAACACGGGATTGATTGAATTCTCGACATCGTGGTTCATCCAATGAGATCATCGTGGAACATGTGGGAGCCAACATGGGTATCTAGATCCCGCTGTTGGTTATTGGCCGGAGAGTTGTCTCGGTCATGTCTGCATGTCTCCCGAACCCGTAGGGTCTACACACTTAAGGTTCGGTGACGCTAGGGTTGTAGAGATATTAGTATGCGGTAACCCGGAAGTTGTTCGGAGTCCCGGATGAGATCCCGGACGTCACGAGGAGTTCCGGAATGGTCCGGAGGTAAAGATTTATATATGGGAAGTCCTATTTTGGCCACCGGAAAATGTTTGGGGTTTTTCGGTATTGTACCGGGAAGGTTCTAGAAGGTTCCGGAGTGGGGCCCACCTGCATGGGGGGACCCACATGAACGTGGGTAGTGGGGGCAAGGACCCACACCCCTGGTCAAGGCGCACCAAGATCCCCCCTTAGAAGGAATAAGATCATATCCCGAAGGGATAAGATCAAGATCCCTAAAAAGGGGGGATAACAATCGGTGGGGAAGGGAAATGATGGGATTTCTTTCCCCCACCTTTGCCAACGCCCCAATGGACTTGGAGGGCAAGAAACCAGCCCCCTCCACCCCTATATATAGTGGGGAGGCGCATGGGAGCCGCACCCTAGCCCCTCGCGCCTCCCTCTCCCCTCGTAACACCTCTCCCTCTTGCTGAGCTTGGCGAAGCCCTGCCGAGATCCCCGCTGCTTCCACCACCACGCCGTCGTGCTGCTGGATCTTCATCAACCTCTCCTTCCCCCTTGCTGGATCAAGAAGGAGGAGACGTATTCCCCAACTGTACGTGTGTTGAACGCGGAGGTGCCGTCCGTTCGGCGCTCGGTCATCGGTGATTTGGATCACGACGAGTACGACTCCATCAACCCCGTTCTCTTGAACACTTCCGCTCGCGATCTACAAGGGTATGTAGATGCACTCCTCTCTCTCGTTGCTAGATGACTCCATAGATTGATCTTGGTTATGCGTAGAAAATTTTAAAATTCTGCTACGTTCCCCAACAGTGGCATCATGAGCTAGGTCTATGCGTAGTTTCTATGCACGAGTAGAACACAAAGCAGTTGTGGGCGTCGATATTGCCAATTTGCTTGCCGTTACTAGTCTTATCTTGATTCGGCGGCATCGTGGGATGAAGCGGCCCGGACCGACCTTACAGGTACGCTTACGTGAGACTGGTTCCACCGACTGACATGCACTAGTTGCATAAGGTGGCTAGCGGGTGTCTGTATCTCCCACTTTACTCGGATCGGATTCGATGAAAAGGGTCCTTATGAAGGGTAAATAGAAATTGGCATATCACGTTGTGGTTTTGGCGTAGGTAAGAAACGTTCTTGCTAGAAACCTATAGCAGCCACGTAAAAACTTGCAACAACAATTAGAGGACGTCTAACTTGTTTTTGCAGCATATGCCTTGTGATGTGATATGGCCAAAAGGATGTGATGAATGATATATGTGATGTATGAGATTGATCATGTTCTTGTAATAGGAATCATGACTTGCATGCCGATGAGTATGACAACCGGCAGGAGCCATAGGAGTTGTCTTAATTTATTTATGACCTGTGTGTCAACATAAACGTCATGTAATTACTTTACTTTATTGCTAAAGCATTAGCCATAGTAGTAGAAGTAATAGATGACGAGACAACTTCAAGAAGACACGATGATGAAGATCATGGTGTCATGCCGGTGACAACGATGATCGTGGAGCCCCGAAGATGGAGATCATAAGGAGCAAAATGATATTGTCATATCATGTCACTATTTGATTGCATGTGATGTTTATCATGTTTTACATATTATTTGCTTAGAACGACGGTAGCTTAAATAAGATGATCCCTCACTAAAATTTCAAGAAAGTGTTCCCCCTAACTGTGCACCGTTGTGAAGGTTCGTTGTTTCGAAGCACCACGTGATGATCGGGTGTGATAGATTCTAACGTTCGAATACAACGGGTGTAAGCCAGATTTACACATGCAATACACTTAGGTTGACTTGACGAGCCTAGCATGTACAGACATGGCCTCGGAACACGGAAGACCGAAAGTTCGAGCATGAGTTGTATAGAAGATACGATCAACATGAGATGTTCACCGTTGATGACTAGTCCGTCTCACGTGATGATCGGACACGGCCTAGTCAATTCGGACCATGTTTCACTTAGATGACTAGAGGGATGTCTATCTGAGGTGGATTTCATTAAATAATTTGATTAGATGAACTCAATTATCATGAACATAGTCTAAATTGTCTTTGCAAATATGTTGTAGATAAATAGCTCAAGTTGTAGCTCCCTGTTTCAATACGTTCCTAGAGAAAGATTAAGTTGAAAGATATTGTAAGCAATGATGCGGACTGGGTCCGAAGTCCGAGGAGTGTCCTCACTTCTACACAGAAGGCTTACGTCTTTGATGCACCGGTCGATGTGCAAACCCCTACAACGTCGTCTGTGGATGTTGTGAACACCTGACAGACACATCCTGATGACTACTTGATAGTTTAGTGCACCATACTTTACGGCTTAGAATCGGGATTCCAATGACGTTTTGAACGCCATAGAACATATGAGATGTTCCAAGAGCTGAAATTGGGATTTCAGGCTCATGCCCGTGTTGACAGGTGTGAGACCTCTGACAAGTTCTTTTGCCAACAAGATGGAGGAGAATAGCTCAGCTAGTGAGCATGCGCTCAGAATGTCTGGGTGCTACAATCACTTAAATCAAGTGGGAGTTAAACTTCCAGATAAGATAGTGATTGATAGAGTTCTCTAGCCACTATCACTAAGCTACTAGATCTTCGTGATGAACTATGACATGCAAGGGATGGAGTTGATCCCGGAGCTGTTCGCGGTGCTTAAGACCGCAAAAGGTAGAAATCAAGAAGGAGCATCAAGTGTTGATGGTTTAACAAGACCACTGGTTTCAAGAAGGGCAAGGGCTAGAAGGGAAACTTCATGGATGGCAAACCAGTTGCCGCTCCAGTGAAGGAACCCAAGGTTGAACCCAAACCCGAGACTAAGTGCTTCTATTGTAAGGGGAACGGTCACTGGTAGCGGAATTACCCCAAATGCATGGTAGATAAGAAGGCTGGCAACTTCAACAAAGTATATACGTGTTATTAATGTGTACCTCACTAGTACTCCTGGTAGCGCCTGGGTATTGGATACCGGTTCAGTTACTATTATTGGTGACTTGAAGCAAAAGCTACGGACTAAACGGAGACTGGCTAAGGGCGAGGTGACGATGTGTGTTGGAAGTGTTTCCAAAGTTGATGAGATCACCATCGCACGCTCCATCTGCCTTCGGGATTAGTATTGAACCTAGATAAATGTCATCAGGTGTCAACTTGAGCATGAATATGATTAGACCATGTTCATTGCAATACTGTTATTCATTTAAATTAGAGAATAATGGTTATTCTGTTTACATGAATGATACCTTTTATGGTCATGCACCCTATGTGAATGGTTCATTGAATCTCGGTCGTGGTAATACACGTGTTCACGCCAAAAGATGTAGAGTTAATAATGATAGTACCACTTTCTCGTGGCACTGCCGCTTAGGTCATATTGGCGTAAGATGCATGAAGAAACTCCATGTCGATGGATGTTTGGAGTCACTTGATTTTGAATCACTTGACACATGCGAGCCATGCCTCATGGGCAGGATGACTAAGACCCCGTTTTCAGGTACAATGAAACGGGCAAGTGACTTGTTGGAAATCATGCATGCTGATGCGTGTGATCCAATGAGAATTGAAGCATGCGGTGGATATCGCTATTTTCTCATCTTCACTGATGATTTGGGTAGATATAGGTATATCTACTTAATGAAGCACAAATCCGAAACGTTTGAAAAGTTCAAGCGATTTCAGAGTGAAGTTAAGAATCATCATAACAATAAGATCATGTTCCTACGATCTGATCAAAAGGGGATTTTCTGAGTTATGAGTTTGGCAATCACTTAAGACATTGTGGAATTGTTTCACAGTTGAAGCCACCTGGAACACCACAAGGTAATGGTGTGTCCGTACATCGTAATCGAACACTATGAGATATGGTGCGATCTATGATGTCTCTTATCAATCTACCGTTTTCATTTTGAGGTTATGCGTTAGAGACAGCTGCATTCACTTTAGATAGGACACCATCTAAGTCCGTTGAGACGACGTCATATGAACATTGGTTTGGCAAGAAACCAAAGTTCTCGTTTCTTAATGTTTGGGGCTGCGATGCTTAAGGCTTCAGCCGGATAAGCTCGAACCCAAAGCGGACAAACACATCTTCATAGGATACCCAAAGGTGACAGTAGGGTATACCTTCTATCTCAGATCCGAGGGAAAATTGTTTGTCGCTAAGAACGGGTCCTTTCTCGAGAAGGAGTTTATCTCGAAAGAATTGAGTGGGAGGAAGATAGAACTTGATGAGGTTGTCGAACCTTTACTTCCACCAGAGAGTGATGCAACACAGAAGATGTTTTCTGTGGCGCCTACGTCTGTTGAATAGGAAGTTAATGATAGTGATCATGAAGCTTCGGATCAAGTTGCTATCGAACCTCGTAGGTCGACAAGGATACGTACTACTCCTAAGTGGTACGGTAATCCTGTCTTAGATATCATGTTGTTAGACAACAATGAACCTACGAGCTATGGAGAAGCGTTGGTGGGCTCGTATTCCGACAAACGGTTAGAAGCCATGAAATCAGAGATAGGATCCATATATCAGAACAAAGTATGGACTTTGGTGGACTTGCCCGATGATCGGCAAGCCATTGAGATAAATGGATCTTTAAGAAGAAGACGGACGTGGGCGGTAATGTTACCGTCTATGAAGATCGACTTGTGGGAAAGAGTCTTTTCACAAGTTCAAGGAGTTGACTACGATGAGAATTTCTCACCCGTAGCGATGCTTAAGTCCGTCAGAATCATGTTAGCACTAGCTGTATTTTTCGATTATGAAATCTTACAGATGGATGTCAAAACAAGTTTTCTTACCAAGTTTTCGTAAGAAAAGTTGTATGTGATACAATAAAAGGTTTTGTCGATCCTAAGAATGCTAAAAGTTATGCTGGCTCCAGCAATCCTTCTATGGACTAGAGCAAGCATCTCGGAATCGGAATATATGTTTTGATGGAGTGATCAAAGCTTTTAGGTTTTATACAATGTTTGCTAGAAACTTGTATTTACAAGAAAGTGAGTGGGAGCACTACAACATTTCTGATAAGTATATGTGGATGACATATTGTTGATTCGAAATGATGTAGAATTTCTGGAAAGCATAAACGGTTATTTGAAGAGTGTTTTTCAAAGGAAGACCTGGATAAAGCTGCTTACATATTGGGCATCAAGATCTATAGAGATAGATCAAAACGCCTGATGATACTTTCAAAGAACGCACACCTCGACATGTTTTTGAAGGAGTTCAAAATAGATCAGTCAAAGAAGGGGTTCTTACCTGAGTTGTAAGGTGTGAAGTTGAGTAAGACTCAAAGCTTGACCACGGCAGAAGAAAGAGGAAGGACGAAGGTCGTCCCCTATGCTCTTGTCATATGCTCTATATGGTATGCCATGCTGAAGTACCGCACCTAATGTGTGCCTTGCCACATGTCTGGCAAGAGGGTACAAAGGTGATCTAGGAATGGATCACCAGATAGCGGTCAAAATTATCCTTAGAGGAATAAGGAAATGTTTCTCGGTTATGGAGGTGATAAAGAGTTCGACATAAAGAGTTACGTCGATGCAAGCTTAACACCTATCCGGATAGCTCTGAGTAGAGATACCGGATACGTATAATGGAGCAATAATTTGGAATAGCTCCAAGTGGAACGTGGTAGCAGCATCTACGATATAAAGTTTTGCGAAATACATAGGGATCTGAATATGGCAAGACCCGTTGACTACAACCTCTCTCACAAGCATAACATGATCAAACCCAGAACTCATTGAGTATTAATCACATAGTGATGTGAACTAGATTATTGACTCTAGTAAACTCTTTGGATGTTGGTCACATGGCGATGTGACCTGTGAGTGTTAATCACATGGCGATGTGAACTAGATTATTGACTCTAGTGCAAGTGGGAGACTGTTGGAAATATGCCCTAGAGGCAATAATAAATTGGTTATTATTATATTTCCTTGTTCATGATAATCATTTATTATCCATGCTAGAATTGTATTGATAGGAAACTCAGATACATGTGTGGATACATAGACAACACCATGTCCCTAGTAAGCCTCTAGTTGACTAGCTCGTTGATCAATAGATGGTTACGGTTTCCTGACCATGGACATTGGATGTCATTGATAACGGGATCACATCATTGATGTGATGGACAAGACCCAATCCTAAGCCTAGCACAAAGATCGTGTAGTTCGTATGCTAAAGCTTTTCTAATGTCAAGTCTCATTTCCTTAGACCATGAGATTGTGCAACTCCCGGATACCGTAGGAGTGCTTTGGGTGTGCCAAACGTCACAACGTAACTGGGTGGCTATAAAGGTTCACTACAGGTATCTTCGAAAGTGTCTGTTGGGTTGGCACGAATCGAGACTGGGATTTGTCACTCCGTGTAACGGAGAGGTATCTCTGGGCCCACTCGGTAGGACATCATCATAATGTGCACAATGTGACCAAGGAGTTGATCACGGGATGATGTGCTACGGAACGAGTAAAGAGACTTGCCGGTAACGAGATTGAACAAGGTATCGGATACCGACGATCGAATCTCGGGCAAGTGCAATACCGCTGGACAAAGGGAATTGAATACGGGATTGATTGAATCCTCGACATCGTGGTTCATCCAGTGAGATCATCGTGGAACATGTGGGAGCCAACATGGGTATCCAGATCCCGCTGTTGGTTATTGGCCGGAGAGTTGTCTCGGTCATGTCTGCATGTCTCCCGAACCCGTAGGGTCCACACACTTAAGATTCGGTGATGCTAGGGTTGTAGAGATATTAGTATGCGGTAACCCGGAAGTTGTTCGGAGTCCCGGATGAGATCCCGGACGTCACGAGGAGTTCCAGAATGGTCCGGAGGTAAAGATTTATATATGGGAAGTCCTATTTTGGCCACCGGAAAATGTTCGGGATTTTTTGGTATTGTACCGGGAAGGTTCTAGAAGGTTCCGGAGTGGGGCCCACCTGCATGGGGGGACCCACATGAACGTGGGTAGTGGGGGCAAGGACCCACACCCCTGGTCAAGGCGCACCAAGATCCCCCCTTAGAAGGAATAAGATCATATCCCGAAGGGATAAGATCAAGATCCCTAAAAAGGGGGGATAACAATCGGTGGGGAAGGGAAATGATGGGATTTCTTTCCCCCACCTTTGCCAACGCCCCAATGGACTTGGAGGGCAAGAAACCAGCCCCCTCCACCCCTATATATAGTGGGGAGGCGCATGGGAGCCGCACCCTAGCCCCTGGCGCCTCCCTCTCCCCTCGTAACACCTCTCCCTCTCGCTGAGCTTGGCGAAGCCCTGCCGAGATCCCCGCTGCTTTCACCACGCCGTCGTGCTGCTGGATCTCCATCAACCTCTCCTTCCCCCTTGCTGGATCAAGAAGGAGGAGACATCTTCCCCAACCATACGTGTGTTGAACACGGAGGTGCCATCCGTTCGGCGCTCGGTCATTGGTGATTTGGATCACGACGAGTACGACTCCATCAACCCCGTTCTCTTGAATGCTTCCGCTCGCGATCTACAAGGGTATGTAGATGCACTCCTCTCTCTCGTTGCTAGATGACTCCATAGATTGATCTTGGTGATTCGTAGAAAATTATAAAATTCTGCTACGTTCCCCAACAGAAGCAACTCGATATTCAAGAGCGAATGGGTCTCATCCGACCTAGTTCTTCTCCGTGGGGTTGTGGAGTTCTTTTTGTGAAGAAGGATGGAACGGACCGACTTTGTGTTGACTACCGTCCATTGAACAAGAAGACTATCAAGAACAAGTACCCATTTCCCAACATCAATGAGCTATTCGAACAACTCAAAGGTGCCCAAGTATTCTCCAAGCTTGATCTCCGTATGGGTTATCACCAGATTCGAATCCGTGATCAAGATATTCCCAAGACGGCTTTCAGAATAAGCTATGGTTCATATGAATACACTGTCATGTCTTTTGGCCTCATCAACGCTCCTCCGACTTTCTCTCGCATGATGAACTTCATCTTCAACGCCTACACAAATGACTTTGTCTTGGTCTACCTCGATGACATTCTGGCCTTTTCGAAGAACAAGGAAGATCATGCCAAGCATTTGCGTTTGGTGCTCGATAAGCTCAGGGAACATCAGTTCTACGCCAAGTTCTCAAAGTGCAAGTTTTGGCTCGATGAGGTTCTCTATCTTGGGCATATCATCTCTGCCAAGGGCATAGCGGTGAATCCTAAGAAGGTGTCTGCAATTGTGAATTGGGAACCACCTCAGAACGTGAAGCAACTCCGCAGCTTCCTCGGTCTCGCAAGCTACTGTCGAAGGTTCGTTGAGAACTTTTCAAAGATCGCGAAGCCTCTTTCAAATCTTCTCCAGAAGCCCGTCAAGTACGTTTGGTCTCCGGAATGTGATATCGCTTTCAACACTTTGAAAGAGAAATTGGTCACTACTCCAGTTTTGACTCCTCCTGATGAATCCAAACCGTTTGAGGTCTTCTACGATGCCTCTCTTCAAGGTCTTGGTGCAATGTTGATGCAAGAGAAGAAAGTTGTGGCTTATACCTCTCGCCAATTGAAGCCCAACGAGAAGAACTACCCCACTCATGACCTCGAGTTGGCGGCAGTTGTGCATGCTCTTTTGACTTGGAGACATCTCTTATTGGGAAGAAAAGTGGACATTTTCACTGACCACAAGAGTCTCAAGTACATCTTCACTCAGCCTAATCTCAACCTCAGGCAGACTCGTTGGGTCGAAATGATTCAACAGTATAATCCGAGTATCGAGTATACTCCAGGCAAGGCCAATGTGATTGCTGACGCATTGAGCAGGAAGGCTTACTGCAACAGTCTGATTCTCAAGCCTTACCAACCCAAGCTTTGTGAAGCTTTGCGCAAACTCAATTTGCAAGTTGTTCCTCAAGGTTTCCTCGCCAACCTTCAAGTCTCTCCTACTTTGGAAGATCAGATTCGCGAGGCTCAACTTCTTGATGCTATGGTGAAGAAGGTGAAGATTGGGATTGCCAAGAGTCAACCCAAGTACAAGTGCTATCGCCTTGATGACAAGGATACTCTCTTCTTCGAGGATCGTATTGTTGTGCCCAAAGGTGACCTTCGTAAAGTTATCATGAATGAGGCTCACAATTCACTCCTCGCCATCCACCCTGGGAGTACGAAGATGTATCAGGACCTTAAGCAGGCTTATTGGTGGACTCGAATGAAGCGCGAGATTGCTCAGTTCATGAATGAATGTGATGTCTGCAGAAGAGTGAAGGCAGAACACCAAAGGCCAGCTGGTCTCCTCCAACCTCTTGCCATTCCAGAATGGAAGTTTGACCACATTGAGATGGACTTCGTGACTGGGTTTCCAAAGTCCAAGTGTGGCAATGATGCTATATTCGTTGTCATCGACAAACTCACTAAAGTGGCTCACTTTCTTCCTATCAAAGAGTCTATCACTACAGCTCAATTGGCGGAGCTGTATACCTCTCGGATTGTCTCTCTGCACGGCATTCCATAGTTGATCTCTTCAGACCGTGGCAGCATCTTTACCTCCAAGTTTTGGGATTCTTTTCAGAAGGCCATGGGCACCAACATCCGTTTCAGCACAACTTTTCATCCTCAAACTAGCGGCCAAGTCGAGTGTGTCAATCAGATTCTCGAAGATATGCTTAGGGCTTGCGTTGTCTCTTTCGGTATAAAGTGGGAAGATTGTCTTCCATATGCCGAATTCTCCTACAACAACAGTTTTTAAGCAAGTTCGGGCAAGGCCCCATTCGAAATTCTGTATGGCAGGAAGTGTCGTACTCTTCTTAACTGGTCGGAAACCGGTGAACGTCAACTTCTGGGAAATGACTTGATCACAAAGGCAGAGGAAATGTGCAAGGTCATTCGTGACAACCTCAAAGCAGCGCAATCGCGCCAGAAGAGCTACTATGATAGTAAGCACCGTGATTTGGCTTTCGAGATCGGAGATCATGTTTACCTCCGCGTCTCTCCAATGAAAGGTACTCGTCGCTTCGGTATCAAAGGGAAGCTTGCCCCTAGATACGTGGGTCCTTTCAAAATCGTCAGCAAGAGAGGCGATCTCGCCTATCAACTCGAGCTTCCTTCAAATTTTGCAAATGTGCACGACGTGTTCAATGTCTCTCAGCTCCGCAAGTGCTTCAAGACTCCTGACCGCACCGTCAACTTCGAAGACATTGATCTCCAAGAAGATCTTTCTTATCGTGAGCACCCCGTTGCTATTTTTGAAGAGACTGAACGCAAGACTCGCAATAAGTCAATCATATTCCTCAAAGTCAAGTGGTCACACCATTCCGACCGTGAAGCCACCTGGGAACGCGAGGATCACCTCCGTTCTGAGTACCCGGCGTTCTTCCAGTCCTAGATCTCGGAACGAGATCCTTTTGTAGTGGTGGAGTGTTGTAACACCCCGGATGTAATTTACCTAATATGTACTCCAACTCTTGCCGTTTCCGGCGCTAAGTTATTTTATTTCCTCGGGTTCGGGTTTTTGTCTCCGTGTGTTGTTGTCGTTGTCTTGCATCTCACATCATGTCATCATGTGCATTGCATTTGCATACATGTTCGTCTCATGCATCCGAGCATTTTCCCCGTTGTCCATTTCGCATTCCGGCGCTCCTATCTCCTCCGGTGGTCTTTTCTACCTTCTTTTCGTGTGTAGGGGTTAAACATTTCCGGATTGGACCGAGACTTGCCAAGCGGCCTTGGTTTACTACCGGTAGACCGCCTGTCAAGTTTTTTACCATTTGGACTTCGTTTGATACTCCAACGGTTAACCGAGGGACTGAAAAGGCCTCGTGTGTGTTGCAGCCCAACACCCTTCCATTTTGGCCCAAAACCCACCAAAACCCTCTCAATCATCTAGAGAGTTCGATCACGATCGCGTCGCCAAAAACCGCACCTTATTTGGACTCTCCTAGCTCCCTCTATGCCTATATATAGACCCTCTCCCGAAATTTTTGGACCTTCTTCCCCAAAACCCTAGCTCCCCTTCCTCTCCGCGCGCCGGACAACGTCTGGACGTGCCGGACACGTCCGCTCGCTCCGCCGGACAAATCAGCTCCTGCCACGCGTCCCGGGCGGGCGCCCACATCGCCGCCGCCGCCCGAGGCCCGCCAGGCCCGCGGGGAGCCCCTGCGGCCCGGTCTGCTCGCCGTCGCCCGGATCGGCCTCCTCCCCGCCCGGTCCGCCACCTCACCGCCCCTCGCCTCCAACTCCGACGGCCCGAGCCACCGCGCCATCGCCAGCGGCCGCCGCACTCCTCGCCTGCCGGAGCCCCGCTTCGTCCCGCGCCGGCCGCACCTCTCCGCCCGTCCTCTCCTCCTCCGCCGCCCTCACCGGATCCGGCAAGATCCGGCCGGCAAGCTCCTCTCCACGCCAAGTCCGGCGACCACCTCGACGAACTCCGGCGATCCTCGACGTCCGCGCACTGCTATAGTGATATCAGATCTAGATTCAGAGGGTTGACTTTTTATCCCCGAACCCTAGATATTTTGCGTTTTTCATCATGCCGTAACTCCGCAACCGTAGCTCTGTTTTGGGCGTGTAGCATATCAAAATGTTCGTCTCTGAGAGTACATCATTTCATCTCATTGTATCATTTTCATTTGAGCTCATCTTAATGCCTGAAATGCTGTTGGAAGAGAGCTATTTAAGTTAATTGTCAGATCTGCTGCACCAAATAGCTATTTGTCATTTTTGCCATGATTAATGTGTGCATGATATGCTCTTGAGCTCTACATGAGTTTTGTTATATGCTTTGCCATATTTACAGAAGTGCTTACCATGTATTTTTGTGACATGTGTGGTGACTAGCACAAGCTTGCAAAGTAGTGCATTCGTTAATGCTGATTTCAGGGACTTAGAATTTCTCTCAAGTCCTTGATATGTTTTTATCAATATGTCATATGTTCATGTTGTTTGCTAGTGATCCGTGCCTCTTTTGAGGATGATCAGTAAGGATGATTTGTTAATATTGTGGTGCCCTATCCATCTATGCCTTTGTTTGCATTTATGGAGCACCCTAGCTTGAGTCAATCGAGCTCTACTTTTTCTATTTCATAATTTCTGGCAGATTGTCTACTTGTTAGCGATTTTGCCGAGGATGTTGTTGTTGATCCGTGCATGCTATGTTGTTGTTCTTGCCATGTCTAGCTTATATAATATGTATTCTTGATAGGTGTATGCTTAGATTGTCATGTCATGCTCTGTAGTGAGTGCATCGAGCTCGTAAACATGCCTACTCGTTAGCATATTTGCATGCTCCAGTTTTTCACTAAGTCTGAGATCTGATTATGTTTTTGCCACGTTCACATGCTTGCAATTGTATTTTCTGATCCCTTTTGGCTCAAGGTCACTAAGGGACTTTTGTTAAGTGCTTGGAGTAGCTTCATGTCATGCCTTGATTTGCCATGTTAAGTTCCTGTAACATATAGTTTTCATGCTCCAAAGTGTGCTACCTGATCTGAAATTCCAGACTAGTGTTAATTTCACTAAGTCTGAAACATGTTTATCAATTGCACTTTTGCCATGCTTGTTTGAACCTGTTAATGGATGAATTGGCCGT
Source organism: Triticum aestivum (assembly GCF_018294505.1). NCBI lineage: Eukaryota > Viridiplantae > Streptophyta > Magnoliopsida > Poales > Poaceae > Triticum > Triticum aestivum. The sequence continues at coordinate 680,010,639 of NC_057797.1, read as the reverse complement.
ACCTCAGTGTTCATCTTTTGTCAAGCATCATGAGTGCATCCCTGCCATGTATTTTGTTGCCATGTTTGAGTGCTGTAGCATAATTATCCTGATGCACTTAGATGGCTACTTGATGTTTATCGCAGACCGTTGCCATATTTGTTTTGCTTGCCATTTCCAAACCGTGCATCCGATTCCGGTGTTCTTTATATCGATTTCAACCGAAATCACCTCACCTTTTCAGTGGCACTCTTGGATTTCCAAGTTGAGTCCAGGTTCAATCATTCCTTATCAAATCTTGCATATGCATCACATATCGCATCCCGCATAGCATACCATGTTTGCATCATGTTGTTTGAGCTTTGCACGTGGTTGATTGTGTTCCTTTTGCTTGTTTATCTTGTTTGGGTAGATTCGGGAGACGAGTTCGCTAATGAGGAGCCCGTTGAGTTTGCTTTCGAGGATCCAGTCAACTCTGACAACTTTGCAGGCAAGATGATCATACCCTTAAAATCACTTCTATCTCTGCTTGCTAGATGCTCGCTCTTTTGCTATGCCTATACTATGATGCCTACCACTTGCTTATCATGCCTCCCAAATTGCCATGTCAAACCTCTAACCCACCATGTCCTAGTAAACCGTTGATTGGCTATGTTACCGCTTTGCTCAGCCCCTCTTATAGCGTTGCTAGTTGCAGCTGAAGATTGGAGATCATTCCTTGTTGGAACATTGTTTATTTTGTTGGGATATCACTATATTATCTTGTTATCTTAATGCATCTATATACTTGGTAAAGGGTGGAAGGCTTGGCCTTTTCCCTAGTGTTTTGTTCCACTCTTGCCGCCCTAGTTTCTGTCATATCGATGTTATGTTCCCGGATTTTTGCTTTCCTTACGCGGTTGGGTGATAATGGGAACCCCTTGACAGTTCGCCTTGAGTAAAACTCCTCCACCAATGCCCAACCTTGGTTTTAACATTTGCCACCTAGCCTCTTTTTCTTTGGGTTTCCAGAGCCCGAGGGTCATCTTTATTTAAACCCCCCTGGGCCAGTGCTCCTCTGAGTGTTGGTCCAAACTAGAGTCTTGTGCAGCGCCCCCTCGGGGAAACTCGAGGTTTAGTTTTAGTTGTATGGAGAGCTCATCTGAGTGTGCCCTGAGAACGAGATATGTGCAGCTCCTATCGGGATTTGTCGGCACATTCGAGCGGTGTTGCTGGACTTGTTTTATCTTTGTCGACGTTGTCTTGTAGAACCGGGATACCGAGTCTGATCGGAATGTCTCGGAAGAAGGTTTATCCTTCGTTGACCGTGAGAGCTTGTGATGGGCTAAGTTGGGACTCCCCTGCAGGGATTTGAACTTTCGAAAGACGTGCCCGCGGTTATGGGCAGATGGGAATTTGTTAATGTCCGGTTGTAGATAACTTAAACTTTAACTTAATTAAAATGAATCAACCGCGTGTGTAACCGTGACGGTCTCTTCTTGACGGAGTCCGGGAAGTGAACACGGTGTTGGAGTAATGTTTGTTGTAGGTTGTTCTCTAGTTCTTCGTTCGTGCTTTGCCTCCTCTTCTCGCTCTCTTTTGCGAACAGGTTAGCCACCATATATGCTAGTCGCTTGCTGCAACTCCACATATTACCTTGCCTTACCTATAAGCTTAAATAGTCTTGATCGCGGGGGTGCGAGATTGCTGAGTCCCCGTGGCTCATAGTTTACTTCCAAACCAGATGCAGGGCCCGATGATTCCGTTCCAGATGATGCGCTTGAGCTCAAGTGGGAGTTCAAAAAAGACTCACGCCGTTACTATGTGTCTTTCCCTGATGATCAGTAGTGGTGCCCAGTTGGGGCGATCGGGACCGTGTCGCATGTTGGGGTTGATCTTATATTTTGGTACCGTAGTCGGACCATGAGTGTATTGGATGATTGTAATGCTATTTATGTACTTTGTGTGACGTGGCGAGTGTAAGCCAACTATGTACATTTACCCTTGTTATATATTTACATGGGTTGTTGTGAAGATTACCTTACTTGCGACATTGCTTTCAATGCGGTTATGCCTCTAAGTCGTGCTTCGACACGTAGGAGATATAGCCGCATCGAGGGCGTTATATTAGGCCCTCAAGACGGCCTCGAATCATAAAACTTTCAACACCAAAGTTGTTTGTCTTGTTGAAACTGTTAAATTTCCTTTTGGGCGCATCTTCATCCGAGCTCGTATTTGGCTTGTGAAACACAAAAACCGAACTGCTGTCTCACACATAACTAATCCGTGTTCGGCTAATTTCGGACGGGGTTTGGAGTCCTTTTCTTGTACGGAAAGTCCAATCACCTCATAAATAGATGAGATGATGGCTGATTGAACAACAAACAATCAACAAAATCATCTACCAATTTTTACCTTTACTTTTATCTTTCTCTTTGTTCTTCTTCTTCCTCGTTCTTCGTCTGTTCTTCTTGTTGCAGGGCAGCAAACCTCGAGGCCCTAGGGGCGATCGGGTTGACCTAGGGCAGCCCATAGCCGCCACGTGCCCTGACAGGTTCCCTCCCGGGCGTGTGGGGTTTCGGGTCTACGAAAACGCCCGTCGGATTACTTGCGTACCGCACTTCCGGCCGGGTCTCCTTTAACATGAGCTACGATGCATCACCCCGGCGTCGAGGGTACACGGTGACGTGTTCGTGTGCGAACAGCAATGGAAATGATCCCTTTGTTGACATTCCATGATTTTTTAGATGCAAAATGAATCACATAAGTTTAGGCATCGAAGTGGGTATGCATGTAAGCCATGCTACCTCTGCATGCACAGCTAGTCGTGGTGGGTAGCCTGGTAGATCACCGTGCGGAGCGAAATTGGTGTTGCTCACGGCCATGATCTACACCCGTATGGCAATGGGCGATCCACTTGTGGCCCTAACCCCTAAGCGGGTGAGCTCGCGTCGCTCTCGGGAGGGCGGCTCGGGCGTAACCTAGCCGCCGCCACCCCCGCAGCTCTCTCCTCCCCCGCTCCTCCCGTCGTCGAAGGAGGATGCTGACGGGCAAAACCCGCTAGGAGGACGGCGACGGCGGGGGGCCCTCGTCGCGCGCCGCATGGCTTCGGCCCCAGTCGGAGGCCCGCATCTGGCGGCGGCCGCGTCTCGTCGGCGCGAGCAAGCCGGGGCGGCGGCCCCAGGCATGGTGGCAGCGCTGCTCCCGCCTTCCTCGGCCGGATGGCGTGCGGGGCGGTGCTGAGGCCGGTCGTCGTCGATCTGGCGCCCAGCGCCCATATCTGTCGGTGGAGGCGCTCCAGCGTGCTGCGACGGCAACGCTCCGGCGGGCTGTGGCTGTATGGCGTGCTGGGTGCCTGGGGTCCCCTCCCTCGGTCGGGGGAGCTGTGGTGATGGCGGCGAGCCGCAGCTTTTGGATGGCGGCACGGCGGCATCACGACGGTGGAGGTTTCTTATGATGGTGGGCTGTGGCTGTGGCAGTGAGCCACAGTTTTTGGGCGGCGGCGCTGCGACAGTGGTCGTGGAGATCGGTCTCTGGCCACCGGAGTGGTGTGGTCTTCTGCTGCTCTGGCCGTGTGTGCAATGGAGCAGCAGTTTGGGCTGGAGGTGGCCGGGGGTGCACAGATCTGGCAAGGCGTTTTGCTGCGGCATGTTGAGGGCTGGAGGTAGGCAACGAAGCACTCTGCGCAACTTGTTGCATTCCTATGCCGTTGGCTTCCTCGTGAGGCTCAGCGGTGGAGTAGATTCTCCAGGCGAAAGTCTTGCACCTTCTCCAGTCGGTGCCGATGTTGACGATGTTCTTGAGCATTGCATTCCTTCCTGAAGGCACATCACGGAGCTACGTCCATCTACTGCCGCAACTGCCTGGTGTTTCTGGGTGAAAACCCAAGCTCCATTGGAGCGGGCAGCGGCGGCAATTATGTCGTTACCTTCTTGGAGGCATCGCCTTGGAAGCAATGACCTTTGTGGAGTGGTGGTCTCATGGCAGTGGTGCGGAGTTGCGTCGTCGTCGGGGTGATGGAGGCCGGGGCGGTGGCTCTGGACGGTGGATGTACGTCGAGGCAGCGGCCTCGGATAGCGATGCAATAGTGGTTCTATGGGGCAGAGTCGCGGTTGTGCATTGTTTTGGTGGCGGCTTGGTGCTGCGTGGGTAGCGAGGTCGTCGGCCTGGTCTATGCGCCCCAGAGGGGGCAGTCTGACTTTACGTCGGGGCGGCGGCCCCGGATGTGGTGCGACGTTCGTGGTCTGCGAGCGGCTGCCCTGAGCAGCGTGGGCTGCGGGCAGCTGGGTTGTGTGGCGTTGCTGCTCGAGGGGAGTGGTGGTATGTCGGGGCGGCGGCCCCGGAAGGTGGTGCCGGTTGATTGTGCTGGGCGCGAGGGAGCGGTGGATGTCGGGGCGGCGGCCCCGAGAGAATCACTATGGCGGCCATACTTCTGTGGCAACGATGATGGTGGGAGCGATGTCGACGATGCAGCAATGGTTGCGATAGTCGGCTCTTCTCCGGTGTGTCCATGGTATTGCCTCGGTTTGTTTGTTGCTGTGGAGTCGAAACGGCGGCGGCGGGGCCCTGTGGTGTACGATGACTGGCTGCAGGTGGCCCTTTCGGCGATCTTCCGTGGCGCCAACCGTGCCTGGTTTCGTTCTTCTGAGTTCTCCGTCAGAGTCGGAGTTGCGTTGTGTGGCCGCAGGTCGGTATGTTGTCGATAAGGGTGGGCTTTGCCCTGTGTGTTTCAGTCTATGGGAGTGGGCTTGACCCTCGTTGTTCCGGTTTTTGTCCGGTTTTCCGTAATTAACTGGGTAATTCTCTTCTACTTATTTAATAGATGAGCCAATCTTTGCCTTCGTTTCGAAAAAATAACCCCTAAGCGACGCACTTGGGAGAAGAACTCCTCCATATGATTTATGTTACATTGACATTCACACCGTTGATCCCAACCTTGTTACTCTCTACTCTGCTTAACATCAATGAAGCCTGGATCTTAAAACAACAAGAAGAAAACTATAGCACTAGTGAGCATCTGTAGCTAGTCCATTTTAGCCACCTATATCCTGTAGGGGCGAGACCACAGTAATAATTAACCTGGTTTGGAATAGTCTACTGTCTGGATATCTCCAGCATCTGTAATGTGTAATCCTGACCCTTTTGCAGGTGCCAACATATGAGTGAGTGGCTAGGGCCTAGCTGGGTGCCGATGGACATGATCTAGTAGCTGTACTAATCACCATTTCTCTTGATATGGGGGCACCGGTTCCAAGCATTCATTTTTCTTTTTCGTAGGACAGGGATTTGGACGGAACCTCTGGTTACCCTAAAAGACAGAACACAAGTTTTAGCTGCACAAACTATGGGCATTACAGCATCAACAGCCGGATTTGGCAAATCTGGCCCTTTATATGTCCGCGGACACGCCCGCTAGCGCATCCAGACGACCCCTCATATTTTCGTCCAGGCATTCACATATCTTAAATTCGGATTCTAAAATCCATGCAAATACGTGCATATCAATCATACAAGTCAATGTCGCACGTAAATAGCAAATGTTGGTACGAAGCATAGATAGTGTTAGAATCCAAACACCTCCACCACAGCGCAGGCAAATTTGACAGTAGTCTTCAAGCACGTGTTCTCCTCCATCCTGACCATCTCACCAACGGCATCTGCAACAGTACCAAGTGCAAGCATCCTCAGAGCAGTCGTGCACTTCTGCTTGGGAGAGAAAGAGAGTTGTCCGCAGCAATCCCTTGTGAGCTTGAAGTAGTCGTCGTGTGCCTCCACTCCCTCCACAATGTGCAAGAACAATGGTTTCTGCATGCGAAAATGGCGGCAAAACCATGGATCATCCGGGAAAGCAGGCTTGGTAGCAAAGTAGACCTTGTATAGTAGCTTTGCTCCGGACACCCTGATACGTCTCCATCATATCTATTTTTCCAAACACTTTTGCCCTTGTTTTGGACTCTAACTTGTATGATTTGAATGGAACTAACCCGGTGTGACGATGTTTTCAGCAGAATTGCCATGGTGTTGTTTTATGTGCAGAAAACAAATATTCTCGGAATGACCTGAAACTTCACGGAACATCTTAGAAAAAATAACAAAAAATCCTTGCCAAAGATGAAGACCGGGGGGCCCACACCCTTCTCACGAGGGTGGGGGACGCCCCCTCCCCCTAGGGCGCACCCCCCTACCTCGTGGGCCCCCTGGATGCCCTCCGACGCCGCCAACTCCAACTCTATATATTTGCTTTCGGAGAGAAAAAAAATCCGAGAGAAAAAATCATCGCATTTTACGATACGGAGCCGCCGCCAAGCCCTAAAACCTCTCGGGAGGGCTGATCTGGAGTCCGTTTGGGGCTCCGGAGAGGGGGATTCATCGCCATCGTCATCATCAACCGTCCTCCATCACCAATTTCATGATGCTCACCGCCGTGCGTGAGTAATTCCATCGTAGGCTTGCTGGACGGTGATGGGTTGGATGAGATTTATCATGTAATCGAGTTAGTTTTGTTAGGGTTTGATCCTTAGTATCCATTATGTTCTGAGATTGGTGTTGCTATGACTTTGCTATGCTTAATGCTTGTCACTAGGGCCCGAGTGCCATGATTTCAGATCTGAACCTATTATGTTTTCATGAATATATGTGAGTTCTTGATCCTATCTTGCAAGTCTATAGTCACCTACTATGTGTTATGATCCGGCAACCCCGAAGTGACAATAATCGGGACCACTCCCGGTGATGACCATAGTTTGAGGAGTTCATGTATTCACTATGTGCTAATGCTTTGTTTCGGTTCTCTATTAAAAGGAGGCCTTAATATCCCTTAGTTTCCAATAGGACCCCGCTGCCACGGGAGGGTAGGACAAAAGATGTCATGCAAGTTCTTTTCCATAAGCACGTATGACTATATACGGAATACATGCCTACATTACATTGATGAATTGGAGCTAGTTCTGTGTCATCCTATGTTATGACTGTTACATGATGAACCGCATCCGGCATAATTATCCATCACTGATCCTGTGCCTACGAGTTTTCCATATACTGGTTTACGCTTATTTACTTTCCCGTTGCTACTGTTACAATCACTACAAAATACCAAAAACATTACTTTTGCTGTCTTTACTTTTGTTGCCGCTACCACCACTATTATATTACTGTGCTACTAAACACTTTGCTGCAGATACTAAGTTTCCAGGTGTGGATAAATTGACAACTCAACTGCTAACACTTGAGAATATTCTTTGGCTCCCCTTGTGTCGAATCAATAAATTTGGGTTGAATATTCTACCCTCGAAAGCTGTTGCGATCCCCTATACTTGTGGGTTATCAAGACAAATTTATGGCGCCGTTGCCGGGGAGCATAGCTCTATTCTTTGAGTCACTTGGGATTTATATCTGCTGGACACTATGAAGAACTTGAGAGATCCAAAAACCAAGATCTATCCCTCAGCTACGAGGGGAGGTAAGAAACTGCCATCTAGCTCTGCACTTGATTCACCTTCTGTTATGAGTAAGCTAGCGACACCTACACCTGCTTCTACTATTCGTTCTGATATGTCGCATGTTATTGATGATGTCACTTCTGCTATGCATGATACTTATGATGAAACTGCTTCTATGCATGATACTACCGTGCCCCTTGGTGAATTTCTTGATGAACAAATTGCTAGGGCTAGAGAAAAAGAAATTATTGAATCTGAATACAATGATGATAGTGATGATGAAAATATGCCTGTTATTCCTGAGGGTTATCTTTTTGATATGGAATCTTCTGCCGCTATTTTAGCTTGCAAAGATAGATATGAGCTTAAGAAGTTATTAGTTAAATGGAACAAAGAATCACTTAGAGATAAAATGAAACCCGGCCCTGCTTTTGCTACTTCACCTATTTGTGTTCCTGATAAGGATTATGAATTCTCTGTTGATCCTGATATAATTACTTTGGTTGAATCTGATCTGTTTTATGGCTATGAATCTGAAACTGTTGTGGCACATCTTACTAAGTTAAATGATATAGCTGCCCTATTCACTAATGATGAGAGATCGCGTTACTTTTATATACTGAAAATATTTCCGTTCTCATTAAAGGGTGATGCTAAGATATGGTTTAATTTTCTTGATCCTGGTTGTGTGCGTAGTCCCCAGGATATGATTTATTACTTCTCTACTAAATATTTCCCTGCTTATAAGAAACAAGCTACTTTGAGGGAAATATACAACTTCGTGCAAATTAAAGAAGAGAGTCTCCCACAAGCTTGGGGGAGGCTTCTCAAGTTACTTAATGCTTTGCCTGATCATCCTCTTAAGAAACCTAAAATACTTGATATCTTTTATAATGGGCTAACCGATGCTTCCAGAGATTACCTGGATAGTTGTGCTGGTTCTCTTTTCAGGGAAAGAACACCAGATGAAGCTGAAATTCTATTGAATAATATGTTGACAAATGAAAATAATTAGGCACCTCCTGAGCCAACTCCTGCTCCAATTACTGAGCCTATTCCTAAACCAACTCCGAAGAAGAGAGGTGTTCTATTCCTCAGTCCCGAAGATATGCAATAGGCAAAGAAATCTATGAAAGAAAAAGGTATTAAAGCTGAAGAAGTTAAGAATTTACCTCCTATTGAAGAAATACATGGTCTTAATTCACCGCCTGTTGAAGAAACATATGATCTTAATTCTTTATTTATTGAAGAACCTCCTGATCCCGATATCCTGACACAGGTAGTAAAGGTAAATTCTCTCTATAGATATGATAAAGCTGAAGTCCCTCCTACTAAAATTGCTAGTCAGTGCTTGGATGAGTTTGATAACTTTATGTTTAAGCAAGACGACTTCAATGCTTATTTTGGTAGACAATTAAAAGAAAATGCTTATATGATTAGACGCTTGGGTGATTATATGGCTAATATTAAAGATGAACTTAAACTTTTTAGCAAACATGCTTCTATGGTTACCACTCAAGTAGAACAAGTACTTAAGGCTCAAAAAGAAGTGCTTGATGAAATGAATAGTAAGAAAAATGATTGTGCTATTAGAGTGGCTACTAGAACTGATAGAATGACTCAGGAACCTTTGTATCCTGAAGGTCACCCTAAGAGAATCGAGCAAGATTCTCAAATAAATAATATTGATGTTCCTAGTTCTTCTAAAAAGAAGAAGAAGAAAAATGATAGAACTGTGCAAACTTCTTGTGAACCTATTGCTGAACCACCTGATAATCCAAATGATATATCTATGTCTGATGCTGAAACACAATCTGGTAATGAACATGAACCTAATGAAAATATTAATGATGATGTTCATAATGATGCTCAACCTAGTAATGACAATGACGTAGAAATTGAACCTGCTGTTGATCTTGATAACCCACAATCAAAGAATCAACGTTATGATAAAGAAAACTTTGTTGCTAGGAAACATGGTAAAGAAAGGGAACCTTGGGTTCAGAAACCCATGCCTTTTCCTCCAAAACCATCCAAGAAAAAGGATGATGAGGATTTTGAGCGCTTTGCTGAAATGATTAGGCCTATCTTTTTGCGTATGCGATTAACTGATGTGCTCAAAACAAATCCTTATGCTAAATATATGAAGGATATCATTACTAATAAAAGAAAGATACTGGAAGCTGAAATTTCCACCATGCTTGCTAATTATACTTTTAAGGGTGGAATACCAAAGAAACTTAGAGACCCCGGAGTACCTACTATACCTTGCTCCATTAAAAGAAATTATATTAAAACTGCGTTATGTGATCTTGGAGCCGGTGTTAGTGTTATGCCTCTCTCTTTATATCGTAGACTTGACTTGAATAAGTTGACACCTACTGAAATATCTTTGCAAATGGCTGATAAATCAACTGCTATACATGTCGGTATTTGTGAGGATGTGCCTATTGTGGTTGCAAACGTTACTATTTTAACGGACTTTGTTATATTTGATATTCCCGAGGATGATAGTATGTCTATTATTCTTGGAAGACCTTTTCTTAATACTGCAGGGGCTGTTATTAATTGCAACAAAGGCAATGCCACTTTTCATGTTAATAGTAATGAGCATACGGTACACTTTCCGAGGAAACAACCTCAAGTTCATAGTATCAACTCCATTGGAAAAATTCCATCGATTATATTTGGAGGTTTTGAATTTCCTCTTCCTACCGTCAAGAAGAAATATGATATTCTTATTATTGGGGATGTGCATATTCCCGTTGAGGTAACTTGGTGTTATTCGAAATTTCTCCGGTTTCATGATTATCGAAATGAGTTTGTTAACAAGACTTGATCAACCTTGTTAGTGGATTCTTTTTTATGAGCATGAGATGGATGAAACTAGAAGCACCACCTTCTGTACCCTCTCTATACTTCCTGTTATTTATATTAAATAAAGTAAAAATAGTATTTTTTTTGTTTGTTTCCTGACTTATCCGTGCAATATAAAAATATCCCGAAAATAAAAGTCCTCGGAATGACATGCCAATTTAATATGATTTTTTCGGGAATATTCGAGGATTTACTGTGCAAAAATTACCGCGGGAGGAGCTGCCACCTGGCCACGAGGGTGGTGGGCGCCCCCCCCCCCCCCTCTAGGGCGCGCCCCCCTGCCTCGTGGGCCCATGATGGCCCTCCTCCACTTATCCCAGCACCCATCTTCTTCCTCTGTCTCACACAAACCCGAAAAACCAACTCAAGCACGAGTTCCAGCCACTTTTGCTGTGATTTTCGATCTCCTTGCTCAAAGCACCTCTCGCAAAACTGCTTGGGGAGATTGTTCCTTGGTATGTGACTCCTCCATTGGTCCAATTAGTTTTTGTTCTAGTGCTTTATTCTTTGCAAATTTGCGTTGCATAGGTGACCATGTTCTTGAGCTTGCATGTCAAATTTATATGGTTTCAAGTAGTTCTAATGCTTGATATAGGCTCTAGGCACTTGTAGGAGTAGTTGCTATCAATATTATTGAAGTTGGTTAACTTTTGTTTGAAGTTACTAAAAATTTCAGAATCTTTCAAAGAAAAACAATATGCTTAGGAAGATGTTCCAATGTGGTTCCTCTAAGAAGCAAGGACCCAGGATTGCTATGCGCGATGCTGACGAGGATCCATCAAGAGACGCTCCAGTACGGCCTTGCGAATGGCCATCAGGAAATTTTATGGACCGTGCGGGAATTAAAGAAGAATTCAAAATATATTTGCACAATGCCGGTCTTGAGGATTTTGAGGCTAACAAATGCCCCCAGTATCATGATCTCACAAGTTCCTTTGTGAGGAGGTTTGAGTATTCATCTTCGCGTAATTCTCCTTCAGTCATGTTTGATCTCTATGACAGATCTTATACCATGAACTTAGAGGATTTCACTTCTGCTTGCAAACTTCCATCATGGGGTAGTGTTAGGGATCCTCCTAAATCTGAATTTAGTATAACTGTGGGGGAATCTAGAGATATAACGCAGGCTACAGGGAGCATTCACTTTCCTGCTATACATTATTTTGCTCTCTTCATCGGTAGATGCATAATTGCTAAGGATGAAGCATGTCATATGTGTGTCCCTAATCTTAGCATTCTTAGGAGTGCTGTGTTAGGAGACCAATCTTATCATATGGGAGCCATTGTAGCTCGTAGGTTGCATCATAATAGACATAATGGAGATTTTTTTGGAGGAATTTATGCAACCCGCTTAGCTCATTTTCTTGAGATAGACATTCGTGAGGGTGATACGGAGTTGCCTCCTGCATATTTAGATTATGACTCTATGGCTTCGCACCAGTTTGTCGAGAGGCCTGAATCACCTCTCTTATATCGTTTAATTTTTGATAAATGACGTGTTTTCCGTATTACTCTCCCTGCTCCTGCCTTCTTTGATTCACAGACAAAAAGAAGATATGTTATTACCAGAGAGGAGGCAGAAGAGTACGAGAGGAGAGAGGAGGCAGCTCGACTCCACGTTGCAGCTCAGCAGACGATAACCGCTGCACATCAGTATGATCCCAACTATTCCTCATCACATTACGACCCCAACAACTATTATGGATATCCGCCAGGCCAGCCGTGGCCATAGACCAACTTAGGCCAAAAGCCTAAGCTTGGGGGAGTACGTATTTCTCACCGACATTACATTTATGTTCACACACACTCATTGCTAGATGTCGGTGCTCATACTTTTTCACTGTAATATCCATGCTAGTTTATTTTCTTTTTCCTACTTTCTTCTTGTGTATTTGTTAAACCTTAAGAAAAACCAAAAAATTAGTAGTAGTTTATTTTTCTGCTGTAGTAGTAATAATTAAAAATAAAACCCAAAAATATTTCCCGTTCTTCTTTTGCTTGTTTGGAGCTTTCCCATGTAAATAGTTTTATTTCTTTTCTTTTCTTTGGGGGTCAGTAGGAGAAGACCATAATTAAATTGTTGAAGTGGCTCTTATATGCATTATTGTTGATTTAACCAAGAGCCCATGTTGCCTTGTCTTCTCCTGTTTATTGAATGTTCGCAGATTCCAGCTTAGTCCAATGCACGTGCACCCTTATTATTATTCACATCGTTCGGTCGTGCAAGTGAAAGGCAATTATGATGATATATGATGGACTGACTGAGATGAGAAAAGCTGGTATGAACTCGACCTCTTTTGTTTTTGTAAATATGATGAGCCCCTCGTTCTTGATTCAGCTTATTATGAATAAACATGTTTGCAATGATAATTAGAGATCATAGTTGCTTGTGCCATGCTTGATTAGCTATGAGTTATAATGATTTACCTTGTGTGCCAACATGTTATTGAGATGATTATGATGTGGTATGATGGGGTGGTATCCTCCTTTGAATGATTTAAGTGACTTGAATTGGCACATGTTCACGCATGTAGTTGAAACAAAATCAACATAGCCTTCACGATATTTATGTTCATGGTGGATTATATCCTACTCATGCTTGCATCCAATGTTTATTAATTTTAATGCATGTACATGGCTGTTGTCGCTCTCTAGTTGGTCGCTTCCCAGTCTTTTGCTAGCCTTCACTTGTACTAAGCGGGAATACTGTTTGTGCATCCAATCCCTTAAACCCCAAATTTATTCTAGATGAGTCCACCATACCTTCCTATATGCGGTATCTACCTGCAGTTCCAAGTAAATTTGTATGTGCCAAACTCTAAACCTTCAAATAAACATTTTGTTTTGTATGCTCGAATAGCTCATGTATCAACCAAGGCTGTCCTTATCTTTCGTGTTAGGCAGGTTATTCTCAAGAGGAGTGGACTCCGCTCCTCACTCACGAGAAAATGGTTGGTCACCGGGATGCTCAGTCCCATGCTTTATGCAAACTAAATCAAAATTAATTGCAAACAAAACTCCCCCTAGGACCTGATGTATGTTGGAGGTACTCGTTGTTTCGAGCAAGCCATGGATTGATGCTTGTTGGTGGAGGGGGAGTATAAACTTTACCATTCTATTTGGGAACCGCCTATAATGTGTTTAGCATGGAAGATAGCGCCATCTCTTAGTTGTTACGTTGATAATGAAAGTATACCGCTCAAAATACAATTTATCTCTATTTCAAAACCGAGCTCTGGCACCTCTACAAATCCCTGCTTCCCTCTGCGAAGGGCCTATCCATTTACTTTTATGTTGAGTCATCACCCTCTTATTAAAAAGCACTAGCTGGAGAGCACAGCCGTCATTTGCATTAATCACTATAAATTTATATTGGGTATGACTATGATTGGATCTCTTTTACCATGAATTACAATGTCTAGTCACTCCTTGATCTTTAAAGGTGCTCTGCGTTTATGTTTTGCGGTCTTAGAAAGGGCTAGCGAGATACCATCTTTTTATATCATATTATGATTGTTTTGAGAAAGTGTTGTCATCCGAGATTTATTATTATGACTTGCTAGTTGATTATGCTATTGATATGAGTAATTATGAGACCTGAGAATTATTGCAAATGTGGTTAGTTATGATCTATGCTGAAAACTTGAATGCTGGCTTGACATAGTTACAACAACAAGAGCAAACAGAGTTTGTAAAAGTTTTTCTTTCTTTCAGTTTGTCAACTGAATTGCTTGAGGACAAGCAAGGGTTTAAACTTGGGGGAGTTGATACGTCTCCGTTGTATCTACTTTTTCAAACACTTTTGCCCTTGTTTTGGACTCTAACTTGTATGATTTGAATGGAACTAACCCGAACTAACGCTGTTTTCAGCAGAATTGCCATGGTGTTGTTTTATGTGCAGAAAACAAATATTCTCGGAATGACCTGAAACTCCACGGAACATCTTAGAAAAAATAACAAAAAATCCTCGCCAAATATGAAGACCAGGGGGCCCACACCCTTCTCACAAGGGTGCCCCCCCCTAGGGCGCGCCCCCCTACCTCGTGGGCCCCCTGGATGCCCTCCGACGCCAACTCCAACTCTATATATTTGCTTTTGGAGAGAAAAAAATCAAAGAGAAGAAATCATCGCGTTTTACGATACGGAAACGCCGTCAAGCCCTAAAACCTCTCGGGAGGGCTGATCTGGAGTCCGTTCGGGGCTCCGGAGAGGGGGGTTCGTCGCCGTCGTCATCATCAACCATCCTCCATCACCAATTTCATGATGCTCACCGCCGTGCGTGAGTAATTCCATCATAGGCTTGCTGGACGGTGATGGGTTGGATGAGATTTATCATGTAATTGAGTTAGTTTTGTTAGGTTTTGATCCTTAGTATCCATTATGTTCTGAGATTGATGTTGCTATGACTTTGCTATGCTTAATGCTTGTCACTAGGGCCCGAGTGTCATGATTTCAGATCTGAACCTATTATGTTTTCATGAATATATGTGACTTCTTGATCCTATCTTGCAAGTCTATAGTCACCTACTATGTGTTATGATCCGGCAACCCTGAAGTGACAATAATCGGGACCACTCTCGGTGATGACCATAGTTTGAGGAGTTCATGTATTCACTATGTGCTAATGCTTTGTTCCGGTTCTCTATTAAAAGAAGGCCTTAATATCCCTTAAGTTTCAATAGGACCCCGCTGCCACGGGAGGGTAGGACAAAAGATGTCATGCAAGTTCTTTTCCATAAGCACGTATGACTATATACGGAATACATGCCTACATTACATTGATAAACTGGAGCTAGTTCTGTGTCACCCTATGTTATGACTGTTACATGATGAACCGCATCCGGCATAATTATCCATCACTGATTCGGTGCCTACGAGTTTTCCATATACTGGTTTACGTTTATTTACTTTCCCGCTGCTACTGTTACAATCACTACAAAATACCAAAAACATTACTTTTGTTGCCGCTACCACCACTATCATATTATTGTGCTACTAAACACTTTGCTGTAGATACTAAGTTTCCAGGTGTGGTTGAATTGACAACTCAGCTGCTAATACTTGAGAATATTCTTTGGCTCCCCTTGTGTCGAATCAATAAATTTAGGTTGAATATTCTACTCTCGAAAGCTGTTGCGATCCCCTATACTTGTGGGTTATCACACCCTATCTCGATCGATCATTCTTCTTTCTTTGATTAAGCCTTTGAAGTTGAGAATATGTTCCACTTGGCGGTCCATTTCCTCTTGCATGCTCATGAGCATGGTCATGTCCACTTCTTCGTTCGAATCTGAGGAATCGAAAAATTCATCCTGAATCATTTGGTCAAGCTCCATCTATCCATACTCTCGTCCGACGAAGCATCGGAATCCATCGTTTTCCCTAACAAAATTACAAAAAATCCGGTCAGACAATGTGTCGAACACATCAAGCACAAGGCGGAGTCATAGAGTTGCCGGACGTACCTCGGTGGCGTCCGGACGGAGATGACGTCCCTCACGGCGAGGATGGGAGAGAGGACTGCTCCACCGGAGCTGCTGGCGCAGAGGCTAGGAACGGTTGCGGAGCGCGCACGGCGGCGGAGCTGCGAGCCGGACGGCGCGAAGGAGGAAGAAGATAGGAAAGAGCAAATGGATCCGGCAGCTCTGGGATGGATTTGATGTACTTTGGGATGGGGTCGGGCTATCGGGTCCGACGTGGTGAGCGTGCCCGGACGTCCCATATCCGTCTCATATTTGGGCTGGATATGAGGTCAGACCGAGCGTTTGAGGGCAGTTTGAGGAGACTGTCTGGATAAAAAAACATGATTGGATAGTGACCGGGCGGCCCGCCCGAACAGATGAGACGGGTTTGAGACAGCTGTACATGCTCTTAGACCCACGTGGTACTCATTCTTCCACGAGATCCCCAAGTGAACTTTTTGTAGGTGACAGCTGGATGACAAGGGCCGAAGGAACAGATGCCATTTTAAAGCCTACATATGTGGGTGAATCCAAAAGTGTACCACATTCCATGCACCACCTTCATTACCTATACTATTAAATAATAACATATTGAGATGAGTCCAAAGTTTTCAACATGCGCTGTTCACCATCCTCCAAAGATCGGATGAATGAAAGGTCACAGGGAAAATGTGGGCCATCTCCGCACACCCATACTGTCATGGAATGATGAAAGAGGTTGCATTTTAATTTCTGAGTACAAAATGAATTTTTTTTGTACATCCAAAGAACTTGTGAGATTTTAGGGGTTTTAATGGTTCACCCACACCTCCGCATTTTCCACTTTTATCCAACAATGAAGTTGAAACGCCCGACCTGTACGTCATTGTGATGCACACATTCATGATATGAATAAAGTTATCAACAAGTGGAATACTACAAAATAAAGCCAACTATGATAGAATCGTTACATGATATGAATAAAATACTTATGACTAAGTCGACTTCATCCACAACAATGTCTTCAAGAAGGATAAATAATCTCACGACATTCTCACGCTCGGCCCGAGATGGCCAGGACAAGGATTTTCATTTTAGTGTCGCGGTCAATCACTAAAGGTCAGCACAACAACAAAAAGACAACACATTCAACACGATAGCGACACAAATTCATCCCCGCTGAGCTCGGCCATTAAAGACCAGACAAAGTGTTTTCATCTCGGACATGAAGCGGTGTTTTAATCACCTTCTTGAAAATGAACCCTCTGTAGTCACGTCTGCCAATACTCCAAGCCAAGTCGTAGTGGCGCTAGCAAATTGGGGAGGGGTATGTTCCCAGCATAGACCATCAACACAGTCATCGAGGGGTCGGCCATGATGTGAAGCCGATGTGTCGTACTTCACATCGACGTGAACCGGCCTGCAACATCCACTACGTCCTCATGGTCATTGCCCTCGGGTCCCTTGTGTGAACAGATGACGCCTAGCAAGATGTCAGCTACTCCCTCTGTTTCTAAATAATTATCTTTCTAAACATTTTAAATGGCTATCACATACGGATGTATGTAGACATATTTTAAAATGTAGATTCACTTATTTTGCTTCGTATATAGTCATTTATTAAAATATCAAGAAAGACAAATATTTAGGAACGAAGGGAGTAGATACCAATGGCATGACCAACCATCAACATCGAATACTTGCATCGGCAGCCAAATGATTGCTAGTGCGCATCGAACACAGTGTGCCAGGTCTGCCACGTGCAGGGCTATCGCCACCGTCGTCTCATCATTCTGCATTGTCTAAAATGCCGCTCGTAGTCGTCACGGTGTCATCGCATTATTCTGCGTCGTCTAGGTTGGCGTTTGCAGCCAATGCACGCGTCCTTGGTGAGGCTGATCCATCCTTGGTGGGAGCCATTGGTGACAACGGCTTGGGGCAAGGGCCGGTGGAGCACGTCCTGTTTCCCATAGCGAACCATCACCATGCTCCCACACTTCTGGTTGGGGCCGGCCCGACTGCTTGAGGTTTCGCCCCTGGTACTCACGCAGGAGCGACGCTACTCCCTCCGTTTTTATTTAGTCTGCATATTAGGTTTAACTAAAGTCAAACTTTGTAAAGTTTGACCAAGTTTATAGAAAAATATATAAATATTTTACCATAACAAATCTATATGATGTGAAAGTACATTCAATAATGAATCTAGTGGTATTGATTTTTTATTGTATATGTTAATATTTTTGTTTATGAATCTGGTCAAAGTTCATAAAGCTTGACTTTGACCAAAGCTAATATGCAGACTAAATAAAAACGAAGGGAGTACTACCTACCACCATGGCCAAAGACGGCCCCAGGTCAAAACAACGACCACCACATCGCCGCTCACTGGGACAAGCCACCAAGAGCCTTGGATTGGCAGGCCAAGCGGCTGAAACCCATTACAGGCAGCCATTGCATGCTGGCACGCACAACAACCAAGCCGCGGGAAACCACCACATCTACATAGCGTATGAATTTGTTGTTATATTTGTTCTTTTTTTGCGACTTGTAGTTGTTGTTGCTGCTGCTAGTAGTAGTACCTCTATATATAGCTTGTGCAAAATAAAGGGATGATAAGCACATGAATGTTGTCAAATTAGATGTTTGGTTCACAGGAATCCAAATACATAGTCAAGTTAAATTTTATCTGTATAGCTAGAATGTTATTATGTCATTAAGGAATTTGAAAAGGAGGTCCAAACAGAGTTTAGAATTGTTTTTCTTTTAAGATTGGGTCCAAAGGAAAATTTCCTCCATTATTTCTTTACCCCATTCCTTTAACCCAAACACATAAACAATATCATCATAGATTTTTTTTCTTCTATTACTACAATTTACCTTCACTTTTCCTATGAACAAATGAGTCCGTAGGGTTGGTTGGCGGAGGTAGGAGGCTGGGGACAATAGCCGTTGTAGCTAGTCGTGCAAGGGCGGCCATTGGAAAGTACATTTACCTCCGTTCACTAATATAACTTTTTTTTACATTTTTGTAAATCAAATGTGTGTAAACATGTTTTAGTGTGTTTATTGACTCATTTCTATCCGTATGTAATTTGTATTAAAATATTCAAAACAGCATAAATTTGTGAATGGAGGGAGTACTATTTTAAACGAGACTAAAAAAATCTACCACTCATGAGAAGTCTATGAGTAGTACGAAAAGACACTTGGAATCTCACAGGGCATTACTGTGGTACACGCGGGTGTGCGGCAGATAAACGTCAAATTACTCCTACCCCGGTCCCCCACCCCCATTCGCTAGGCTAGGCTTTCTTCCGGCACGCCCATTCATGCAGCCACCAATATCTCCAAGTACAGTGCACGTACCGGGGCCAGAGTAGCACTCCACTCCCGCTCGCGGGTCTCGGGCAGCCGATCCCACTCGCCCATTCCCGATCGGACGCGCGCCGTCCGCCCAGCTCGTGGCCCGGGCGTCGGATCCGAGACCGGGCGGCCGCCAAGTGGACCAGAGGAGAGGAGAGAGGAAACGTGCCACTGTTGCGCGATGCGGGGTGGCGCCAAATCAAATCAAAGGAGGATCAGCTGGCCTGCCCTGGCCATGATGATGGCGATCTGAATTAATGGGGGATATCACAGTCACAGCGCGGTCAAAGGAGCGGCAAGCAAGCACGGAGGCAATGGCGCTAAGGCTAGCTGCGCTCGTACTACGTGGAACTACTAGCGTGGTCTCCCACCCTGCCGCAAAGCCCAACCCTATCCTGCCCCGCGCCGCACCGCCCCGCCCTCGTCGCTTCTCTCTGGCCCTTCCCTTCCGCAGCTCCACTGCACGCTCGCTCGCTCGCCCGGTTACTCTTAATTTCACGCGCAGGCGCGGCGGCAGCAGAGCCCATCCCAATAACTCTCTCTCTCTTTTCGCAGCGGCGGGGGGCGGGGGCGACGTGGGCGTCGCGCGGCCACGGGCGCGGCGGCAGCGTCCGGGCGCTTTCTGGCTACAGGAGGCTGTACGACGGCCATCATGGGGCCGGGGCCGCCGACCGTGCGCGCGCGGGGGCTCAGAGCCTCAGAGAGACTGGTGGACGAGAAAAGGCTGCGACCGTTTGGCGTGGCGACGTACCAAGTGGGTTCAGGACCGGGGCTGGGCTGGCCGGTTGCGGTTCAAGTTTCGGGCAGCGGGTACGTCGTCCTTCCCACGCCGTTTCAGGCGCAGCAAGAGCGCAAGACGCATCTCTCGGAGGGTGCAACATGTCGATGTTTACATACATCAATTCATCATGGCGTTTGCGTTTGCGGCGGCGTCGATACGTCACAAGGCCTACCTCTGTCCGTGCACAATGAGGAGGAACTTAGGAGTAACATCACACACTCCAATACAACTTTACTTATGTGACACATATTTAATGAAGAGAGAGGTGCTTGTGGTAACTAGCTAAGTTACCAGAACATCACACACTCCAAAAAACAATGAGTCTAACCTAATAAATACATCGTTGCATGACACTATATAGATGTTCCTATCCACTATGAAGATAGTAACATAGTCTAGGGAAGTGTGTAAGTTACTAGCTTATGTTCTTGCCCATTATGACCAGCCTTAAGCTCAACGAACATTTTGGCAGGACCAAGGCGCTGCTGAAAGGATGTGTGTGAAAATTACAGCTTAAACCGACCAATCACCGACCTTTAATCCAGCTTACAGTAAATGAAAAATGATGAGCCTTTCGCTTCACAGCGGCTTGCATGCAAACCTTTAAGTGTAGCATGATTGTTTTCCTCTGATGCATGCTAAGTACATGTATTTGTTGTTGTTTGGTAGCGTCGTATGTGCTGAGACATCTTGAGCTGAGACTTTGTCTCACACTATACATCTATTCAGACAAGCTGAACAAATTCGAATTATGAATGTTTTTCTATTGATGAATAAAAATTGAAAACCGTGAACAATTTTCGAAAATATGAAAAGAAATATTTAATCATTTTTAAAAACAAATTATTCAAACTTGGAATTCTCAACATTTTTTAAAGTTTTAAACAAAATTTGAATACTATTTTTTTGAAATACTGAACTTTTTTGCATTTTTTTTAAAATTTGAACAAAATTTTAAATACTGAATTTTTTTGCATTTTTTAATTTTGAACAAAATTTGGAATTTTGAAAGTTTAAACAATCTTTGAAATTCTGGTTTTTTTTTTTAAAAATGAACTAAATTTGGAATTCTGAATATTTTAAAAAATCTTAACATTTCTGAAAAACCTGATTTTTTTTAAATATTTGATCAATTATGAATTCTGAACATTTTCTGCAAATTTAAACAAAATTTGGAATTATGGACTTTTTTGAAAAAAAACAAATATTGATTTTTTGTAGATTTTTTGAAACACATCATCGCTCGCTTCACTCGTGCATGCTGACCAGCGAACAGCTGCTTGGGTGTTCTCCCTTGTGGATGCTAGGAGGGTATTTGGGTTGAGCTCCTGCATGCTGAGGAGGACCCGTGTAGGCTACCAAACACCCAAAAATGGATTGAGTAGGAAACTTTTGTCCTCATGCACCCTATCAAACACATGCTAATTGCACACGCAGGAAACGAGGCACTAGCATGAGGCTGGTCATAGTGGGGAGTAACTTATACTAGTGTCATGCATATGACACTAGTCTAAGTTATTATCTTCATAGTGCAAAATAACATACTAGTAGTGTCATATGTAACTTTATTTAATGGCTTGTAGACTCATCTTGTCTTGGTAAGCGCTATGTTACAGTAACATATTATGTTACCACTTCTCAGTAACTACATGTCACATAAGCAAAATTTCTCGAAGTGCGCTATGTTACTATCTAAGTTACTCCCACTATGACTAGCTGAGGCGGGTTGTAGGTACAGTTTGCATGCACTCACATGCATGCAAGCCTCCTAATTATGCACAGAAAACAAGACGCAACATAGAGAGTAGAGAATAGAAAAACACATATATTGGTGCATGTTTAGCACGTGGGGCCTAATTTTTCTAAACATGGCTTGGTGGCTGGACGACCCTTTAAACCTGAATGAAGGGACTATAAGGAGGAAGAGAGAAGAAAATATGGAGACACGATGTTACGTCTATGTTGGCTTATACATGCATTTGTTTCCTTTAGTTTGCCACTTAACTTTTGGGTGAACTTTTTGTTTACTTTATTTCACTCTAAGAGTTGTTGTTGTCTTCTTAAAGTGCCGACAAAGGAGAATGCAACACCAGTATAGTGTTATGAAAATATGTTATTTGTTTGAAAAATGGTTTGATTATTTCTTTCCGCACATTATGTATGCATGCGAAGAAGCTGAAAAGGACCATAATTTTAACATTGTGACTCATTTAGAGAAATAATGTGCCAATATTTATGAACAATATTGTAGAGTTATGACTTTACATGCTAAAATCAAGAAGTTCGATGTGATGGACAACAACCCAGGAAATAATCACACTAGGAAAAACACTAATTTTTTTGCCTATGATTCATCAACATTTCAGACTTTTGGTCAAACATCCTCTTGCAAGAAATTCAATATGGTATCAATGCCGAGACATCTTGAGTTTAAGATCCGACCAAGGCAATAATTTATTTAAAAAATGTAGTCTACATTTACCCCACAGCTAAGACCTGGCATAGACTAGACATATTTGGGGCCTACATTGATCCCATCTAATACTACATGATATAGCTAGATGTGGTGACGAGTGTTAAGTATATCTCCTGACATTTCCATGAATTTTAAATTTGGAGTGAATTAGATGGCGCATGTAATTCAATCAAAACAAGCAATGTTTTTGTTCACGCAAACTAGTAAAATTTGCAACAACCTCATCCAAAAGTGGTTGCTAGCTACTTGTCAACTACTTGCCATTGACATGTCATGTGCCTGCGACATGACACCTTTATTTATAAGGCATATGGTAGCATATTGTAAAAGGAACATTTTCGTTATCATGTAGAAACATGGAAAAGTCAAAAGAATAATAGAGGATGTTCCACAACAATGTAGAAATATGGTAGATAACACATCTACATTTGTATAGTTGCATACACCAGTAGAGCTATGGCAAGGCTCAAAGGGCCATGGGCCACCCTGGGCCGTATCAAAAAGGAGTTTTACATAAAGCTAATCCCACAATAATGCATTGGTTTTTAATTTGGTAGCGCTATTTGCACTATCCGGTCCGCCCAACATTTTTTGGGTAGCTCCGCCACTGGTTGCATATAACGTTGTTGGGCTCGAATATATGTGCATTAAACATCCCTAAAGATGTTTTGATTGGGGACACTTTTAGAGAAAAGAAGAGTCAAAGATGTTTTAATGTTACTAAAAGTGAGCCAGATCGATTTTGCTTGCATTGTGTTTCGGTTTTTGTTTCATTGTGTTCCATCCAATACACATTATCTTGGACACATATAGCATACTGCAATTATTTTTGTTATTTACACCAAATCATTATAAGAACTTCACATCAGCATGTTTCATGTTAGTTTCTATCCAATTATTTGTAAGCCAGAACATGTTTTGATGACATTATCTTTTATTAATGTTTATTGAAGATGTAAGATGTAACATAAGCATTTTTCATGGAATTGATAACCAGATGTACTAAGAAAATAAATAAAGTCAAATCAGTAAAGCAATATGGCATAGGTTGATTGTCATGTCTAGTTTATCTTGATGAACACAAGTGTTATGTACTATTTATGATTGGCATATAGGAAGTTGCAACAAACTTACTACCCCCAAAAAATATTATTAGTAATTATGAGTTTCATTTATTTCTTATATAACAATGTTACTGGAGCCTATGTTATTAAGATAATGGGGACCGAGATATAATTATTGCTAAGTCACAACTAAGATCATTTGATTTAAACACAAGCTCTGTGCAAGCACAAAAAGAACAATATCCCACAAGAAAGAACAGTAAGAACTTACTACCGACCAAGAAATAAATATTTTTGAATAGTCAACCGAGCCACAATACCTTGACAAATGTTAGACATTTGTTTTGCAAAATTTGAGTGGAAAATTGTAAGTTCACATCAAGTCCTCCATTCCGTAAGGTTGTCACTCTCTTATTTAAATCCAGTTATCTGACATGTATGTTAGAAAATAATGTTTAACGTGCTACCAAAGTTATGATTCTTTGTAAGTTCAACCCTCCACAATGAGTCAACTCTTGTATTTTGTTATATTCTCTCCATATTATCATCCTCCATAAAATTATATACGTGGCGGGACTAAAAGGGTCCTATGATCCAGCCACGTATCACACATATGTTTCATTTTTCTGTTGTTATGTATATATGATGAGAAGTTGAAGATCGACCATTTTAACATTCCATAGACATTCGGCAAAAGCATGCATCCACATTTATGCCTAGTATTTTATTTGTCATAGGAATAATAGTTTTGAAGTATGGAACTGTTGTTATGTTTCTATCACTTTTAAATTAGTGGGGTCAAAGAATGTATTGTTATGTGTTTTCTCTAGAAACACATAAAGCAACCCGACCAAAAAATCAAGACAAGGGAAACAAGTAGTCTTTCGACCAATGTAAACTAGAAAATGTTCAACAACCTAGCTTAACAAAAAAAGTGTTAGCTAGTTCCATTTTGGAAAATCATTCATATTTCACCTGGCAAACAAAGGTACACCTTCATTTCTAACATAATTGATGACTTGTTAAGAAATATACTAGGTTCCACAGAAATTTTGAAAAATCAATAAAACGTGAAGCAGTGTGGCAGATAACACATTTGATTCCATATAGTTGTATAATAGTGCTAACAGTGTTGGCCTCAAATATATGTGGCCCAAATTTTATTAAAAAGAAAGTTATTCAATTTGGTGTGCGACAAGATTTGACACTAAACATGTCTAGGATATGTTGTATTCATACCACTTGCGGATGAATAGAAACGAAAGATGCACAAACGATATATTGAGTCATGTCCACTTTTTCTTTCATTCTATTTCATACAGCACACATTAAGGCCTCCTTTTATTTATAGGAATCCTATAGGATAATATTGCTAAAGGAAAATTCCTATTGAGCTATTTGGTTCATATGTGTGGATTCCTATTCCTATGTAGGATTGCTTCATGTCTTTTGGATTTCAAAGGAATTATTTTAGCTCGGACCCAATGGAAACATTCGTATCCCATGAACCAAGTGACATATATTTTCTTATAGGAACTCTGATGACTTTCCTATTCCCATGATTTTTCTATCTTATGGACCGGATGAGGCCTACCTCTTAAAATAGCAAGTTGCATTTGGTTTAGGTTACCCCTTTGTAGGATTGGTAAGTATGTATAGAGGGAAGTGGTCGAATAGACTACTAAGGAAAATAATGGAATATGTTCCCAAGTTTTAATTTCTTGGCAGATTTTAGGCTTTTCTAGCAATCTATAGAGCACCATATACATGCAAGTCTAGAATATAGGCAGTGGAAAGTAAAGACATGCAAGTACAAAGTAAGAGAGGCAGAGTTGTGAAAATCGCAAGCGCAATTGGCTTGTTGAAGATTTTTCCCGTGGTTTGGATAATTGACGCCATCTTACATGCACGTTGATGGAGGCTTTTGTCCAGGAAGGATCTAAGATCACAAGGATTTCGGTTGCAAAATTCCACAAAGGAATAATGTCCATGAAGGACATGCCCATGAAGGCTCCACGAATTAGCAACCAAACTATTCCACCATGGCTTATGCCCACGAAGTACTAGCCTCACCAGGGTAGACCTTCGCGAAGTACGCGGTCTCTAAACCCATACAAACTTTTTTGGGTTCTTCACAAAGTTGAAGACTCCCAAGCAACACATAGCCGATCCAGGAGGTGCACACCCTCCCAAAGTAACAAGATAGAGGTTGTTGACAATAAATCCCTTGTTGATGCGCTTCAAAAGATAATCTACTCAACACTCAAACATGTTCAAGATTTAGCTATGGATTTGGAGAAGTAGGAGTGGAAACAAAGAGGGGGTTTTATATCAAAGGGTTTGATTGGATGGTCGGAGTAGAAAGTACTTTGAAACCAACACAAGGAGGTGGCGTTCTTTCTCAGAACAAATGATGGAAGTGGAGTTTGCTTCGAGATGAGCTAGTAGGATAGCTAGGGGTATATATAAACCGGGCCAAGAATCTGACCATTACTCACCTTTTTGCACAACTCAGAGACTCCGATTGGTGTTGCTCGATGGCTCAGAAGTGAAAAGTTTCATATGCATCGATAGGTTTGAATGGAAATCAATCAGTGGTTCTGAAGTGAGTACCTCAGTGGTGGTACACTCATTGTCAGCACTTCAAAAGTTTCAACTAGAATGGCTCAGAATTTCTGACGTGACAATAGAAGGTTTATGAGGTTTCTTCGGTGGCTCTGAATGGGATGCTTGAGGCGTCGATTGAAATAGGGTTTGGAACAACGACTATATCTGGATGGTATGGTGGTTTCGAGTGGAAGTGCTTTGGCATCATCGAGTTGCATGTCATTAGGAGATATAGTCGAAAACTTGAAGGAGTTTGATCTCTAAGCACATGGAGCAAAAGGCTCACAAGTCCTCATCCCATTTTGATAGTATCGTCATGCCTATATACTCAATGCGATATTGGATCACGGAAAAAAGAAGAATCCTTTGGCTTGTCCAACAATTGTCTTTAAGCATTTTTAGTGATCACCTTCCATTCCAACGCTATTCCTGTTGTTTTCTGAAATACTCCCTTCGTTCCTAAATATAAGTTTTTTTAGACATTTCAAATGGACTACAACATACGGATGTATGTAGACATATTTTAGAGTATAGATTCATTTATTTTGCTCCATATGTAGTCACTTGTTAAAATCTATAAAAAGACTTATATTTTGGAACGGATGAAGTATACTTTAAACTAGCATTAGTTCTTTGAGATATCTTGATATAAATTACCAAAATTCCCCTTGGGGATTAGATGCACTTTCACCCTTTTTACTAGAACATGCATAAAACCCAGTATTGGGAGTGTTTAATGTTTTACATTGCTATGAAATTGTTCTATAGTGCCAGAATAGTATGCATGTGTCCTTTTTCACTTTTATTTGATGAAGCTATAGAATAGAACATAGGGACTTTTCATGAGCTAGACACCATAAATATGGCACCACACCATAAAGCAAAAAAATGATCAGGCCACTTGTTACTATCTCTTTTGTCTCGACCCACATAAATGTTACTATTTCTGGCTCATATAAATGTTACTATTTCTGGTCCACAAAAATAGCAATTGCGACAAACTTACAAAAAATAGCATATTTCCTTCACTTGTGATGTGGCAATCATTTGGGAGCCTAGATTATCAAATAACATTTGATCAAATATTCAAGCTACCAAGAAAGAATTGTTCTTAACCATCCAATCCAACTACGAGATTGAGCTATAGTCACTCAGTAAAATAACATATTTGCATTGGAAAATTTGAGCGGAGACATAGTATTTTTAAGACCGCATCAAATTTGGATAGTTACATATCAAGTTCAATTTCTTAGGTCTGGTTCTTTGGGGACGGCTTATGAAATAAGCTTGCAAGGGCCGCTTAGTACTTTAGAAGCCACCAAAAGAATTGGGCCTTAGTCCAGTACTCTTGCGTTTAAATCTTATTAATTGTTATCCCAAATACATGTTAGAAAAATGTGTTTACATCCGACCCTCTACGACGGGTCAACTCCATTAATCTTCATTTTCCCTATCACTTTCATATTGTCATTGTCGATAATATATGTGACATGACACGGCCAAAAGTGCACCTTGTTCAAAGGAGGCCGAAACCCCCCAGGATCGAGCGGCCAGGAGCGGGCCACGTCCCCTCGCCCCGGCCGCGACCCATCCGGGCCGTCCGTTGCACCGCGCGACACGGACGACTATGCGGCCACAGGCCCCGGCTCGACACACGGATCGACACATCACACGGCGCCACAGTGAAGTTGTTGTTCACCGCACCCCAATCTGTGACCACCACGCCACGCCATGATCACCACCACCGGCTAGCTGCTGATCGAGCTCCCCGCCCCTAGATTCCCAGCGCCTCCTCCCCATTCCTCTCTCTCTCTAGCCTCTTCTTGTGGTGTTTGTGCGGCGCACGCATGCCGCTGCTGCCGCGCACACGGCCCCAACAGTGAGAGGGGGGGCTGGGCAGGGGAGGGACGCCGCCTGCGACTGCAAAGCTGTCATCTTCTGCCCCCGGGCCTCGCCTCGCCCCTAATAACAGTGGAGATTCCCGCCTCCCCGCCCCCAATTATGGATACCCGCGCGGGGAGGAGAAGAAGATAGGAGGGGAGGACGAGGCGCGAGGCCGCGGCCATTGCTCCGGCTCCAGGTGAGCGGCTCCGACCCCTCCCTCCCTCCCCTGCCCGGAGTCCTACCCGAAGGCCGGATGGCCGGATCTTTCGCTGGCCCCCGGGGCGGCAGGATCTTTGCGCCGTCTTCCTCGATTTGCCCGGTTTCTTTTTCTGTCCCTCGTATCCCTTTTTCCTCGCGGCCCGTGGTTTCCATTCCTAGGCGGGGCTGCTTGTCCCTCTGGTGGTTGGATTGCCAATCTGGTAATACCAGGTTGTTGCTCCCTACCAGTGCCATGGGAATTTCCTGATGCCTGCACAGCAACAGCTTCAGGTGTTCCTCTTCTTATTTCCTTCCGCCTCCCTTGCGGGCCGCGCTTCCGGGGCCAAATGCCACGGAAAGCTTAGCAGCTCGGCCTCCCAAGACTCATCACCAGGGGACTTCCGTTGCCGCTCTGTTCCTCCTACAAGCAACCAGCACCAATCCAGCTCGCGTGCCTTCAGCTTCAGGTTAAAGTTGCATTGCTCCAGCAAAACCGATTTCAGGCCTGCTATTGGCTGGAACAAGGAGAGAGCGCTTGCTGTTTGTTCCCCCCGATTTCTGGTCGGCGGGTTGCTTCTGATTTTGATTATGCCTTTTCTCTTTCAACAAAGTGCACGATGCCTTTGCCAAACTTCACCCGCGGTGCCGCCTGCTGAATTTGCGTCTAGGCCCTACCCTTTTTGCGCCGGTATTTTTGTTATCATCACAAGTAGTTGTGATGTGGATTTATGCCCATTCCCGCTGTTTAAAGGCAGAATTTGTGCCATGCCTTTCGCGAACAAACGGATGGAGACTTCCTTCGCCCTCTGGCTTTTGCAGATTCCACCATCTTATGATATTGCCTGCTTGGTTCTGCGGCGGATGCGCAGCAAGAATATACACATATATAGTGGGTCATATTCGTCGTACAGAGGATTCCTCTTATGATATTACCAGCTTTTGTTTGCGTGGTTGCAATCTTGCAAGAACCTATTCCCCGAGAATATCAGGCTATTCCACCAGCACTTGTTTATTCTCTTGTGTATAATAATAACCTGGATGCTCTTAGTTTCAGCATATATTTCCCGGTCCGATGCAAGTTATAGAGCGCAAACACATTTGCTAGATTTGTCCAGTGTCTCCTGACATTTTTACCTTGAAAGATTATGTTCTCAGACTTGTTTGTTCTCATTTTTAGGGCCATAGCTTCTCCTGTCCATCACATCTGTCAACTGTTCGGCACAATGAGGCCTTCAGATGACAGGATGCAGCTCTCAGGTTTGACGCAGTCGGAAGAGTCATCGCTTGACGTGGAGGGGCATTGCTCTCACCACGAGGCATTTCCTTGTTCTCCATCGATGCAACCAGTTGCTTCTGGGTGCGTGCACACAGAAAATAGCGCGGCATACTTCTTATGGCCGACTTCAAACCTGCAGCATTGTGCGGCGGAGGGACGGGCAAACTACTTTGGGAACCTCCAGAAAGGATTGCTGCCGATACTCCCTGGAAAGTTGCCCAAGGGTCAGCAAGCAAATAGCTTGCTCGACTTGATGACCATAAGAGCTTTCCACAGCAAGATATTGAAGCGTTTCAGTCTCGGAACCGCAGTGGGCTTCCGCATAACAAAAGGGGTTCTCACAGAAACCCCCGCCATTCTTGTCTTCGTTGCTCGAAAGGTTCACAAGAAATGGCTTAATCCGAACCAATGCCTTCCTGCGATTCTTGCGGTACGAGAACCTCATTTTATCTCTTGTCTTATATTATTGGACAGGCTTGTTTTCAGACTTGGGAGTCGTTTTTGTCGTCGACTAATATCTTTCACTTGTCTGGATGATTACAGGGTCCAGGAGGTGTTTGGTGTGATGTCGATGTCGTAGAATTTTCATACTATGGTGCACCGGCTCAAACACCTAAAGAACAGATGTTTAGTGAGCTTGTTAATAAGCTGTGTGGCAGTGACGAATATATTGGTTCAGGCTCTCAGGTTCATACATCTATGCTCTTATCTGTATTGGTTTGCATTGCCTAGATATCATCTTCTTTAAGCAGTGAATGCTGCCATGTGTATAAATTGGATTGAGCACAGACATGCACTGCTAGTTATTCTCTCTATCTTGCCAGTGGGCCGTTCAAATTTTGTCAGGATTCTTTGGACAAAGTGAATAAAATTGCAGTGACGATAAGGTTATGACACGGGCTGATAGTTACTACTCCCTCCGTTCATTTTTATAAGTCGTTTCAAACAACTGAAATTGAGCTGTTTTGCAAGCTGTCTGAAATGTATACAATTCCTTATAAAAGTGAACAGAGGGAGTATGTCAGTTCGCACTGTTATGCATAACAAAGAGCGACTAGAAGTCCTGCCAGTGCTAACTTTGTTCTTGTTTAGTTTAAGTAAATCTTTGTTCGTTTTTCTTGTGGTGGTCTCTAGAGCGCCAACTGGATGTAACTTGAGTTATCCCATCGTGAACTGATCAGCAATCAGAAGTAACTTTCTCGCCGGTAGTCTCTAGAGCGTTGTGTCATTTAATGACTAGAATGGTCTAAGTTATCATATGCAGCTTAACAATTGGGCCCCTGCATAAATCTAGTCACCACTCGTCTTTAAAACTCACGTACTATTTTGAATGACAGTTTTTTTTTCCAAAACATAACTGAATTATATACTCCAGAAGTTAGAGCAGCATATAGGGCATTGAATGATTCAATAGGGCATGCTTCTCATTTCCTGCTGAGAGTTCTCCATACGCTGTTTTACTGTCTCAGGTTGCAAGCCAGGATACGTTTGGAACTTTGGGTGCAATTGTGAAACGACGCACCAACAACAAGCAAGTTGGTTTCCTCACGAACCGACATGTTGCAGTTGATTTGGACTATCCTAACCAGAAGATGTTTCACCCGTTGCCGCCGAATCTTGGGCCTGGTGTTTATCTTGGGGCTGTCGAGAGGGCAACATCTTTCATCACAGATGATGTTTGGTATGGAATTTATGCTGGAACAAACCCAGGTAGAGCAGCTACAAGTTATCTGGTTGATATAGGGAATTCATGTATTATTCACAGAATTGAACTTCAAAGTATATGTTATAGAGAAATGCCTAGTTAATGTTTCATCTATTTAAACACAATGTCTTCAATTCATAAAATGAATAAATTAATGCATTCCACGAACACAAAGATAAGTTTGTGAAGCAGGACTTGTCTTTCTGATTGTACCAGTTTTTGTCAGTCAGTTCAACAGCAACTTTTGCTTTAGACTACATAGGAACAAAACAATATCTGTTTACGGGACAAAAAAAACTTAGTTTATGTTTTATATATGTAAATTTATAAACTTATAAGCTTCTCCTTCTGTTTAGTGCAGTTTTATATGATGCATATGTGCTGTTCTAATCCCCAAACATATATGCTGCCCCTCTGTGGATCTGCAGAGACATTTGTACGAGCTGACGGTGCATTCATCCCATTTGCTGATGACTTTGACATTTCCACAGTCACAACTATAGTTAGGGAAGTCGGTGAGATTGGGGATGTTAAGATTATAGATCTGCAGTGTCCTATCAAGAGCCTCATCGGGAGGCAAGTTTGCAAAGTCGGCAGAAGCTCTGGTCACACAACTGGGACTGTGATGGCATATGCCCTTGAGTACAATGATGAGAAAGGAATATGCTTCTTCACTGACCTCCTCGTCGTTGGTGAGAACCGCCAAACATTTGATTTGGAGGGTGACAGCGGAAGCCTTATTATCCTGACCAGCCAGGATGGGGAGAAGCCACGTCCTATTGGGATAATATGGGGTGGCACAGCAAACCGTGGGAGGATAAAGCTCACAAGTGAGTATGGCCCTGAAAACTGGACCACAGGGGTTGATCTTGGCCGCCTTCTTGATCGTCTAGAACTTGATCTTATAATAAACGACGAATCGCTCAAAGGTGAGTACCGCAACAGTTTCCTTCATGTTCCAGTGTTCTCCTGGAGTATCATGTTATTGGCATTTCATACTTGAATGTTGAATTACGTTTGCTCCAATGGTACAAGGCTGACGTAATTCATGTATAATAAAGATGCTGTGCAGGAGCAAAGAAAAGCCTTTGTGGCTGCAATTAACTCTGCTATTGGGGAGTCCTCTGCGGTGACTGTTACTGCCCCAGAAGCCACCCCGGCAGAGAAGGTTGAAGAGATCTTTGAGCCTCTTGGGATCCAAATTCAGCAGCTGCCTCGTCATGACCTGGCAAGCGCCACAACCGAAGGGGAGGGCGCAGCCAACACACCCTCCGACATGGAAGAGCGTCAGTTCATCTCGAACTTCGTTGGCATGTCTCCCGTGCGCCGTGACCACGATGCTCGGAGGAGCATCGCCAACCTGAACAACCCGTCAGAGGAAGAGCTCGCCATGTCGCTGCACCTAGGCGACCGGGAGCCCAAGCGGCTCCGTCTGGACCCGGAGTCCAGCCTGGACCTTGAAAAACAGCCTCATCCGGACCCGGAACCGAGCCTGGACCTGGAGGAGCGACCTCGTCCAGACCCAGAAATGATGAGCCTAGACCTGGAGAAGCAGCCTCGTCCGGACCCGGAACCGGGCCTGGACCTGGAGAAGCAGCCTCGCTCGGACCCGGAACCGGGCCTGGACCTGGAGAAGCGCCTTCCAGCCGACCCGGAGCCGAGCATAGACCTGGAGAAATGAAGCGCTGATCCGAATGACATTTCTGGGATGAGCCTGCCCTGTGGACGATCAAAGCGAGTAGATGGAAGAACCCCTGCGGTTCAGCAAACTGAACCTGCAATGTTAGTTTATGTTAACTGCTACTATTGGCTTCGCAGGAAGCATATCGTATCATGTCATGTACTACTATGGCACTTGATTCAGCCCTTGTAGGATGTTGTTGGGTGGTATAGCCCTGCAGTTTTGCTGTGCTCATAAGATTTGATATACAGAATGCTGAATCTGAATCTCTTTTCTTGGAGAAGACAATGTGCCGGGACAGATGAGACTCTGGTTCACCCCTTGTAGGATGTTGCTAGATGATTGATCTTTCTATTGTGCTAATTATCATTAAATCTTAAGATGTACTCCTGTTCACTCGTTACTCAGATTTCTTTGATAAAAATTCTATTAAATTCAAAATAGTTTCATGATATGTACTTTTATATTATTTTGTTAGATGTTGGATTGTAGCACTGCAGTTTTGCTGTTCCCGTAAAATTTGACGGTATACATAATGCTGGATCTGAATCTCTTCTATTGGGAAAGAATGTAATAGGATTGACATGAGAACCTGGGATGATTGATCTTATAATTATTACTGAATCTTAGATGTGTTACCCCTAGTCTTAAAAGGACATGGAAGCCACTTTCGAGGTCGAAAGAATCCCCAATTGTAAGTTTGACCGTTAACTTATATACTATAGTAAGATAGTTTAGATTCTTATTGACATTTTTTGGGACAAATTTAAGCATATGACATTGAAAGATCCAATGAGAATATTTGAAAAAATGCTGTTCAAAATTGTAAATGTCCGACTGAAGCTATTGAAAGAAGTTTGGAATCTTCCACTCTTATTTTTGCGAATAGTTTGTCTAATTCACATCTAGATGTTTTTTAAGGATGTCACATCTAAACTCACACAAATAGATAATACAGCACCAAGAAGTAAAAAAAAATAAGGACAAAAAAAATAGACCACAAACAAAATGGACATCAGCTTAGATGTGACACTGTCCTAGACAGACCCTTTTGCAAAATCTGGACAAATGTCACTAGCTCCAAAATCAATTAGACTAACCTCCGTTCAAGAATACACTAACAAAGACAGTCAAATACGAAAATGCTGAATGGAGCTCTGCATCCATAGAGACTGAATTTGAAATGATCAAAATTCATACATGTATGTTTTTTTTGAAAAAATACACATATTCTTAGAGATATAATGTACAACCGTGTAATTTTTTAAGATGAAATATGTTACACAAAAGAAAAAATATCTATAGCTTTTTAGTATATGCAATATTCATCCTCAAAGTCCATGTTTTTTTTGCACAGCTTGCATTTCAAGGCATTTCATACACATCACATCCTTCTATACATGTACAACTTTTTTCAGTTTTCTTTTTAACTGAGAAGTTTGAACTTTGATTTTTCAAAAATTCCGGTCTCAACGAAGGCCGGGCTCCGAAACGCCCTACTCAGTCAAACATGTCTATCTTTTTCTCTTACTAAAAACCTTGTCTATCTTTGACTATTTATATATACATATATTAAAAAATACGAATAGTCGTGCGTTCAGAAGCCTCCTCTGGACACCGACACGTGGGGTCAAAGAGAGCGTGCGCAGTACTGCTGTCTATGTTCTCGCGAGTCCCTGCATCGTTCCGTACAAAAAATACAACTCCCCGAAGCCCGAGCCGTCGTACCACACCGCACGGCCCTACATCCCACGGACAGCCGGGGCCAGCAAGGGTCGGGTACCCCTGTCAGTGAAATAGCAGGGCGCCCGGGTAAGCAAAGCACGAGGAGGAAGCGTTAAACCGTGGCTTACTTCCCGTCCGTTCGCTGTTTTTTTTCTCCCCGGGCGACTGGCGTACGGAACGGGATTGCGAAACCCTCACGCCTCCGGAATCCCCACCCCCGTCCAAACCCGGGCAAAACCATATACTCCAGCCACCGCGGAGCAGATTCCCCGCCATCCGCCGACGACACGCCACGCCACGCCACCCCCGTGCCGCTCCGATTCGAGCTTGCCGGAGCCCGGTTCGGCCGGAAGCCTCGCCCTCTCATGCTGGCCTCGCGGCTGGGGGCTTGAGCGTGCTTACTTAGGGCGGGATTTGGGCGGCGGGGAAGCAAGGATGTCGGTGCTGGAGGATCTGATCCGGGCGATCGAGCTGTGGCTGCGGATCGCCAAGGAGCAGGTGCCGCTGGTCGACCCCAGCCTCGACCCGGTGCTGCTCGTGCCCGGCATCGGCGGCTCTATTCTCGAGGCCGTGGACGAGGCCGGGAACAAGGAGAGGGTCTGGGTGCGCATCCTCGCCGCCGACCACGAGTGCCGCGAGAAGCTCTGGGCGCAGTTCGATGCCTCCACGGGTATGTGCAGAGCACCTCTTACTTCCTTGTCTCTGTCTGTCACCTGCTGAATGAGTTAATAGATTGCTGAATTGCTCGAGAACGTTATATGAGCTTGATTGTTTTACATGCTTATCTAAAGTAAGCAAACAATGAAGGGTAAACTGTTTTGTGTGCTGGAACGCTTTGCTTGTGTGATGATTAGAAGGCAAGTATCTGGAAATTGATGCAGCTTGTGTGGTTTGGTAGACACTTGCAATATCGGCATACTCTATCTGAATTAATGTTTTCGTTACGTTTGGATTAGTTATCTGAGCAGCTCGTAGGTATTAGACATACAGTGACTTTCATTGAAAAACTGCCGACTCGTAAGGCTTGTTCCTTCTTGTTGCATGTTATCTAGTGCTGATTCAGCAGAGCATTTCCTTTCGTCATGTCATTTGATGCCAAACTACTGTAATGGAGCAGGCAAAACTGTTTCCGTGGATGAGAAAATACACATCACTGTCCCTGAGGATAGGTATGGATTGTACGCCATCGACACATTGGACCCAGACCTGGTAACAAACTTATTTCACTTTTGTTTTTTCTGAATGAAGATTTACCTTTACTTTTCATTTACTTATGTGGTCTCAGGCAGTCAGAACAATAGATCATTGTACAACTATATGTATCATCTGATGGTTTTACCTTAGTCCTGTCCAACTCTATTAGCAGTAGCAAATCAGTTACTGCAGCAGATATCCGATATGCGCCACTCATATACTTCTAAAAATTTGCAGATTATTGGTGATGACAGTGTTTACTACTATCATGACATGATAGTGCAAATGATTAAATGGGGATATCAAGAAGGCAAAACTCTGTTTGGATTTGGTTATGATTTCCGCCAAAGTAACAGGTAAATTCCGCATCTGTATCCCTGTTTTGTATATGTCATCCCGTGTACAGCTGTATATGTTTTTTTTTTGGCCAAAAGTCATGCTATTTGGCGGCCATGCTAGTAGGTGTATAGAACACAATCTTTACGGGGTTGCTTTTTCTTTCAGATAATGTCAGTTTATTCAGTTCCTCCCTTATTTTGATACCTCTTCTTCTCTGCAGGCTTTCGGAAACACTTGACAAATTTTCTAAAAAGCTAGAGTCAGTATACACAGCTTCAGGAGAGAAAAAGATCAATCTAATAACACATTCAATGGGGGGATTGCTTGTTAAATGCTTCATGTCTCTTCATGGTGATGTGAGTACTTCTCCGGTTCTCCTTATATTTTGGGCCTCTGATGAAGTTTGTCATGCTTCGTGCCATGCTTAGATAATGTGGTTTTGTTTCAACAGGTCTTTGAAAAATATGTGAAGAGTTGGGTTGCAATTGCTGCACCATTTCAAGGTTTGAGTTGATTGAGTGTCTAAATTCTCAGGCTCTCTTGTTTCCACATTAATTAAACTTGAAATATCTATTGAATGTTCTCAGTTGCTACGGTGGAAGCTTGATACCTGTATCATTTTTCATGGAATACCTGCCAATTGTGCAACCATTGGTTGAATGCCAACGAAAAATATTCCAAGGGATACTAATTTTAACTGCGATTGCCTTTGAATCTTGAGCTGGAAGTAACTTGCTGCTGCATGACAGGTGCGCCTGGGTACATAAATAGTGGTCTGCTGAATGGGATGTCTTTTGTGGAAGGATGGCAATCAAAATTCTTCATTTCCAAATGGACTATGCAGCAATTGGTATGCTTTGATAGCCTATCCATCTGTCTCATTGAATGCATGTATTCATGTAGTCACCATGATTTTTCCTTTTGAGAAAGAACTGAAAATAATTTTTGTGCTTCAGTTGATTGAATGCCCATCAATATACGAGTTGTTGGCTAGCTCAACCTACCACTGGGAAGATACACCATTGCTACAGATCTGGAGAGAGAGCTCAGATGAGAATGGTAAGAAAAGTGCCATTCTGGAGTCGTATGAACCAGATGAAGCAATAAAGATGATTCAAAAAGCTCTTTCCAAGCATGAGGTGAATCTTTTGCACTTCAAAAATTTTTAACCACTATTGATGCTTAGATTCCTGACAATGAAATTATCATTGCAGATTATCGCTGATGGAAATCACATTCCTCTGCCCCTTAATGAGGATATATTAATATGGGCAAAGGAAACTCAAGATATCTTATCCCAGGCAAAGCTTCCAAAATCAGTGAAGTTCTACAATATTTACGGGATTGATTATGACACTGCTCATACTGTTTGGTAATTTACTATCTTTTCTACTTCTGGTTTTAATTCTAGTTTTAGCTCTTTTCATGTGCCAGTTAAAATTTTGATTGGTTCCACTGAAGTTTGGTTGACTGATGGATTAGTTGGGTTTTATAAATTTCTCAAGAAATAAGAACTGACTGGATGTTGTCTGCCTTAGCATGTTCTGGGGTTAATAGTGCTTAGTAAAATGAGTTCTGAACTTTTTCCAAAAGAGGCTGTCCTTTCTCTTGCTATGTTTGTTCAAATGTGACCTGTTTCAGAAGATATGTTGCCTTTTGTATGAAGCAAGTCTTATAACCTAAAGTTGTGTAATGTGTATGCCAAGTTAGTAATACCCTTCTCTTTGCAGCTATGGGAGCAAACGGCACCCTATTTCAAATCTTAGTCACCTCTTATATACTCAGGTTAGTTCATTTGGTAAATGTTGTGTTTTGTCTATACCAAATTTCGGGATTCTTGGAGCACCAAGTAGCCCCCATTTGATTTGTCTGAACTATGTGTTATTTCAGGGTAAATACATCTGTGTCGATGGTGATGGATCCGTTCCCGCAGAATCAGCAAAGGTGTGATAATCTTCTTGCCCTTCTTTTTACTCACTGAGCATATGAAGGAAATATGCACCGTGGAAAATGGGCGTAATCATCCTTTCTTTTGTCAGGCGGACGGCCTTGATGCAGTGGCGAGAATTGGGGTTGCTGCTGACCACCGAGGCATCGTCTGCGACCACCGCGTGTTCCGCATAGTCCAGCACTGGCTGCACGCGGGTGAACCTGACCCGTTCTACGACCCGCTCAACGACTATGTTGTCATCCCAACCATCTTCGAGGTCGAGAAGCACCACGAGAAATGCGGGGACGTGACGTCAGTCAGGGAGGACTGGGAGATCATCTCCCACACCGACGGCGACGAGGCCAAAAGGCCGCCCGAGCTCCCCGCCATGGTCGGCGCGTTGTCTGCGTCTCGCGAGGGTAAGGATGGCCTGCTGGACGAGGCGCAGGCCACCGTGGTGGTCCACCCGGAGAGCGGAGGCCGGCAGCATGTGGAAGTCAGGGCTGTCGGAGTCAGCCACGGTGGCTAGCTACGGGCTCATACTATATTTATATACATAACTCATAAGTAGCTAGGCCGATTGTACATACTGTAAACCGTTGATGCACATAAGATGTGGACAGGTAGGGAATATGTCTCTGTAAATACATAACTTAAGCAGTGCTTGTAAATATCTGAACTTGGAAGCACAAGGTGCACTGGCTATGAGCACGAAGGAGGAAGGGAATAATCAGAGTGGATTACCAGGTTGTCACCTCGACAGTGTCTATCTGTTGGTTTGAAATGCTACTGGTAGTATACTCGTATTTCTTTTTGTTTAAGTCCAAGCCATAGGATCCGGCCACCTGTCCTGTGTTGCTACAGATTTAGTAATATGGACAGGTGGGAGTAGCTTTTCCGTATTAGTTTGGTTATTATTATTATTAGTGCTACTGTAATACTACAGCTCACGGCATTGCTGAAGCTGTAAGTATCGAATATTTCCAAAATAGCACGCATTTATTATATTTGCCGTTTCTACCTATGGACAAACAAAAGAGGTGTCTGACATTTGGCACCCTTGGCATTGCCGTAGGTTGCTTTGGAACATCCGGGGAACAGCAATTTTTTGTTTCATCTCTGATCGCAATGGCAAAAACTCAACTGGAGAATGTACTGGATGCTGAAAATAACTTGACATATCCAATTCATGGCCAACAAATTACAGGGAGGGGTTCCGCTAAGAAAGAAGCAACAAAGCAAATCGACTGATTGGTATGGTAACTGAGCGACATGGTGATTACAGAATTAAGCCAAATCCAAGATGTGCCAAGGAAACGACGATCCGATCGATGGCGAGCAGCTGCATGTGGATCATCATCCTGTGCAACATCGATCAGAGGCACATGTCGAGCAGGCAGCAGCAGCAGATTGCGGCACAGCTGCACGCAGATCAGAACAAACAAAACATGCAGAGGGATCAGACGGACAGTTACTAATACGGGTAATGGAGTTAGGTATGCATGCAGGCATGATGCACGACGCAAGTACGTGTCGTGTTAGACGAGTGGTCTGTGAATTACCATCCTTTCCAGAAGCCGTCGCTGCCGCGGCTCTGCGCCTCCGGCGGCGGCGGCGGCGGGGCCTGCTGCTGCTGGGGCGGCGGGTAGTAGTTGGCGGCGACGGGCGGCGGCGCGCCGTACGCCTGCTGCTGCGGCGGCGGGTACGCGCCGCCGTCCTTGGGCTGGTAGTAGTCGGCGGCGACGGGCGGCGGCGCGCCGTACGCCGGCGGCGGGTATGCCTGCTGCTGCTGCTGCGGCTGCTCCTGGCCCGAAGGAGGGTAGCCGTAACCGTTGCCCGGCGGCGGGTACGCCTGCTGCTGGCCCGGCGGAGGGTACGCGGTGCCCGGCGGCGGGTAGCTCATGGTGTCTCTCTTCCTCGATCGATGCCACCCACGAAATACTTGGCAACACTACACTGCGCGCTGATCTGAACTTTGTGAGATGTGTTCTTCCGCCGGAGCCCTGCGCTTTATATAATCCTATGTGCCGCGAGGCATATGCTGCCAGTGGAGTGCTGCCGGATTAATTAGGATTGTTTGGACGCGTAATCCAAAGCTGGCACTCATTTACTCGGTACTATACAAATCAGGGGGGCGCCGGCCGGTCGCATCTGCGTGATTAATCGCGTCACGTATACTAGACGGCTGCTACTTTGGTTCCTCCTCGTCGTTGTCCAGAACAAGAAACCGCTTCCCTCCCTCCTCCTAATTTCAGACTTCTGAACGCGCGCGCTTCTGTTTTCAAAGCAACTCTTGGAAATATTCTAGGCGTGGCGTGAGAATTTTTCAAAGCCTCTAAGGACCCGTTTGGCCGGAGCGGGACACGATTCCCGGCCGCGTCCTTCGGCCCAACAGCGTCGGCTTGTGCAGAGTATGCGGGTGTCTTGGAGTGTGGTGTGCATATGGCGACTTGTGGCGGCACTCTTCTTCTTCTTCAATCACGCTGGACGAAGAGGACAACATCAGGATCTAGCGGATTTGGAGATGATCCCCGGTCAACATGCCATCAGAACAAAATTGAGATTCTTAATAGCGTAATAAACATGTTAATTATACCTTTCCACGTGGTTTGACTTTGACTTGACTCTATTTATTAGGATTCATGTGTTTTTCCTATTCATTTGAACCAAATACCCAATTTTGCGAAATTCCATGTTTCTCAATCCTCTGTTTTACACATACACTTTTATAATTTTTTTTGTTTTTTTTCTTTCCTGCATTTTTTAATTTTGTGAACCAATGGAGGCTTGGATCTACAAATTTACGTGCACTCTTCCCCCAACCCTCCCTTTTCTCCACACCGGGCCTCTCAGATTTTCACGATGAACCAATCACGTCATCATGTTAATCAAATTCGCGATTCTTTTTCCATAGGTATGGGATTACTTGTGTGAAATAGGAAAACCGATGTA
Organism: Triticum aestivum; assembly: GCF_018294505.1. Classification (NCBI taxonomy): domain Eukaryota; kingdom Viridiplantae; phylum Streptophyta; class Magnoliopsida; order Poales; family Poaceae; genus Triticum; species Triticum aestivum. The sequence goes on along the minus strand of NC_057797.1, from coordinate 679,969,749 downwards.
TTCCTATTATCTACTTTTCTTAATTACAGAACAAATCTTTATGCCTAATCTCATGCACGAATTACGAGGAAGCAACCAACAGTAGATACATACTACCTCTGTCCTGATTTATTAGTCCCCTTGTATTTTGGGTCAATTTTTGACCTTTGATTTAACTATCAAAAATAAGTTATACACCACAAAGATAGTATCATTGAAGCGACTTTCGAATATGGATCCAACCATATAACTTTTGTGACAAACAACTTATATTTTGTTAGTCAAATCTATGGTTAAATTTGGACATAAAATACAAAGGGGACTAATAAACCCAGACGGAGGTAGTACTTGCTTAGCTATAGCACATATTAAAGAAAAAAACCTCTTTCAAGCAAACTGCTCCACTACTAGATGTTGTGTTAAGACAATATCAGATAACATGCCTCCCAATGAAACAGGTCAGGTTTAGAGTTCTGTAATAGGTGAAGTTCAATATTTTAAGGCAGTGTCCAATATGTTCTTTTGCATGAGGACAATAATTCTTGCCATTTCCGACATTGTGTCTCCCGAGATAGCTAGCTGGTCAAATTTGACGATCCACGCATAGTTGACATTCAACACTCACCATGGCCCGCCACGGAGCAAGTTTTTTTTGTGTGAACATAACCGCCACGGAGCAAGTTAATTTGCAATCACGTATCTTAAGCCAATGCTTGGCCAAATTTTTACCCAACCGGCCAGCTCCCTAGCCTTTCCGTTGACTCAATTCACAATCTGAAAACCATCCATTTAAATTAAAAACCCCATGCAACATGTTTGTCGTGAGACAACATTTTTCATTCTAAACACGTGCATGTGGTATAAAAAATTACTGTATGCGTCAGAAAAATAACCCTTTGCAACAACTAATTGGAGAAATTGCAACATATGCAACAAGCAAATCATCGGAAGTAACACATGCAATTAAATAACAACACAAAACAATTCTGGAGCATGAACCAAATCATTCGACCAGACAATCAGAAACCTCTGAATGTCGCCTGGAATCCTGGTATACTGGTAGGGGTGGAAACGGATCGGATGCGGATCGGATAGTGCTCTTACCACTTCCATTTTCATATTTTCAAAACGAATACGAATCCGAATACGGATGTTATCAGATACGGATGCGGCTTGAATATTATTCGAATACGGATACGTATCGGATATTTTCTTGATTCGGATCGAATACGAATAATATCAACATATTGCTTAAGTAAATTAGTCAATAGCTATGTGACCTAAAATAATCAACTTGTGACATACAATAAGTCAATGATAAATAGGTTTATGAATAAATACTATTGTAATGCATAATAATTTATAAGTTTAATCATATAAAGAGTAAAATTTGACCACTTATTTGGCTTTTATGTTGGATAATTGGAATATTGGACCTAGAATTTTAAAAATTACCTCCCATAATCTTATTCGGATACGGATATATCCACTTCCATATCCATATTTGTGTCAAAATCTCCTACCATATTTTATTTTTTATTTGTTTAATAAATTCGGATACGGATAATTTCCATTTCCATTTTGGTTCGGATGCGGATGTTTCGGATACGAATAGGCATTTTCTCGAATACGAATATCGGATATTTCAGATTATCCGCTACCACTTTCCACCCCTATATACTGGTGTTGCGTGTAATTCGTAGCCAACAAAATGAAGACCACTGTCGATAACAAATTTTCTTTTTGCAGGAAAACAGCAGATAACAATATCAATGATACAGTAGAGGCCAAAACCAAGATGCAAAATTAACTAGTAATAGGAGTACAATTTATAAACTAAAACAGCGCCACTTATTTCCGAACGGAGGTAATAGTACAATTCGATGCAGTGATCTACACCGAACACCGTCATACAAATCTCGATCCGAACAGCACAAATACTACGTACGATAGAAACAAACTGTATATGAGCAGCTCCTAGTAGATGTAGATCGATCATCGTAGGATATCCTGGTGTTGGCGGTACGAACTCTTGTGTCAGCAGCACGTGTCGAGCAGACAGCAGCAGCAAATCGCAGCACAACTGCAGATGAAAACGGACCACGCAGGTTATAGAAGAAATCAAAACAGACAGCAGTGGGTAATCTTGACGATCGAGTGGCCGTACCATCCTTTCCAGAAGCCGTCGCCGCTGTCCTCCGGTTCCGGCGGCGGGGCCTGCTGCTGCTGGTAGCTGGCGGCGACAGGCGGCGGAGCGCCGTAGACTGGAGGCGGGTAGGCCTCCTGCCCCGGCGGCGGGTACGCGGTGCCCGGTGGCGGGTAGCTCATGGTCGACGCCGCGGTCGAGATCGCACAGAGAAACGCAAGACGGCAGAACTAGTGCAGTGGCGATTGCTGTACCTTGGCAGGTGCTCTCTGCTCTCGAGTTTGTGATGTTCTTCTACCGGAGCATGGCGACCCTTTATATAGTGATTGACGCCACGAGGGTACGTCGCTTAGCCGCGTAAAACTATGGCGGTTGCACACATATCCAAATTTCAAAGGGTCGCCGGTCCGGCGATCACACGGATGCATCGATTCGCGCACGGCGGCGACGGCGGGTTTCACTTACTCCGGTAACGCGGTTTTGAAAGGCGTCACTCGGAAGGAGAGACATCGGTCCACATTTGCGTGTGCTCACGCACTCCACGCCTCCACCGAACGTCGGCTAGCTAGCTGATTCCCGTTTGGATGTGTGCTGGACTGGACTCGGTTCCATCGGGTTCTGCGCCGCCGTTTCGAACTGGTCCACCGTTGAGACGAGAAGTTCCAAACGAATCGGGTTCCATAGCTGGCGAGGTTTGATTTATGTTTTGAGTTTGTAGAACTTTTCTCTGAAATTTCATACTACCTTGTGTGGCGTCAGCTACACTACTTTGTCTAAGAGCAACTCCAACGCGCCGATCCAAACGAACGCACACTTTGTCCGTTTTTCGTTTATTTGGGTCGGCCGCCCGCTTGGCGTCCGCATTGTTTTTTATTTTGGATCGGCCGTGCGTTCAACACGCGCGATCCATTTCATGTCCACGCATAAATTTAACAGGCTCGCGGTCATAGATCATGTCAGCGGCCATGCCATCACCCAATATTAATACCAGTGCCATGTCACCGGCCGGCATATAATGCCAGCTTCCAAAAAACCACCGCACAGTTCATGCTGGCGCACTTGCCAGCGGCCAGCACACATGCCAACACATAAAAATGGATGAAAATTCGACCACGCCATCTCGGCCATGGTCATGCCAGCAGACTTGTCGGCATACAAAAAAGGGATGATGCTCTCCGCCATAGATCACTCGTCGTCGAACTTGAGCATGTCGGCCTGCATCTTCTCGAACCATGCATGGTCTCTTCCTCGGCGACATGGTGTCCAGGTCCACTTTCATGATGTCCACCCCCGTCATCATTGCTAGCGAGCGTCACTTCTTCCGCCTTGGTCTTGGCATTGGCGGCCTCGATCTCGAGCATCTTGGCTTACTTCTCCGCACCGAGCTCAAGCCTCCTCCTTTGGATCTCCATGAAGGCATTTATTTGCTCTTCCTTGTCTTGCCGGCGCTTCTCCTCCCTCGTGTCCTTCTTACTAGTCATGCCCTCCACGGTTGCAAGCAAGACAATGGATGCCGCACCGTGCTTGTCCTCCTTTTTGGAGTTGGTCTTTCCCCGTAGCCGTGGCTTTTCGCCCCCCAAGTTCCTCCACGGCTTTCTTCCCCCACGCGCCATGACAACGGCATATTGCGCCTTGAACTTCTCCTCACTGTTGATGACCATCCAACAATGGGAGAGGTTGAAGGACTTGCCCTCATATTAGACCTTGAATGCCTCAAAAGCTTGGAATGCCTACAAATGAATAGCATGCAAGCATATGGGCAAATGGACATGCAAGCATAACGAATAAAAAGAGGGGTGCATGTATACCATATCTTTCATGCCAATGCCGCTCACGGGGCATGCCTTGATGCTCTCAAGGGTGGCACAAAACTTATTGCACTCTTGTTGTATCACCCTCCATCACTTCGAGAGGGACATCCACCCACGCTTGTTTTGCATTTGATACGGCACAAACTTCTTCTGTTCATGGTACTCACAATGAACACGATGTCAAAAGGTTGATGTCTTTTGTTCGCCGACCTTGGGGTCTTTCAGAATGTCCCTCCAACACTCACAAAAGAGTATGTCCTCGGACGACATGTAGGCCTTCGTTCGCTTGCTTTTGCGCTTCAGCTTCGCCCCGGCTTGGTTGTCGAGCTCGTCCTCAAACAAAGCCTCCCTGTTGATGTCCATTTCATCCTCTTCCTCGAGGCCATAGTCCTCCAGGAACTCGTGGTCGAGCGGGAAGCTACCCAAGCCGACCTGATCTTGCATGAAAGCGTCGTTCATGCCAGTTTGATCATATGTGGCTGGTATGAATGGCGCTCGGCTGTCTTGGCCTTGGGTCTCCTCGGGATCGTAGCTAGGCAGCCGCGGCGGCACCGCCAGCGGAGGCAGCGGCCGCCGCACCACATTCGAAGATGATGTTCTCGACGATGAAACGGTTGGTCATTTTGTCGTCGCCAGCCGCCGGCATTCTGTCGAACAGGTTGCGGGCGCCAGGGAGCATGTCGGCTGGCATCTCCCATGGGTGTTTCCTCACCCTTGTGGAGCATGATGCACCGGCCACCAGCATGGCGTTGAGGTAGATGGCCACTAGCGCGGGCGCGGGCGTGGACGACGCCACCACGCTCACCTCCGGCGAGCATTCCCCGGAGAAGCGGGAGGCTTGTGGATAGACGTGGGAGCCGGGAATCGGCTGTGTGGCAAACGCGCAGACGACTCTGGTAGCACCATCGGAGAAAATGCCGACGAGTCTGATGAGCCCGCGCCGGCTAGGGTTTAACACTAGGCAGATCAAGGTCTCTCTCGTTGCCGCGACGACTTGGGCATTGGTTTCCTCCTACTCTGCGGCGGCGGTGAGGGCGATGACAGCCACCGCTTTGTCCCTTGCGTCCTGTGCGTGCCTCCGGCCCTTCCACTTGGTCGAATGCATGACCCGCTCCTCGGCCGTCAGCTACTTCTTATTCTTGGGCGGCGCCACGGTCTTGCGGGGCGCACGGGGCTTGCCTTTGGCGGAGGTGGTGGCGGTGAGGCCAGACAAGGCAAGGGAGGCGAGGCCGGCGGCGGCATCGAGGGTTGGCGCGTCGTCCATGGCGAGCGGCCGGGAGCGCGAGCGGGTGGGAGGGTTTTGAGAAAGTAGAGGGAAATAGTGGTCGTTATGCCACCGATAAGCGGGCCAGGGGAAGTAGTAGGCGCAAGTCGCGCGCGTCTGTTTTTAGTTTGGGTCTGCGCGTTGGACCGATTTTTCTGTCCGCGGCGACCCAAACGAACACGCGCGAACGAAATGAGTCGGCGCGTTGGAGTTGCTCTAACCCCCTTATATTTTGAATGAAATATCAACTAAGAAAATATGAGTTACCTTTATCTTTATCTTTTCCTAATAATAAAGGGTCGACCGCTTCTGGCCATATGTCGTTAGCAATTTTGGAGAAAAGTCCATCTGTTTCTGTGAATTCAACTCGTTGTCCTATTTTGAGTGGAGAAAATGGTTTGTTTTTCTTTTTTAAGAAAACCCCCTGGTCTTTTAGTTAATCAACCCGTGGTCCTAAATTTAAGTGAAAAAAATGATTCGCTTTTTCTAGAAACCCCCCTGATCTGATCTTGTAGTTAATCAACCCGCCATCTGTCTATTTTTTTGGAGAGGTTCAAATGCTTTTTAAAAATATCCAGATCTTTTAAACCCTAATTCTAATTTTTGACATGACATATATGAAAATTGATTAGAAAAATGTCTAGAATCTAAATATGATGTTATTTTACCTCTTAAATATTTAAAACGTATGACTCAAATGCTTTTTTTAAAATATTCATATCTTCTAAACCCTAACTCCAATTTTGACATTTATGTATGAAAATTGATTTTAAAAATATGTAGAATCTGAATATGATGTTCTTTTACCTATTAAACATTTTTAAATGCTATTTAGGGGATAATATTAATCAGTAGCAAATGATCCATCTTTCTTTCGTACTAGTGTAGATCAGGTTAGAAATCAACACCTCGGCAAAATTAGTTTGGAGAAGAAAGAAACCATCTATAACCACCCATGTAGGACTCGGTAAAACCTCCAAGTAGAAAAAAGTAGATTTCTCATCTTATGCGGAGAGAAAGAGAGACACCTTAGAGTTGGTCACATTCAAGTGAGTTGTGACTGTGAGCACTGAGGCCGTCGTCGACAAGGGTGAGAAGAAGGATAAGCGACAACATAGATGAGATGCACGTGGATCCATTGAGGTTCAGTCATAATTATTCTGTGAGCTGTGCTATACACACGACAAAATATGGACGACTCATAGACGATGCTTAAAATTCTGCCGGACATGCGTCCATACATCAGGCATCAGTCGCTGGATTTTGATGTCGTGCATGCATCGGGCACCAGGATTGTGCATGAAGCAATTTTGTTATTCTGTTAGGGAGGTGTGGCATTTTTTCTCATTGCAACGTAAGGTTTTTTTGCTAGTTACTTAGTAAAAATAGTAAAATAGTAATATTAAAAACTTCTTTCAAATACAAGTTTTGTGGCATATTATTTATATTTTGCTAGTCAAAAGTTGATCCGAAATGCAGGGGTACAAATAAATTCGAACGGAGAAAGTACTTGTTTATTTATGAGAAAAATATATTTTTCATCCCCCAGCTCCTAAATCGACAAATCTTAGGGCCTATTCTACAACTCCATCAAATCCGCAACTTCAGCTTCTCGAGTGAGCTTCTCGCTTGACCCAACAATCGAAAACCGTTCGGGAGCGACACTGGCTTCTCCCAGCGCTGAAGCCTAGCTGGGAGGCAAGAAGCCCGTTGGCCGCCCCTTTGCGTTGGCTGGTGCCTGGAGGCAGCCTAGGAGAGGGAAAACGATTCGATCGAGGAGGACTCGGTCCTGTGCATGAGCGTGGGCGTACGTCGAAGCGCTCGCGCAAGACATTTTCCTTGGCAGTGGCAACATCTTGTAAATAGAGGGAAGTCCAGATTCTGTAAAATGTGGAGCTCGGTTTTCGTTGCTTATCAAAAAATGCACTACCGCACGAAATAACTTTGTGAATTTAGCTTCTAGGAGCTAAACCGTTCGGCTGCGCTTTGACTCTGGAGTTTGTGAAATTGAGAGCCGGAGAGTTTCAGAACATGCCCTTAGTCCCCCAACTTCTCAAAGCATAAAAGTTTAGTCCATCATGCCGCCTTGGGCGGGTTTCATTTGACGTGGATACAATTTTGACCAAAACTTAACACATCATCTCAGTTTGACCGCCAGGTTACAAAGCACCCAATGCACAAAGTACATGCATTTATACACACACTTGTTGGATGCAGCAAGGAACGCAGGCGAGCGGGCACAGCGACAACTCTCTGGATGACTCGAGAGCTAGCGGGCAGAGGTTGCACGATAGCAGGAAGAGAGTTGGGATGTCCACGGCTTGGGAAGCAAGCAAGGGCACGCGCGATTGCAGAAGGTTCACTGGAGATGACTTCCTGCGGAGGTGACATGTGACACTATGCGGACATCGATCTAGATGCCACGAGGAGGCTCGGGGAGAGGGAATAAACAACTAGGGGCTCACCCAGAGCATGTATGTGTGCTTGGACGCGACAGGGAAGCACCAAAGCGATGTTGTGGGTGGTGGAGCACGGGCTCGCGGGGGGGGGGGGGGGGGTGAGCTTGTGGATGAGGGGCTACTTAGGGGGACGCACGAGGCTTCAGTAGGACCACATGGAGCTTAGGAACCCTACAAGGAGAACCAGAGTTTGGCAAAGGAGGCGATCAAGGCACGGTGATTGTCATCGGAGTCGGGGGCGACGTTATGTGCATCGGCAATTCAGGGCCTCCAACGTAGATTATTTCGCCATAATTTACTATGATGGCAAGGCGGACCGCCTAGACATGGTGGTTTGTTCAGCGAGGTCGTTGGCCACATGTACGAGAGTTGACACTTGGGGCGGCATGAAGCGGGCTCCATCCGTGTTCTCTCTACAAGACAAGAGAGTTGTTGAGTCTCGAGAGAGAAGCAGGGTACACCGAGGAGGACCAAATGGTGCAAGGAGGAGGAGGTGAGGAGGGCTATGCCAGCAGCAAGGTCCAACATACGAACGGTCTCAATGTGTTCCAAGGACGATTGTGTCGTACTTGTTGCACAAATCACAACGCTAGGGGCAGGGATTGAAATGGGGTGACTTGGCGACCACATGGAGTTGGAGGCAAGCATGAGGGCCTCTCCAACACTGACCCTCCAATCGGACACCGCATCCGTTCATGAACCGGTGAGAACCAGTCCACGGGCAGCCGGCCATTCAATCATAGTTGCATACAATTCAAAGCAAATTTCAACAAGCCATTTTTTCTTTTGCAAACCGGATGATTTTCATATAAACAAGAGCACATTCGTTACATTTTGATATTTTTCAGTAAAAAAGGCGACCCGACCTAAACCAAGCCTATGGCAGCACCCGTCCTCCATGTCCCTGTTGTTCCCTTCTGGCGATCGCTGAGTGCATCTCACCGTATCCACAAGCGGCGGCGATGAGACCCGTGAAGTGAAGGTGCGGTCGTCGACAAGGAAGAATAGGACATGGGAGACGGACCGGCCCTCTTTGGACTTGAGACCCCAGTGCCTCACGCGCACTACTCCTCGATGCAAAATATTAATATGTAGCAATAAATCTCCATTCTTTGCAACAACTCACCGAGGAAATGGCAATTTTTGCAACATGCAGATCATCAAAAGTAATGCATGTAACCTCACAAAAACACTTTGGAGCATGAATCAAATCAACTGGAACAGACAATCGAAATCGTGGGTATGTCGTCAAGAATTCTCGCATGCTACTGCTACGTGTTATTCATCACCAACAAACTGAAGAGACTAAGACTCTGCCAATAACAATACCGTGATACAGAATGAAGCCAAAATCCAGATGCAAAATTAACTAGCACAACGAGCCCATACAAATCTCCACCCGGACAGCACAAATACTACAATAGAAATAACCATGATCAACTATGAGCAGCTCTGAGTGAGTAGATCATCGTGGGATTTCCTGGTGTTGGCAGTAGGAACTTGTGATCAGAAGCACATGTCGAGCAGGCAGCAGCAGCAAATAGCAGCACAACTGCAAATGAAAACGGACCACGTCAGATTAGAAGAAATCAAAACAGAAAGCAATGGGAAGATGGCGCGTAGTCTCGACGATCTAGTGGCTTATATATCACGGCTCAGAATGTAATGACGTACGTACCATCCTTTCCAGAAGCCGTCGCCTCCGCGGTCCTGCGAGTCCTGCGGCGGGGCTTGCTGCTGGTAGTTAGCGGCGACAGGCGGCGGCGCGCCGTACCCTGGAGGCGGGTAGGCCTCCTGGCCCGGCGGCGGGTACGCGGTGCCCGGTGGCGGGTAGCTCATGGTCGACGCCGCGGTCGATTTCACAGAGACAATAGAACTACTGAAGCAGGGCTGGTGATGCTACGAGGCGCTCTCTGCTCTCGACTTTGAGATGTTCTTCTATCGGAGCATTGCCCTTTATATAGCGAACACGACGAGCTGACGAGGCAGCATACGCTCGTAATATAGTCCTATTATTAGGATTACTTAGGCGCGTTATCCTAAGGCGGTTGCGCACATCCAAAATTTTGAAAGAGAATACATTGGTAGTCCACCTGGGCACGGCGACGGCGGATTATTTTTCTCTTCTTCGTCTGGCAAAAACGCGTTGTTGAAGGCGTCACTGAGAAGGAGAAGCATCGGACATCGGTCCACGTTTGCGGGCACGCAGCGACCGTTGATCTGCATGGTGGTGTACGTACTGCTGCACATTGGTCTGCTGGCTGCTTCCCATTTGGACGTCTGCTGGGCCTCGCTTCCATCGGGTTCGTCGCCGCCCTTTCGAACTGCTCCACCGTTGAGATGCGCCGCGCGGAGAAGTTCCAAGCGAATCGGGTTCCGTAGTTGGTGAGGGTTGATATTGCTACAAGATTGTTTGTTTTTCTAATGTGGTGCTAGGGTGGTAGTAGTAGGCACTAGTCTTTTCGGAACTGCTCCAACAATTCTGGCACTCACCATGTTTGATGGTCGTTTGCCGGCGTCTTTTCTTCTTGTTGCGCTGGTCAAATTTGATGACCGTTGCCATTCGATAGGTTCGGCTCACCTTGTTTCAAGAAACGAAAAAGGTTCGGCCCATCGTGGACCTACACATCAACCCTACATGATATTTCAGCACGCGTTTTTTCAGTTGGAATGGTTCTCTCTCTTCAGGAATTTTTTTTTACTGTCTATAAATATGACTGTGTGCATCAATTGATGCAGAGTCCGAGGATAGTACCCTTCATTCCAAGGGAAAAGAAAATACAGGCTCTTGGTGAACGGCGCAAACAACATACAAGTGATACCCTATAACAACCATGATTCGTAATCAACCTTATGTTGTTTACGTGCTATTTACAGAAGGAAGCTGGCCAAAACCTCTTTTGAAATAGGCTTTCATCTCACTTTATAAATAAAGGAGCCATCAAGGCCATACAACAAGTTCATAAGCAGCAAAACAAAATATAAGCCCATTGGGGCAAAAACACACACATGCCCAAATGTGAAAAAGGAGAGGAAGAAAGACCACCAAGTGACCAATAGATCAGCGGCTAAGAGGCGAGGCGGTGAGCAGCCAGAGTCATCGCTTCCATCATGTCGTCAAGTCGATCTCGATCCCACTGCCTAGAGAGCGTCTACCAGACTTGCAAAAACATCAGGAATTTGAAGACATAGTCAGTTGCATGCCGTAAGAAGACCCACTCAATCATCATCGTGTTACGCGTCATCCATAGGATCCAAGTCACTGTCGTGAACACTAATCAGAAGAGGCATCTCCTCCTCACGATTTGGTTGGCCCGAGTTTCGAGAAACCTAGCCAGGTCCAAGGCTTCCCACTATGGCCCCTAAACCTCACCGACAAGTACCAAAGAAAGTGAGCCGTGAGGCGGGCGGAGAAGAAGTGGGTTCCCGTCTCCGGGCTACCACAAAGCAGGCATAGCCCATCGCTAGGATCGTGGCGCTTGGACACCTCCATGCTCGATAGGAGGCGGTCAAGCAAAAGATGCCACACAAATATCTTGATCTTCAAAGGACAGGGCACTTGCAGACTAAGGCATAGCCTAGTGGTGGGAAGGGGCTGATGCCCTCCCACCCACCCAGGTTCAAGGCATGGTACTTGTAATTTGGGTTTGTTGCACCAATTATACTGTAGGGGGGGGGGGTTCCCTTACAGTCTTTCTGTCAAAAAATGGACAGGGCACTTTTCACAAAGGTATGCAAGCGACACAATCGGCATAGGGTATGATATGCCGAGCGAACAAAGAAGAACACCGATGGGGGTAGGCGCAATATATGGCGTCCAAATATTCCAGGTGTAAAAGGGGAAGAGTCGTCTGAAGTATGGCCGAAGCAGTGGTTTCCTCGGGTCCAAATGATTGAGGGAACGGGACGTTCCAGACCCCATTGTGTGCGGCCAAGGAGACCAACGGGAAGGGGTCAGCGAAGATAGCAAACAAGTCTGAGAAATCCACGTATAACACAGACCCATCCACCCAAGGGTGAAGCCAAAAGAGGGTCCCATGTCCAATGCCTATGGAGATAGGGAGCCCTAGGCGAATCTCATTCTTGATCGACCTAATCGACTTCCAGAACTGAGATCCCTTCCTACGCTCACACATCAGTAGCAGACACCCTCCAATTATTTCGCTTTAATAAGTTGCAGCCCCACGCCGTTGTCCTCACTTAGGATCCTCCAAACTCATGTCAACATAAGAGTCACATTCATACATCAAGAGGTGCTACCTCTTGAGCACTGCGTTGATTTTCCCTTGAAGAGGAAAGGGTGATGCAGCAAAGTAGCGTAAGTATTTCCCTCAGTTTTTGATAACCAAGGTATCAATCCAGTAGGAGGCTACGCGCGAGTCCCTCGCACCTACACAAAACAAATAAATCGACGCAACCAACGCAATAAGGGGTTGTCAATCCCTACACGGTCACTTACGAGAGTGAGATCTGATAGATATGATAAGATAATATTTTTGGTATTTTTATGATAAAGATGCAAAGTAAAATAAAAGCAAAGTAAAAATCAAAGGAAATAACTAAGTGTTGGAAGATTAATATGATGAAAGATAGACCTGGGGGCCATAGGTTTCACTAGTGGCTTCTCTCAAGAGCATAAGTATTTTACGGTGGGTGAACAAATTACTGTTGAGCAATTGACAGAATTGAGCATAGTTATGAGAATATCTAGGTATGATCATGTATATAGGCATTACGTCCGAGACAAATAGACCGACTCCTGCCTGCATCTACTACTATTACTTCACACATCGACCGCTATCCAGCATGCATCTAGAGTATTAAGTTCATAAGAACAGAGTAACGCCTTAAGCAAGATGACGTGATGTAGAGGGATAAATTCATGCAATATGATAAAAACCCCATCTTGTTATCCTCGATGGCAACAATACAATACGTGCCTTGCTGCCCCTATTGTCATTGGGAAAGGACACCGCAAGATTGAACCCAAAGCTAAGCACTTCTCCCATTGCAAGAAAGATCAATCTAGTAGGCCAAACCAAACTGATAACTCGAAGAGACTTGCAAAGATAACCAATCATACGTAAAAGAATTCAGAAGATTCAAATATTGTTCATAGATAAACTTGATCATAAACCCACAATTCACCGGTCTCAACAAACACACTGCAAAAGAAGATTACATCGAATAGATCTCCACAAGAGAGGGGGGGGGGACATTGTATTGAGATCCAAAAAGAGAGAAGAAGTCATCTAGCTAATAACTATGGACCCGAAGGTCTGAGGTAAACTACTCACACTTCATCGGAGGGGCTATGGTGTTGATGTAGAAGCCCTCCGTGATCGATGCCCCCTCCGGCGGAGCTTCGGAACAGGCCCCAAGATGAGATCTCGTGGATACAGAAAGTTACGGCGGTGGAACTAGGGTTTTCGCTCCGTATCTGATCGTTTGAGGGTACGTAGGTATATATAGAAGGAAGGAGTACGTCGGTGGAGGAACAGGGGGCCCACGAGGGTGGAGGGCGCGCCTGGGGGGGGGGGGGGGGTAGGCGCGCCCCCTACCCCATGGCTTCCCTGTTGGTTGCTTGACGTAGGGTTCAAGTCTCCTGGATCTTGTTCGTTCCAAAAATCACGTTTCCGAAGGTTTCATTCCATTTGGACTCCGTTTGATATTCTTTTTCTACAAAACTCTGAAATAGGCAAAAAACAACAATTCTGGGCTGGGCCTCCGGTTAATAGGTTAGTCCCAAAATAATATAAAAGTGAATAATAAAGCCCAATAATATCCAAAACAGAAGATAATATAGCATGGAGCAATCAAAAATTATAGATACGTTGGAGACGTATCAAGCATCCCCAAGCTTAATTCCTGCTCGTCCTCGAGTAGGTAAATGATAAAAACAGAATTTTTGATGCGGAATGCTACTAGGCATAATTTCAATGTAATTCTTCTTAATTGTGGTATGAATATTCAGATCTGAAAGATTCAAGACAAAAGTTTAATATTGACATAAATAATAATAATACTTCAAGCATACTAACTAAGCAATTATGTCTTCTCAAAATAACATGGCCAAATAAAATTATCCCTACAAAATCATATAGTCTGGCTATGCTCTATCTTCACCACACAAAGTATTTAAATCATGCACAACCCCGATGACAAGCCAAGCAATTGTTTCATACTTTTGACATTCTCAAACTTTATCAATCTTCACGCAATACATGAGCGTGAGCCATGGACATAGCACTATATGTGGAATAGAATGGTGGTTGTGGAGAAGGCAAAAAGGGAGAAGACAGTCTCACATCAACTAGGCGTATCAACGGGCTATGGAGATGCCCATCAATAGATATCAATGTAAGTGAGTAGGGATTGCCATGCAACGGATGCACTAGAGCTATAAGTATATGAAAGCTCAAAAAAAGAAACTAAGTGGGCGTGCATCCAATTCGCTTGCTCACGAAGACCTAGGGAATTTTGAGGAAGCCCATCATTGAAATATGCAAGCCAAGTTCTATAATGAAAAATTCCCACTAGTATATGAAAGTGATATCATAGGAGACTCTCTATCATGAAGATCATGGTGCTACTTTGAAGCACAAGTGTGGTAAAAGGATAGTAGCATTGTCCCTTCTCTCCTTTTCTCTCATTTTTTATTTTTATTTATTTATTTATTTGTTTGGGCCTTTTCTCTTCTTTTTTATGGCCTCTTTTTTTTAGTCCGGAGTCTCATCCCGACTTGTGGGGGAATCATAGTCTCCATCATCCTTTCCTCACTTGGGACAATGCTCTAATAATGATGATCATCACACTTTTATTTACTTACAACTCAACAATTACAACTCAATAGTTAGAACAAAATATGACTCTATGTGAATGCTTCCGGCGGTGTACTGGGATATGCAATGAATCAAGAGTGACATGTATGAAAGAATTATGAACGGTGGCTTTGCCACAAATACGATGTCAACTATATGATCATGCAAAGCAATATGACAATGATGGAGCGTGTCATAATAATCGGAATGGTGGTAAGTTGCATGGCAATATATCTCGGAATGGCTATGGAAATGCCATGATAGGTAGGTATGGTGGCTGTTTTGAGGAAGGTATATGGTGGGTGTATGATACCGGCGAAAAGTGTGCGGTATTAGAGAGGCTAGCAATGGTGGAAGGAAGAAAAGTGCGTATAATCCATGGACTCAACATTAGTCATAAAGAACTCATATACTTATTGCAAAAATCTACTCCCTCCATCCCAAAATATAAGAACGTTTTTGAAGCTAAAACAGTTTGAAAAACGTTCTTATATTATGGGACGGAGGAAGTACAAGTTATCAAAGCAAAGTATTACGCGCATGCTCCTACGGGGGTAGATTGGTAGGAAAAGACCATCGCTCGTCCCCGACCGCCGCTCATAAGGAAGACAATCAATAAATAAATTATGCTCCGACTTCATCACATAACGGTTCACCATACGTGCATGCTACGGGAATCACAAACTTTAACACAAGTATCTCAAATTCACAACTACTCAACTAGCATGACTCTAATATCACCATCTTTATATCTCAAAACAATCATCAAGCATCAAACTTCTCTTAGTATTCAACACACTCATAAGAAAGTTTTTACTAATCTTGTATACCTAGCATATTAGGATTATTTAAGAAAATTACCATGCTATTTAAGACTCTCAAAATAATCTAAGTGAAGCATGAGAGATCAATAGTTTCTATAAAACAAATCCACCACCGTGCTCTAAAAGATATAAGTGAAGTACTAGAGCAAAACTATATAACTCAAAAGATATAAGTGAAGCACATAGAGTATTCTAATAATTTCTGAATCATGTGTGTCTCCCTCAAAAGGTGTGTACAGCAAAGATGATTGTGGTAAACTAAAAAGCAAAGACTCAAATCATACAAGACACTCCAAGCAAAACACATATCATGTGGTAAATAAAAATATAGCTCCAAGTAAAGTTACTAATAGAAGTAGACGAAAGAGGGGATGCCTTCCGGGGCATCCCCAAGCTTTGGCTTTTAGGTGTCCTTAGATTATCTTGGGGGTTCCATGGGAATCCCTAAGCTTAGGCTCTTGCCACTCCTTGTTCCATAATCCATCAAATCTTTACCCAAAACTTGAAAATTTCACAACATAAAACTTAAAGTAGAAAATCTCGTGAGCTCTGTTAGCGAAAGAAAACAAAACACCACTTCAAGGTACTGTAATGAACTCATTCTTTATTTATATTGGTGTTAAATATACTGTATTCCAACTTCTCTATGGTTTATAAACTCTTTTACTAGCCATAGATTCATCAAAATAAACAAACAACACACAAAAAACAGAATCTGTCAAAAACAGAACAGTCTGTAGTAATCTGTAGCTAACGCAAGATCTGGAACCCCAAAAATTCTAAAATAAATTGCTGGACGTGACGAATTTATCTATTAATCATATTCAAAAAGAATTAACTAAATATCACTTTCCAAATAAAAATGTCAGCAGTTCTCGTGAGCGCTAAAGTTTCTGTTTTTTACAACAAGATTAACAAGACTTTCCCCAAGTCTTCCCAACGGTTCTACTTGGCACAGACACTAATTAAACACAAAAAACACAACCAAAACATAGGATAAATAAATTATTTATTACTAAACAGGAGAAAAAATCAAGGAATAAAAATAAAATTTGGTTGCCTCCCAACAAGCGCTATTGTTTAACGCCCCTAGCTAGGCATAAAAGCAAGGATAGACCTACGTATTGCCATCTTTGGTAGGCAATCCATAAGTGGCTCTCATGATAGATTCATAAGGTAGTTTAATTTTCTTTCTAGGTAAGTGTTCCATGACTTTCCTTAACGGAAATTGGAATCTAATATTCCCTTCCTTCATATCAATAATTGCACCAATCGTTCTAAGGAAAGGTCTACCAAGAATAATAGGACATGAAGGATTGCAATCTGTATCAAGAACGATAAAATCTACAGGCACATAATTCCTATTTGCAACAATAAGAACATCATTAATTCTTCCCATAGGTTTCTTAATAGTGGAATCCGCAAGGTGCAAGTTTAGAGAGGAATCATCAAAATCACGGAAACCTAGCAAATCGCACAAAGTTTTGGGAATAGTGGAAACACTAGCACCCAAATCACATAAAGCATAGCATTCATGATCTTTAATTTTAATTTTAATAGTAGGTTCCCACTCATCATAAAGTTTTCTAGGGATAGAAATTTCCAACTCAAGTTTTTCTTCATAAGATTGCATCAAAGCATCAACGATATGTTTGGTAAAAGCTTTATTTTGACTATAAGCATGAGGAGAATTTAGCACGGATTGCAACAAGGAAATACAATCTATCAAAGAGCAATTATCATAATTAAATTCCTTGAAATCTAAAATAGTGGGTTCATTACTATTTAAAGTTTTGACTTCTTCAATCCCACTTTGAACAATTTTAGCATCAAGATCTAAAGACTCCGAATTTTTGGAACGCCGTCTAGGTAAAGGTGGATGATATTCAGTCCCATCATTATCAAGATTCATATTGCAAAACAAAGATTTAATACAGGACACATCAATAACTTTTAGATCTTCATCTTTATTATCATGTAAACTAGAAGAACACGCTTTTATAAAGCAATCTTTCTTAGCACGCATCCTAACGGTTCTTTCTTTGCACTCATCAATGGAAATTCTCATGGCTTTGAGAGACTGATTGATATCATGCTTAGGTGAAATAGATCTAAGTTTAAAAGAATCAACATCAAGAGAAATTCTATCAACGTTCCTAGCCAACTCATCAATCTTAAGCCATTTTTCTTCGATCAAAGCATTGAAATTCTTTTGCGAAGTAATAAATTCTTTAATATTAGATTCAAAATCAGAGGGCATCTTATTATAATTTCCATAAGAATTATTGTAGGAATTACCATAATTATTAGAGGAATTACCAGGATACGGCCTAGGGTTAAAGTTTCCTCTATATACGTTGTTACCAAAATTGTTCCTACCAACAAAATTCACATCCATAGATTCATTATTATTCTCAATCAAAGTATACAAAGGCATATCATTAGGATAAGAAGAAACACTTTTATTAGCAAATAATTTCATAAGTTCATCCATCTTTCCACTCAAAACATTAATTTCTTCTATCACATGCACTTTCTTATTAGTAGATCTTTCAGTGTGCCATTGAAAATAATTAACCATAATATTATCTAGGAGTTTAGTAGATTCTCCTAAAGTGATTTCCATAAAAGTGCCTCCTGCGGCCGAATCTAAAAGATTTCTAGAAGCAAAATTCAATCCGGCATAATTTTTTTTGTATAATCATCCACAAATTCGAACCACGAGTAGGGCAATTATGTATCATTAATTTCATCCTCTCCCAAGATTGTGCAACATGTTCATGATCAAGTTTCTTAAAATTCATAATATCGTTTCTAAGAGAGATAATCTTAGCGGGAGGAAAATACTTAGAGATAAAAGCATCTTTGCACTTATTCCAAGAATCAATACTATTTTTAGGCAAAGACGAAAACCAAGCTTTAGCACGATCTCTAAGCGAAAAAGGAAATAGCTTCAATTTAACAATATCATTGTCAACATCTTTCTTCTTTTGCATATCACACAAATCAACGAAGCTATTTAGATGAGTAGCGACATCTTCACTAGGAAGGCCGGCGAATTGATCTTTCATGACAAGATTCAACAAAGCGGCATTAATTTCACAAGATTCAGCATCGGTAAGAGGAGCAACTGGAGTGCTAATAAAATCATTATTGTTGGTATTGGTAAAGTCACACAATTTAGTGTTATCTTGAGCCATCGTGACAAGCAAGCAATCCAACACCCAAGCAAACGAGGAATGGGCAAAAAGAGGCAAATAGAGAAAGAGAGAGAGGGCGAATAAAACGACAAGGGTGAAGTGAGGGAGAGAAAAACGAGAGGCAAATGGCAAATAATGTAATGCGGGAGATAAGGGTTTGTGATGGATACTTGGTATGTTGACTTTTGCGTAGACCTCCCCGGCAACGGCGCCAGAAATCCTTCTTGCTACCTCTTGAGCACTGTGTTGGTTTTCCCTTGAAGAGGAAAGGGTGATGCAGCAAAGTAGCGTAAGTATTTCCCTCAGTTTTTGAGAACCAAGGTATCAATCCAGTAGGAGGCTACACGTGAGTCCCTCGCACCTACACAAAACAAATAAATCCTCACAACCAACACGATAAGGGGTTGTCAATCCCTACACGGTCACTTACGAGAGTGAGATCTGATAGATATGATAAGATAATATTTTTGGTATTTTTATGATAAAGATGCAAAGTAAAATAAAAGCAAAGGAAATAACTAAGTGTTGGAAGATTAATATGATGAAAGATAGACCCGG
This sequence comes from Triticum aestivum, assembly GCF_018294505.1. Lineage (NCBI taxonomy): Eukaryota > Viridiplantae > Streptophyta > Magnoliopsida > Poales > Poaceae > Triticum > Triticum aestivum. Next base: position 679,950,687 of record NC_057797.1, on the reverse strand, counting down.
GGGCCATAGGTTTCACTAGTGGCTTCTCTCAAGAGCATAAGTATTTTACGGTGGGTGAACAAATTATTGTTGAGCAATTGACAGAATTGAGCATAGTTATGAGAATATCTAGGTATGATCATGTATATAGGCATCACGTCCGAGACAAGTAGACCGACTCCTGCCTGCATCTACTACTATTACTCCACACATCGACCGCTATCCAGCATGCATCTAGAGTATTAAGTTCATAAGAACAGAGTAACGCCTTAAGCAAGATGACATGATGTAGAGGGATAAATTCATGCAATATGATAAAAAAACCATCTTGTTATCCTCGATGGCAACAATACAATACGTGCATTGCTGCCCCTACTGTCACTAGGAAAGCACACCGCAAGATTGAATCCAAAGCTAAGCACTTCTCCCATTGCAAGAAAGATCAATCTAGTAGGCCAAACCAAACTGATAATTCGAAGAGACTTGCAAAGATAACCAATCATACATAAAAGAATTCAGAAGATTCAAATATTGTTCATAGATAAACTTGATCATAAACCCACAATTCATCGGTCTCAACAAACATACCGCAAAAGAAGATTACATCGAATAGATCTCCACAAGAGAGGGGGAGAACATTGTATTGAGATCCAAAAAGAGAGAAGAAGCCATCTAGCTAATAACTATGGACCCGAAGGTCTGAGGTAAACTACTCACACTTCATCGGAGGGGCTATGGTGTTGATGTAGAATCCCTCCGTGATCCATGCCCCCTCCGACGGAGCTCCGGAACAGGCCCCAAGATGGGATATCATGGATACAGAAAGTTACGGGGGTGGAATTAGGGTTTTCGCTCCGTATCTGATTGTTTGGGGGTACGTAGGTATATATAGGAGGAAGGAGTACGTCGGTGGAGCAAAAACAGCTGGATAGGCGTGCCCCCTACCTCGTGGCTTCCCTGTTGGTTGCTTGACATAGGGTCCAAGTATCCTGGATCTTGTTTGTTCCAAAAATCACGTTCCCGAAGGTTTCATTCCGTTTGGACTCCGTTTGATATTCTTTTTCTGCGAAACTATGAAATAGGCAAAAACAATAATTCTGGGTGGGCCTCCGGTTAATAGGTTAGTCCCAAAAATAATATAAAAGTGAATAATAAAGCCCAATAATGTCCAAAACAAAAGATAATATAGCATGGAGCAATCAAAAATTATAGATACGTTGGAGACGTATCAAGAAGCAAGAATGCCTAGGCCCCCAGGTCCTTGGGAAGTAGATATTTGCCCACTTGACCATATGGTATTTATGTCGTCCATCAATCCCCTGCTAGAAAAGCATGATAAATCCTTGTCAAAGGAGCTAAGCACACCTTCCGGCAAAATATACATTCCCATCATATACATGAGTAGACTGATATGTCTCCAACTTATCTATAATTTTTAATTGTTCCATGTTGTTTTATTATCAATCTTGGATGTTTTATAATCATTTTATATATAGTCATTTTATATCATTTTTAGTACTAACCTATTGACATAGTGCCAAGTGCTAGTTGCTGTTTTTTCCATGTTTTTTATATCACAGAAAATCAATATCAAAGGGAGTCCAAATGCCACGAAACTTTACGGAGATTTTTTATGGACCAGAAGGAAGATGTTGGGCCCTGGTTGCACCTGGGGGGAGTTCCGAGAAGGGGACAACCCACCAGGGCGCGCTAGGAGGCCCAGGCGCGCCCTGGTGGGTTGTGCCCATCTCGGGTGCCCCCCGGACCGCCTCTTTGCTCTATAAATACCCAAATATTCCCAAAACCCTAGGGGAGTTGACGAAATATTCATCCAACCGCCGCAGAGTCCAAAACCACCAGATCCAATCTAGACACCATCATGAAGGGGTTCACCACTTCCATTGGTGCCTCTTCGATGATGCGTGAGTAGTTCTTTATAGACCTTCGGGTCCGTAGTTAGTAGCTAGCTAGATGGCTTCATCTCTCTCTCTTGATTCTCAATACAATGGTCTCTTGGAGATCCATATGACGTAACTCTCTTGCGGTGTGTTTGTTGGGATCGATGAACTTTGAGTTTATGATCAGATCTATCTTTTTATATCCATGAAAGTATTTGAGTTTCTTTGATCTCTTTTATGCATGATATCTTATAGCCTCGTATTTCTTCTCCGATATTTGGATTTTGTTTGGCCAACTTGATCTATTTATCTTGCAATGGGAAGAGGTGCCCGGTAGTGGGTTCGATCTTACGGTGCTTGATCCCAGTGACAGAAAGGGATCCGACACGTATGTATCATTGCTATTAAGGATAAAAAGATGGGAACTATATCTACTGTCATAGATAAACGGATCTTGTCTACATCATGTCAGCATTCTTATTGCATTACTTCGTTTTTCCATGAACTTAATACACTAGATGCATGCTGGATAGCGGTCGATGTGTGGAGTAATAGTAGTATATGGAGGCAGGAGTCGGTCTACTAATCTTGGACGTTATGCCTATGTAATGATCATTTTCTGGATATGGTCATAATTATTTGAGGTTTATCAATTGCCCAACAGTTATTTGTTTACCCATCATTTGCTATTTTTCTCGAGAGAAGCCACTAGTGAAATCTACGGCCCCGAGTCTTCTTTCTCATATTTTTGCCTTTGCGATCTATTTTCCTTGCATTTATTTTCAGATCTATTAAACCAAAAATACAAAAATAATTTGCTGCACATTATTTTATTTGTGATCTATTTATTCAATCTATTACAACTTTCTCCCGTCCACACACCGTTTCTGGTGTCGTTACCTGAAAGGGATTGACAACCCCTTTAACACGTCGGGTTGCGAGGTGTTGTTATTTGTGTGCACGGGTTGTTTACGTTGTGTTGCTTGGTTCTCCTACTGGTTCGATAACCTTGGTTTCATATCTGAGGGAAATACCTACCGTCGTTGTGCTGCATCATCCCTTCCTCTTTGGGGAAATACCGACGTAGCTTCAAGCGACATCAAAAGGAATTTCTGGCGCCATTGCTGGGGAGGATCTTCAACATATACCAGGTTCCTAATCACAAATCTCGTCTCCTTACAATTTACATTATTTGCTATTTGCCTCTTGTTTTCCTCTCCCCCACTTCACAAAATTTGTCGTTTTATTTGCCCTCTTTTTCGTTCGTCGTTTTCTTGCCGGATATGTTTTTTGTGTGCAATCTTGTTTGCTACTTTTGCTTGTGTTACCATGTGCCTTCTATTTGCTTGCATCTTCGCTTGCTAAAAATCTATTGATATGGATCCCCATCCACTTGCTAATATTTTTAAAAGATCCAATCATGATGAACCAATTGCTAGTGAGTTGAATGCACTAGATTATCTTTTTGAAGTTTTGCTTGAGAATTGTGAATCTAAAAATTGTGATGAAGAAATTTATGAAGTGATTCATTATAGCTCCTTGAATGAAAAGCATGATTGCAATAATTTTACTATAAATTCTATTAATATCAATTATGCTAATAATATGCAAAACCCCAAGCTTGGGGATGCTTGTTTTGTCATGTCTGCTACTTATTGCAATGATCATGATTGGGGTGATAGTGTTTCTTATGATCTTGAAAATTTATTTAAGCCTCATGATGAATGTGTTTGCGATAATATTGAAAGTGGGTTTGGAAGAGTGTCAACTTTAGCTAAAAATAATCCCACATATTTGGAGAGTGTTCAATATTATGAAATTTTTGATGAAAGTGGGTTTGGAGAGGTCATGACTTTATTTGATGATAATCCCACTATTTTGGAAGGGTGTCAACTTTGCATTCATGTGGATCATGTAGAGAAAATTTTATATGATAACTATATTGTTGAATTTGAGTATGATCCTACATGTAATTATTATGAGAGAGGAAAATATGGTTGTGGAAATTTTCATGTTACTAAATTACCTCTCGTTATGTTGAGATCGTCAATGTTCTATTCCTCTTCTTTGCATATGTTAGATGTTTCTTGTCTTGATAATTTGTTTGCTTATAAAATTCCTATGTATAGGAAGTATGTTAGACTTAAATGTGTTCGTCACATGTTTTATGATGCTCTCTTTGTGTTTCAATTAATATCATCCTTGTGAGCATCAATAAAAATATGCATAGCTAAGGGCGTAAAACTATAGTGCTTGTTGAGAGGCAACCCAATGAATAAAATTTATTTTTTGCTTTTTGCTTCCTGTTCTTGAGTGTTAGCGCAATTATGCTAATGTTATTATTGTGTTTTTTAATTAGTGTTTGTGCCAAGTAAAGCCTTTAGGATCTTCTTGGGTGTTAGTTGTTTGATCTTGCTGAAAAACAAAAAGGTTTATGCTCATGAAAATAATTTTCATTTTTTACCAGAGAGCGATAAAATACCCATTCTACTTGCGGTAGATCAATATACAAATTTCTCAGGTCATCCTAATTTTTAAGAATTTTTGGAGTTACATAAGTATTTGAAATAGTCAGATTGCTACAGACTATTCTGTTTTGACAGATTCTGTTTTTCTTTGTGTTGTGTGCTTATTTTGATGGCTCTATGGTTTTCTTTGATGAGTTTTTGCCATATAAAAGTTGAAATATAGTAGATATAATACAAAAACAAAATATGAATTGGTTTGATACAGTACTTATAGTAGTGATTTATTATTCTTATACTAACGGATCTCATGAAGGTTTTGTTGAGTTTTGTGTGATTGAAGTTTTCAAGTTTTGGGTTATCTTACGATGGATGAAGGAATAAAGGATAGAAGAGCCTAAGCTTGGGGATGCCCCCGAGTGGCATCCCCTCTTTCTTCTAACCACCATCGATATTTTACTCGAAACTATATTTTTATTCGTCACATGATATGTGTTTTACTTGGAGCGTCTTGTATGATATGTGTCTTTGCTTGTTTTATTTTGTATTCTAAGTCATCAATCCTTGCTGGACACACCTATTTGAGAGAGCCAAAATTATGTCATGACTTGTTAGAATTGCTCTCTATGCTTCACTTAAATGTTTTATGAGCAATGGACTTGATCTAGTGCTTCACTTATATCTTTTTGAGCATGGTGTTCTTTAGTATTTTTGAAGAAATGCTCTCTTTCTTCACTTAGATTTATTTGAGAGTTAGTAACATTTTGAAGAAATTCTCTCTTGCTTCACTTAAATTATTTTGAGAGAAAGAAAATTTGTTATGCTCATGATCTTCACTTATATTTGTTTGAGCTTATGAAAAGCAACACATGAAAATTAGTCCCAAAGTGATAGATATCCAAGAAGGATAAAGAAAAAAAATGAAAAATGTCATGAAGATCATTGGACAAAATAAACTTGATTCTTAGTAATAGTTTTGAGATATGATGATGTGATATGTGAGTCATCTTGATGAGTAATTATGCTTTAGTACGAATATTGGTGTTAAGGTTTGTGATTCCCTATGCATGCACGAAAGTCAATAATCATGCAATGAAATTATATCCTACTTGTGGTGCATTATTCAGTGTTAATTATGCTTAATGCTTGCTTATGATATTATTCGTTTCCTGGTTGGTCGCTTCCCAATCTTTTGCTAGCCTTCATTTTGCACTAAGTATGATCACTACTTGTGCATCCAAAAACCTTTAACCCAGTTTTGCCACATGAGTCCACTATATCTACCTATATGTGGTATTCTTTTGCCGTTCTAAGCAAATTTGCATGTGCCATCTCTAATTTTTAAAATAAACTTCTCATTTGTGTGTTTGTTTCGCTCGCGGAACGGTGAGGGTGGCTAATTTTTTCCATACTAGATGTGTTATTCTCAAGATGAATGTTTATTCACTTGTCATTGCACGAGAGTAGGGCAAAGGTATTAGGGATGCCTAGTCCCGAAATGCAAAAACAAATGAATTTACTTTATGTTGTCAAATAATAAATTTCTTAGAAAGTGCTGGTATGGAGGGCACCCGTGGATACGGTTAGCCATGGAAAGTGCAAGTTATGGTGGAAAAAGGAATAAACTTTATTTTCTGTTTGGGAACCGCCTATGATATATCTATGCATGGAAAGTATTGGGAACTCTAAGTCGTTTTCGTTGGTGGGATGGATACACCTCCCAAAATGTTTTTATCTCAAATTTTTTGCTTTGAGGTCTGGCACCTCTACAAATCCCTACTTCCCTTTGCGAAGGGCCTATCTTTTACTTTATGCAATTTTTATTTTGAGTCTCCATCTTCTCTTATAAAAGCACCAACTAGGAGGCAATATGATCGTACTTAGGGTGTAGTTAATATTCGATTGTGTTTCATGAATGTATCAATGTTGAGCATGATGGGCTAGGGATAACTTATTTTAGCGTTGATATTTTGAAAGACATGGTTGCTTGTTGATATGCTTGAGTATCTAAATTATTATGTCAAAACTAGACTATTGCTTTGAATCACATAAAATTCCAAATGTCCATGCTATAAAGAAAAGAATATGATATGACATGATGAACAACACTCCACATCAAAAATTCTGTTTTTATCACTTACCTACTCGAGAACGAGTAGGAGTTAAGCTTGGGGATGCCGATATGTATCCAACGTATCTATAATTTTTGATTGTTTCATGCTGTTTTATTATCAATCTTGGATGTTTTATAATTATTTTATAGTCATTTTATATCATTTTTTGATACTAACCTATTGACATAGTGCCAAGTGCCACTTGCTGTTTTTCCATGTTTTTCACATCGCAGAAAATCAATATCAAACGAAGTCCAAATGCCACGAAACTTTACAGAGAATTTTTATGGACCAGAAGTAAGATGTTGGGACCTAGTTGCACCTGGGGTAGTCATGAGGAGGGGACTACCCACTGATACGTCTCCAACGTATCTATAATTTTTGATTGTTCCATGCTATTATATTATCTACTTTGGATGTTTTATATGCCTTTATATGCTATTTTATATGATTTTTGGGACTAACCTATTAACCTAGAGCCCAGTGCCAGTTTCTGTTTTTCCTTGTTTTAGAGTATTGCAGAAAAGGAAAATCAAACGGAGTCCAATTGACCTGAAACTTCACGGAACTTATTTTTGGAAAGAAAGCAATACAGGAGACTTGGAGTGCACGTCGGGGGATCAACGAGGAAGCCACGAGGCAGGGGTGCGCGCCCACCCCCCTAGGCGTGCCCTCCACCCTCATGGGCCCCTCGTGGCTCCCCTGGCGTACTTCTTCCTCCCATATATACCCATATACCCTAAAACGATCGGGGAGCACAATAGATCGGGAGTTCCGCTGCCAGAAGCCTCCGTAGCCACCGAAAGCCAATCTAGACCCGTTCCGGCACCCTGCCGGAGGGGGCAATCCTTCTCCAGTGGCCATCTTCATCATCCCGGTGCTCTCCATGATGAGGAGGGCGTAGTTCTCCCTCGGGGCTGAGGGTATGTACCAGTAGCTATGTGTTTGATCTTTCTCTCTCTCTCTCTCTCTCTCTCTCTCGTGTTCTTGAGGTGGTACGATCTTGATGTATCGCGAGCTTTGCTATTATAGTTGGATCTTATGATGTTTCTCCCCCTCTACTCTCTTGTAATGGATTGAGTTTTCCCCTTGAAGTAATCTTATCGGATAGAGTCTTTAATGATTTAGAACACTGTATGTCTTGCCATGCGTATCTGGGGTGACAATGGGATATCACGTGATTCACTTGATGTATGTTTTGGTGATCAACTTGCGGGTTCCTCCCATGAACCTATGCATAGGGGTTGGCACACGTTTTCGTCGTGATTCTCCGTTAGAAACTTTGGGGCACTCTTTTGAGGTTCTGTGTGTTGGTTGAATAGATGAATCTGAGATTGTGTGATGCATATCGTATAATCATACCCACGGATATTCGAGGTGACATTGGAGTATCTAAGTGACATTAGGGTTTTGGTTGATTTGTGTCTTAAGGTGTTATTCTAGTACGAACTCTAGGGCTGTTTGTGACACTTATAGGAATAGCCCAACGGATTGATTGGAAAGAATAACTTTGAGGTGGTTTCGTACCCTACCATAATCTCTTCGTTTGTTCTCCGCTATTGGTGACTTTGGAGTGACTCCGTGTTGCATGTTGAGGGATAGTTATATGATCCAATTATGTTATTATTGTTGAGAGAACTTGCACTAGTGAAAGTATGAACCCTAGGCCTTGTTTCCACACATTGCAATACCGTTTACGCTCACTTTTATCATTAGTTACCTTGCTGTTTTTATATTTTCAGATTACAAAAACCTTTATCTACCATCCATATACCACTTGTATCACCATCTCTTCGCCGAACTAGTGCACCTATTCAATTTACCATTGTATTGGGTCTGTTGGGGACACAAGAGACTCTTTGCTATTTGGTTGCAGGGTTGCTTGAGAGAGACCATCTTCATCCTACGCCTCCTACGGATTGATAAACCTTAGGTCATCCACTTGCGGGAAATTTGCTACTGTCCTACAAACCTCTGCACTTGGAGGCCCAACAACATCTACAAGAAGAAGGTTGTGCAGTAGACATCACCCACCAGGGCGCGCCAGGAGGCCCAGGCGCGCTCTGGTGGGCTGTGCCCATCTCGGGTGCCTCCCGGACCGCCTCTTTACTTTATAAATACCCAAATATTCCCAAAACCCTAGGGGAGTTGACGAAATTTTCATTCAGCCCCCGCAGAGTCCAGAACCACCAGATCCAATCTAGACACCATCATGAAGGGGTTCACCACTTCCATTGGTGCCTCTCCGATGATGCGTGAGTAGTTCTTTATAGACCTTCGGGTCCGTAGTTAGTAGCTAGCTAGATGGCTTCATCTCTCTCTCTTGATTCTCAATACAATGGTCTCTTGGAGATCCATATGACGTAACTCTCTTGCGGTGTGTTTGTTGGGGTCGATGAACTTTGAGTTTATGATCAGATCTATCTTTTTATATCCATGAAAGTATTTGAGTTTCTTTGATCTCTTTTATGCATGATCTCTTATAGCCTCGTATTTCTTCTCCGATATTTGGGTTTTGTTGGCCAACTTGATCTATTTTATCTTGCAATGAGAAGAGGTGCCCGGCAGTGGGTTCAATCTTACGGTGCTTGATCCCAGTGACAGAAAGGGAACCAACACGTATGTATCGTTGGTACTAAGGATAAAAAGATGGGATCTATATCTACCGCCATAGATAAACGGATCTCGTCTACATCATGTCATCGTTCTTATTGCATTACTCCATTTTTTTCATGAACTTAATACACTAGATGCATGCTGGATAGCGGCCGATGTGTGGAGTAATAGTAGTAGATGCAGGCAAGAGTCGGTCTACTAATCTTGGACGTGATGCCTATGTAATGATCATTGCCTGGATATGGTCATAATTATTTGAGGTTCTATCAATTGCCCAACAGTAATTTGTTTACCCACCATTTGCTATTTTTCTCGAGAGAAGCCACTAGTGAAACCTACGGCCCCCGGGTCTTCTTTCTCATATTTTTGCCTTTGCGATCTATTTTTCTTGCATTTATTTTCAGATCTATTAAACAAAAAATACAAGAATACTTTGCTGCACTTTATTTTATTGGCGATCTATTTATTCAATCTATTACAACTTTCTCCCGTCCACGCACCGTTTCTGGCGCCATTACCCGAAAGGGATTGACAACCCCTTTAACACGTCGGGTTGCGAGGTGTTGTTATTTGTGTGCAGGGGTTGTTTATGTTGTGTTGCTTGGTTCTCCTATTGGTTCAATAACCTTGGTTTCATATCTGAGGGAAATAACTATCGGCGCTGTGCTGCATCATCCCTTCCTTTTTAGGGAAATACCGACGTAGCTTCAAGCGACATCATAGACTAAAAAGGCATGAGTCAATAAGCATAGATTGGATGTAAATTGGTCGCACCACGACTCGGACATAGAAGCCATCTTCCCCACAAGCGGGTCAAAATCCCGAATGTCGATTCTCGAGTCAAATAGTGGCATCCCCGGGTAGGTGATGGGGAAGAAGGACAACTTACAATTAAGGTTGTCCGCAATCTACTGCTGGTCGTCGGTAGAGAACTTTAACACCATCGCCTTGCTTTGATGAAAATTGATCTTAAGACCAGGCAATGGCCTCAAATCAAAGGAGAAGGAACTTGAGGTTGATGATGTGGAGTAATGATCCATCTAGCATGATCATAATGTCTTTGGTGACATTTCAGTTCTTCAGATCTCTATTTACGGACTCCTCCGATGTCAAGTTTGGTCTAGCCCGACCTCGCTTGACATTATCAGCATGCTTGAGCCGTTCACTATGCAGTGGAGCTTCTAGGCCTGTGATGGATATGCCTAAATCATCTTAGATGATGTTGGACAATCTTCTCTTGAATCGGTGCTAGAGCCACCCCATAATGTCCCCGGCTATATCCCTCACAGATTAGCGTGTCACAACCTTAGCTTCAATTTTTAATATGGGAAAAGTAGAAAGAACCTAGAGAAAAGAATCCTAGCTAGGTTTAGTATACTAGCAAAAAAACTCGTCCGTTGCATCGGAAGAAAAAATAACGCAAGATCTTAATCCAATAACCATCACTCAAGACCACAAGGTCCACGTCCATTATTTTAGCGAGGCATCACATTTGTGTTGCCGCATATCCTCCTTCTCACCCTCGCCTGTGGTGGCCTCAGTGTTCACACAAAACCAAAACGTGTTTGAATGTGGTTAATCCTAAGGCTTCTCTTACTCTCACTCTCCCTCTCCCTCACCCTCTCCCTTCCTCCCTCCCTCTCTCTCTCACTCTCTTGGATGAGAAATCTGTTGTTTTTCCCCTGTGAGGTTTTTCAGAGGTGTGCACGTGTGGTTATTGATATTTTCTTTCGTCACTATATGGTTTTAGCGGGTGTTTATTTACAATCCAGGTATAGTAGGTGTTTATTTACAATCCGGATCGCTGCCGGTACGAAAGAAAAACGAACCGTGTGCTATGGATTATAAGTTTGCTTAAAAATTATATTTAAAAAATATTTAACAGGTAAAAATAACATCATATTCACATTCTACACATTTTTCTAATCAAATTTCATATATAAGATAATAAAATCGGTGTTACAGTTTAAAAGATATTGATAGTTTAGAAAAGCATTTGTTTAACTTCAATATCTTCCAAAATAATATTTAAAAATATTTAACAAGTAAAAATAACATCACATTCAGATTGTACACATTTTTCTTATGAAATTTCATATGTAACATGTTTAAATTGGAGTTACAATTTTAAAAAACTTTTGTTTTACTTAAATATGATCGACTATGAATCACATAGAAAGTCGGGTTTTTTTGGGAAACATATAAAATAATGATTCGACTGTGACTTAAATGTGTACTGCGGGTTAATTAACAAAAAAATACATAGAGTTTTCTGCAAAATTACATGACGGACCCAAAGCTGGCCATACAGGCCGTGCTAAGTAGGCCGGCCCGGTAGCATGCATGCACGGCACGACCTGAACTAAACAGGCCAGGCTTGGCACGCGATATGCTATGGGCCATGCCCGGGCCTTAAGGCTGGTCACGCGGCCCGGCATGGCATGGTCCATTTTTTAAAATATATAAATATATATGTCCTATATAAATACCTAATACTGTAATATGCTCAATATTTCTGTAGTGTGTGCGTATTTTTTGTAGTGCTTGGATTTGAGTAGTTATGCAATTATTGTGTAGTCTTTGTATGTTGTTTTATCTTTTGTAATTCTAGAGCATATCTTGTATTCTTTTACTTCTTCGAGATGGAACATTTTTAATGATGTAGGTACTAATAAAACTCTAGATTTATTCCACGCAATACTTCATCTTATTTTAAAAAAATTCAATTTATTTTTTGGCTTTTCTCCCTGTTTTTTGAAGGTATTTTACGGAAAAAAATAAATCAAGCCAACATGGCTGGCGTGCCTAAGCGTGCCATGGACCAGCCCACTTACTTCCCGTGTCGTGCTTGGGCTGCTGCTGCAGCACGTGGGCCGGCATGACACAACCCGACTATTAATCGTGTCCTAATGGAATATCCTATTTGACGCTAACTGCGGCAAACTGTCGCGGGAACGCACAGGAAACATGTACGAGCGAGCGACATGGGCCGGCCCACTGCTGATAGACTACCGTGCTACAGGATCCAGGTTTTGGGAACCTTCAGAAGGTTCCCAAGCCCGTTTTACTGGTTTTTTTTAGATTTTTTGTTTTCGTTTCGTTTCTTTTCTTCTTTCTTCCTTTTCAAGTTTTTTATTTTCCATTTTATGTTTCTTTTTCTATTGTACTCTTTTCCTTTTTTAATTTTAGAAAATGTTTGAATTCAGAATTTCCTAAATTTTGTTTTCTTATTTTGTTCACAAATTTAGAAATATACGTTCCAAATATGTTCAGGATTTTTTTTAAAAGTTCATGTTTTCAAAAAATGTTCCTGTTTTCTGAAATTTTTTCACAAATTCAAAATATGTTCAGGAGTTTTCCAAAAATATTTGTGGTTTAAATATATTTTTTGAATCCTAAAAATGTTCTTGTTTTTCAAATTTTGTTCGCGTGTTAAAAATTATTTGAGAATTTTAAAAAATGTTCAGGTTTCAAAATTGTTGAAGGGGTTTCAATTTTTTTTCAAGAAATGATCATTTTTTCAAAATTTGTTCTCTTTTATAAAAAATGAAATTTGAAAAGTTTCACATTGTTAAATAAATGTCCGCATGTTCAAAAAGGTGTTCACTATTGGAAAATATGTTCGGGATTCGAAAAATATTGGTTCTACTTTTTTGTTCGGGGTTTCCAAAAGGGCCACAGCTACGCGTAAACCGGCTGATGGTAGGGGTTTATAAACCGCCTTGCCAGCCGTCGATCTACGTTAATTTGAGCCGTTTGATCCCTGAACGATAACATCACTTCCATCGTAACAAAAGCCTATATATCTCTCCAGCACCGATTGGTGCGTCCTTGCTCCCGCGCGACGAGCTTCAGTTGCCCGACATGCACTAGCCGTAGCGCTCATGTAGCAGCAGCCGTGTGACCTGTCATCTCACGCCAAAAGCGCCGACGAGCTGACCATGCACATGCCACGGCAGCAGCGCCGGGTTGCAGCAACGTCACTGCTGTGACCACCCCTTGAAGCACCGTCAATGCTCCGGTGGGCCGGCAATGTTCTAAAACAGCACCGGTGATGCTTCGTTGCAGCACCTGCAAAGCTCCGCCGGCCCCGACGATGCCCTGTTGAAGCACCGTCAATGCTCCGGCGGGCCGGCAATGCTCTAAAACAGCACCGGTGATGCTTCGTTGCAGCACCTGCGAAGCTTCGGCGGCCCCGACGATGCTCCGTTGAAGCACCGTCAATGCTCCGGCGGACCGGCAATGCTCTAAAATAGCACCGGTGATGCTTCGTTGCAGCACCTGCGAAGCTCCGGCGGCCCCGACGATGCTCCGTTGAAGCACCGTCAATGCTCCGGCGGGCTGGCAATGCTCCAACACAGCACCGGTGATGCTTCGTTGCAGCACCGACGATACTCCGGCGGCCCCGACGATGCTTCATTGCAGCTCCGGCGAGGTTTTGACGGCCTAACGATGCTCCATTGCGGCACCCGTGAGTCTCCGGCAGCCGACGATGCTCTATTGCAGCACCGGCGAAGCTCCGGCGGCCCCGACGATGCTTCATTGCAGTGTCGGCAAGGTTTTGACGGCCTAATGATGCTCCATTGTGGCACCCGTGAGATCTCCGACGGCCGAGGATGCTCCATCGCAGCACTGGTAATGCTCTTGCGTCTTGAGAATGCTCCATCACAGCCAGTGGCAGAGCTTCATGGGGGCCAACCTCGGCCATGGCCCCCCAGCTCACAAGAAACCATGCATATGTTTCTTTGTATTAGGCCTATTTTCCATCAAAAATAAGCTGAAATTTGTTATGTTTGCCCCCGCTGGTGTGTTGGTCCCGCTGGAACATGTGGCAGAAGATGTAGGCGACTTAAAAGAGTGATAAATCAATCGGTTTAAAAGAAGAGTTTTCCCAAATTCAGTCAGTTGATTTCAAACGTTTCCCTTTCAAAAGTGTTCAAAAGTTCAGTTCCTGGTTTTTCAAATTTTGTTCGTAGTAGCTAGGTGGAGACCTAGGTGTATTCCCCTGTCCGCCTTAACTCACCGCCTGACACGGTAAGATCGCAATGTCCACCCCTCACCTACGTCAGCACCTAGGGTTTCACCAGAGCGTGCCCATGGAGATCCGGAGCGTCGTGCGCACGCCACAGCAGCTCCTGCCGGAACTCGACGCTCCTCCTGCAAGTACGTATCCATCTCCGCATCTCTGTTTTTAGGCAAAAAATCATCTCATAGCAATCTCTCTCCCACAGTAGCGCGCAGTTTCTTCCCCGCCTCCGGTGATCGGCCGCAGCACTGAGCTGCCCCTCCGGTGAGCTCCACCAACTTGTATTTGCGCCACACCACCGTCAACCAAGATCAGATTTTAAAATAAATAAATTAGAATCTAGGTTTAGATCTTCGACCTTGTAGCCGCCAAATCAGGCTTTGTCCCTCGCCGGGGACCAAGAGCTCCGCCACCGTTGCTTCCTGGGCATGTACAATGGTGCTATCTTAGGAGTGCCACGTAGGATAAATGAAGAGGTGGAGGAGAGAGAACTCATAAGAAAAGACTTGTCTTCTCTTATTTAAGATAAGACAAGAGGTGATCTCTTAGCACAATTTGTCTCACCATGTTTTAAGGAGTTACTAGTTATTGAAGATAAGGCTAAGATATAACCCATTGTAGACATACTTTTTTGTCATCTCTAAATTGCATGAAAGACTTAAGATAAAACTGTCTTATCAACCATTGTACACGCCCTTAACACCTGAGCATCTCTCTACCTCTACCAGTTTCATCGTCATAAATCCGGTTCAGCCGTCAGTTGGGCGTTGGTTTGGTGTAAGGCAATTTGGGCCAATCCCTCCCTGCAATTCTTTATAGATGTGGTTATGTGCCACCATACCCGGTGGTTTCGAAAAAGATTTTTTGGATAGTGAGCTATACTATCGAGTTAGATTATGCAAGGAACTAAGTTGCCAGATAGGAAATACTATCAATTCAGCGTGGAATTTCAAAAAAAACACTAAAAGTACATCTAAGTTGGCGCTTTAGGAGATCAAATAAACAATTCCAACAAACCCCAGATTATTACCCCCTTCATAAACAAATATAAGAGCGTTTAGATCACTAAAATAGTGATCTAAACGCTTTTATATTTCTTTACAGAGGGAGTACTGCTTACCGTTCCTACTTTTGTAATCACGTGAAATGTTAATGGCATGCTGGATGAACAAAATTGATATCAATGAGACCAAATGCACTGAAGGCAGGGGATGGAGGGATTCATCAGCTGAAAGAGAGGCTCAAACCTGCCGAGAAAGCGACATTTTTCAAGGTGCCCCCAAAACGAGACAAGGCATTGAGCTTGACAAACTTCCTGAGGTGGGTTGCAAATAACTGCATGTTTATTTTAACTTCTGGCGGTAGATGCATCTGGACGCAACACTCATATGTACACCTCTTGTTATTGATCAACAATCTTGCATGGTAGTTTCGCTAACAACATTTAAACAAGTTTTGTCCAGTGTGTTGTTTTTATCTTTAATGTAGGTCTTGATGCAACACGCATGTGCCAGTTATAACACTATAATTTTTTTGTATTTTCTAAGTGAAATCACTAGCTATAATCTAATCATTAAACTTGTCAACAATGTTTCTGCAGGATATGTTGCATCATATACATTCACTTATGCCAGTAAAAGACGCTGGCCGTGCCGCCTGTGTATCTAAACGATTTCTGCATTCATGGAGATGTTATTCAAATCTCAAACTCAATAAAAGAACACTTGGGTTGATTGGCGACAAATTTGAGGGAAGTGAAATATATCACATCAACAAAGTTGACCAAATTCTTAATAGTTATTCTAAAAATGGGATGAAGGTGAAGTCACTTCAACTTGATCTTTTCCATTGTAGCAGTGTGAGTGCCTTCCATCTGGACCGGTGGCTCAGAATTGCTCTCAAATCTGGTATCAAAGAACTAAGCTTTTTGTTGTCTCGTTCCATGAAAGAAGAATACTGTTTTCCATGTTCGGTTTTATTTGACGAGCAAGCTGCGAGTTCGATTGAGCACCTTAATATCTCCAAGTGCACTTTTCAACCTATGGAAACACTTGGCTATTTTGAAAGATTGAAAAGTTTAGACCTATTCTGTGTTCGCATTACCGAGGAGGGATTATGGAAGTTGCTCTCAAAATCTTTCAGTTTAGAACGATTGGAGATATTTTCATGCAATGAGATAATTTGTTTGAAGATGCCGTGTACACTGCAGAAACTTAATTTGCTCATAGTTACAAGTCGTCAAAAGATTCAGGTGATAGATATCAGCGCCCCGAATCTCTTCACTTTTCACTATGTTGGGTTCCCGCCAGAGATCTATATCGGAGATTCTTCCCAACTTACAGAAGTACATTTGTCATCTTTATATCCATCCAGAATCATCTCTTACGGTCGTGCCTGTTACGGAAATATGCAACTTGATCTTATTAGGAGGCCAAAGCCATCATATATACATGTACAAGAGAATGCCAAGAGGCTAGAATACAAAAGGCCAAAGGCCATCATCAATATAACTCTAACACCCCCCCCCCTCAAACTCATGGTATATCAACAACACTGAGTTTGGAGAGGTGAAATCCATGATGCGCTCTAGTCTGTGCCTTCGTGAAGAAGTCTGCTAGCTGTAACTCGGAAGGCACATACTAAAGACCAATAACATGATCCTGCACAGCAGCGCGCACAAAAAAAGCATCAACACCAATATGCTTGGTAAGCTCATGCTTCACCGGGTCCCGTGCAATACTGATAGCACCTGTACTGTCTGACAAGAGGGTGGTAGGTGTAGTAACAGAAACACCAAAATCCTCCAATAACCATCATAACCAAGTCACCTCTGTCGTCAGAAGAGCCATAGCTCGCAACTCAGCCTCTGCACTCGAACGAGAAACTGCAGTCTGTTTCTTCGTCTTCCAGGCAATGAGAGAACCACTAAGAAAAACACAGTAAGCAGAAAGTGAACGGCGGTCCGAAGGATCACTATCCCACGTAGCATCTGAATAGGCCCGGAGCTGTAACGAGCTGGAACGGGGGAAAAAGAGACGACGAGAGATGGTGCCACGAAGATATCGTAAAACACGAAGAAGGTGACTATAGTGAATTGAAGTGGGAGCAGAAACAAACCGACTCAGAATATGGACAGGATAGGAGATATCCGGACGTGTGACAGCAAGATAGACAAGACTCCCAACAAGATGACGATAACGTGTCGGATCAGACAATGGCTGACCATCTGAGGCACGAAGGTGAAGATTGAGCTCCATAGGAGTCTCAACAGTGCGCTCATCACTAAGAGCCGCACGAGTAAGAAGATCCTGGATATACTTTTCTTGGGAAATAAAAAAGCCATCAGGGGTGGATGAAACCTCAATCCCAAGAAAGTAACGAAGAGGACCAAGATCAGACATTAGGAACTGCTCACTGAGGCGGGCCTTGACAATGGCAATGTACCCAGAATCGTCGCTAGTGATGATCATGTCATCAACATATAGAAGAAGAAGAGTCCTACCACAAGCAGAAAGGTGGACAAACAACGCTGGATCATGAGCACTGGGCAAAAAATTAGCGACAGTCACCACAGAGGCGAAGCGCTCAAACCAGGCACGGGGGGCTTGCTTAAGGCCATAAAGAGAGCAACGAAGACGACAAACCATGCCATCAGGAACAGAATACCCAGGTGGTGGCTGCATATAAACCTCCTCACGTAACTCGCCGTTTAGAAAGGCATTCTTCACATCAAGCTGAGACACAGACCAATGGCGAACAAAGGCTACAGCGAGAAGTGTACGGACAGTGGTCATATGGGCCACGGGAGCAAAAGTCTCATCGTAATCGCGACCATGCTCTTGCTGAAAGCCACGAGCCACAAGACGAGCTTTATAACGCTCAAGAGAACCATCAGAGCGAGTCTTTATCTTATAGACCCACTTACAAGTGATGGGACGAACACCGGGAGGAAGAGAAACCAGATCCCACGTGTCGGTGCGCTCAAGAGCAGCAATCTCCTCTGCCATCGCAAACTGCCATTCAGGATGCACAATAGCATCTCGATAAGAAGTCAACTCAAGAACGGTCGAAAGACCATAGCGAGAAGGAGAATATCGGTCAGGGGGCGGACAAGGCCGAGAACGAAGACCATAAGTCGGCTGAGAGGAGGAAGATGACACACTAGAAGTAGAGGGCACATCAGTAGACTCATCCACAATACGTGGACGACGAGTATAATGAAAAGGAAAGGAGGGAAGAGGTGGAATGACTGGAGACGGAGATGGGGAATGTATCGATGAAGGTGGAGAAGGGGAAGGTATCGCTGATGAAGGTGGAGAAGGTGATGATATCGATGATGAAGGTGGAGAATCATGTGATGAGGGAGGAGAAGAAATCGTTGGAAAGGACGGCGTTGAATCCACAACAGCGGGACGAGGAGTAGGAATACTGGGCACAGAGGGAGGTGTATCGGGAAAAGTAAGAAAAGAGATGTCCTCCGTGGAAAAGGTCGAGGAGGATGGACGCGGGTAGAAAGGACGAGACTCATCAAAGGTCACATCCCGGGAAATACGCATCCGACGACCGACAGGATCCCAACATCGATAGCCCTTATGCTCATCACTGTATCCGAGAAAGACACACTCAACAGACTGAGCGGTCAGTTTGGTGCGTTCACGAGGGGCAAGCAAAACATAGCAAACGCAACCAAACAAACGAAGCGCCGAATAATCAGGAGAACGACCAGAAAGACGCTTGAGAGGAATACCACCCTGTAGAGCAGCAGATGGCTGAATGTTGATGAGATATGTGGAAGTGGTAACAGCCTCAGCCCAGAAGTGAGGCGGAAGAGAGGCGGCAATCATCATTGCACGCGCCGTCTCAAGAAGGTGACGATGCTTGCGCTCAGCCACACCATTCTGAGCATGAGCACCAGGGCAAGAGAACTGAGTAAGAGTACCTTGCTCCGCAAGGAATCCTCGCAATGCATGGGAGATATACTCACCAGCTGAATCTGCGCGAAATACACGAATAGGAGTGGAAAACTAGGTATGAACCATGGCAGCAAATTTTTTATATATGGATAAGACCTCACTACGAGAAGACATGAAATAGATCCAAGTGTACCGAGAAAAATCATCTATAAAGATAATATAGTAGCGATGACCCCCTTTCAAAGCGAAGGGAGCTGGACCCCAAACATCAGAGTGAACGAGATCAAAAGGGTGCTCGGACACTGACTCGCTGTGAGGATAAGGTAGCTGAATCTGCTTACCAAGCCGGCAACCCAGACAATCCAACGAAGCGTTACCAGAGACAGAACCCAGAACACCGCGATGAACCAAAGACGAGAGACGAGAACCACATAAATGGCCAAGACGATGATGCCACTTCTGAAAAGAGCTGGTAGATGCAGCAACAGGGGCTGCGATACTGGCGGCGGTGGCAGCAGACGGAAGGCGAAGCCAGTCAAGCTTCCAGAGACCATCAGGGCATCGAGGGCCAGCACCAATCAGAGCGCCCGTGCGACGATCCTGAATGGAACACGAATCAAAGTCGAGAATGACCCTACAACTAGAGTCAACAATCTGACCACCAGATATTAGTTGCATGGTAAGTCGAGGAACATGAGCGACAGAGGGAACATGAAATGAAGAAGTGCTAAGTGTGCCTCGACTAGCTACGGGGAGTGGAGTGCCATCAGCTGTAAGAACACGAACATGAGAGTCGACAGGTCGAACGGAGGTCAAAGTGGAAGAATCGTAAGTCATATGAAAAGATGCTCCAGTATCAAGAATCCATGGGGATGTACCTGAATGAGTAGACAGTGGTTTCTCAATGCCAGAAGGGTCAGTCATAGAACCCGCAGAACCTGCCGATGAAGAATCCCAAGCAGCAAGCAGGCATCGCAGCTGCGCAATCTCACGCGCAGACAGAGACACGGCGGAAGAGGTCAAAGTAAAAACACCCGTGGAAGCCGATGATGAGCAGTCGCCACCATCCATGGAAGCCATGTGTAGAGTCGACTGAGAGTAGTCACTGTCGCACATGGAAGCCGCGAGAGGTGTCGGTGTAGAGCAGGCACCGCCTCTGCAGGCAGAAACCGCGAGAGGAGTCGTCGAATAACCTCCATCACAGTCTGCTGAAGACGTCGTAGATGACAATATCACAGATGGACCAACACCAAGCACCGAGCGACGGCGTATGTGCGAGACGGGATCAATATATGGAACACTGTCAGAAGTGTGCGGACAGCCACGAAGACGCGGGCGAAACATCATATCAGGTTTTCCTTCTTTTTTTATTGAACAGCCAGATCACGAACGCAGTGGCGGCGGCCCACGTCAAGCCCCGATCACGATCGATTCAGGCAGCGATCGCATGGCAGACATGAGGGAAGATGCCGGCGTTGTTGGCTGGTCGCGCGAGAGACGCTGTGACCAGCGTGTACCAACCAAAGCACGGGAGGCCAGCCAAACTAGGACCAAATCGATCCAGAGGAGCAGACCACAGCGACTCGATCCAGAGGAGAAACGGCGGCCGGCGTCTGGATGTGGAATCGGTGGCCAACAACTTGGATGTGGAATCGGCGGCCGGTGGATTGAGGCGGAAACGGCGGCCGGCAGCACCACACGAGCGGGCGTGGTGGTGATGCACGGGATCCGGCGGCCAGCAGCAGCAAACGACGGCCGGCGGCTGGAAGCGGAATCGGCGGCCGGCGGCACCACACGAGCGGGCGCGGTGGTGAAGCACGGATCCGGCGGCCAGCAGCAGGAATTGGTGGACAGCGTCCAGCACAAGAATCACTGGCCGGCTCGATCTGAAGATTGGAACAAAGAGCAGCTTACTCGGAGTAGCAGCGTTTGACAAATTTTTTGAAGGTGTGGCAAGCAACAGTCACCGGAGCAGAGGAACGGCCACGACGAAAGTGACAGCCGGCAAAGAGAGAGCACGGCGGCGGAAGGAAGCGATCAAGCACGAGTTGCGAGTGCTAAAAAAAACCCTAAGCTCTTATACCATGTTACAGAAATATGCAACTTGATCTTATTAGGAGGCCAAAGCCATCATATATACATGTAGAAGAGAATGCCGAGAGGCTAGAATACAAAAGGCCAAAGGCCATCATCAATATAACTCTAACAGTGCCAAGCTTCCATCTGTCGCTAGCAATGTCG
This sequence comes from Triticum aestivum, assembly GCF_018294505.1. Lineage (NCBI taxonomy): Eukaryota > Viridiplantae > Streptophyta > Magnoliopsida > Poales > Poaceae > Triticum > Triticum aestivum. Next base: position 679,929,435 of record NC_057797.1, on the reverse strand, counting down.
AGAGGCTTACCCTGCTGTCCTATGGTGAGGTATGTTTTGGGTTTTACATTTCAATCAGATTATATTTATAAGCATCATCAGACTAGCTTATAGTGGCTATATTAAACTACATAATCACTCTCGGGACTTTGTTCTTCAGAATGCGAACACTCCAATGCTTCCTGACAAGCTCCTCCACCTCAAGAGTTTGAAGATTGTACTTAACGGATCAGGGCCCTATTCCCCTGTCTATGACACCTTTTCTCTGGCTTCTTTTCTTGATGCTTCTCCTGCCTTGGAATCTTTCATCTTGTGTGTAAGTCACTATTCATGTCTTCTTGATATCTATGGAAAAACCAGTGAGCATATATCTTATAAACGATTGTGGTCTTATTTATCTTCTAAACTACTGCTTATCAAGGAACAGTGATATTAATGTTTGATGCTACATCATCATTTGTAGATAGAACGAAATGCCATAATACATTGTTATGATGCTGGGGGCGATGCATACCTAAGGGGGAAATCAGCATACCAGCATGACCACCTCAAACGGGTGATGATCGCTGGCTTCCGTTCGGCCAAGAGCCTTATTAAGCTTGTGATCCACATCCTTGAGAGCGCTCCTTCACTGGAGCGTCTCACGCTGGATACGACACCTGGTGGCCATGGTAGGAAGCTTGGTGATACCAGCATATGCAGTGCTGCAAGAATGTGGGGTAAATGTTCTTATATGAGAGAGAGAGAGCTCTTGAAGAGGCTAACAGAGCAGTTGAGGCTGCGAGTAGATACATCATTGGGAGAGTTCCATCAACTATTGAATTTGAGGTCCTTGAGCCCTGTCGGCAATGCCATACTGGCAACCGGTAGATGGATGCTTGTGTGGTTTGTTGTAGTTAACATGCAAAGGCCAGTGCTCCGGTTCAAGCAGCTCATCAGATATTTGCATATAGTTAAATAAAAGTAAATTCACTTTAACACTCAAGTCCGAAAGTTTGGCTGATGGATCCTCAACTATGAAGCCATACACCTGACCCTCCAAAGTTTTGGTTTTAAAACAATGCACATAACTAAGGTGGTTTTGGAAGGCAGATCTGCCATGGTGGCAATGTTTTGCATATGTGAGGCTGCAGCGATGATAAAATACCAGCTTCGTTGCCATATCACAAGGTTTCTGCATGTAAGGCTCACAACTCATTGATGATCTTGATGCCATATGGAGGGTCACATGTCACATTGATGATCATTATATATATGGACTGCCTTTATGGCAAAACCGTTGTGCAAATTCGTCCTGGGGAATTATGCGCAGTGGTTTTGAAAGATTTGGAGGGTCACATGTCCAATTTATAGTTGAGAATGTTGGCGAGCCATATCCCGAACTTGAGAGGGTTAAGTGATTTTTTTGATAATTTTTCTTTGCGAAAATGAAGTCAGAGATCATCTGTACTGGCTATATTACAACCTCATAATGCATCATCGAAGCAATAAAGCAACTACTTAAAAAAGGAAAACAACATGCACCCCCTTGTATCTAAGAGCATCTACAGCCAGGCACCTCATATGTCCGGGTGGGCCGCCCGGTCATTGACCGATCATGAAATTTCGACCCAGGCGGGCTCCTTAAACGGGTCTCAGATGCCCGGGCTAACCGGCACCCCTCATATCCAGCCCAAATATTGGGCGGATATGGGGGGCCGCCCGGACACGCCCGCCACGTCGGACCCGACAGTTCGACTCCATCGCAAATTGCACCAAATCCACCCCTCAGAGCTGTCGGATCCATTTGCTCCCTCCTCTCTTCTTCCTCCTCTGCATCGTCCGTCTCGCAGCTCCGCTGCCGCGCCCGCTCCACAGCTGTTCCTAGCCTTTGCGCCGCTAGATCCGGCAGAGCAGTCCTCTCTCCCATCCTCGCCGCGGGGGACGTCGTCGCCGGCCCGGACGCCACCGCGGCGGCAACTCTTTGGCTCTGCCTTGCACTTGATGTGTTCGACACATTGTCTGACCGGATTTTTTTGTGATTTTATTAGGGAAAACGATGGATTCAGATGCTTCGTCCGACGAAGAGTATGGACCAACAGAGCTTTGATCAAATGATTCAAGATGAGTCCTTCGATTCCTCGGATTCAGACGAAGAAGTAGACATAATCATGCTCATGAGCATGCAAGAGGAAATGGACCGGCAAGTGGAGCATATTCTCAAGTTCAAGGGCACAATCAAAGGGAGAAGAGTTGTTCGTGGCAAAGCTACTGCACAAGGACTACTTTGCTCCCAAGCCTATTTTCCTGGATGATCCATGGTTTCGTTGCCGTTTTCTCATGCGGAAACCATTGTTTTTGCGCATTGTGGAGCGAGTGGAGGCACACAATGACTACTTCAAACTCACAAGGGATTGTTGCAGACAACTCTCTTTCTCTGCCATGCAGAAGTGCACGGCTGCTCTGAGGATGCTTGCACTTGATACTGCTACAGATGCCATTGGTGAGATGGTCATGATGAGGGAGAGCACATGCCTGAAGACTACTGTCGGGTTTAACGCGCCGTGGAGGAGGTGTTTGGACCTGAGTGTCTCAGAGAACCAAATGCGTAGGACAAGAAGTTGTTGGCTATTGGAGATGCCAGGGGTTTCCAGGAATGTTCATATCAATTGATTGAATGCATTGGCAATGAAAAAACTGCCCCAAAGATTTACGGGGAATGTATCAAGGTCACACCAAAGAGGCCACCATCATACTAGAAGCGGTGGCATCACATGACTTATGAATTTGGCATGCTTTCTTTGAAATGTTGGGTTCTCATAACGACATCAACGTGCTTCAACGATCTCCGGTGTTCAGGAAGCTTTACAATTGGGAATCACCGCCGTGCAACTACACTGTCAATGGCCGATACTACAACATGGGATACTATCTTGCCGATGACATCTATCCTCAGACGTCAGTGGGCGGCTGAAAGATTGTGGATGTCGCCTAGAGGGGGGGTGAATAGGCGCTTTAAAATAATTATGGTTTAGGCTTGAACAAATGCGGAATAAACCTAGCGGTTAATTTTACAAACACAAAACCTACAACAAATAGGCTCACCTATGTGCACCAACAAATTATGCTAAGCAAGATAAACAACTAAGTGATAGCAAGATATATGACAAGAAACAATATGGCTATCACAAACTAAAGTGCATAAGTAAAGGGCTCGGGTAAGAGATAACCGAGGCACGCGGAGACGATGATGTATCCCGAAGTTCACACCCTTGCGGATGCTAATCTCCGTTTGGAGTGGTGTGGAGGCACAATGCTCCCCAAGAAGCCACTAGGGCCACCGTAATCTCCTCACGCCCTTGCACAATGCAAGATGCCGTGATTCCACTAAGGGACCCTTGAGGGCGGTCACCGAACCCTTACAAATGGCAACCCTTGGGGGCGGTCACCGAACACGTACACTTTGGCAACCCTTGGGGGCGGTCACCAGTACCCGTCAAATTGCTTGGGGCGATCTCCACAACCTAATTGGAGAACCCGACACTTGCCCGGAGCTTTACACCATAATGATTGAGCTCCGAACACCACCAACCGTCTAGGGCTCCCAAGCACCCAAGAGGAACAAGCTCAAGGGTACCAAGCACCAAAGATTAATAAGCTTCTCAACTTGTAACTTCCACGTATCACCGTGGAGAACTCAAACCGATGCACCAAATGCAATGGCAAGGGCACACGGAGTGCCCAAGTCCTCTCTCAAATCCCACCGAAGCAACTAATGCTAGGAAGGAAAATGAGAGGAAGAACAAGAAGGAGAACACCAAGAACTCCAAGATTTAGATCCAAGGGGTTCCCCTCACATAGAGGAGAAAGTGATTGGTGGAAATGTGGATCTAGATATCCTCTCTCTTTTCCCTCAAAAACTAGTAAGAATCCATGGAGGGATTGAGAGTTAGCAGGCTCGAAGAAGGTCAACAATGTAAGGGCATATTTATCCCTAAGGTGTTTTGGTGATTGATGACAATGCTTTTACGGACTAATCGTGTGCCTTGAGTTTCCCAGACGTTTCATCGCTAGGCACAAGACGGTTTGGTGCCCCTCAATGACTATTGAAGACGGTGTTTTTTCTACGTTTCTTTTTGGTGGATTTGAGTCGTAGGAAAGACGTACTATTAAAAGGGGGTCCGCGTCGGAAAGGTTTGGGTGGAATCATCACGTACATGTTTTCTTCCTTGTCCCCTCCTTTCCCCTGCACTTTGGAGCATCCTCCGTTTATTCTCTTCACCTTGTCCTGGCTGCTGTTGATGGGCTGCGGTAGTACTGCTCCTTCTTGAGTGGTAGTGCCGCAGGCACCCGCAGTAGTATCGTACTTCGGCGCGGTAGTACCGTAGGTGCCCACGGTAGTACCGCTCCTCTGGAGTCGTAGTACCGTGGCCTCCAGGCCAAGTACCGCTCCTTCGCGGTAGTAGGGGCGGATGTAATTTTTTACATCCGCGCCACCGCGGTAGTACCGCATCCCTTGCGCGGTAGTATCGTGCGCGGCCTGGCTCTGCTACCAGGCGGTAGTACCGCTCCTCTACGGTAGTACTGTATCGGATTTTTGCTTCGTCCGTGTTCCAGCGGAAGTAGGCACGGATGTATGTTTATCCGCGCTCTTCCCAGGCTAGGGGTTTCCTGCCTTGCGGTAGTACCGCAAGGGGGAGCGATAGTACCGCTCCTACGGCAGTACCGTCCTCAGCCCTTGTGCTTCAAGTCTGCCCTAGCTATTGCTGCGGTACTACCGCGGTTCCTCACGGTAGTACCGCATGGCCTTGCGGTAGTACCGCTTGTCAAGAGCGGAAGTACCGCATGGCCTTGCGGTAGTACCGCTGGTCTGGGCGGTAGTACCGCTGGTCGCGGGCTGGTAGGTGGATAACGGTTGGATTTTTGTCCTAAGCTATAAAAGGGGTGTCTTCTTCTTCTAGTTGACTACCTCTTCCAACCCTAAGCTCCATTGTTGCTCCAAGCTCGATTTTCGCCCGATCTCACTCCCTAGCCAATCAAACTTGTTGATTCGCTCGGGAGTGGTTGAGAAGGCAACGATCTACACTTCCACCAAGAGAAATTTGATCCCCCCCACTAATCCCTTGCAGATCTTGTTACTCTTGGGTGTTTGAGCACCCTAGATGGTTGAGGTCATCGCGGAGCCATAGTCCATTGTGGTGAAGCTTCGTGGTGTCATTGGGAGCCTCCAATTGAGTTGTGGAGTTTGCCCCAACCTTGTTTGTAAAGGTTCGGTCACCGCCTCCAAGGGCACCAATAGTGGAATCACAACATCTCGTATTGTGTGAGGGCGTGAGGAGAATATGGTGGCCCTAGTGGCTTCTTGAGGAGAATTGTGCCTCCACACCGCTCCAACCGAGACGTACTTCCCCTCAAAGGGAAGGAATTTCGGTAACACATCCTCGTCTCCACCGGCTCCACTCTTGGTTATCTCATGCCTTTACTTGTGCAAGCTTATTTGTGATATATATCTTGCTTGCTTGTGTACTTATCTTTGTTGCATCATATAGGTTGCTCACTTAGTTGCATATCTAGACAACCTACTTTGATGCAAAGTTTAAATTGTTAAAGAAAAGCTAAAAATTGTTAGTTTCCTATTCACCCCCCCTCTAGTCAACTATATCGATCCTTTCAATTGGTATTAGAGCCTCGTCTCTTTATTAAGGACTTTACCATCCGAAGAGTATGGTTGACGTCGTATAAGGTGAGGAGGAGCACTCCGGTGCAAATCCGGTATCTTCTACGGGAGATGGGGGAACCGCGGTCTCTCATGAGGAGTTCAATGTGGCGTTGGACACATTGAAAACCTCCATGATGACCGAGGTCAAAAGCATGTTTAAAGATTTCTTAGAAGAGCTTAAACTTTCCACCACACCGTTGAAAGTGGGTGATCCCGCTAACAAGGTGACGGATGCTACCTCCGACAAGGGGGAAGCTACTAGCGAGAAAGCCCTTCCTACTAGTGGTAAGAGTGGCACCGGCAGCTTTGCCCATGTGGAACCTTCACTTGTCTATGGTGGACCTCTCCCTTCCACTCATTTGAATCATGTCGGGCCGCCCCCTAAGATTGAGAAGAATGTCAAATTTGACTCTTGGGTTTATCGTTTTAAGCGTCATTTAAATCATGTGAACACTAACCTTTGGAGAATCATTGAAGAAGGTTTCTATCCGCATGACCAAAGCAACTTCACTCCTAGAGAAGCCGTGGATAATCAATTCAATGAGAATGCTCTCTTCATCATTCAAGAAGCTATCCCACCCGAAGACCTTCCTCATCTCTGGCCTTACTCCTTGGCCAAAGATGCTTGGCGCCAAGTGGTTTCCCTCTACCGGGGAAGCGCAAGCATTCAACGCTCCAACTATGAAGTGGTGCAAGATGAAGCAGATGAGTTTGCTATGAAAGAACATGAAGAACCTCGTGAGCTCTATCGGAGGGTAATCAAACTCACGGTCTCGCTCCGAGATCATGGAAGCAAGGACACGGATGACAATTGGATCAAGCGCAAATTCCTCAAGGCAATGATACCCTACCACAAAGCCATGTCCTCCATCATTCGTCAAAGGTCGGACTTCCACACCTTGTCCTCAAGTGATGTGTTGGATGAGTTCGTTGCTATGAGCATCTTGGACAAGACCGCCGACAATGCGATACTTCGCTCTCAAAGAGTGAAGAAACCCAACCTTGTTCTAAAGGCCAAGGTTAGTATGGAGGAAGAGGACGAAGAGGAAGAATAGGAGAGCAACCTCGAAGATACGAAGTATGCCTATCATGAACACATGGCCCTTGCTTCAAGGCAATTTTGGAGCAAGAAGAACTCAAGCCCCAACTTCAACAAGAACAATTCAAGTGGCACAAAGGGCAAGCAACAAGTGAGGACTTGTTTCAATTGTGGCAATGTAAGCCACTTTGTCGCGGAGTGCCCTTATGAGAAGAGGGAAGACAATGGTGGCAAGATCATCCAAAAGGACAAGGCCAAGTCGTTCCCCAACAAGAGAAATTTCACCAAGAAGACTCCTCCCAAGGCTTTGGTGGTACAAGAAGAGTACAATGAGGATGATGACGATGATGAAGATGGTGAGTCGGTTGCCATGGCCTCCGTTGCCATTGCAACGACTCCACGGGTGTCTCTCTTCGACTCACCCAACGAGAGCATCACCGCCAAGTGCCTCATGGCTAAGGCCACCAACAAGGTGTTTGCTTCCGGTGGGGGATCATGGTTGCTCGATAGTGGAGCTACAAATCATATGACTGGAAGCAAGGACTTGGTGGTGGACGTGCACAAGATTCCATCGATGCCCACCAATGTCAAGTGGGGTGATGCCTCATCTTCTAAGGTATTGGGACTTGGCAAGGTTGTCATCTCTCATGATCTCATGATTGAGAAGGTCATGCTTGTTGAGTCCCTTGCATACAATTTACTTTCCATTCGTCAACTTGCAATCATGGGCTTTGCCACTTTCTTTGATATTGATACCGTGGCCCTCTTGTGGAGCAAGACTCTTAAAGTAGCCTTTGTTGGGCATGTCGAGAACGGTCTATATGTGATTAACTTTTCGGAGCGACCCACTAAGACCGTGACGTGCCTAATGGCTAAAGTTGATGTGGGATGGCTTTGGCATCGCCATTTAGCCCATGTCAATATGAGATCTTTGCAAAGTCTTTTCAAGGGGGACCATGTCCATGGACTAACGAATGTTAGTTTTGCTAAAGATCGTGCTTGCAGTGCTTGTATCAAAGGAAAGCTTCATGAGAAGGCTCATCCCCCACGACTATCATTTACTCAGAGAGGCCTTTGGAGCTCCTTCACTTGGATCTCTTTGGGCCTCCATCCTTTGATAGTCTTGGGGGTAGGAAGTATTGCTTGGTGATTGTGGATGACTACTCAAGATATACTTGGGTGTATTTCTTCAAGAGGAAGAGTGAGACCCAACAAACCGTCATTGACTTTGCAAATGAAGCACAATGTCAACACAATGCAAAGATCTTGATAATAAGAAGTGATAACGGCACCGAGTTCAAGAACTACACCTTGGATGAGTTTCTTAGTGATGAGGGGATCAAGCATCAATATTCCGCACCTTACACCCCTCAACAAAACGGTGTTGCGGAGAGGAAGAACCGGACGTTGATGGATGCGGCAAGGACCATGATGGCGGAGTTCATGTCTCCATACAACTTTTGTGCCGAAGCCATCAACACCGCGTGTCATGCATCCAATCGGCTCTACCTCTGCAAGGGCTTGAACAAGACTCCATATGAGATACTCACCGGTAACAAGCCCAACCTTAAGTACTTTCGGGTGTTCAGGTCTAAGTGTTTTATTCTCAAGAAAGGTGTTCGGTTGTCTAAATTTGAGGCTAGAGCTTATGAGGGCATATTTGTTGGTTATGCTACAAACTCTCATGCTTACCGTGTCCTCAATAAATCCGCGGGACTTATTGAGGAGATGTGTAATGTGGAGTTTGATGAGAATAACGGCTCCCAAGTGGAGCAAAGTGGCACTTGTGATGTAGGTGATGAAATTCCTCCTCAAGCCATAAGAAGAATGGGTGTTGGTTTTATCCTACCCATTGAGGAACCCCTTGTTGCCGAAGGAGAAGGACAATGCTCCACTCAAGTGGAGCCATCACCAACCCAAGGCCCACACGCTTCCGAAGAACAAAGTGAAGGCCCTCATCCTCGTGAACAAGACCAAGGGCAAGATCATGCTCAAGACGGTGTTGACACACCAAGTGATGCCCAAGGTCAAGTTCTCTCCTCCGAGCAAGTTCAAGATCAAGAACAAGCTCAAGACATCGCTCAAGATGATCAAGTGACCGCTCCTCAACTCACCACCGAGGAGGAATTGGAGCGTCGTGCCGCCAAGACTGCTTCCAAGCTCTCCACCAAGGGTCATCTCATGAAGAATGTACTTGGAAGCATTCAAAAGGGGGTAAGCAGTCGTAGACAATTGGCAAACTATTGTGAACATCACACATTTGTCTCTTGTGTTGAACCCCAAAAGGTATATGAAGCACTCGAAGATCCGGATTGGCTTAATGCCATGCATGAAGAACTCAACAACTTTGAGTACAACAAGGTGTGGAGATTGGTGCCAAGGCCAACGGGGAACCACAATGTCATTGGAACCAAGTGGATATTTAAGAACAAGCAAGATGCTCATGGGACCATCATTCGCAACAAGGCAAGATTGGTGGCACAAGGCTACTCCCAAGTCGAGGGTATCAACTATGGTGAAACCTTTGCTCTCGTTGCTCGCCTTGAATCCATTCATTTGTTGATTGCTTATGCTTCTCATCAAAACTTTAAGTTGCAACAAATGGATGTGAAGAGTGCTTTTCTTAATGGTCCTATTAATAAGTTGGTCTATGTCAAGCAACCCCCCGGGTTCGAGGATCCCTACATTCCCGATCATGTGTATCAACTCGATAAGGCACTCTATGGGCTTAAACAAGCCCCACGTGCATGGTATGACCACCTTACCGAGTTGTTACAAGATCGTGGGTTTGAAGTTGGGCTAATCGACCCCACTCTTTTTACTAAGAAGGTCAAAGGGGAGTTGTTTGTATGCCAACTATATGTTGATGACATTATCTTTGGTTCCCCTAACAAAGCTTTCAATGAGGAATTCGCCGCTCTCATGACCTCAAAGTTCAAGATGTCTTCCATGGGAGAGTTGAAGTTCTTTCTAGGGTTTGAAGTGAAGCAAAGAAGAGAAGGAACCTTCATCAACCAAGCCAAATACACTCAAGACATGCTCAAGAGATTCAAGCTAAGTGATGTCAAGCCGACTTCCACTCCAATGCCCACCAAGTGCCAACTTGACATAGATCCCAATGGTAAAGCGGTGGATCAAAAGGTATATTGCTCCATGATTGGATCTTTGCTTTACCTTTGTGCATCTAGACCGGATATCATGTTGAGTGTGGGAATTTGTGCACGGTTTCAAGCTGCACCTAAGGAAATTCACTATGTGGCGGTCAAGCGAATCTTTCAATATTTGGCTCATACCCGAAACTTTGGCTTATGGTACCCAAGAGGAGCAAACTTCAAGCTTGTAGGGTATTCGGACTCCGATTGGGCAGGAGACAAAGTGGATAGGAAGTCCACTTCCGGAGGGTGCCAATTCCTTGGTTGCTCTTTGGTGAATTGGTCTTCCAAAAAGCAAAGTTGTGTGTCTCTCTCGTCCACCGAAGCGGAGTATGTAGCAGCCGGCAGTTGTTGTGCACAACTCTTATGGATGAGGCAAACTTTAAAGGATTACGGTGTCATTTGTGACAAAGTGCCTCTTTGGTGTGACAATGAAAGTGCCATCAAGATTTCTCTTAACCCGGTGCAACACTTCAAGACGAAGCATATTGAGATTTGGTATCACTTCATCCGGGATCACATTAGGCGAGGGGAGATCGAGATCAACTACGTCAACACTCATGATACCCTTGCAGATATTTTCACGAAGCTGTTGGATGAAGCAAGATTTCGCGAGTTAAGGCATGAGCTAAATATCATTGATTCGAGCAATGTTGCTTGAACCCTTGCACACCCCCATACTCAACTTGTTGTCTTGTTTAGATGTAGGCATGGACATAGGGGGAGTGTTGTTCTCTCAATGAACTCTCCCTCCCCCCATTATGCATAAATTGATCAAATCTTTCACTTTAGCCATTTTTGATGGTACTTGTGCTTCAAAGATGAGTTTTGGTCATGGGCCCAAGGATAATTCTTCACGGTGCCATACCAATTGACTCAAACATAGGTGGCTCCGGCCACCACCCTCTCTTTGGAGAGGTTCTGTATCGTGGTCGTCTCTTGTTGTCATTTTGCCCCTTCTCCTTTCGTGTTTGAGCTTGTTGTGAGGTGTCTTGTTCGTTTGAAGTTTCCTTGCGAAGACCTCTCTTTTCTTGTGTTTGGAAATGGCTTCTTCTTGAGCTCACGGTACTACCGCGGCCTGCCACGGTACTACCGTGTGTGGAGAGTACGGTACTACCGGCCCAGTGCGGTACTACCGCCTAGGAGAGCGGTACTACCGCTTTGGTGCGGTTCTTCCGCCCAAGCGGTACTACCGCGATGTACGCGGTACTACCACACTGTCGGAGGCGCATGGGGATAAGGACGGGAATGGGGGGGGGGTTCTAACACCCCCATACCCATTCGTCAGTTTTCCCCACTTCGTCTCTCTCTCTCTCTCTCTCTCTCTCTCTCTCTCTCTCGCTCAAGAACGGGGCCGGAGTCTCTCGCCGGATCTCCGGCTACTCTCCTTGGATTTCGACCGGTGGGATCGTTCCCCACCACTTCCTCTTGCCATGGACCAAGGTTTTTCCCGAAATCCCTCTCTTTCTAATTGGTTCTCTTGTCTCTAGGTTTTTGGGGAGATGCTTGTGTTCTTGAGATTTTAGGCTAAGTCTTTGCAAGAGAAGGTTGTAGGAGAGTAGTGTTGCATAGAAATTATACTTGATATATTGTCCCATGGTAGATTTTGAAAGGACATGCGGTGCCTCCATGTGTGGTTTTGGTGATTGATGACAATCTCTATGGACTAACGGTTGCCTTGAGTTATATTTGAAGGATTTGTTCATAGGATTGTCTTGAAGTCCATGTGTTGGTTTCAAGGAGTTTATGAGATGGCCAAAGTTCTTTTCAAGGAATTATCCAAAGATTGGTCATGTGTGAGTTGAGATGGCCAAAGTGCTTTTCAAGGAATTATCCAAAGATTGCAAGCATGTCTTGAAGAAGAAGATTGTGTGATCATTCATGTTTACCTTCAAGACATCATCCAAATGAAGAGAGTTGGAAAGATTCAATGTTGATCAAGACTAAGTCAAGAGTGAATCAAGTTGATCAACTCACAAAGCGTAGAAGAAGTACCGAGAGGGATCAAGTGATCCCATGGTATGGTAAGCATTGCCCATTACGCTTTGTGTACTAACCCATGGTCTACGTGAGAGTTCTTTGTGGGGTTAGGTATGTTTCCATGGTCTTGCGTCAAGAGGAAGATCTCATACAACCCATGGAGGATGACATCAAGTGGTGATCGTCATCAAGTTTGCAGTGTGCAAGTTCAAGTGGAGCAACTCAAAGAGTGGCTCACCCATAATGGAGTATGGGGGAGCAATCAAGCTTGAAGCTTGCCGTCCATTGTGGTGTCAATGGAATTGTGAAGATGTGCCAAAGAGTGGCTCACCCATAGTGGAGTATGGGGGAGCAATCAACTAGTATTCATCGAGCGAACACAATCAAGAAAGGTGGTCCAACTTGAGGAAATCAAGATCGTCATCATCTAGCTCAAGTGTACTATGTGCAAGGCAAAGGTTTTCCCTTGATAGGTTTTCTATTTTACCGGTCTCATAGTGGTAGTTGGGAGACCGGGTTGTAGGATCGATTGCCGTACTATCAAGGGGGGCTCTCTAGGGAGTAGCTTGATCGTATCATTCATCAAGAGCTCAAACCATTGCATCCTTGCATCATCTTTCTTGGTTCTTGTTTGGTTCCATTTGTGAGTCTTAGAGCTTATGGTCATCTTGATGACAAGCTTGAGTTCATCGAAAACGGAGTTCGCGTGCATCTTCTATGATGTTTTCGGTGTTGGAGGTTTTACCGGTCTTTTCCAAGGAAGGGTTCTCACCATTTTATTATGGTCCTTTTCTCATTTGCTTCTTATTGTTATTTCTCTCAAGTTTGTGTTAGCCCTTGTCGTTAGCTTTCCAACAAACTTGGTTTCATTGAATTCGGAGCTCGTATGCGAAAGTTGTGGTTGTTTTGATATTGCCTGTTTTACACAGAGAGGTTGTACCGCTTGACCGGTACAACCGGTGTTTGGAGCGGTTGTACCGCTCTAGAATTGGTCCAGAGGTTGTACCGGTCATGTACCACTCTACCACCGGACTGGTCTCTGTTGTGGTGCGGTTCTTGGGCGGTTGTGGGCCGGTTGTACCGCTTATTGCCTGTTACCGGTTGTACCGGTGCTCATAGAGGTTGTACCGCTCCTATGTTATTCTGTACATAACGAGCAGATTCGTGGGGACCTATTTAAGGGGGTCTTCTTCCCCAATGGTTCCCCATCTCTTGAGCTCATTTTTGCCCCCATTTTTGACCTTCTTTGAGCTTGCTAACTCTCACTCCCTCCATGGATTCTTGCTAGTTTTTGAGGGAAAAGAGAGAGGAGATCTAGATCCACATTTCCACCAATCACTTTCTCCTCTATGTGAGGGGAACCCCTTGGATCTAGATCTTGGAGTTCTTGGTGTTCTCCTTCTTGTTCTTCCTCTCATTTTCCTCCCTAGCATTAGTTGCTCCGGTGGGATTTGAGAGAGAAGGACTTGGGCACTCCGTGTGCCCTTGCCATTGCATTTGGTGCATCGGTTTGAGTTCTCCACGGTGATACGTGGAAGTGAAGTTGAGAAGCTTATTACTCTTGGGTGTTTGGGCACCCTAGAGCTTGTTCCTCTTGGGTGCCTTGGGCGCCCTAGACGGTTGGTGGTGTTCGGAGCTCAATCATTGTGGTGTAAAGCTCGGGCAAGCGTCGGGGTCTCCAATTAGGTTGTGGAGATCGCCCCGAGCAATTTGACGGGTACCGGTGACCGCCCCAAGGGTTGCCAAAGTGTACGGGTTCGGTGACCGCCCCCAAGGGTTGCCATTTGTACGGGTTCGGTGACCGCCCTCAAGGGTCCCTTAGTGGAATCACGGCATCTTGCATTGTGCGAGGGCGTGAGGAGATTACGGTGGCCCTAGTGGCTTCTTGGGGAGCATTGTGCCTCCACACCGCTCCAAACGGAGATTAGCATCCGCAAGGGTGTGAACTTCGGGATACATCATCGTCTCCGCGTGCCTCGGTTATCTCTTACCCGAGCTCTTTACTTATGCACTTTACTTTGTGATAGCCATATTGTTTCTTGTCATATATCTTGCTATCACATAGTTGCTTATCTTGCTTAGCATAAGTTGTTGGTGCACATAGGTGAGCCTAGTTGTTTTAGGTTTTGTGCTTGACAAATTAACCGCTAGGTTTATTCCGCATTTGTTCAAGCCTAAATCGTAATTATTTTAAAACGCCTATTCACCCCCCCTCTAGGCGACATCCACGATCTTTCAATTGGTATCAGAGCCTCGTCTCTCTTTATTAGGCTTTACCGCCTAGAGAGTAAAGATGTCGACTAGGGGATTAGGATTCTCTGACACTCTTAGTTTCGATGGCACAAATTTTGATGTTTGGGTAATTCGCATGCTTAATCTCTTTAGGGTCATGGACCCAAATTTAGAGCGAATTGTAGATATGGGTTTTTCTCCTCCAAAGGATCCCCAAAGATTATCTTTAGAGGATGAGAAAAACTCTTATCTCAATGCTCAAGCTTCTAATGTGCTTTTCGATGCTTTGAGCAATGTAGTTATATTTCAACTCATGCCGTTCCGGGATGCTCATGAGTTGTGGACAAAGCTTCAAGATAAATATGGCGTGTCCAAGTTTTGTGGGGATGATTGTTCTCCCTCCACATCCGGCCGTATAGTCTTCTCAACTTCTTCTACTTCACCTACATGTGGTTTGCCACAAGGTAATGATATGGTGAGTAGTGTTGGTCATTGCAATGATGATAGTATGTTTATTGTGGATGATCCTTCATCACTATCTTATTGCAATGCTCCTTCTTTGGGCTTTAACACTTCGAGCACTCCAAATGTTTCACATGCTTGTGTTGATAGTCCTTGCATATCATGTAGAAATTGCTTGACTAAATCTCATGATGATATGTTTACTATGTCTTGTTGCCATGATAAAAATGCATATATGTCCTCGAATTGTTGTGCTAACAATGTAGAGGAAACCCAACACCCCATGGAACAAGATGTGGTCTTGAATGGTGCTTCAACGGATCCTACATCATCATCTATTGCATTTTGCCTTATGGCCAAGGCTTCAAAGGTATCTCCCACTTTGAATCCCAATATATCTTGTGATGATGGCAAGAGTGATGATGATGTTGATTATGATGAAGAGAATGATAATGTTGTCTCCTTAAAAACTAAGGGGGAAATGATTTTTAAAGCTCTTCACAAAAATAAACTTGCTCGTTCCAACTTCATGGAAATCATGTCTATTGCCATTGAAGGCAAGAAATACATTGAGGAGTTGGAATCTCATCTAGAGGAGCATTAGGTCGCCATTGAGAAAATGGAAGCTCATGAGCGTGATTACGCAAATGAGATCGCGGAGCTATCTCAAGCTCTTGAACATGAACAAACCTCATTTGAATCTCTTGAGGAGACCTTTGCTACAGAATTATCTAGAAAAAGGAATCTCATGATAGAGCACTCGAGGTGGGCAATGATTTCAAAACTAAAATGCTAAGCTTGAAGTTGCTCATGCTAGACTCCTTGAGGATTTTGAGCACCTCGAAAATGGCTCAAGGGTCATCAAGGGTGAGCTCATCAAACTCACCGAGTCTCATGCTCAACTTGAAGCTTCTTACTTAAAAGAGCTTGCCAAGGTGTCCCCTCCTATTGTTGTTAATGATGATGCTTGGGATACTAACTCTATTACTTGTGAAGCATCCATTTTGAAGGAGAACGTTGAGCTTCGGGCTCAACTTGAGTTGCTATCTAGAAATTATGGGAAATTGGAAGAAAACCATGAAAAGCTCTCAAGCTCTCGTGATGATCTTCTAGTATCCCATAATGAGCTAAAGATATCTCATGAGGCCATGATTTCTAAGGTAACATCTAGTGAGCCTCATGTGGATACTAGCACTAATTCTAGTCAAAATGCTATATTGCCATGTGGTAGTCCTTGTAATTCATCTACTCACAATGTTGGTACATCTTGTGATGAATTGCTTTCCTTGCCTTGTTGCTCTAACAATGAAGCTTATACTTCCTCTAGTACTTGTGTTGAGACTAACCATGTAGAGGAAATCAAAGAGCTCAAGGCCCAAGTCACTTCTTTGAAGAAAGACTTGGAAAAGAGTCATGAAGGGAAATCCACACTCAACAATATCTTGAGTGTGCAAAAATCCCCCAATGACAAAGGTGGACTTGGATTCAACTCCAACAAGAAGAAGAAGTCCAAGGTGAACAAAAGAAGGGCCAAGAACAAGTCAAGAATTCGGCCAAGATTGTTTGCTTCAAGTGCAAAGTAGAAGGGCATCATGTTAGATCTTGCCCATTGAAGAAAAAGCCCATTAGTGACAAGCAACAAGGGAAGCGGCCACAAGTACACTCTCATTCTCAACCTCAAGTTGAAGAAAAGCCTCTTCCCAAGAAGACTCAAGCTTATGCTTCTCAAGTTGAGAAATCAAGTGAGAAGAAAGTGAAGAGTAGACGTTGCTACCTATGTCGCGAGAAAGGTCACCTCGCCTCTTCATGCACTAGTGGTAACTTATCAAACCCAATTATTATTGATGATGTCTATTCTCTTGGGAAGGATAAGGTTGGCAATGTGGTTGCCAAGTTTGTTGGTACTCAAAGTGGTTTGAAGCAAAGAACCATTTGGGTAGTTAAGCCTATTGTGACTAACCTCTCAGGACCCAACTTGGTTGGGGACTAACAAGATCAAACTTGATCAATAGGTGATGTTGGAGGTCATTGGGGACTTGGCTACACTATGAAGAATTAAGGGGACTTCATCATTCTTAATGTCTCAAGCCAAGTCAATTGAATCATCAAAATTATATCTTATATCCAATGTGCCTCCTTGCGGTAACTTGTACCTCAATTACTTACATTGAAAGTTACTTGCCCCCTTGCATGTTTTGGTTTTGTTCCTTGCATGTGTTTGTATATGTTGTGCTTCCAACTTGATTATCTTGAGCAATCAAGTATGTGTGTGTTGGTTTGCACGTCATGTACGTGTGTGTCATGCGTTGAGCCTTTTGCATCTTGTTTATTTCTTAGTTGGCTCTTGTGAGAGTTTAATGGAATATCCCATTATGAGGGAGTGATGTGCTTTGTGCACTTCACAATCCTATAAAGGTGGGTACATGGGGAATACCACTTAGTATTGATATTGCAAGTTTATCTAGTCACTATGTGGTATGTCTTCTCATGAGAAATTCAAATTCTAAATAGTCCATTAATTATCTCTTGTTAGATCCTTTAATTGCCTCTTGTCTATCTTTAATTGGTATCACATTATGGGAGAGTAATATGCTATGTGTATATTACTAGCCTATAAAATGTGTACATTTGAGATATTGTCATCTAGAGTTGATATTGTAAATTATCTTGTTCCTAGGTGGCATGTTAGCTCTACAAGTTGCAATTTGCTTTTTGTATGGTGTGAAGATGGGACGGGGCTTACCTGCGCCCCGTACGTGCGCCCATCCGTGCGCCGCTGCTACATGTCGCTCATCCCTGCCTCTCCTCGGCGTGGTTGTTTTTGGCCGCGAAAATAAAAATAAAATACCAATCCTAATACACGTCTGTTCGATCCAGCGGAGTCCTCTCGTATTCTTCACCTCTTTACTCCTCTCTCTCTCTCTTTCCTGTCAGAGCTCGGACATGGAGCAGAGCATGGAGGACGGAGGGGATGAAGCCACCGCGATGTCCACCCCGTGCCCCCTTACTTCAGGAGTCGACTTCTCTCTCGCCGGATTGCATCTTCTCCGGCTGCTGGTGATGTTCTTCTCTCCTCGGGCGCACAGCAGGTCAGGGGCAGCTCAAGAGCTCCGACCATGGAGAGGTGGATCTTGGGCGGGCGCAGCTGCCTGCAGAGACTCATGAGCTCGAGCGCTCCAGCCCTGACCTGGAGGAGGTGGATAGTGGGTGGGGAAGCTGCTTCGACTAGCTGGAGCGCTGCAGCCCGTACATGGAGGCGGCAGATCACGGGTGGCGCAACAGCTCCGTACCGCCATGAGTGTGCTGCACATGGACGGTGTAGCGACCATACCTCAAACGGTCCGATCTCTGTGCTCCGGTGTCATCCCTGGATCAGTAATGCTGACACCACACAGTACTCGGAGGATTTATAGCAGAGTAGCAATCACACACTTATTACATCGAGTGTCTCAAAAGAGAACTTATTACAATAAATATGGCTTAAGTCCATCTAATAATGATAACAGCGGAAGGCTTGGAAGATAAGTGAGTCCATCAACTCCAACGGCATCATTGAGTATAGAACCACGACCTAAAAACTCCTTAATCGTCGTCTGAAAAGTCTGCAACATTAACGTTGCAGCCCGAAATGGGTCAGCACATGGAATATGCTGGCAATGTAACACATAGAGAGTAATGGAATGAAACACCTATACTATATGCATATTTGGCTGGTGGAAAGCTCTATGGTTACAGTTTTGCGTAAAGCCAATTTTTCCTGGGTGAATTGAATACAGTGAATCATGTGCCTCTTGCAAAATCAACTTCCTTATCTCCGAGTCATTGGGCACGTAAACACAGTCTTCAAACCATAGGGTGTCGTGCTCATCCTCACGAAATCCTTTAGCTTTTCCTTTGCTCAGTTTCTCCTTTATAGCGGCAATCTCTTTGTCAGCTTTCTGAGCTTCTCTGATTCTATCCATCAAAGTTGACTGAATCTCCAATGCTACTACATAGCCTCTCGGAACTATTTCCAAACATAGTTCACGAAGATTTTTGGCTAACTCCCTTGGTATTTCTCCCGTCATTAATGTATTGACATGGCTCTTACGGCTTAATGCGTCAGCTACTACATTAGCCTTTCCGGGGTGATAATGCAATTTTATGTCATAATCCTTGATAAGCTCCAACCATCTCCTTTGTCTGAGATTCAACTCATTCTGGGTGAAAATGTACTTCAAACTCTTATGATCCGTGTACACCTCACAATGATTTCCAATGAGGAAATGTCTCCATGTTTTCAATGCATGCACTATGGCTGATAATTCCAAGTCATGCGTGGCATAATTCAACTCATGAGGTTTCAGTTGTCTTGAGGCATATGAAACAACTCTCCCTTCCTGCATAAGCACTGCTCCAAGTCCTCGACGTGAAGCGTCGCAATACACCTCATAATCTTTGGTCTGGTCTGGCAAAATCAACACTGGTGAGGTAACCAAACGTTTCTTCAACTCTTGGAAACTAGACTCACATTCCTCTGTCCATATGAACTTGGTATCTTTCTTCAGCAACTCCGTCATAGGCTTCGCAATCTTTGAGAAATTCTCAATAAATCTCCGGTAGTATCCTGCGAGTCCAAGAAAACTCCGGATCTCTCCAACTGTTGTTGGGGCTTCCCACTTGGTCATGGTATCAACTTTAGTGGGATCAACTGCTATACCTTCTCCAGATATAACGTGTCCGAGGAATCCTACTTCCTTCAACCAAAACTCACATTTGCTGAACTTGGCATATAATTGATGTTCTCTGAGCTTTCCAAGTACCAAACGCAAATGCTCCTTATGCTCCTCTTCATTCTTCGAGTAAACCAGGATATCATCAATGAACACTATGACGAACTTATCCAAAAACTCCATAAACACTTTGTTCATCATGTTCATAAAATATGCAGGTGCGTTAGTCAGACCAAATGACATAACGGTATACTCGTACAGCCCATACCTGGTGGTAAAAGCTGTCTTAGGTATATCCTGTTCTCGAATCTTCAACTGGTGGTATCCTGATCGCAGATCGATCTTGGAAAATACCTTAGCTCCTTGCAATCGATCAAACAGATCGTTGATCATTGGTAGTGGGTACTTGTTCTAGATTGTTACTTCATTCAATCCTCGGTAATCAACAACCATCCTTAACGATCCATCCTTCTTCTCCACTAGTAGTACTGGCGATCCCCAAGGCGAAGAACTTGGGCGAATATATCCCTTATCCAGTAACTCCTTAATCTGCTTCTTAATTTCCACCAAATCCTTTGCTGGCATCCTATATGGTCTCTTTGATATTGGCCCTGTGCCTGGCAATAGCTTAATCAAAAACTCAATATCTCTATCTGGTGGCATGCCTGGCAACTCTTCTGGAAATACATCAGGAAAATCCCTTACCACTGGTACTTCCTCCTGCACAACTCCTGTTAAGCAATTTACTTGAGTCCTCTCTGGCACATGCCGGGATACATACTTGATCCTTCTCCCTTCTGGGGTGGTAAGCAAAATTGACTTACTAGCACATTCTATATTCCCTTCATACTTTGATAACCAATCCATGCCTAATATCACATCCAATCCTTGGGATTCCAATACTATTAGGTCTGAGGGAAAAACATAGTTACCAATCCTTAATGGTAACCGATCGCACCATAAACTAGCCACATACTCTTCTCCGGGCGAGGTTACTAACATGGGTGACCTAAGGGCTTGGGTTGGTAGGTTATACTTATCCACAAATCCCCTTGAGATGTATGAATGCGATGCACCAGTATCAAAAAGAACGAGTGCAGTAAATGACTTAACCAAAAACTTACCTATTACTGCATCGGGCTGAGCTTCAACCTCCTCCACGCTAACGTGGTTCACCTGTCCCCTGTTGAAAGGGTTCGGCTTCTTCCCAGAACTTCCATTGCCATTTTGGCCTTCAGGACATTCATTGGCATAATGTCCGGTCTTCTGACACTTAAAACAAGTGACTTGGCTTAGGTCCTTCTTGGTTGGGGTTGATGGGTTGGTGCGGTTCTAGCCGTTGCTTCCTCCATTGCCATTACCATTCTTGGTGCCATTGTGATTGTGCGAGCTACCTCCTCCATGGGTATGCTGAAAATGTCCTCCCGGTCTAGGGGTAAAACATGGCTTCTGCTGAGCTCCTGAAGTGTACTTTCCTTGTCCATACTTCCTCTTGCGGTTCTCAATTTGCTGCTGCTTCCCTTCAATCATAAGAGCACAATCTACCAATTCCTGGTAGTTGTTGAAGGTTGCTACCATCAACTGCATGCTCAACTCATCATTCAATCCTTCCAGAAATTTCTCCTGCTTAGCTGCATCCGTAGCGACGTCATCTGGTGCATAACGTGCTAACTTACTAAAATCCTCCACATACTGGCCAACTCTCCGTCCTCCTTGGCGCAAGTTGCGAAACTCACGCTTCTTCATGGCCATAGCTCCTGCTAAAACATGGGCAGTACGAAAAGCCTGCTGAAACTGGTCCCATGTGACAGTGTCAACTAGGAAAGTGGCTGTGAAATTCTCCCACCATGATGCTGCGGGTCCTTCTAGCTAATGTGCGGCAAACTTCACCTTCTCCGCATCTGTGCATCCTGCTGTGGTCAACTCCCTAGCTGTCTTGCGGAGCCAATCATCTGCTACTATCGGCTCGGTGCTACTGAAAAACACTGGCGGATTCAGCCTAAGAAAACGGGCTAAGTGGTCAACAGGTGGTGGTGGTGGTGGTGGGTTGTTGTTGTTGTTCCCTTGATTTTGATTCTGGACTAACAACTGCATCAATGTGTTCTGCTGCTGGATCAACTGGGTGAGCTCCGGTGGAAAGGCAAATCCGGGGTCACGTCTCGGAGGCATCTGAGGGTTTAGAAGAGATGAGATATAAGAATAGAGGGGGTTTAAAGAGAAAACACTACCCATATGCACATGAGGCAAAAGCAAACAATTCACTTCAATCAATCAAACAAAGGCATACAATTGATCTAACTATCGCAAAAGTTCTCGGACTACTATATTTACATGGTGGACTACTACTACTAATGAGGTGGTCTACTAGAAATATTCTTCAGTTGTAGACTCCATGATATCTTCTCCAGCTTCATCAACATAGTCATCATCGCTACTATCTGGTTCCGAGTCGGTGCCGTCGATGATGATGTAGTCTTCCGGGCTAATCTCTTGGGGTTCTTCGTCTTCATCTACTGGCGTAGGGCCTCCCATAAATATTCCAATCTTCTTGATCAGGTCGTCATTCTTCTCCATCAATACTCCAATTTCCTCTTCATAATCTTCACGTGTAGTCTTGAGTTCTTTCTTCAGTTCCTTTATTCTTGTCTTAGCCTTCTTCAGATCTATCATGTCGACGCACATCTGGTTCTCTTGTCGTCGAATGTGCTGATTTAACTCCTGGATAAAAGCTATGATTGACCTATCCTTCCTGGTGCTGATCATCTCCCAGTGCTCATCTCGGCGCCCACAAATCTGGTAGATAGTATCCTTGAGATCCTTGCGGTAGACTTCTCCAATGCGTCCCATGGAGATGTGAGCTGCCATGCTCTTTCCTAGACTCCAAGTTGGTGCATCAAAAGAAAACTCTATGGGCTCAGTGACTCGCATGAACATCCTTCCTGGAACTTGAACTTGAATCATCCAGCACTCTTCTTCAGGTAAAGTGGCATTGTAGGTTTCGGTGAAGCTTGGTACTCCTATATTCAGGTATCTAGTGACTTCCTTCAAGTGCCGTCCAAAGGGTGTATCTTCATCCGGTTGTGTGAACTTGTTCCTTGCATCCGCCATCCTAAAGAGTAGAAAAGATGAGAAGTCAGAAGAGAAGAGAGTGAATAGTGATCTAGGTCTCTAACTTAGTGGTCGTGTCCTACAGTCAGTGTGTGCTCTGATACCATCTCTGTAGCGACCAGACCTCAAACGGTCTGATCTCTGTGCTCCAGTGTCATCCCTAGATCAGTAATGATGACACCACATAGTACTCGGAGGATTTATAGCAGAGTAGCAATCACACACTTATTACATCGAGTGTCTCAAAAGAGAACTTATTACAATAAATATAGCTTAAGGCCATCTAATAACGATAACAACGGAAGGCTTGGAAGATAAGTGAGTCCATCAACTCCAACAGCATCACCGAGTATAGAACCACGACCAAAAAAACTCCTTAATCATTGTCTGAAAAGTCTGCAACATTAACGTTGCAGCCCGAAACGGGTCAACACATGGAATATGCTGGCAATATAACACATAGAGAGTAATGGAATGAAACATCTATACTATATGCATATTTGGCTGGTGGAAAGCTCTATGGTTACAGTTTTGCGTAAAGCCAATTTTTCCCTACTTAAAAGGAATAAATTTAATTACTAACATGGTAGTTGTTAAACATTGAGAATGGTTGACAGCATTCTCAATCCCAATTAAGCATCAACATTAAAACCCAACAATATTAATTTAGAGTAACATGTTGAGATTCACAGGATAATCCAGGTACTAGATACTCAAGATGTCCATAACCGGGGACACGGCTAATCATGATTAGTTTGTTACACTTTGCAAAGGTTTGCGCACTTTTCCCCAAAAGACTCGATCGCCTCTGTTTGGTTTCTCGCACTACATGGTGTTTGAGAAGACAGATGACCGAGACATAGTCTTTCAGAAGCGCTTGCACCTTACGATCGGGTAGATCGTACCACCTACATCCCCTACATCTGCTAGTCTACCACTGTAAGAGTTCGCACAACTTAGTCAACTATGCTAGAGCCCATAATAGCTTGTGGCTGCACACGGAAGTTTCTAGTATGAATAGTCTCATGATCCCTTTGAGCCTGGGTGGCGGTCCAAAAGAAAACATGCAAGTCCTGGAATACTCAGGTGCCTCAATCCACCCAGATGTGTGTTTAAGTTGCCACCTTAGATAAACCATTAATTAACAAAACTCACATCTGTCATGGATATCACTCACCCAATCCACGTCTACTAGCATAGCATGGCATAATAAGCAAACGTAGAAGTAACTCCCAAAGGTTTGATAATAACAGGTAATAGGTACTACCTCATCTACTTCCCATCCCACAATTTAATTAGATCCTAATCATGCAATGTGTGAGGATTGATCTAATGCAATAAAACTGGGTAGTAGAAAAGGTATGATCAAAGTGTTACTTGCCTTGCTGATGATCCGCGAAACCTAGAGATTCGAAGTAACAAGCAGCGCACTTCGAGTATTCTATCGCAGACAAACAAACAAGCATACAATAAGTACTCATCTAATGCACAGGTAAAACTCAAATAAGAGATCTAACCAGAAGGTTCAACTTAAGAACTCCGGTTGGCAAAAGAATCAAATCGAACAAAGCAACGAAAGTCAAACAGCGAAAGAAAACAACTTCGTTCTAGTATTCTGGATCTAGGGAAAATTTTACAGTAGCAAAATCTTGTTTAAGTTGGTTAAACGGCTAGAGGGTTTCGAGAGGAAACTCTAGGCGCTTGAATCGCCTGATTCCGATAAACGAGCGAAAAGTTAGACTAAAACGAAAATCGGATCAGGAATCGCGATCAGAAAAATCGCGGATTTAATCCGAGAAAAAGAAAAACGACGAACGCTCGCTATTTAAATAAACCGGAAAACCGATCTATTTAAAAAAACCAAAACTAAAAAACCCGATGAAAACCCATATTTTTTTAAACGATAGCACGGAAGTCAAGGCGGCGGCGAACCTCGGCGGTGGAATCCGGCGGGCGGCGGCGGCGGCGGCGCGGGTGGCGGCTGGGGCGGGGTCGGGTGGCTGGGCTAGGGTTTCCCCCGGGTGGGCTGCCCCGGCTTATATACCCTAGTCCGGCTGGAGTCCTAGTCGGACACGACCCATTAGGCCGGTTCGTTTTTTTGTAATTATTCCGCTCGGAAGAAAAATAAAAAGAAATACTAAACGGACTCCAAAAATTCCGAAATAAATTTTCACGGGCTTCTAAAATCAAGCCGCACAAGGTGAACATTTAGTTGGGACCTAAATGCAATTTTGAAAAAATGCATATTTTTCCTAAATTCAAATAAAACACCGAAAAACTCCAAAATAAAATCTTATTTGATTTTATTATTAAATCCTCAATATTTCTTTATTTTGGGAAAGTCATTTTATTCCCTCTCTCATATTTTTGTAATAGAAATAATTGACGATAAAATAAATAAAATCAAATGATCCTATTCTCAAAATTTGAGAAAACTCAAATATGAAAATAACGAAATCCCCAACTCTCTCCGTGGGTCATTGAGTTGCGTAGAATTTCTAGGATCAACCAAAATGCAAAATAAAATATGATATGCATTGATGATCTAATGTATAACATTCTAAATTGAAAATTTGGGATGTTACAAACCTACCCCCCTTAAGATGAATCTCGCCCTCGAGATTCGGGTTGGCTAGAAAATAGGTGAGGGTGGTCTTTGAGCAAGTCTTCCTCTCGCTCCCAGGTGGCTTCATCCTCTATGTGGTGGCTCCACTGAACTTTGCAAAACTTGATAACCTTGTTGCGGGTAACTCGGCTGGCAAATTCGAGGATCTTAACTGGTTTCTCCTCGTAGGTCAAATCATTATCCAAATGAATTGTTTCTAAGGGTACTGTGTCTCTCAACGGTATGTCAGCCATCTTCATGTGACACTTCTTTAACTGAGAAACGTGGAACACATCATGAACTCCTGACATCCTTCGGGCAATTCCAACTTGTAGGCCACTTCTCCCATACGTTCCAAAACTCGATATGGTCCTGCAAATCATGGCACTAACTTCCCTTTAACTCCAAAACGCTTTGTTCCTCGAAGTGGAGATACTCGAAGATAAGCTCTATCTCCAACTTCGTAAACTGTCTCCTTACGTTTAGAATCTGCATAATTTTTCTGTTTGGACTGGGCTACCTTGAGCCTATCGCGAATCAAGTTCACCTTTTGTTCAGACTCTTTAATCAAGTCAGGTCCAAACAATTGGCGGTCTCCAACTTCGTCCCACGATAACGGTGTCCTGCACCTTCTTCCATACAAGGCTTCGAAAGGGGCCATCTTTAAACTGGTTTGATAACTGTTGTTGTAAGAGAACTATGCATATGGCAAATTATCGTCCCAACTAGATCCATAATCTAGCGCACAAGCTCTCAGCATATCCTCCAAAATCTGATTGACTCTCTCGGTCTGTCCATCTGTATGTGGATGAAAAGCTGTACTGAATTCTAGCCTGGTACCCAAAGTTTCGTGCAACTGCTTCCAGAACTTTGAGGTAAACTGGGTTCCTCTATCTGATACGATACTCCTTGGAACTCCATGCAAACATACGATCCTGGTCATGTATATCTTTGCCAACTTAGCACTGGTGTAAGTGGTCTTTACTGGGATGAAATGAGCTACTTTCGTCAATCGATCGACTACAACCCAAATCGAGTCATAGCCTGAACGAGTCCTGGGCAATCCCATGATAAAATCCATACCTAACTTATCTCACTTCCATTCGGGTATCGGAAATGGTTGTAACAGTCCTGCTGGCTTCTGATGCTCTGCCTTTACTTTCTGGCATACATCACAAACTGCTACGTACTCCGCAATATCCTTCTTCATTCCGGTCCACCAGAAAATATCCTTCAAATCCAAATACATCTTGGTATTTCCTGGGTGAATTGAATATGGTGAATCATGTGCCTCTTGCAAAATCAACTTCCTGATCTCCGAGTCATTGGGCACGTAAACACGGTCTTCAAACCATAGGGTGTCGTGCTCATCCTCATGAAATCCTTTAGCTTTTCCTTTGCTTAGTTTCTCCTTTATAGCGGCAATCTCTTTGTCAGCTTTCTGAGCTTCTCTGATTCTATCCATCAAAGTTGACTGAATCTCCAATGCTGCTACATAGCCTCTCGGAACTATTTCCAAACATAGTTCATGAAGATTTTCGGCTAACTCCCTTGGTATTTCTCCCGTCATTAACGTATTGACATGGCTCTTACGGCTTAATCCGTCAGCTACTACATTAGCCTTTCCGGGGTGATAATGCAATTTTATGTCATAATCCTTGATAAGCTCCAACCATCTCCATTGTCTGAGATTCAACTCATTCTGGGTGAAAATGTACTTCAAACTCTTATGATCCGTGTACACCTCACAATGATTTCCAATGAGGAAATGTCTCCATGTTTTCAATGCATGCACTATGGCTGATAATTCCAAGTCATGCGTGGCATAATTCAACTCATGAGGTTTCAGTTGTCTTGAGGCATATGAAACAACTCTCCCTTCCTGCATAAGCACTGCTCCAAGTCCTCGACGTGAAGCGTCGCAATACACCTCATAATCTTTGGTCTGGTCTGGCAAAATCAACACTGGTGAGGTAACCAAACGTTTCTTCAACTCTTGGAAACTAGACTCACATTCCTCTGTCCATATGAACTTGGTATCTTTCTTCAGCAACTACGTCATAGGCTTCGCAATCTTTGAGAAATTCTCAATAAATCTCCGGTAGTATCCTGCGAGTCCAAGAAAACTCCGGATCTCTCCAACTGTTGTTGGGGCTTCCCACTTGGTCATGGTATCAACTTTAGTGGGATCAACTGCTATACCTTCTCCAGATATAACGTGTCCGAGGAATCCTACTTCCTTCAACCAAAACTCACATTTGCTGAACTTGGCATATAATTGATGTTCTCTGAGCTTTCCAAGTACCAAACGCAAATGCTCCTTATGCTCCTCTTCATTCTTCGAGTAAACCAGGATATCATCAATGAACACTATGACGAACTTATCCAAAAACTCCATAAACACTTTGTTCATCATGTTCATAAAATATGCAGGTGCGTTAGTCAGACCAAATGACATAACGGTATACTCGTACAGCCCATACCTGGTGGTAAAAGCTGTCTTAGGTATATCCTGTTCTCGAATCTTCAACTGGTGGTATCCTGATCGCAGATCGATCTTGGAAAATACCTTAGCTCCTTGCAATCGATCAAACAGATCGTTGATCATTGGTAGTGGGTACTTGTTCTTGATCGTTACTTCATTCAATTCTCGATAATCAACAACCATCCTTAACGATCCATCCTTCTCCATTAGTAGTACTGGCGATCCCCAAGGCGAAGAACTTGGGTGAATATATCCATTATCCAGTAACTCCTTAAGCTGCTTCTTAATTTCCACCAAATCCTTTGTTGGCATCCTATACGGTCTCTTTGATATTGGCCCTGTGCCTGGCAATAGCTCAATCAAAAACTCAATATCTCTATCTGGTGGCATGCCTGGCAACTCGTCTGGAAATACATCAGGCAGCAGACCCGGACGCTGCAGGCTTGTGGTGGAGAGCTCGTGTGATGCCTTCGTTCATTCACCAAGAGATTCAACTCTACTACTTCCACAAGAGATACGACACAACCACACAGGTAAATTTTCTTTTTTGCTTTGCTGGTCTCTTGATCTTTGATATCTTGCTTGTTTACTAGGAACACGAGTTATGGTTGTGGCCATAGAGATAATTTGGTTGCTATTCTATTCAATCGATGTTCAATAACAAGTTGTAATGAAAAATAGTGTCGATTAAAATCGACTTCAATGCATAGGGATAATTTGATCGATATTCGATTCAATCCATGGCACCCCCGAAAAAAATAAAATAAAAAATCCATGGAAAATAACAAGAAAACCAGTGTAATCTACAAAATTGATTAAATTGGCTTTAATACATGGGATAGAACTTTTTATTTAACAAGGGAGTGTCTTAACGAGCGACTGTGAGAAATTTTGTTCTGGCGGTACCAATCCTTTTGTCGTTCCATCTGCCGCAACCACGCGGGGTGGCGATGGGGTAGGAAAGGTGAATCGAGCTGGCAGCAGGACCGGCAGTCATGCCATAGCTATAAACCGTTCATAACAAATTGATTAAGTTGGCTTCGGTTCATGGAAGATGACTTGATTTTGTCCTGTCATTATAGTAGAGGCAGAGGTTCCAATGCTCTGTTGCTGCAATGCCGAGTTGTGCAGTTGGAAATCGGTGCAGATGTGGTTGTTTGGATAACCCTATGCAGAAAACTAGCAAAGTTTAGTGATGCAGAAGTGTCGAAATGATAATAAAACATGACAAAGTATAATGCTTATACCATTAATGCGTCGTATTGTCGGAATCCCATTCTTTGGTTCATTGGCATCGACAATGTATTTCCATGTGGCAACTGCATTGAGGCACTTAGCAGTGGGTTGTACTGCAAGTGCGGTGCAACCATTTGACTTGTCATAAACTCCAAATGACCCTACAAAAATGATAGATAAATGTCAATAAAATTAATTTTTCTATGTAAACCAAGCAGGATAGTTTTATACCCGTGATGTGCTTTTAGGTTGTACTTGTAAAGAATCACCAGTATTCTTCTGTTTTGTTTTTGCTATCTCTAAGCCACCAGTTGGTTGTGGTGACATTGAGATTGTATTACCAAGTGATGGCTGCACTGAAGCATTTAGGAATGAGTTGTACTATAATTGCGGCATACCCATTTGGTGTGTCATAACCTCCAAATTACCCTATAAAAAGTGATAGATGAATGTCAGTAAAATTAATTTCTATGAAAAAAGTGTGACAATTTTATACCATTGATGTGCTTGTAAGTTGTGCTTGTGAAGAATCGATTGTCTTCTTTTTCTTTTTTGTTTTTCCTTTCGCCAAGCGACCACTGGGTTGCGGTGACATCGAGATTGTGTTACCAAGCAATTGCTACATTGAAGCATTTAAGAATGGGTTGTACTGCAATTGCGGTGCACCCATTTGATTTTGCATAAAATCCAAATACCCCTATATATAAAAAGCGATAGATAAATGTTAGTTGAACTAATTTTTCTATGTGAAACAAGTTGGATCGTTTTATACCCTTGATGTGCTTTGAGATTGTAGTTGTAAAGAATCATCGGTCTTCTTTTCCTGGTTTGTTTTTGCTTTCTCTGAAACACCAGCGGGTTGTGGTGACATGATAATTGTATTAGAAAGTGTTGGGTGAATGGAAGCATTTAGAAATGGGTTGTACAGTAATTGCGGTGCGCCCATCTGATTTGCCATAAGCTCCAAATGACCCTATAAAAAGTGATGGGTAAATGTGAGTAAAATTAAAATTTCTATGTGAAAAATGTGGGACAGTTTCAGACCATTGATGTGCTTTGAGGTTGTACTGGTAAAGGATGATATGTCTTCTTTTTCTTCTTTGTTATTGCTTTCTCCAATCCACCAATGGGTCTTGCTGATCCTCGTGCAGTCTTCTCCTTCTCCTTCATACCTCTTGGATTGGCAAGCCCCTCGTTGTGTTTTGAAACTCTACTAGAGTCGATAAGTGGACCTGCAACTATAAATTAAAATGTAAGTCTTATACAAAACTCTATGCAATTAGTAGTATAATATATACCTTGCGAAACGGAGGAGTTTCCCAAATCAGGATCATGATCAGGATCAGTTCTATTTTTCAAGTATTTCTCCACAGCTTCTGCTAGCTGCTCTGCGCATTTAGCAACCATATCATATGTTTCGTCTGATTCAGAGGCACGAGCAGCTATTTTCACAAACATTCTACACAACTCCTTGTAGTAGTTTGACATTTTTGCTTTTCGATCCTCATGTAGATTGCGATTGCTTGTTATCTCTAGAACTTTGGCGTCTATTGTCCACCTTTTCAAGATATATTGTTCAGGGATATGCTTGATATTATTGATATCAAGTACCTTTAAGCAATGATGGCACAAAATTCCAGCAAATTCAAACTTCTTGCAACTACAATTCACCCTTTCTTCATTTGGAGCAAATCTAACAACATGCTCACGTTTTGTGTCATGAAATTTTACCGTGTAAAACTTTTGCTCTGTATCACTGTCATCACGAAGGAATGTGTCATAATTCAGGGTCAGAAGCACTTCCTCCTGAAACATCTTGAATATTGCTGGAGTATATGTAGTTACAGCTTGCCTTAATATATAGCTACATTCCGCCTTCATCTTGGGAGTAGTTTGTGATGCCTTGAAGTCACACTTCACTTCTTCAAATCTTTTATCTGCAACAAGCCGTTTGAAATGCTCGAAAAAGGTAAGCATGTCATATTTAATACTGATGTAACGCTTCAGTTCATTGTTCATGCTTTCACTTCTTTGGGTAGTGCTCATGTGGGCAGAGAATGTATTTCTACCATACACTAGTGCCCATTGCTCCCTTTTCTCGAACAACCTTTGGAGCCATGTATTCTCACGTAGTCCATACTTATCAAGCATATCATTCCATGCACTTATAAATTCTTCTTCGTCCTCTATGTCATAGATACAGTGCTGGAAATCACTATTGAACTTCTTATATTCTGGAACAACTCCAGCAAGGTGCTTGCAAGCATTTTGATTCATATGCCACACACAAAGTCTATGGTGAGAGTGAGGTAGAACTTCACTAATTGCCTTGGCCATTGCTGCATCTTCATCGCTAAGAATTGTTTGTGGATGTTTCCCTGACATAACTTTTAGAAAAGTTCTAAAAAGCCAACCAAAACTTTCAGCAGTTTCATCATAAAGAAGTGCAGCACCAAACACAATAGTTTTCTTGTGATTATTCACCCCAACAATCAAACCAAATGGACGCCCATCATTTAGTTTCCTATATGTGGTGTCAAAACTTATAACATCACCGAAAGTTGCATAGTCTGAGACCATTTTGGAGTCATCCCAAAATATATTAGTTATCAAATCGTACTCATCTACTTGAATTGAATAAAAAAACTTGACATCTTCTACTACCTTCTTCTCCATGTATTCTAACACTCCCCCTGTATCACCTTTTGCTGCTTGCAATGTTCTTTTTGAGTACAAACGATTTTTCATGTCTTGAGGGATAAAACCAAGGTTTTCTTGTCCACATGCTTCTTTGGCCATAAGATCAATAGTTGCTTTATTAGAAATGCCTACAGACTTTGCGACCTCTGTAGCCGCTATTTGTGCATCCGTCACTTTTCTGTGAGATCTCAAGTATTGGGCCATGGTTCCAGTAGCAAGAATGTGGTTATGTGTCTCCTCAAATTCGTTAACTTGATAAAATCCATTCCTAAGATCTTATTTTCATATGTGCATTACATCCACATCGTGATTCAGGCCTACTATAACTGAATGTATCTTCTCTCTTATCTTCGGCACATGTTCCTAATAGTTTAAATTATTGTCTTAGTGCATCTAAAATTATTATACTCCAAACAAATTACAAGTGGTCCATACCTTGACGAGAACAGAAAAATGTTCTCTGTTGTATTGCATTGGAGTTCTTTACTTTATGCTTACTGCCTCTCCGGATGCTAAAACCCATAAATTAAGCATACTTGTTATAAAAGGAATAAGCCTCTTCATCAGATAAAAAATTCATTCCAATCTTTGGTATCCTTTCATTAATACGATCGTTCGCATAGCTAGCTGCGGTTTCTTGCACATCCTGTATCAATCAATATACATTTTAGTTAATACACAGATGTTTAACAACCATGTTTATTTGCCATCAGGGAGAAGGAGGATATGAAGACAAAAAATCACTAGGAAGATGAAAAGGAGGATATGAAGAATATAAGTAAGAATCTCACCGTTGGTGGTTCTGATCCATTATCGTCATTGTTGCCATGACCACCCCCTGGAGAAGCCATCAGGGAAGGATAAGAAGATCCTTCGCTTCAATCTCTAGGCCGCTCCATACTCGGAGACGTTGCATCTGCTTACGATGTTGATTGATGAATGATAAAGAGTCTCCTGATTGTTTCAGTAGGCTGTATTAATATTTATATTTTCTGGTCCATTCCAATGCAATTTAGAGATAAGGATGTTGTTTTGGTGGGATTAAGAGATCTGATTGGGCGGGATTATTTCCCTCCATTGTTTTATTCAGTTTTGATGACCAACAAGTATTACGGGTCTTTTCTTTGGGTAAATCAAGTATTACGGGTCAATGTGTATTAGGAAGGATATTTTTGATTGTTTTTTCTGCAACTAAAAATGGCCCCATGAGGGGAGGCAGGGATGGGCGACACGTATCAGGGGCGCATGGATGGGCGCACGCCCAGGGCGCAGGTAAGCCCCGTCCGTGAAGATGATGTCGGATATCCTTGCTATCTACCACCGGGAATTATTTCCATTTACTTCTTGTCTTTTGACAATTGGTACTCACTTTTGTGGTAGAATTTATTGATCATCTTTACATTGGCTTTTGTTTTTTATTTGCCTTTTCTCTTGCCAAGGATTGTATCATCTCCCTTTGTCTTCCATACCACTTGTGGATCTTGTTTATTTCTTGATCTTGTTTAGTGTTTTCTAGATATAGTGAAAGTGGTGATCCCACCTTGTGCATTTTGTATTCAAATGCAAATTCTCTCAATGCACTAGTCTTGGGGGAGCTATCCTATTTTCTATAAAACACTCGTCTTGCGATCCTTATCAAGTGTGTGTTGGTGGAAGGCAAGTCGTTTTCATTTTGGTACTTTGTGCCATCATGAAACTTTGTAGAGAGCTTGGTTTGTTTGGAACCATCCTCTCTTTTGGGAGTTTGATACCTTTTTTGAGTGTATCAATGGATATCTCATTCCTTGATGTATCTTTTATGGATATCCTCCAAGTGATGTTTTATTCATTTGGTATCTTTTCTTCACTTGGTTTTTCTTTGTCATTTGGTATCGGTTCTTGAAAGTCTTGAGCATGCATATTAACTTCATGTAGTATCTTCGGCATGCTTTCTTTCTTCGAACCAATATATAGGGGAAACTCCACCAAAGTCTCAAATTGGATGAGATGTGCATGAATTTCATTTCCTTTTCTATATGCACACATTTATGTGGAGTTTGTCCTATGTATTGTTGGTGTTTCTAACTCTTTGGTCCCAATGAGTTTGGGTACCATTTTGTTTGTGTTGTTGTTCTAGGAACAATTGGAGATACATTGGATGCTCGGCTCACTCACAAGGAAGGTGTTGTCATCATGTGCTTATTGGAGTCGAGCTAGGATGATCAATGAACTACTATCTACCTTCAATTGGTATCTACTACATCCTTCCAATGTTAACTCGATAACAAGTATCTTCATATTCTTCATGCACACATTTCTTGCATCAACCATGTGTAGGTTGTATCATGGCATGTTATTCATTCATTCTTGTGATACTTGTTTCCTTTCTCAAAGCATCCCAACAATGATCTCTTGTTGCTAGTTGTGATGTCTTTGTTGTTCGTGTGTGGACTTCATTTATATACAATAAGACCATATCTAGCCATGTGCTATGCTCCCAAGCAAATATCTTATTGGTATATGTATGACCTCCCTTTGGATATCTTGTTCCTCGTGTTGTAACTATTTCGGGTGTACATCCTTCTTTGTAGATATATGTCATCATGATTTCGTCTACCTAGAATCTTATACACTTGACAGAAGTTGCATATCTAGTTGATGTCCTTTCTTTCACATCTACCTTGTCTTTCTCTTGTTATTTCTTTGGTGGCTCCGTGAAAGCTTTTGCCTTGAGTGCGTGTCTTATATCGTTGCATCTTGATGCACTCTTGTGTGGTGAAGATTATTTTCCTCATGCTTATATTTACGAGGCTTTTGCCATCTTAATTGGTATCCCTCGTCTTGATGAGGCTTTCATCCTCTATCTTCACCACGGGTTGTCACAAGCATAGGTTCTTTATATGCTAATTAGTAAGCTTGTGAACCCATTTGGTAGTTGTGTGTGGGAATGATAGGCCTTGCACCGTGTGCCTCATTCTTTCAAGACTTTATTGATGCTTAATGCTCATCCGTACATTAGTCTTCTCAAGTGCATTGCCTTGACTCACACACATCATTTTGGTTGAGCCCATCCTTAAGTTGCATCTTTCACTTGTTGCTCAACCATGTGTTTGTTACATGTACTAGGCTTAGTTTCCTATATGCTCACTTGCACTTGTTGTAAGTTTCTATTGATTTTGGGGGAGCTGTGATCCTATTTTGTGCACTTTGTATCCAAATACAAAAATTCTTATGTGTGCACAAATCATGGGGAGCTTCTCTAGTTTCTTTAGAACACTCCTTCGCTCATATCATAATATCCTTTAGTCATGTAGCTCGTAGGATCTTTGGTCTAGTTGGTTCAATTGATACCCGTTTATTTCTTGCTTCAATTGGCACCTTTTGATTGCTTGATTGCTTGTGTCTCTCTTTGTTATGTCCTTGTGGCATATCATTCCTTTAGCAATCTTGGTGCATCAATATAGTTGGTCTTCCTCCAAGTATTACCGTTGGATATGTGTATTGCATTCCACTCTCTTGTTGAGAAATACACAACTTATGGAGGAACACAATTTATATTGGCCTTCTAAGCTTTTCGCCCATTTTGGCAATCGATGCCAATGGGGGAGAAGTTTCAGAGAGTTTTGTGGATAAGTTTAGGGAGTTTTTTCTTCTTGCTTTGGTTTTGTACCTAAGCATTTGCATCTCATACACATGCATTATTGGTTGTTGCATTGCATGGTGATAAATAATTCCTTATATAAACTCTCTTGAAAGTGATTGTCATCAATTACCAAAATGGGGGAGATTGAAAGGACATGCGGTGCCCCCATGTGTGGTTTTGGTAATTGATGACAATCTCTATGGACTAACGGTTGCCTTGAGATATATTTGAAGGATTTGTCCATAGGATTGTCTTGAAGTCCTTGTGTTGGTTTCAAGGAGTTTATGAGATGGCCAAAGTGCTTTTCAAGGAATTATCCAAAGATTGGTCATGTGTGAGTTGAGATGGCCAAAGTGCTTTTCAAGGAATTATCCAAAGATTGCAAGCATGTCTTGAAGAAGAAGATTGTGTGATCATTCACATTACCTTCAAGACATCATCCAAATGAAGAGAGTTGGAAAGATTCAATGTTGATCAAGACTAAGTCAAGAGTGAATCAAGTTGATCAACTCACAAAGCGTAGAAGAAGTACCGAGAGGGATCAAGTGATCCCATGGTATGGTAAGCATTGTCCATTACACTTTGTGTACTAACCCATGGTCTACGTGAGAGTTCTTTGAGGGGTTAGGTATGTTTCCATGGTCTTGCATCAAGAGGAAGATCTCATACAACCCATGGAGGATGACATCAAGTGGTGATCGTCATCAAGTTTGCAATGTGCAAGTTCAAGTGGAGCAACTCGAAGAGTGGCTCACCCATAATGGAGTATGGGGGAGCAATCAAGCTGGAAGCTTGCCGTTCATTGTGGTGTCAATGGAATTGTGAAGATGTGCCAAAGAGTGGCTCACCTATAGTGGAGTATGGGGGAGCAATCAACTAGTATTCATCGAGCCAACACAATCAAGAAAGGTGGTCCAACTTGAGGAAGTCAAGATCGTCATCATCTAGCTCAAGTGGACTATGTGCAAGGCAAAGGTTTGCCCTTGATAGGTTTTCTATTTTACCGGTCTCATAGTGGTAGTTGGGAGACCGGGTTGTAGGATCGATTGTCGTACTATCAAGGGGGGCTCTCTAGGGAGTAGCTTGATCATATCATTCGTCGAGAGCTCAAACCATTGCATCCTTGCATCATCTTTCTTGGTTATTGTTTGGTTCCATTTGTGAGTCTTAGAGCTTATGGTCATCTTGATGACAAGCTTGAGTTCATCGAAAATGGAGTTCGCGTGCATCTTCTATGATGTTTTTGGTGTTGGAGGTTTT
Source organism: Triticum aestivum (assembly GCF_018294505.1). Classification (NCBI taxonomy): domain Eukaryota; kingdom Viridiplantae; phylum Streptophyta; class Magnoliopsida; order Poales; family Poaceae; genus Triticum; species Triticum aestivum. The sequence continues at coordinate 679,893,165 of NC_057797.1, read as the reverse complement.
ACCGGTCTTTTCCGAGGAAGGGTTCTCACCATTTTATTATGGTCCTTTTCTCACTTGCTTCTTATTGTTATTTCTCTCAAGTTTGTGTTAGCCCTTGTCATTAGCTTTCCAACAAACTTGGTTTCGTTGAATTCGGAGCTCGTATGCGAAAGTTGTGGCTGTTTTGATATTGCCTGTTTTACACAGAGAGGTTGTACCGCCCCATGGAGAGATTGTACCGCTTGACTGGTACAACCGGTGTTTGGAGCGGTTGTATCGCTCCAGAATTGGTCCGGAGGTTGTACCGGTCATGTACGGCTCTACCACCGGACTGGTCTCTATTGTGGTGCGGTTCTTGGGCGGTTGTGGGCCGGTTGTACCGCTTATTGCCTGTTACCGGTTGTACCGGTGCTCATAGAGGTTGTATCGCTCCTATGTTGTTCTGTACATAACGGGCAGATTCATGGGGACCTATTTAAGGGGGTCTTCTTCCCCAATGGTTCCCCATCTCTTGAGCTCGTTTTTGCCCCCATTGTTGACCTTCTTTGAGCTTTCTAACTCTCACTCCCTCCATGGATTCTTGCTAGTTTTTGAGGGAAAAGAGAGAGGAGATCTAGATCCACACTTTCACCAATCACTTTCTCCTCTATGTGAGGGGAACCCCTTGGATCTAGATCTTGGAGTTCTTGGTGTTCTCCTTCTTGTTCTTCCTCTCACTTTCCTCCCTAGCATTAATTGCTTTGGTGGGATTTGAGAGAGAAGGACTTGGGCACTCTGTGTTCCCTTGCCATTGCATTTGTGCATCGGTTTGAGTTCTCCACGGTGATACGTGGAAGTTACAAGTTGGGAAGCTTATTACTCTTGGGTGCTTGGTACCCTTGAGCTTGTTCCTCTTGGGTGTTTGGGCGCCCTAGACGGTTGGTGGTGTTCGGAGCTCAATCATTGTGGTGTAAAGCTCTGGGCAAGTGTTGGGGTCTTCAATTAGGTTGTGGAGATCGCCCCGAGCAATTTGACGGGTACCGGTGACCGCCCCCAAGGGTTTCCAAAGTGTACAGGTTCGGTGACCGCCCCCAAGGGTTGCCATTTGTACGGGTTTGGTGACCGCCCTCAGGGGTCCCTTAGTGGAATCACGGCATCTTGCATTGTGCGAGGGCGTGGGGAGATTATGGTGGCCCTAGTGGCTTCTTGGGAAGCATTGTGCCTCCACACCGCTCCAAACGGAGATTAGCATCCGCAAGGGTGTGAACTTCGGGATACATCGTCGTCTCCGCGTGCCTCGGTTATCTCTTACCCGAGCCCTTTACTTATGCAGTTTACTTTGTGATAGCCATATTGTTCTTTGTCATATATCTTGCTATCACATAGTTGCTTATCTTGCTTAGCATAAGTTGTTGGTGCACATAGGTGAGCCTAGTTGTTTTAGGTTTTGTGCTTAGCAAATTAACCGCTAGGTTTATTCCGCATTTGTTCAAGCCTAAACCGTAATTATTTTAAAGTGCCTATTCACCCCCTCCCCTCTAGGCAACATCGTCGATCTTTCAGATTTGATCAACCGTAGTTTCGCCGTGGTTTCGCGCGTCTTCTCAGATTCAAAAGTAGGTTCAGATCTGAGCGGTGCGGTACAACCGTCCGTTCGGTGCGGTACTACCGCACGTTTTGTGGCACTAAGGTCTTACTACCACTCCACGCCACGGTACTATTGTATCCTCACACGGTACTACCGCGACTAGGAGCGGTACTAAAATTTTAGTACTGCATGACCAGGCGGCACTACCATTGTTGTCCCATCTTCCTCGTAGCAATTATCCCGTATGCTTTCTACATGTTTCCCTTGCTTTGCCATGGTCTTTGCATTGATTCTTCTCGCTCTTTGTGTGTGCTTTATCTTGTGTTTTAGGCGGTGGCTCTTGCCGTTCCAATCCCAGTCGTGACACTGGCTCCAAGCGGCTGCGCAATCCTCAAGATGAAGCACCAGAGGGCTCCAGTGCCCCCAAGCGCAATGTCAAGACCACTGCCAGCAGGCAAAAGGAACCTGCTAAGGGCTTGGACGAGATTCCCCTCACTGAGTACATCGAATGCCTGAAGATCAACCCTCATGTGAATGCTCATGCTATCCGGAGAGGCAATGAGTTGTTTTGGACCAAGCAGCAGGCTCTCATTTATCTGGATGTCATCAAGAATAAGCAAAACACCTACGTGGATGTCAAGTGGATAGACATGAATCACTTGAGGAAGGACAAGTTTCGTGACTACTTTGGAGAAGCTCTGGATTTGGTGGAGCAGTTCAGTATTGAACATGTGATCTCTTTCCACCTTGACTATGACCCTGAGCTTATCTGTCAGTTCTTTGCCTGAGTTCACTTTCACCCCGGGGATGAGCGGAGGATGACCTGGATGACCAATGGCCGTCAGTTGTCTGCCACCTGGAAGGAGTTCATGGATCTACTCCACGTTCCTGATGACGGGCTCCACACACCCGTTGGTGTTCGCCCCCACGCCAATTCTGAGTCTGCTAGCAAGAACAAGCTTCAGCCGTTCTATGTTGAGAAGGTGCTTCCTAGTGGCAAGTCGACTTGGGTGCTGAACTCTTTTCTGGATATCATGCATCGCATCTTCCGCAACACTCTGTTCCCTTGCATTGGCGACAAGGACAAGGTTCATTCCTATCTGGTGGACATGATGCTCCTGTGCGCGGAGGCACGTACATCTCAGACTCAACCACTTGATGTCTCACACATCATGAGGTGTGAGCTTCGATTTGCGGTGTACACCCACAAGGTACCTATCTATGGACCATACCTATTTCTGTTGATCTCCACGACTTGGGAGAAGCTATACCCTGGTGATGAGTTCCTTGCTCCAGACTGGATTCGGCATGAGTCCATCAGTCTCCGCGTCAAGCCCAACTGGGCCAACACTACTACTCGTTCCGAGGCGTCTGCTGCTAGGAGGGCTGTTGGTGAGGAGGAGGCTGGTGTAGAGGATGTTGCTGAGGACCGTGCTGCTAGGTCTTCCCAACCTTCCTCTGAGCCGTCGTGGGCCTGTAAGTGCATCTAGTGCCACCCCTAGTTGGTTTTGGAGTATTGACGACAAACCTGGTTGAGGGACTAATGTGTTTGTGAGAATTGCAGGATAACACAGGTAGAAGTCCCTCATTGATTCGGTTTTCCTACCAGAGATGACCCCTAAAAATGTATGAAGACATTGAAGTCAAAGGTGGTATGTGAAGACATTCACATTGAAGACTATGACAAGAGAAGACATCGCGTGAAGACTATGGAGCGCGAAGACTTAGCAGTTTCGTCATTCTGTGTTTTTCTTTGTTGAGTCATAGGAACCACCGTACTGTTAAGTGGGGTCCAAGTGAACCAGTCAAAATGACTGAAGTGATGCTTAACCAAAATCCTATGTCTTCGAGTGAAGACTATGAGAGCAAATCTTGTCCAGAGTTGGATAAGTCAGCTTTGCTTGTAGCCCAAGTAAAGTTGTCGTGTGTGTTTGAAATCTGACCGTTGGAACACGTGTCAGTTCCTTAGTTACCCAGGGTCATTTCGGACAAATCAGGTCGGGTTGCCTAGTGGCTATAAATAGCCCACCCCCTACAACCATAAACGGTTGGCTGCTCAGAGTTAGTGTACGGCTTTTGTCGTTTGAGAGCAACCCACCTCGAAGCCTTTGAGAGAGAATTCCTTTTGTCGTTAGGCATCACTGAAATCTTCCTGTCTGTGTGATCTGAAGACTTATTATACTTGAGGACTGTGAATCCTCCAGCCGGTTAGGCGTCGCGTTCTGAGCATCCAAGAGTCATTGTGGATTGCCGGTGAACGAAGTCTGTGAAGGTTTGGGAGTCTACCTTGAAGACTTACCAGAGTGATTGGGCAAGGATTGGGTGTCCTTAGCTCAAGGGGAATAAGGTGAAGACAAGGTCTTCTGAGTTGAATCTCAGCCTCCCTAACCAGACGTACAGTTGTCACAGCAACTGGAACTGGTCCAACAAATCATTGTCTTCAACGAGTCACTGGTTTCATCCTTCCCTTTCCTTTACTTACTGTTGATCCTTGTGAAGTCATTGTATGATTGCATTATATTTTGTCTTCACTGAGTGACTGCTTGTTCTTATTGGCTTCACAATATCTTTCTACCTAATCTTTACTGCCTAGCTGCTATTAGTCATTGTGCTTTTCACTCCATTGAATACTTGACTATGGCTTGCCTAGTGTAGTCTACCTTCCGCTGCATGGTAATAGGTTTATTTCTATCGTTTGTCTTCGAAACTTCCATGTTTTGAAGACTTTCATAAAAATCGCCTATTCACCCCCCCCTCTAGTCGATCACTAGCACTTTCAGGGCCAAGAAGTTGAAGGACAAGATGAAGACTCTTTTATGCATGCAAGCTAAGGGACTAATGTGTTTGTGAGAATTGCAGGATAACACAGGTAGAAGTCCCTCATTGATTCGGTTTTCCTACAAGAGATGACCCCTAAAAATGTATGAAGACACTGAAGTCAAAGGTGGTATGCGAAGACATTCACATTGAAGACTATGACAAGAGAAGACATCGCGTGAAGACTATGGAGCACGAAGACTTAGCAGTTTCGTCGTTCTGTGTTTTTCTTTGTTGAGTCATAGGAACCACCGTACTGTTAAGTGGGGTCCAAGTGAACCAGTCAAAATGACTGAAGTTATGCTTAACCAAAATCCTATGTCTTCGAGTGAGGACTATGAGAGCAAATCTTGTCCAGAGTTTGATAAGTCAGCTTTGCTTGTAGCCCAAGTAAAGTTGCCGTGTGTGTTTGAAATCTGACCGTTGGAACACGTGTTAGTTCCTTAATGACCCAGGGTCATTTCGGACAAATTAGGTCGGGTTGCCTAGTGGCTATAAATAGCCCACCCCCTACAACCATAAACGGTTGGCTGCTCAGAGTTAGTGTACGGCTTTTGTCATTTGAGAGCAACCCACCTCGAAGCCTTTGAGAGACAATTGCTTGCGAGGATAAAGGCCTAACCACACAGAGCCAAAGAGTGTTAGGCATCACTGAAGTCTTCCTGTCTGTGTGATCTAAAGACTTATTACACTTGAGGACTGTGAATCCTCCAGCCGGTTAGGCGTCGAGTTCTGAGCATCCAAGAGTCATTGTGGATTGCCGGTGGACGAAGTCTGTGAAGGTTTGTGAGTCTACCTTGAAGACTTACCAGAGTGATTGGGCGAGGACTGGGTGTCCTTAGCTCAAGGGGAATAAGGTGAAGACAAGGTCTTCTGAGTTGAATCTCAGCCTCCCTAACCAGACGTACAGTTGTCACAGCAACTGGAACTGGTCCAACAAATCATTGTCTTCAACGAGTCACTGGTTTCATCCTTCCCTTTCCTTTACTTACTGTTGATCCTTGTGAAATCATTGTATGATTGCATTATCTTTTGTCTTCACTGAGTGACTACTTGTTCTGATTGGCTTCACAATATCTTCCTACCTAATCTTTACTTCCTAGCTGCTATTAGTCATTGTGCTTTTCACTCCATTGAATACTTGACTATGGCTTGCCTAGTGTAGTCTACCTTCTGCTGCATGGTAATAGGTTTATTTCTATCGTTTGTCTTCGAAACTTTCATGTTTTGAAGACTTTCATAAAAATCGCCTATTCACCCCCCTCTAGTTGATCACTAGCACTTTCAATTGGTATCAGAGCAAGGTACTCCCTTGTTCTGTGTGATTCAGTTTAACCACCTGAAGTTTTAGCTATGTCGACTGCATGGATAATCAAAGTCTCCGTTGCGTGCCCAGTCTTCGATGGAACTAAATATCCCTACTGAAAGAATAAGATGCGCATGCATCTTGAAGCCATTGATGTCAACCTATGGTATGTCGTCAAGAATGGCGTTCCCAAGGCTGGTGAAGGTGTCATCGCTGCTGATGTGACGTTCGTTCAACTGGACTCCACTGCCAAGAACATCATCTGTGGTCATCTGACCAAAGGACAGTATGGCCGTGTGAGTGCTTTGGAAACATCTAAGCTAGTCTGGGACTGGCTCTCCAAGGTCAACGAAGGCGTCTCAACCCAGAGAGATCAGAGAATCAGTGTCCTTCGCAACCTCTTCAACCGCTTCAAGAGAAATGACAATGAGAATGTCTAGCTCACGTTTGATCGACTCACTGACATCACAAATGAGCTTCAATCCCTCGGCGCTACTGAGATCACCAAGCATGAAGTCGTCAAGACACTCCTGAGATCACTTGACAGCTCGTTTGACACCCTAGCCCTGATGATTCAAGAACATCCTGACTTCAAGACACTCGATCCGTCTGACATACTTGAGAGGCTCAACACACATGAGTTTCAGCTTTATGAGAAAAGAGATATCTACGGTCCTAACTACGGGAGAACTCGTGCCTTGAAGGCAAAAGCTGTCTCCTCATCTGAAGAAGAATCTGACAATAGTTCTGATGATCCTGAAGACATTGGAAAGGAGCTTGCTATGCTTGTGAAGAAGTTCCAAAAATTCACCAAGAAGAAAGGCTTCAGAAAGTCCTCACGATCAAGCTCAAGGAATGATGAAGCTTCTGCTCATGACTACAAGAAGAGAACATGCCACAAGTGCAAGAAACCTGGCCACTACATCTCTGAGTGTCCGCAGTGGGACAATGAGACCAAGAAGAAAAAGAAGAGCAAGGAGTACGATTCTGACGACAAGAAGAAGAAGAAATACTCAAAGTCTTCTTCCAAGTCTTCCTCAAAGTCTTCATCACACAAGAAGAGCTCATCTGGCAAGGCTCGTGCATTTGTTGGCAAGGAAATGGATTCAGAGGAGGAGTCTGCTTCTGAGGAGGCGGAGGTGGAGTCTGAGGAGGAGTCCGATTCTGGTGTGGCAAGTCTGGCTACAGCCTACGTTGCCAAGTCCATCTTCAACACTGAAGACAATGTCACCAACGCTGATGCTAATGATAAGGACGACTCCACTCCCACTTACTGCTTCATGGCATGCGATGCCAAGGTAAACTCACGCGCCACTCACTATCAAACATCAAGTGAAGATGACTCTGATTGTGGTTCCAAACCCAGCTACAAAACACTTGCTAAAATTGCAACTGAACAACAGAAAGCTATGGAACACATTCAAAAACTATTAGACAAAAGCAATGACATGTTAAACGCTAAAATGACTCGATCTTAGTCCTTAATTGAAGACATAAAAAATCTTCATGTTAAGTATGAGGAACTTGAAAGTCATCATGAAACGCTCTCAACAACTCATAAAAAGCTTTCCTATGATTATCTTCAAAGGAAGCAAGACCTTGAAAAATTGAGAGCGGCTCATGAAGATCTTCAAAAGGAAAACGAGTCACTTCGCGCCAAACAGATCAGTTCCACTCAGGAAGGATTTGAACCACCATGTATTAAATGCATTGAGCGTGACAACGCTACTTCTGTTGCTGAATGTTCTACTGCTGCTACTGTTGCAATATCTTCAACTGTTGATGTGGTAACTAACCCCTCTGCTAAGGATGCCACTGCTATTGCTGATGAGAATGCTAGGTTGAAGACATTGCTTGAAACAGGGATGTTCAAAAGTCTCAAAGGGCATCAGACACTATGTGATGTCCTCAAAAGGCAGATCCTGAACCGAAACCCTAGGAAAGAGGGTGTTGGGTTCGAAAGGAAAATGAATGCTGATGGATCTTACTGGAAACCCGAGCAGTACCCCAAAACCACATGGGTTGCTGCAAAGGGACCTTCAGTGGATCCATCCACCCTATCTGGCTTCAGTTGTGCTAATCCCATTGTTATTGATGAATCCTTTGATGCAAACTATAAACTGTTTAAGAATCAGAATGGCGAAGTGTTTGCCAGGTATATTGGTACTAACTGCAGGAATGGGCCGCCTATGAAGAAGGTCTGGGTGCCAAAAAGGTGTTTGGAGAATCTTCCTGTGAATGTCGTCATGACACCACAAGTGAAGAAGACAAACCCCAGACCACAGGCTTCATACGGGCCAAAGGGTTCATATAGACAGAGGACTCACCTGATTCGCACTAATGCAAATGTTTTGCAGGGAAGCCATACTCAGGCCTATGAATATGAGTGCGGTTCATCAAACCGCCATGTTCATAAGACCAAGAACTATTCTGCTTATTCTTATGAGTACTATTGTCCTCCTGCAAGACTTTTTGCTAGGGCTCCAAAGCCAAAGTCTCAGATGCTGCACTTAGACTCATTGCTTCGAAGCCACCCTTGAAGATGTGGGTGGCTAAGAAAGCTTAACTCTCTTTTGCAGGGAAAGGTCTCCAGCCGAAAACCAAAATCGTCTGAAGCTATTGCTGGGGACCTTAAACATCTTGTAGGGCACAAGATCAAATGCCCAAATGGTCTTATTATGTATTTTGTTCCTGAGTCGCTTGCTACTTGCCCTATCAGTCCTAATCTCGATCTAAGCTTTCATAATCCACTGGCTCGTCAAATGTTTTTGCTTCACAATTCTCTTCGTGAAGCCTATCCCCCTAACTGCACTGTAGGGTACGACACCAGCTGCTTCAAAATGGATTATTGATAGTGGGTGTACCAATCACATGACCAGCAAGCGAAGCCTTCTTATGGACTCAACCTTACGTCCATATGATAAAAGTCACATCACATTTGCTGACACTGGTAAAAGTAAGGTATTGGGTCTAGGTAGAGTTGCAATCTCAAAGGATCAACACATGGATAAAGTCATGCTTGTTGAATCCCTTGGTTTCAACTTAGTGTCTATCTCAATGCTTTGCGACTTAAACATGATTGTGATGTTTGGAAAATATCGTTGCCTTGTTCTAATGGAATCTGAAAGATGATTTATACGTGGTAGATTTCTCAGCAGGACCACAACTTGCCGTATGTCTTCTAGCAAAAGCTTCAGAATGCTGGCTCTGGCATCGGAGGCTGGGGCATGCTGGCATGAGGAATTTGCACACTCTTGCAAGAAAGAAGCATGTCATAGGCATCGAGGGCGTCAATTTCAAGAAGGATCACTTATGCGGTGCCTGTGAAGCAGGAAAGATGACGAGGGCCAAGCATCCCTCGAAGACAATCATGACAACGACTCAACCCTTCGAACTGCTCCACATGGACCTTTTCGGTCCCACTCATTACTCAACTCTTAGTACTACTGCTTGTCTCTATGGCTTTGTCATTGTTGATCATTATTCAAGATATACTTGGGTGCATATAATCCTCTACAAGACTAAAGTGCAGGATGTCTTCAGACGCTTCGCCAATCGAGCCATGAACAACTATGGCGTCAAGATAAAGCACATCAGAAGTGACAATGGCACTAAATTCAAGAACACTGGCCTAGATACGTATCTTGATACTTTGGGCATCACACATGAATTCTCAGCTCCATACACACCACAACAGAATGGCGTCGTGGAACGCAAGAACAGAACACTTATTGAGATGGCCCGGACGATGCTTGATGAATACAAGACTCCAAGAAAGTTTTGGCCTGAAGCCATTGATACTGCCTGCCATATCATCAACCATGTTTATCTTCACAAGATTCTGAACAAGACATCCTATGAGCTCCTTACTGGCAAGAAGCCAAATGTCAGTTACTTCAGAGTTTTTGGCGCCAGGTGCTGGATCAAGGATCCACATCACACTTCAAAATTTGCACCGAAAGCACATGAAGGTTTTATGCTTAGATATGGAAAGGATTCGCACTCCTACAGAGTCTTCAACCTCTTTCACTATAAAGTGGTTGAAACTGTGGATGTGCGGTTCGATGAGACTAACGGCTCGCAAAGAGAGCACCTGCCAAATGTGCTAGATGAAGTTCCATCCAGTGAATCAATCAAACTTATGGGAACTGGAGAAATCATACCATCTGAAGCTTAGCCTGAAGAGGAACTTATCATCTCCGCACCTGATCAACTTGAAGACAATGCTCAGCCTGAAGACAATCCTTCTAACTATGACAATGATCAGCAAGAGCAAAATCTTCATCCTGTACATCCTCGTGTTGCAAATGAAGTGCAGATTGAGAGAATAATTGATAGCATCAATGCACCAGGTCCACTCACTCGTTCAAGGGCAACACAGCTAGCAAATTTTTGTGGGCACTTCGCATTCGTCTCAATATCTGAACCCAAGAAAGTTGATGAAGCCTTCATGGAACCTGAATGGATTCAAGCTATGCAAGAAGAGCTTCAACAGTTTGAGCTGAATAATGTATGGGAACTGGTTAAGCATCCTGATCCTCGCAAGCACAATACAATAGGCACCAAATGGATATATCACAACAAGCAAGATGAGCATGGTCAAGTTGTCAGAAACAAAGCTCGTCTCGTTGCTCAAGGATACACTCAAGTTGAAGGGATTGACTTCGATGAAACATTTGCTCCTGTGGCTAGACTTGAAGCCATACGCATACTGCTGGCATATGAAAATCATCATAACATTCTTTTGCATCAAATGGATGTGAAGAGCGCTTTTCTCAATGGCAAGATTGACGAAGAAGTGCATGTTGCACAACCGCCTGGCTTTGAAGATCCAAAACATCCCGACATGGTGTACAAGCTCAACAAGGCACTGTATGGCCTCAAACAAGCCCCTAGGGCTTGGTATGACACACTCAAAGACTTCCTGAAGAGCAAAGGATTCAAACCTGGTTCCCTCAACCCCACTCTCTTCACGAAGACATATGATGGTGAACTGTTTGTGTGCCAAATATATGTGGATGACATTATCTTCGGCTGCACCAATCAAAAATACACTGATGAGTTTGGATATATGATGCAAGAGCAATATCAGATGTCCATGATGGGTGAGCTGAAGTTCTTCCTAGGTCTTCAAATACGTCAGCAACGCAACGACATCTTTATATCTCAAGAGAAATACCTCAAAGATTTCCTGAAGAAATTTGGAATACAAGATTGCAAAGGCTTCACGACGCCAATGCCAGCCAAACATCATCTGGGTCCCGACGACAATGGTAAAGAGTTCGATCAAAAGGTATATCGCTCCATGATTGGTTCCTTGCTTTATTTATGTGCATCTAGGCCAGATATCATGCTTAGTGTTTGCATGTGTGCCCGGTTCCAAGCGGCCTAGGATTATGGTATCCAAAGGGCTCAGAATTTGATCTAGTTGGATTCTCGGATGCTGATTATGCTGCTGACAAGGTGGATCGCAAGTCTACATCAGGCACATGTCATTTTCTGGGACGATCACTTGTATGTTGGTCTTCAAAGAAGCAGAACTGTGTATCTCTCTCCACTGCTGAATCTGAATACATTGCTGCTGGATCTTACTGCGCTCAGCTTCTATGGATGAAGCAAACGCTCAAAGACTATGGCATTCATCTGAAGCAAGTGCCACTCTACTGCGACAACGAAAGCGCCATCAAGATTGCCAACAACCCAGTTTAGCACTCGAAGACAAAGCACATTGAAATTAGTCATCACTTTCTCAGAGATCATGTTATGAAGGAAGATATACATATCATACACGTCAACACTGAAGAGCAATTGGCAGATATCTTCACCAAGCCCTTGGATGAGAAGAGGTTTTGCAAGTTACGGTGTGAGCTAAATATCTTGGAATCCTCAAATGTCTTGTGATCAGGCACACATCCTAACACTTATGCATGTTGATGACTTAGATGTGCAACACACGAAGTAAAGTATATCTTCAATCAATGAAGACTTACATTCTGAGTGTGAATACATTAACGTGGAATTTGACTTCGGAGCGCCACGATAATTGTGCGCCGTGTCTGGGTCTAATACTTCCTATACGGTGGGTAACGCCACCACCAAATTCTTCTGTTTGAAGTGTTTTACCCATGGCGTTACATTTTCTACGTCTTCACATTTGGTTTGTCTTCAATTTCAACTTGTCTTAATGATTATCTTCACTGAGTTGATATGATTGTCTTCTGGTATATACTGATTTGGTTTCAGTCCTCTACAACATTCACTTATAGCTATAGCTTCTTGATGAATCTTTTGAACTAAGTGAATGTGATCGGACCCTAACCCCTCTATGCTTCTTTCCTAAGTCTATCTATCCAAATCATATGCATTCTATTGATACTGTCAAATGTCTTCTCTACATCCATGTCAGCAGAAGACACAGAGACAAACATTAATCCGTTTTCAATGCTAAATCCTTTCACCTGAAACCCAGAGAAGTGGGAACGACCACCCGACAATCCAGGCGTGTGTGGGAACGTGGAACAACCTTCGATGTGTTGCATGATAGCCACGTGTCCTTCGGATGTGAATCACCAGGGGCACTTGTGTAATAACTCTGTGTCGTCCCTATCCCTATAAATACACGCCTCACCACAGTCATTATCCCTTCTTCCACTCTTGCACAAACCCTAGCACCACCACTAGCCCTCGACGACGCTGGCGATGAAGCGCTTAGCTGCCGCGACCTCATCGATGCTGTCTTCACGCCGGCCGCGGACATCGTCCTCTCCGCCGTCGCAGTAGGTGTCCTCCGTTGCCAAGTTAGGGCACGGACGATCGAACTACTCGGCCTCCTCTCCCACTCAGTCTAGCAGTTCTTCGTGTGGTAAATAAAACTTCCTTTTTACGGCCCCCTTTGATCCTATAGATTCATCACTTTCTACCACAAGCAGTTTCTCTTCACACAAGTTGAATCTATTTCATACTGCATCTCATAATATGCCTAGTATGTTCACTTATGCTTCACAAAGAAGTTAGATTCCTCACTTGTACGTATTCGTGGATTCGTACAAATCTGGAACCAACTCTCTATCTATGAGTGAATATCTTCGCACTATGAGGTCAATGTCTTCTAAACTGATTTATCTTCAAAATCTTCTAAGAATGCATATGACCTCTTCCCCTTCCCTCGCACCTTAATGCTGTCACAGGTACATGTCCGTGGGAGAATCCCTTGGTTCTCATAGTCTGCATTCGTTTGCAGAATTCTTACAGCATCACATTAACTCTCCCGAAGCCAGTTCCTGTTTAGCAAGCAAGCGGAAGCCTTTGAAGACTTTGAACATATTGAAGCCATTCAGTTTAAACTTCATGGCACCAGAGAAACCTACCAGAAAGGGCGGCAGACAGCGCCGTGGGGGTACATCAATGGATCTGCCCAAAGATCTTTATGAACTGTACAAAACTGACCCCGAAGAAAGCTATGGTCAGCGCAAGACACGAATCCAATGGATTCGAAGATACTGGGCCGAGCCTTGTTCAAGTACAGGTTTGTGACCCAGGAATATGCTGAGAAGAATGCCATCAAGTGACCGTGGGGAGACATCCTATACAAAAATCTTCAATCCAGGTCCAGAGCTGAAGCCATTGAACAAGGCTTCTATCCTTGTATGGTCCGAGGACCACAGCCTGAGAATGCAGATCCATCGTCATTGCTATGGTGTCGTGACGACAATCTGTTCAAGCGCAACTTCCAGTTTGCCAAGAATTTGGCCAAAGAAAACAAGAAGTCGCGGGGATTAGACTTCAACCCAGGCCCCTCTGCTCCACGTGCCGATGGCTCACCCGAAGCTGAACCCAATCTTGTTGGGCCCTTCTACAACCTGGAAGGTCTCATCACTCACATTATGGTTCAAGGGGCAGTCGTGGATCAACCTGCAGATGATGCTGAATCTAACAAAGCACCTGCACCACCGAAGCCAACGAAGCTGAAGAAGCCTAAAGCTTCAATGTCTGCCTCAGCACCAAGAATCTTACGGGCGAAGCCACTGGCTACTGCACCTCCTGAAGACAGTGTGCAGTCTGAAGATCTATCATTTATCTCCAAGAAGACTGAGATGAAAAAAGAATACTGATCAGGCATTGACTGCTGCTGCCATTCTGCGAGACGAACACATTGATCTGTCTAGTGATGAAGATCTTGCAGATGACGCTCTTGAGCAACTGATTAAGAGCAAGGAAGAAGCAGAAATCTTCAATGATTTGCTTCTCTTTGACGTGGCAATCCTCCACAACTTCATTGATGAGTGGTTTGAAACCCCCAATCTCAGCTTTGATGATCTGCAACTTCCAATTGGCCTCAGCGTCGCTTTCACTGGCGCCATTGCTTCTGAGCTAGCTCTAGCTCAGCGCATCGTTGAACTGAAGCAAAAGATCGACTATGAGAAATCTCAGTTCAAGAAGCACATGGCAAAGCTCAGCGTGCAAGATGTGAAAAATTTCAAGATTATGCTGCACGAGCTCAAGGAAGCCTTTCTCAAGAAACATGAAGAAGCTAAAGGTTCTCGTGAGCGCATGAAGAGTCTGGCTGACAAGTGCAAGCAAGCCTACAATGAAGCTGAGAAGCGCAAGGCCCTTGGGCGTCCTGGCATTGACCCCAGAATGGCTGCAAAAAGAAGAAGAAGCCATCGACTGACACATCTGCACCTTCAAGGTAGGAAGAACCTCGCATTGTCTTCCCAAGCAGTATGACAGGCTCGAAGCCTAAGGTCCCCACAGTGGCTTCAGAACTAAAGAAGACAAGGGCTGCCAAGGCTGAAGCCAGAAAGAGGAAAAATCCTGAAGCTTCTGATGTCGCTCCCTCCAAGAAGAAGCACAAAACCAAGAAAGATCGGGCTGCTCCCATAGAGCCCCTTGTTGTCGAGCCCATCTTGGTTGCTCGTACTAACTCTTCCCATCAAGAACGACGGATGATAGTTCATGAGCCTGCTTCCACAGAGGCTCCTGAAGCTGAAGACATTCCAGCAGTTGACCCCACCGCTGTTGAAGACATTGGTCACCATGACAATGTTGAAGATGATGAAGTCCTTCCTCAGATCGAGCACTAATTGGTATCATCGCCTGTGCTCACGCACAGCGAACTCATCAACATTGGTCATCCTCTGACACCAACTGCTTAGGATGCATCATGGGCTGATCACCCACAGAGACAAGACACTCCAAGCTCTCCCCAACCGCAAGCTACCCCACCAGTGCAAGATGATGATGACTTTGTGGCCCAGCACACTCCATCTCCACAAGCGTCACCCGCATTATGCAGGCTTCGCAAAGGACAAAGGTCCCAAGTCACTCCCACAATGCACGTGTCTGAACCCGAAGCCAAAATGGCTGAAGACATTCCGGCTGCATCAGCCGATGAAGAAGAAGATGAAGAAGAAGCCCCAAGAGTTACAAGAGTTGCTACACCCCCGTCTCATCAAGATGTTGTTCTCGAGAAGAACATGACCGACCCTCCAGCTTCTGAAGTGGAGGTTAACAACCCTGAGGCGGCCACCAACATCACTGCTGACGCCAATGACGTTGTCATGGTTGAAGCCAATACGGCACCAAAAACCAATGAGGCACCAGAAGTCAATGCAACACCTGAAGTCAATGCTGCAGCACCTGAGGTCCAAGCACCTGAAGCACATGTGGCCCCTGAAGCCCATGAAGACAATGTCAATGCCCCTGTTCCCCCTCCAAGACCTCACACAATGGAGCTGGCATTTGATCATGGTCAGTCGGTTATGGTTCGATGGCCCATTCTGACTCCTTTGTCTGCTGCTGGTCCATAATTTGAGTACCACGTCGAGCACATGCCTCAAGTCCAAAAGCCCAAGCCAAGACTTCCACGATTCCCAGGCACTGCCACTTCACCTGGGGTCTTCAATGCAAATGGCTTCATGGCACATAATACCTTCTTCAACAGCTCCAAGAACCCTTATACAAGACCGCACATTTCCTCAGATCGGTTCTGGAGCTATCAGCAGCGCAGCTACTATTCCTATGTCCTATACAATCAAGGGCGCATATTTCCACATATGCGCCTCGACTCTGAAGCTATAGCTGGACTGCCCTGCCTTGAAGAGGCATTGGACTGTTCCAGAGATGCTGGTCTGTTGTAGTTCGTCACTGACAAGGAGCACTGGAACGAAGAATTGCTGCTTCAATTCTATGCCACTCTTCATATTCGAGGCTACAACAGGGATCCGAAGACTTGGGTCCTTGAGTGGATGACAGGCAATATCCATCATGAAGCTAAATCTCTTGATATCATTGAGCTCATAGACCTGCCCACTCCTGGTGAATACTATTAACCAGGTTGTCAACAACATCAAAATGCCTTGGAAAGCATCTTTCAGAAGCCAGAACCCAACATGAGTCAAATGCTGAGCATGATGAAGCCTCTGCCTCACGACGCTAAATACTCATCTGAGTTCTTTGTTGAAGACCTAGAGTACCTGCCTCGCACCATTTACCACATCATCAGGAAGACTCTATGGCCTGTCAAAGGACACTCATCTGCAGCGAAGCTTGAAGGAGCAATGAAGACTTTGGTTTTCTATATCTTCAATGGCATCAACTTCAATGCTCAAGACTTCTTCATCAGGCAGTTGGCTGCGTTTGGCTCTGACATCTTTGGGTTGAAATTCTATGCTCCATGGGTCATGCGTCTGATAAAGCGTCACTCCGCCTTCAACTATCAGCCATCTGCGTGCAATCATCTTATATTCTTGCCCGAGGTTGATCTGTCAGTTGAAGCCATTTACCCAGAACCTGCTAAAGATCCCATTTATCTTCACAATGCTGATCACCAAAGCTTCAGCCAACCCATTGAAGGGATTCCAGCAGTTTCTCGTGTTTATCCCCTAGCTGGAAACACACGTGTCCCTCGTGCTCAAACTGATGTCACTGGTAGCACCATTGCGCAAAGGCCTCAAAGACGATCTCGTGTCCTCAATGACCGAGAGCTTCTCGTCGTGCTGCATCAGAAACAGGACAAACATCACGACTGGCTTAAGCGTCAGATGCAAAGCCTCTTGGTGGATGTCAACCGCATTCGCAATCTTGCCACCAAGAATGCCTTTGTCACTCATGAAACCTATCGGAGGTCGTGGAAGAGTTTGACCCTACTGAGTGCTGAAGCGGATCTGCACGATGATGGCTTCACCGAACGCTTCAAGTTTGACTCAACTCCTCCCAGAAATGCTCACTTGCGTCGGACTCCCTCACTTGAAGACTCTGAATACTCGTCCTCAGCTGCGACCGTGAATGCCAGAGTCATCGATGACCAAGATGATGCAACTTCACCTCCTCCACCTTCAGCGTGAATCAACACTGCACCAAGTTCGTCTGCACCGCCAACCAACACCGACGACCCTGCTGCTTCACCAACTCCTCAAGGGAACAAGTGGGTGCTCTATGTCTTCAAACCTTTTTGGTCCTTACTGACAAAAGGGGCAGAAGCATATGAGTTTGATAGTCTTCAAGCGGGTCCATATGGGCGGTGGTTTTATATTTTGCCTAGTGTTTACAACTCTCGCTTTCTGATACATTTGGTTCTTTGAGTTGTAACACTTAAACTAGATGGTCATCTGCTACTTATTTTCTATTCTGTGATGCGATGATAAATTCCGCATGTGCGATGATAACTTCCGCACTTAGGTCATTCTGCAGACGTCCATTTTTCATTATGCATGTCATTATCTTCACATACTTATCATGCATGATGAATTGTCATCATAACTTGAAAAGGATCTCCACAAGTACAACCTGCCATGTGCATTTGCATACCAAAAGCAAATTACTTATATGCACATCTTCAGGGGGAGCCTTTGACACTTATGAAGATAATCCCCTATCCTTTACAATTTCACATATTTTATTCCCCGTTGAAAACTTCAACTAGTTTGTCATCAATCACCAAAAAGGGGGAGATTGTAAGTGCATCTAGTGCCTCCCCTAGTTGGTTTTGGAGTATTGACGACAAACCTGGTTGAGGGACTAATGTGTTCGTGAGAATTGTAGGATAACACAGGTAGAAGTACCTCATTGATTCGGTTTTCCTACCAGAGATGACCCCTATAAATGTATGAAAACATTAAAGTCAAAGGTGGTATGCAAAGACATTCACATTGAAGACTATGACAAGAGAAGACATCGCGTGAAGACTATGGAGCGCGAAGACTTAGCAGTTTCGTCGTTCTGTGTTTTTCTTTGTTGAGTCATAGGAACCACCGTACTGTTAAGTGGGGTCCAAGTGAACCAGTCAAAATGACTGAAGTGATGCTTAACCAAAATCCTATGTCTTCGAGTGAAGACTATGAGAGCAAATCTTGTCCAGAGTTGGACAAGTCAGCTTTGCTTGTAGCCCAAGTAAAGTTGTCGTGTGTGTTTGAAATCTGACCGTTGGAACACGTGTCAGTTCCTTAGTGACCCAGGGTCATTTCGGACAAATCAAGTCAGGTTGCCTAGTGGCTATAAATAGCCCACCCCCTACAACCATAAACGGTTGGCTGCTCAGAGTTAGTGTACGACTTTTGTCATTTGAGAGCAACCCACCTCGAAGCCTTTGAGAGAGAATTCCTTTTGTCGTTAGGCATCACTGAAATCTTCCTGTCTGTGTGATCTAAAGACTTATTACACTTGAGGACTGTGAATCCTCCAGCCGGTTAGGCGTCGCGTTCTGAGCATCCAAGAGTCATTGTGGATTGCCGGTGAACGAAGTCTGTGAAGGTTTGGGAGTCTACCTTGAAGACTTACCAGAGTGATTGGGCGAGGACTGGGTGTCCTTAGCTCAAGGGGAATAAGGTGAAGACAAGGTCTTCTGAGTTGAATCTCAGCCTCCCTAACCAGACGTACAGTTGTCACAGCAACTGGAACTGGTCCAACAAATCATTGTCTTCAATGAGTCACTGGTTTCATCCTTCCCTTTCCTTTACTTACTGTTGATCCTTGTGAAGGCATTGTATGATTGCATTATCTTTTGTCTTCACTGAGTGACTGCTTGTTCTGATTGGCTTCACAATATCTTCCTACCTAATCTTTACTGCCTAGCTGCTATTATGTTGGAAATATGCCCTAGAGGCAATAATAAATTGGTTATTATTATATTTCCTTGTTCATGATAATTGTTTATTATCCATGCTATAATTGTATTGATAGGAAACTCAGATACATGTGTGGAGACATAGACAACACCATGTCCCTAGTAAGCCTCTAGTTGACTAGCTCGTTGATCAATAGATGGTTATGGTTTCCTAACCATGGACATTGGATGTCATTGATAACGGGATCACATCATTAGGAGAATGATGTGATGGACAAGACCCAATCCTAAGCCTAGCACAAGATCATGTAGTTCGTATGCTAAAGCTTTTCTAATGTCAAGTATCATTTCCTTAGACCATGAGATTGTGCAACCCCCGGATACCGTAGGAGTGCTTTGGGTGTGCCAAACGTCACAACGTAACTGGGTGGCTATAAAGGTACACTACAGGTATCTCCAAAAGTGTCTGTTGGGTTGGCATGAATCGAGACTGGGATTTGTCACTCCGTGTAAACGGAGAGGTATCTCTGGGCCCACTCAGTAGGACATCATCATAATGTGCACAATGTGATCAAGGAGTTGATCACGGGATGATGTGTTACGGAACGAGTAAAGAGACTTGCCGGTAACGAGATTGAACAAGGTATCGGGATACCGACGATCGAATCTCGGACAAGTATTGTACCGATAAACAAAGGGAATTGTATACGGGATTGATTAAGTCCTTGACATCGTGGTTCATCCGATGAGATCATCGTGGAACATGTGGGAGCCAACATGGGTATCCAGATCCCGCTGTTGGTTATTGACCGGAGAGTCATCTCGGTCATGTCTGCATGTCTCCCGAACCCGTAGGGTCTACACACTTAAGGTTCGGTGACGCTAGGGTTATAGAGATATTAGTATGAGGTAACCCGAAAGTTGTTCGGAGTCCCGGATGAGATCCCGGACGTCACGAGGAGTTCCAGAATGGTCCCGAGGTAAAGATTTATATATAGGAAGTGCTATTTCGGCCATCGGGACAAGTTTCGGGGTCACCGGTATTGTACCGGGACCACCGGAAGGGTCCCGGGGGTCCACCGGGTGGGGCCACCTGCCCCGGGGGGGCACATGGGCTGTCGGGGGTGCGCCTTGGCCTATATGGGCCAAGGGCACCAGCCCCAAGAGGCCCATGCGCCAAGAGAAGAGGGAAAGGAAGAGTCCTAAAGGGGGAAGGCACCTTCGAGGTGCCTTGGGGAGGAGGGACTCCTCCCCTGGCCGCACCCTTCCTTGGAGGAAGGGCCAAGGCTGCGCCCCCCTCTCCCTTGGCCCTATATATAGTGGGGGAAGGGAGGGCAGCAACACCTAAGCCCTGGCGCCTCCCTCTCCCTCCCATGACACATCTCCCTCCTCCCGCAGCGCTTGGCGAAGCCCTGTTGGAATCCCGCTACTTCCACCACCACGTCGTCGTGCTGCTGGATCTCCATCAACCTCTCCTCCCCCCTTGCTGGATCAAGAAGGAGGAGACATCGCTGCTCCGTACGTGTGTTGAACGCGGAGGTGTCGTCCGTTCGGCGCTAGGATCATCGGTGATTTGGATCACGACGAGTACGACTCCATCAACCCCGTTCTCTTGAACGCTTCCGCGCGCGATCTACAAGGGTATGTAGATCCACTCCTCCCTCGTTGCTAGATGACTCCATAGATTGATCTTGGTGACACATAGGAAAATTTTGAATTTATGCTACGTTCCCCAACAGTGGCATCATGAGCTAGGTCTATGCATAGTTTCTATGCACGAGTAGAACACAAAGTAGTTGTGAGCGTTGATTTTGTTCAATATGCTTACCATTACTAGTCCAATCTTGATTCGGTGGCATTGTGGGATGAAGCGGCCCGGACCGACCTTACACGTACTCTTACGTGAGACTGGTTCCACCGACTGACATGCACTAGTTGCATAAGGTGGCTAGCGGGTGTCTGTCTCTCCCACTTTAGTCGGATCGGATTCGATGAAAAGGGTCCTTATGAAGGGTAAATAGCAATTGGCATATCACGTTGTGGTTTTTGCGTAGGTAAGAAACGTTCTTGCTAGAAACCCATAGCAGCCACGTAAAACATGCAAACAACAATTAGAGGACGTCTAACTTGTTTTTGCAGGGTATGCTATGTGATGTGATATGGCCAAAAGGATGTGATGAATGATATATGTGATGTATGAGATTGATCATGTTCTTGTAATAGGAATCACGACTTGCATGTCGATGAGTATGACAACCGGCAGGAGCCATAGGAGTTGTCTTAATTTATTTATGACCTGCGTGTCAACATAAACGTCATGTAATTACTTTACTTTATTGCTAACCGTTAGCTGTAGTAGTAGAAGTAATAGTTGACGAGACAACTTCATGAAGACACGATGATAGAGATCATGATGATAGAGATCATGGTGTCATGCCGGTGACGATGATGATCATGGAGCCCCGAAGATGGAGATCAAGAGGTGCAAAGTGATGATGGCCATATCATGTCACTATTTGATTGCATGTGATGTTTATCATGTTTATGTATCTTGTTTACTTAGAACGACGGTAGTAAATAAGATGATCCCTCACTAAAATTTCAAGAAGGTGTTCCCCCTAACTGTGCACCATTGCGAAAGTTCGTCGTTTCGAAGCACCACGTGATGATCGGGTGTGATAGATTCTTACGTTCACATACAACGGGTGTAAGCCAGATTTACACACGCGAAACACTTAGGTTGACTTGACGAGCCTAGCATGTACAGACATGGCCTCGGAACACAAGAGACCGAAAGGTCGAGCATGAGTCGTATGGTAGATACGATCAACATGAAGATGTTCACCGATGATGACTAGTCCGTCTCACGTGATGATCGGACACGGCCTAGTTGACTCGGATCATGTAATCACTTAGATGACTAGAGGGATGTCTATCTGAGTGGGAGTTCATAAGATGAACTTAATTATCCTGAACATAGTCAAAAGGTCTTCGCAAATTATGTCGTAGCTCGCGCTTCAGTTCTACTGTTTAGATATGTTCCTAGAGAAAATTTAGTTGAAAGTTGATAGTAGCAATTATGCGGACTAGGTCCGTAAACTGAGGATTGTCCTCATTGCTTCATAGAAGGCTTATGTCCTTAATGCACCGCTCAGTGTGCTGAACCTCGAACGTCGTCTGTGGATGTTGCGAACATCTGACATACACATTTTGATAACTACGTGATAGTTCAGTTAAACGGTTTAGAATTGAGGCACCGAAGACGGTTTTGAAACGTCGCGAAACATATGAGATGTTTCGAGGGCTGAAATTGGGATTTCAGGCTCGTGCCCACGTCAAAAGGTATAAGACCTCCGACGATTTTCTTAGCCTACAAACTAAGGGAGAAAAGCTCAATTGTTGAGCTTGTGCTCAGATTGTCTAAGTACAACAATCGCTTGAATCGAGTGGGAGTTGATCTTCCAGATGAGATAGTGATGTTTCTCCGAAGTCATTGCCACCAAGCTGCTAGAGCTTCGTGATGAACTATAATATATCAGGGACATATATGATGATCCTTGAGATATTCGCGATGTTTAACACCACAAAAGTAGAAATCAAGAAGGAGCATCAATTGTTGATGGTTGGTGAAACCACTAGTTTTAAGAAGGGCAAGGGCGAGAAGGGATACTTCATGAAACGGCAATTCAGCTGCTGCTCTAGTGAAGAAACCCAAGGTTGAACCCAAACCCGAGACTAAGTGCTTCGGTAATAAGGGGAACAGCCACTGGAGCAGAATTACCCTAGATACTTGGTAGATGAGAAGGCTGGCAAGGTCGATAGAAGTATATTGGATATACATTGTGTTGATGTGTACTTTACTAGTACTCCTAGTAGCACCAGGGTATTAGATACCGGTTCGGTTGCTAAGTGTTAGTAACTCGAAATAAAAGCTACGGAATAAACAGGAGACTAGCTAAAGGTGAGCTGACGATATGTGTTGGAAGTGTTTCCAAGATTGATATGATCAAGCATCACACGCTCCCTTTACCATCGAGATTGGTATTCAAACCTAAATAATTGTTATTTGGTGTTTGCGTTGAGCATAAACATGATTGGATTATGTCTATCGCGATACGGTTATTCATTTAAGGAGAATAATGGTTACTCTGTTTATTTGAATAATACCTTCAATGGTCTTGCACCTAAAATGAATGGTTCATTGAATCTCGATCATAGTGATACACATGTTCATGCCAAAAGATATAAGATAGTAATGATAGTACCACCTACTTGTGGCACTGCCACTTAAGTCATATCGGTATAAAACGCATGAAGAAGCTCCATGTTGATGGATCTTTGGACTCACTCATTTTTGAAAGGATTGAGACATGCGAACCATGTTTGTTGGTAGATATGCATGAAGAAACTCTATACAGATGGATCGTTTGGACTCACTTGATTTTGAATCACTTGAGACATGCAAATCATACCACATGGGCAAGATGACTGAAAGCCTCATTTTCAGTAAAATGGAACTAGAAAGCAACTTGTTGGAAGTAATGCATTTTGATGTGTGAAGTCCAATGAGTGCTGAGGCATGTAGTGGATATCGTTATGTTCTTACTTCACAGATGATTTGAGTAGATGTTGAGTATATTTACTTGATGAATCATGAGTCTGAATTATTGAAAGGTTCAAGTAATTTCAGGGTGAAGTTGAAAGATCGTCGTGACAAGAGGATAAAAGATCTATGATATGATCATAGAGATGAATATCTGAATTACGAGTTTGGCACAGAATTAAGACATTGTGGAAATTGTTTCACAACTAATACAGCCTGGAACACCGTAGTGTGATGTCCGAACATCATAACTGCACCCTATTGGATATGATGCATACCATGATGTCTCTTATCGAATTACCACGATAGTTTATGGGTTAGGCATTAAAGACAACCACATTCACTTTAAATAGGGCACCACGTAATTCCGATGAGATGACACCGTATGAACTATGGTTTAGGGAAACCTAAGCTGTCATTTCTTAAAAGTTTGGGGCTGCGACGCTTATGTGAAAAAGTTTCAGGCTGATAAGCTCGAACCCAAAGCGGATAAATGCATCTTCATAGGACACCCAAAACAGTTGGGTATACCTCCTGTCTCAGATCTGAAAGCAATAAGGGATTGTTTCTAGAATCGGGTCCTTTCTCGAGGAAAAGTTTCTCTCGAAAGAATTGAGTGGGAGGATGGTGGAGACTTGATAAGGTTATTGAACTGTCTCTTCAACTAGTGTGTGACAGGGCACAGGGAGTTGTTCCTGTGGCACCTACACCAACTGAAGTGGAAGCTTATGATAGTGATCATGAAACTTCAAATCAAGTCACTACCAAACCTCGTGGGATGACAAGGATGCGTACTACTTCAGAGTGGTACGTAATCATGTCTTGGAAGTCATGTTGCTAGACAACAATGAACCTACGAGCTATGGAGAAGTGATGGTGAGCCCGGATTCCGATAAATGGCTCGAGGCCATAAAATCCGAGAGAGGATCCATGTATGGAAACAAAGTGTAGACTTTGACAGAACAACTCGATGGTCATAAGGCTGTTGAGTGCAGATGGATTTTAAAAGGAAGACGGACAATGATGGTAAGTATTACCATTAAGAAAGCTCGACTTGTCGTTAAGATGTTTTCCGACAAGTTCAAGGAGTTGACTACGATGAGATTTTCTCACTCGTAGTGATGCTAAGAGTCTGTTGGAATTATATTAGCGATTACTGCATTATTTATGAAATCTTGCAGATAGGATGTCAAAACATTGTTTCCTCGACGGTTTTTGAGGAAAGGTTGTATGTGATACAACCGGAAGGTTTTGACAATCCTGAAAGATGCTAATAAGTATGCAAAGCTCCAGCAATCCTTCTAAGGACTGGAGTAAGCATCTCGGAGTTGGAATGTACGCTTTGATGAGATGATCAAAGATTTTGGGTTTATACAAAGTTTATGAGAAACTTGTATTTCCAAAGAAGTGAGTGGGAGCACTATAGAATTTCTGATAATATATGTTTGACATATTGTTGATCAGAAATGACGTAGAATTTCTGGAAAGCATATAGGGTTATTTGGAAAGTGTTTTTCAATGGAAAGCCTGGATTAAGATACTTGAACATTGATCATCAAGATCTATAAGGATAGATCAAAATGCTTAATGGTACTTTCAAATGAGCACATACCTTGACATGATCTTGAAGGTGTTCAAGATGGATCAGTCAAAGAAGGAGTTCTTGCCTGAGTTGTAAGGTATGAAGTTAAGACTTAAAGCTCGACCACGGCAGAATAGAGAGAAAGGACGAAGGTCGTCCCCTATGCTTAAGACATAGGCTCTACAGTATGCTATGCTGTGTACCGCACCTGAAATGTGCCTTGCCATGAGTCAGTCAAGGGGTACAAGAGTGATCTAAGAATGGATCACAGGACAGCGGTCAAAGTTATCCTTAGTAACTAGTGGACTAATGAATTTTCTCGATTATGGAGGTGGTAAAAGAGTTCGTCGTAAAGGGTTACGCCGATGTAAACTTTGACACTAATCCAGATTATTCTGAGTAGTAGACTAGATTCGTATAGTAGAACAGTTATTTGGAATAGCTCCAAATGTAGCGTAGTAGTTGCATCTACAAGATGACATAAGAAATTTGCGAAGTACATACGGATCTGAAAGATTCAGACCCGTTGACTATAACAGCTCTCACAAGCATAACATGATCAAACCCAGAACTCATCGAGTGTTGATCACATGGTAATGTGAACTAGATTATTGACTCTAGTAAACTCTTTGGGTGTTAGTCACATGGGGATGTGACCTTGAGTGTTAATCACATATCGATGTGAACTGGATTATTGACTCTAGTGCAAGTGGGAGACTGTTGGAAATATGCCCTAGAGGCAATAATAAATTGGTTATTATTATATTTCCTTGTTCATGATAATCGTTTATTATCCATGCTAGAATTGTATTGATAGGAAACTCAGATACATGTGTGGATACATAGACAACACCATGTCCCTAGTAAGCCTCTAGTTGACTAGCTCGTTGATCAATAGATGGTTACGGTTTCCTGACCATGGACATTGGATGTCATTGATAACGGGATCACATCATTAGGAGAATGATGTGATGGACAAGACCCAATCCTAAGCCTAGCACAAGATCATGTAGTTCGTATGCTAAAGCTTTTCTAATGTCAAGTATCATTTCCTTAGACCATGAGATTGTGCAACTCCCGGATACCGTAGGAGTGCTTTGGGTGTGCCAAACGTCACAACGTAACTGGGTGGCTATAAAGGTACACTACAGGTATCTCCAAAAGTGTCTGTTGGGTTGGCACGAATCGAGACTGGGATTTGTCACTCCGTGTAAACGGAGAGGTATCTCTGGGCCCACTCGGTAGGACATCATCATAATGTGCACAATGTGATCAAGGAGTTGCTCACGGGATGATGTGTTACGGAACGAGTAAAGAGACTTGCCGGTAACGAGATTGAACAAGGTATCGGGATACTGACAATCGAATCTCGGGCAAGTATTGTACCGATAGACAAAGGGAATTGTATACGGGATTGATTAAGTCCTTGACATCGTGGTTCATCCGATGAGATCATCGTGGAACATGTGGGAGCCAACATGGGTATCCAGATCCCGTTGTTGGTTATTGACCGGAGAGTCATCTCGGTCATGTCTGCATGTCTCCCGAACCCGTAGGGTCTACACACTTAAGGTTCGGTGACGCTAGGGTTATAGAGATATTAGTATGCGGTAACCCAAAAGTTGTTTGGAGTCCCGGATGAGATCCCGGATGTCACGAGGAGTTCCGGAATGGTCCGGAGGTAAAGATTTATATATAGGAAGTGCTATTTCGGCCATCGGGACAAGTTTCGGGGTCACCGGTATTGTACCGGGACCACCGGAAGGGTCCCGGGGGTCCACCTGCCCCGGGGGGCCACATGGGCTGTCGGGGGTGCGCCTTGGCTTATATGGGCCAAGGGCACCAGCCCCAAGAGGCCCATGCGCCAAGAGAAGAGGGAAAGGAAGAGTCCTAAAGGGGGAAGGCACCTCCGAGGTGCCTTGGGGAGGAGGGACTCCTCCCCTGGCCGCACCCTTCCTTGGAGGAAGGGCCAAGGCTGCGCCCCCCCTCTCCCTTGGCCCTATATATAGTGGGGGAAGGGAGGGCAGCAACACCTAAGCCCTGGCGCCTCCCTCTCCCTCCCATGACACATCTCCCTCCTCCCGCAGCGCTTGGCGAAGCCCTGTTGGAATCCCGCTACTTCCACCACCACGCCGTCATGCTGCTGGATCTCCATCAACCTCTCCTCCCCCCTTGCTGGATCAAGAAGGAGGAGACGTCGCTGCTCCGTACGTGTGTTGAACGCGGAGGTGCCGTCCGTTCGGCGCTAGGATCATCGGTGATTTGGATCATGACGAGTACGACTCCATCAACCCCGTTCTCTTGAACGCTTCCGCGCGCGATCTACAAGGGTATGTAGATCCACTCCTCCCTCGTTGCTAGATGACTCCATAGATTGATCTTGGTGACACGTAGGAAAATTTTGAATTTATGCTACGTTCCCCAACATATTAGTCATTGTGCTTTTCACTCCATTGAATACTTGACTATGGCTTGCCTAGTGTAGTCTACCTTTCGCTGCATGGTAATAGCTTTATTTCTATCGTTTGTCTTCGAAACTTCCATGTTTTGAAGACTTTCATAAAAATCGCCTATTCACCCCCCTCTAGTCGATCACTAGCACTTTCATGGCCAAGAAGTTGAAGGACAAGATGAAGACTCTTTTATGCATGCAAGCAAAGGGGCAGTACAGGATTCACGTGGCATGCAAGGAGAGTCGCCGCCGCGACAAGAAGGTTATGAGGCTCTTTGGAGAGGACGTCTCTGGCGGTTCTGAGGATGCCATCACGCCAGAGGCTGCATGGATGGCGAAGCAAGGCTTCAAATGGACTAGTTCTAAGGAGGACATCGAGGAGACCGTCCCCGCCGCCGAGTCTGACAAGGAGCACGAGGAGCATTGGGATGATTTCTCTGCCTGAGCCACCCCTTGTGTGTAGGTGTCCTCTCTGCCTTTTTGGCGTCTCGATGCCAAAGGGGAGAGAGTGTAGGGATTTGCGTGCTTGTGAGTCGTGTCGTGTTTGGAGTCGTGTCGTGTTTGGTGTTTGCTTTTTCATTTGGACCTCATTTGCTTTGGTTTAGTTTGCGCCTTTGAGACTTATCCTTTATATGGTGTAAGACATATGCACTCTATTCTATCTTAGTGAGCTTATGATTGTGCTACTTGTTATGCTCGTATTTGCTATCTTGTCTAGTGTTAGCCTTACTTTTGCAAGATATGCCTTGTCTCTATAATATAGGGGGAGCTTTGATCTTAGTATGTGTGCCGTGTAGTCCAAAGCACCCATCTAGTTGGCACACATCTAGGGGGAGCCCGTTTATATTCTAGAGAAGAGGGGTTTGCGTTTGCTTAACATTATTGCCATTGTGCAAATCCCGTATTGTCATCAATCCACCAAAAGGGGGAGATTGTAAGGGCATATTTATCCCTAAGGTGTTTTGGTGATTGATGACAATGCTTTTGCGGACTAATCGTGTGCCGTGAGTTTCCCAGACATTTCATCGCTAGGCACAAGACGGTTTGGTGCCCCTCGAAGACTATTGAAGACGACATTTTTTCTACGTTTCTTTTAGGTGGATTTGAGTCGTAGGAAAGACGTACTATTAAGAGGGTGTCCGTGTCGGAAAGGTTTGGATGGAATCATCACGTACACGTTTTCTTCCTTGTCCCCTCCTTTCCCCTGCACTTTGGAGCATCCTCCGTTTATTCTCTTCACCTTGTCCTGGCTGCTGTTGATGGGCTGCGGTAGTACTGCTCCTTCTTGAGCGGTAGTACCTCAGGCACCCGTGGTAGTACCATACTTCAGCGCGGTAGTACCGCAGGTGCCCACGGTAGTACCGCTCCTCTAGAGCCGTGGTACCGTGGCCCCTAGGCCAAGTACCGCTCCTTCACGGTAGTAGGGGCAGATGTAATTTTTTACATCCGTGCCACCGCGGTAGTACCGCATCCCTTGCGCGGTAGTACCGTGCGTGGTCTGGCTCTACTGCGAGGCGATAGTACCGCTCCTCTGCGGTAGTACTGTATCGGATTTTTGCTTCGTCCGTGTTCCAATGGAAGTAGGCACGGATGTATGTTTATTCGCGCTCTTCCCAGGCTAGGGGTTTCCTGCCTTGCGAGAGTACCGCAAGGGGGAGCGGTAGTACCGCGCCTGCGGCAGTACCATCCTTAGCCCTTGTGCTTCAGGTCTGCCCTAGCTACTGCTGCTGCGGTCAGGAGCAGAAGTACCGCATGGCCTTGCGGTAGTACCGTTGGTCGCGGGCTGGTAGGTGGATAACGGTTGAATTTTCGTCCTAAGCTATAAAAGGGGTGTCTTCTTCTTCTAGTTGACTACCTCTTCCAACCCTAAGCTCCATAGTTGCTCCAAGCTCCATTTTTGCCCGATCTCACTCCCTAGCCAATCAAACTTGTTGATTCGCTCGGGAGTGGTTGAGAAGGCCCCGATCTACACTTCCACCAAGAGAAATTTGATTCCCCCCACTAATCCCTTGCGGATCTTATTACTCTTTGGTGTCTGAGCACCCTAGACGATTGAGGTCACCGCGGAGCCATAGTCCATTGTGGTGAAGCTTCGTGGTGTCGTTGGGAGCCTCCAATTGAGTTGTGGAGTTTGCCCCAACCTTGTTTGTAAAGGTTCGGTCGCCGCCTCCAAGGGCACCAATAGTGGAATCACGGAATCTCGCATTGTGTGAGGGTGTGAGGAGAATAGGGTGGCCCTAGTGGCTTCTTGGGGAGCATTGTGCCTCCACACCGCTCCAACGGAGACGTACTTCCCCTCAAAGGGAAGGAACTTCGGTAACACATCCTCGTCTCCACCGGCCCCACTCTTGGTTATCTCATGCCTTTATTTGTGCAAGCTTATTTGTGATATATCTCTTGCTTGCTTGTGTACTTATGTTTGTTGCATCATATAGGTTGCTCACTTAGTTGCATATCTAGACAACCTACTTTGATGCAAAGTTTAAATTGTTAAAGAAAAGCTAAAAATTGTTAGTTGCCTATTCACCCCCCCTCTAGTCAACTATATCGATCCTTTCAAACAACGGGGGGAGAACACGAGCTCAAAGGATAAGGTTCATTGGGGAAGAAGACCCCCTTTTATAGGAGGGGAAAATCCAACCGTTATGTGCTTAGCCCGCACATGAGCGGTACTAAAAGAGGCAGAACACGGGACCAAAGGAGGCAGGGCAGAGCAGAGTACGATGGCAGTAATGCAGTAGCGGTACTACCGCCCGACCGGAGTGGTACTACCGCTTAGGCGGAACTACCGTGCCTTACTGTCGTGCAACTACTGCTAAACCCGACATGAAAAGAGCAGGACCCAAAATCGAGGCGGTAGAAGAGCGGCACTGCAGTGGTACTACGGCTGAGAGCTCCAAGCGGTACTACCGCTGGGACCAGACAAAAGCCACTCTCAAGAAGACAAGAACTGCCATAACTTCTGCATATGAGCTCTGAATTGAGCAAACTCAAGCTTGTTGGAAACAAGACGACGAGTAGCATCAAAACATCGACTGGTTATAGTACGAAGAGGCAGGGGAGGTATGCCTAACAAAAAGAGGAGTGAAACCTCCAACCGAGAAGAACCGGCAAAACCTCCAACATCGAAAACATCATAGAAGATGCATGTGAACTCCGTTTTCGATGAACTCGAGCTTGTCATCAAGATGACCATAAGCTCTAAGACTCACAAAGAGAACCAAACAAGAACCAAGAAAGATGATGCAAGGATGCAATGGTTTGAGCTCTCAACGAACGATACGATCAAGCTACTCATCGAGAGCCCCCATTGATAGTACGGCAATCGATCCTATAACCCGGTCTCCCAACTACCATCATGAGACCGGTAAAATAGAAAACCTATCAAGGGCAAACCTTTGCCTTGCACATGGTCCACTTGAGCTAGATGATGACGATCTTGACTTCCTCAAGTTGGACCACCTTTCTTGATTGTGTTGGCTCGATGAAGACTAGTTGATTGCTCCCCCATACTCCATTATGGGTGAGCCACTCTTCCGCACATCTTCACATGTCCATTGTCACCATAATGGACGACAAGCTTCAAGCATTTGATCTCTTCATGATGCTCCACTTGAACTTGCACACCGCAACCTAACCCCACAAAGAACTCTCACGAAGACCATGGGTTAGTACACAAAGCGAAATTGACAATGCTTACCATATCATGGGATCACTTGATCCCTCTCGGTACATCTTTTGCGCTTTGTGAGTTGATCAACTTGATTCATTCTAGACTTAATCTTGATCAACCTTGAATCTTTTCAATTCTCTTCATTTGGATGATGTCTCGAAGGTAGACATGAATGATTACACAATCTTCTTCTTCAAGACATGCTTGCAATAAGCTCGACACTCACATGACCAATCTTTGGATAATTCCTTGAATGGCACCTTGGTCGACACAAACTCTCCTTGAAACCAACACATGTACTCCAAGAAAAGCATATGGACAAAACCTTTAAATATAACTCAAGGCAACCATTAGTCCATAGAGATTGTCATCAATTGCCAAAACCAAACATGAAGGCACCGCATGTTCTTTCAGCGGCGTTTGTGCTCTGAAGGTTACCTCTTCCTGGGGACCTCCAGGGGTAACTTTTAGTGGCTTGGGAGCATGCCAAGTGGTGCGTCCTGCCGCCACCACATGTGGCGTGCTGGGCGCTCCCTCTAGATTTTTTTTAATTTTTCAATACACGTTTCCGGGTTTAAGATAGGTTTTTTCTAGGCTTTCTAGGCTATTTGGGGTTCACCTGATTTTTTCCTGAGGGTTTGGAAAAAACAACTATGTGAACTTTTTTTGCATGGGAAAAATATGCCTTCACGAGAAACACAAATTTGCTTCTCGTGAAAGCACGGAGTTATGCTTCTCGGAAAAGGAAAAAAATTATACTTCCACGAGAAGCATAGATTTGCTTCCGCGAGAAGCATAATTGTGCTTCTCAAAAAGAGAAAAATATGTGCTTTTGCGAGAAGCACAAATTTACTTCTCGTGGAGTCACAGATTTATTTCCATGAGAAGTGTAACTGTACCTCTTGGAAAGGAAAAATATATTGTCCATGAGAAGCACAAATTTGCTTCTAGTGAAGACATAGATCTGTATTTCTGAAAAACAAAACAAGCTGTGCTTCTCATTTTTTTTTGAAAAACCGCAACCGTGCTTCTGCCTTTGTTTTTCTTTTCGTTTTTTCATTATTCATTTTTTTGCTTTTTGTTTTTTATCGGATTTTTTGGTATTTATTTTTTTCATTTATAAAAAAGTTAGTTAAAACCTATTAACATGTGATCCAATTTAAAAAATCTTGACGCGGGTCCAATGGTAAAAACGGTTCGGGAGTTGGACGCACCGTTCAAGAATTCTTTTAATAAATAAATCTAAAAGAAAGAGAAACTTCTAAATTAACATTACGATAAGCGATGTACAAGTAATGCGTCACTTGTGAGCGTCTGGAGAGTGATCTTTACCAGTAATAACCCTTAACAAGTGATCTCGGGCAAATAGAAATTCCCTTTCTTTAACCGAGTGGAACAGCCATCCATGCTCTTTCTTTAACCGAGTGTTCCGGCCCAATACAGGCGGATGCACTTTCGTACACATTACAGCCCATTTCCCCAAGGTGAGCCTGTGTATCAGGCAGACCTACGGGCTATGTGTGAATAAGAAACGGAGATATTTTCACTGTTGCTGTTCTTATCTCTCTCCGCCATTCGTGCAACGCTCGTCGCCGCCCGTGAGCTCCGGCCGTTGGTGCCTAAGCAGAGCTCCACCCTCCCTCCTCCGGCGTCCTCTTCTCCAGTGTAGCCTCCGTGCCCGCGACCTACCCGATAGTTTCTCCGCTGGGCTCGGCAGTAGCGCTCCCTGCGTAGTGGCGCGCGCGAGGAGACGGCGGCTCGGTCTCTCCCTGGGCACTTCCGCCCCGGCCCTTCTCTTCCTCCTTTGCCGGCGCCGCCGCCGCCCTTCCTCCGCCACCGGCATCGTCTGCTCCTCCTCCGTCTCCTGGCAACCGAAGCAGCAACTGAACCCACATTAAGTTGCCTTCCGTATCTGCTGAATTTACAGCGCCTTTTTGGGGGGCTGGGTTTGTGGCATGGAGATACTTAACTGTAAGGGTAGGTTCTCACTGTCAAGCAATCCTCATTGCCTTCCACAGTTCCATTGCCTTTTCAGTATCCTAATTCTTACATTATTATCAGAATTGTGTATGATTGCGTCTAAAGTTTACCTTTGAATCTTCAATTCAGGCGTTCGTTTTAGCTTGACAGGCATCAATGGAACCAGGGCCAACCAGTTAGTAAAGGTATCGATTCCTTGCTCTCGCTATACAACCAGTTCCCAGTCAATCACAGGACAGCCAAAGAGGCTTGAATGGATTCTTATGTCATCTGTAGGTTAGCCAATCGAGTATACAAATTGCCCTCCAACCATTCAAGGTAGTCAAAATGGAAGTCTATGATGCTGTGTTGCTCGCATGAATGGTTATCATAAGAAGTGTGGTGCTTTTTTTTTTAGAAAAAGAGGAGGACCCCCGGCCTCTGCATCTGGGCGATGCATAGGGCCACTTTATTAATTATTTTCACAAGACCTTACAAAGTCATACAACAGTAAGACTAAAGCCACCATCTAAGCAACAATTGTCGCTACTCCTATCCAATTGATGAAGGGGCGCTGATAGTCTAGGCCTAATACCAAACAGACATCGCAGCCAAACCTAAACATCTAAGACCTGAGGTCCCAACCAGGGCGCCTGCCGGGTATGGGGCACCTACCAGTCCGGCGCACCCCTCAACCAGGACGTCTGCCGGGTATGAGGCCGCCGCAGCCACCTGCCACCAATCCATCTTCAGAGCTGTACTGTTGCATGTACCGTGCCAGGTCTCTCTGCCATCGACGCCACCACGACGCCAGACAGCGTCGTCCTCCTGCGCGAGTCCATCCTCGCACGTCGAACTCCGAATCTGCACCGTGCCACGCCGTCGAGATCCGTCGCCATCAATGTGTAGGATGAAGCACCGCTCCACCAAAGATGTCGTCCGTTGGTCCCGCGAAGCCGAGTGCACCTCCAAGAATGCCGCCCCCAAGGGGGTAACGACACATGCTTGCCGCCGACATCCGATCAGTTGATCTAGGGTTTCCCCCGGAGGTATTGAGTGGAGTTGGGAGTTTCACCTTGATGATGCCTTCATGAAGGAAACGATGATAGGGGCATCGTCATCATCGGCTCCGGCCATCAACCGAAAACCAGGTTTTCACCCGGATCCGTCCCAAGAAATCCACCCGACAACCTGTGCACCGTGCCACCGTAGGAGCCTTAGCGCACCGGCCACTGCTTGATTGTGCCACCACTGGAGCCTAGGAGGTGGGCTCCCACCCCGCCTCGCCAAGCCCCGAGAGCCGCCGAGATGGATCCCACGCGCTCGTAAGAAGTGTGGTGCTATTCCATAGCAGAACTTTTTCAGCACCTGTGCCGCACTTTAACTCCCATGCCTTTGTCTAGCTTATTGATTGACAAATTGCTGTGACATTAAAGACCAATACAAGTATATCATCTCTATACACCCAGCTGGGAACAAAAATTATTCAGATTCATAGGGCCTATCAATTTTCAGTTAGTGGATATCTTATGCAGCTAGGCCTGCTGCAGTGCCATTTTACATTGAATTTTGCTTTACGAGATTCCCTTCCAGTCTGCACCATTATCTTTGTGATTACATTCTGGCAGATAACTACCATTAACGGCCCGTTGGTCCGTTTTGCTGTAGTTTTGGTTTCGGTAGAATGCTCGAAACGAATTTGTGATGGAGTGCTGCCGCAGTCGAAGAGTTTTACGCTCACTGTCTGTTTGCAAGCACTGTGATCGGTTTATACTTATCCCTTTTGTTTACAACTTGTCACAGATAGGATCCCAACCTCAACGAGTTGGCCGGGCAAGGTCAGTAACATGCTGTGAGTACTCTCCTGATCCTGCTAGCAAGAGGCATGAGAGGTATCAGCAACAACCACAAAATGTTGATCTCCCAGAATTACACCCGAAGAACAAAAAGAAGCCATTTCCTGTCCCAATTAAAAAGATGCTGCAAGCTTCCCGCAAAGATAAGAGGCTTGCACAGATGAGGATAGAGAAGCCTCTTGAGCCCCCAAAGAACGGCTTGCTTTTACCAGAGCTTGTCCCTGTTGCCTACGAAGTCCTTGAGAACTGGAAAGTGCTCATCAGAGGCATCTCTCAACTTCTGAATGTTGTTACAGTTTATGGTTGCAGGTAAGCACTAAATTCTGATCTGTGTCATAAGCTGTTTATACATGCATTAATGTTTCATGACCCTTGTATAGGTACGTCGTTCACTATCCTGTGACATGATTCGGCGAGTAGTATCTTGTATATTAATATCCGTCTTGTGATTTTGTAGAAAATGCCCTCAAGTCCATGTTGGCCCAGTTGGCCACCAGATACAAGATTGCTATGGTTCAGGAAGCCAGCGACGAAATAGTCACCACTCTTGGGTCAGAGGATCCATCAACGATGTGCTCATCCCGATCGAATCTTACCATCTTTTTGACCCATTTGGGCGGAGGGTCAAGCATGACACCAGGTTTGACTTCGACAGGATTCCAGCAATTGTTGAGCTATGCATTCAGGCTGGTGTCGACCTACCACAATATCCCACAAGGAGACGGACTGCTCCTGTGCGGATGATTGGCAAGAAGGTTATTGACCGTGGCGGAGTTGTCGATGAGCCTAAGCCACACCGATTGGAGGACTGTATATCTCTTCTTGCTGAGCTTGACACATTTAGCAACCAACAGGGACAGTCACCCGCGCCGGCCAATGTGAAAGAGCATGCAGAGAGGACACTGAAAGCATACTGTGATGTCCGGCGGGGTGTTACGCAGCTGATGAGCAAGTATACGGTAAAAGCATGCGGGTACTGCTCTGAGGTCCACGTTGGTCCATGGGGACACAATGTGAAGCTCTGTGGGGCTTTCAAGCACCAATGGCGAGACGGCAAGCACGGGTGGCAGGATGCTGTTGTGGATGAGGTCATACCACCGAACTATGTGTGGCATGTCCCTGACCCCACTGGCCCTCCTCTCAGATCCTCTCTAAGGAGTTTCTATGGCAAAGCTCCGGCCGTGGTCGAGCTATGTGTGCAGGCGGGAGCTGAAATACCTGCAGAGTACCGGCCAATGATGAGGACTGATATCATCATCCCAGACCCCGATGAAGCTTGGATGGCTGCATGAAAACAATGTTCTACCCCTGCACTTCTGAAGATGCCCGGAGTCCAAATTCCAGCCGAAGGTGCTTGTTACCTGGATGCCCCATGGTTGGGCCCTGTCATATTGCGTGAGGCAGCAGCAAATGCATAGGTTGTATTATAATACTAATACTACGCTGAACCATGACCAGACATACTCTCAAAATTGATTCATAGATCCGCTAAAAGTATTCATCAAAAGGTGATCCCCGAATATCCTGCCTTCGCTCGCCTGTCTTCCTAGTGATACTATGCATCTTCAGACCATTTGATCGCTGCTTTGCTGCAGATGCACAACTTGAAGAAAGGAAGTGGAAAAGGACGTCCTCTGCTATGGTGTATATAACCTTGTTTAATGGTGTGAGATGCCTTATGCTTCCCTATGCTAGACTGTGAGGCACTTACGATGGCTCGATACAGATGGCTTCCCCCTTTCCTCTGCTGGTACCAAGCTTAATGGCGAGCTGATTCTTGGGATTAAACTAATCACTGAGATTTGTTCGGGTATTTGTGCGTCTGGCTGTGATTAATCATGGACTAAAAGCTGTGCAACTTGTACCTGCCCCCAGAATCCCAGATCATCGCTCCCGGTGCGGCTACATGTATGCCATCAGATTTATCGGTATAATGTACTCTCTCCTCTACTCTTTTGTGCTGTATACTCTGTAACATGGGTGCAAAAGCTGTATCAAATGGATGGTTACAGAGCCATGAAGTGGACTTAGTGTATTTGTTTCTAAAGGATGTATGACAGGCAATTCAGCCAGCCTGATCAATGCTTCCATGCTCTTCTCAGCAGTGAACTGCAGATATCATAAACCATTTGCAGTTACAACTTTGCATAAACCATGTCCCAGCAAGTCAACAACATAATCTCAAATTAAGGGCCCCGAGCTCGCACAATTTTTTATCTTTTTTGAATATAGCATATATGCACTAGGAGAAGAACCTTCAGTTGAAGTAATATTATAGTACTCCCTCCGTCCCAAAATTCTTGTCTTAGATTTGTCCAAGTACGGATGTACCAAGTCACGTTTTAGTATTAGTTACATTTGTATCTAGACAAATCTAAGACAAGAATTTTGGGACGGAGGGAGTACTAGCTAAAGATGTGGTCATCACATATATTATTACAGTAGCCAGTGAAGATGCCACAGCATAATGTCTCTGCCCTGCTCTGGTGCTGGCGCAAGAACAGAGAAAACATGGTGAGCGGCTGCCATGCAACTGAAAGTACACAATTGTTTTTAACTGCAAGTACACATCATTGAGTTGTGCCCGGTATATACCCTCTCCTCCCTTATGCTAGGATGATTAAAATACACTGGTAAATACAGCTAGGAATCAACAGACGGACCGTGCACGTATGGCCGGGTATCTAAACGGCTCCAGTTGCAAGAGCTCTCTGCACTGCACATGTGTGTTCGGTGTTCGTTCACTGGTGTATAAATACAGGGCGGCAACGGTCTAGCCAACCCACCTCATCACTCACTCACTCAGCTCCAGAGCGATCGGTCGCCTCTCTTGAGCTCCCGCGCCGTAGTCATCATCGCCATGGCTAAGGAAGAAGAGCTCAAGGTATGCATAGCATTCAGTCAGAGACTCAGAGCTCAGTTGTCCGTTGATGTGTCTTCCATGGTGCTTGATTGTGGATGGGCAACCTCTGACCTGGTTTTTGTTGGTGGTGGTGTGTGCAGAGAGTTGATTTGAAGGTGAACGTGAGCTGCTGCGACGGCTGCAGGAGGAAGGTGATGAAGGCCATGAACCTCAAGGGCGTGCTGAGGACGGAGATCCACCCGTCGCTCGACCGGGTCACCGTCGTCGGCAACGTCGACACCAAGGTGCTCGTCAAGAAGCTCGCCAAGGTCGGCAAGATCGCCGAGGTGGTGGAGGCGGCGGTGCCCGAGCAGCAGAAGAAGCGCGAGGGCGATGGTGGGAAGGACCGCGACGGTGGCGACTGGACGGCGCCGGCGCCGGGGATGGCGGGCGAGAAGAGCAAGCGCAAGGAGGACGGCATGGACAACGGCGGCAACAAGCCCGCGGCGGCGTCGTCCAAGAAAGAATGCACCAAGTGCGCGCACCAGCACAAGCAGTCCGCGCGCGGCGGCGGTGACGCCGATGATCACGGCAAGAAGGCCAAGGGCGCCGCCGGCGACGAAACGAGCGCCTTCAAACAAGAAGCCGATGGCTTCGCGGCCGAGGCCA
Source organism: Triticum aestivum (assembly GCF_018294505.1). Taxonomy (NCBI): domain Eukaryota; kingdom Viridiplantae; phylum Streptophyta; class Magnoliopsida; order Poales; family Poaceae; genus Triticum; species Triticum aestivum. The sequence goes on along the minus strand of NC_057797.1, from coordinate 679,854,797 downwards.
AGGCCTCCGCTCCCGACCACGCGCCGGCGGCAGCGCACCACAACTACTACCGCGCCGAGCCGCCCAGCATGGCCGTGCCCATGCAGTACATGCCGACGATGCCGTACTACGCGGCGGCGAACGTGACGGCGCCGTCCTACTACAACGGCGGCGGGTACTACGCGATGCCGCCTCCGCCGCCGGCCCCGATGCCGTGGCAGCCTCCTCATCAGCAGCAGCAGCTGGTCCGGCCTCAGCCGTCGCGCTTCGACGTGGACTACTTCAACGAGGACAACGCCGTCGGCTGCCACATCATGTGAACCTTGCATGATCGATGGAGCCACGTCCCATGGATCGAGGACAACGCTAATCCACCATTTTTTCCCTTCTCCCACCATTACCTCGTTCATGTACAACATCCACCTGATCGATCGCCATGAATTATTCAGTTTATTTCCTGGAATCCTATGTTGAACTGTTGATCGAGCAAAATCACATCGCGATGCATTTCTCGCGACGCAACATCTCAGAGAAATTTATCAGACCGCAAGAGTTAGTGCTTCTCCAATCACACCCCGCAAAAAACCTACCGCATCCGTCTGGACGGAGGACCAGTCCACAGACACGGATGCAGGAGGATGTCATCCAATCGTAGTCACATTCCATTCACCGGTAAATCTAAATTTAAATCTACGTTGATCCACACAACATGCCGGATCACATCCCTGATCACAACTAAAAGAAGGTAAATATGCTTAGTTTTTACATGCCCAAACCCAAAAGAACATCAGTCTATGCATTCCTGTCGGATCGGCCATCCTAGCAAGATGCTTCCGGATCAAAGAGGTGCTGTCGCTGCTGCGTAGGCAGCCTCCGCGTCCGCGTCCGCCTCCGCCGCGTCCTCATCTTCCGTCGCCGCCGATGATATTTCTACCGCTCCAACATCTGGTAGCGGACGTATTGCATGATAATTCTAGTGTCGACATCCAAAGAGTCGATATTCAAGGTCAACACCTTGATATCCTCCGCATTGGCGGTCATCTTCACCCTGTTTTCCTCGAGCGCAGCCTTGTTCTCCTCAAGCGCCGCCTTCCTCTCCTTGATCATGGTCCTTCTCTCTTCGAGCTTGATCTTCTTCGTCGCATCCATCAACTGTGTGAACCTCTCCGCCTTCCACTCCTCCTTGATGTCCGAGCGCCTCACGCATGCCTCTTCCTTCTTCGACAAGATCTCCTCTAACCTCTCCGTCAGCTTGGCCGCCGCACCTTCTCGCTTCGCCATCTCCTCCTCCCACTTCTTGCCTCGCAGATTTCTTCTAACCTTCTTCGGCGGTTCTTGGGTTGGGTCAGTAGGGTCACTGGTTTCTTCCTCATTGGCCTGGGCGACGGTCTTGGCAATGAAAATGTTCCACTTCAGCTGTCCATTCAACTTCAATCAACAATGCATAACGGTGAAGAACTTCTTCTCCAACTTCTTGTACACCACACAAGCACGAGTAGGATACAGAAGTGAAATAATGCATATTCGTCTAGTGAGCAACAAAACAATACATGTCCGGCTAGTGATCAACAAAACTAGAGCAGATCCGACTAGTGATCAACAAAACTATAGCATATCCGACTAGTGATCACCAAAACTAGAGCAGATCTGACTAGTGATCAACAAACCTATAGCATATCCGACTAGTGATCACCAAACTAGAGCATATTTGGCTAGTGATCAATAATACTAGAGCATATCCGAGTCTTCCACTTGCCCGTCCTCATAGCCCCCTCCTCCTCCCCTGCCTCTGTCGAGGATGATATCGAGCATCTTCTTGTCCACGTCGTACGCCGACTCCCCCGCTCTCGGCATTGCGGCAAACAACACGCGGGCACCCATCTGCTATCCGCCCGCCGTCCTCGCCCGGACGAGCGACGATGAAGAATACTCAGAGAAGAGCGCCGCCCCCATTAATATCGACGATGTAAGGAACCGTACCGGCGGGGTTTTCGAGCTGTTTGGCGGCGTAGTAGTATGAAGGCTTGTAAGGCTCCGGCCACGACGCCGTCTGTATTGTGGGCGCACCCGGCTGGTGGTGTCCGCCACGGCCTCGCCTACCGCCCCGTCCACCACGCCCATCGCCACCACCAGGCTCACCTGCGGCCAGACGCTTCCTCATCTTCTATTCCATTGCAGCATTCGCTTTGACACGGCGATTTTGCCGCATCCCCGAGCTGATCTTTCGGGCGAGCGTGATTCTCGGGTCCTACGGCACCTCCGTCGCCTCCATATCCGACAGGTTCTTCGACGGTTCCATGTGTCGGCGGCGGAGGGAAGGAGAGGGTCGGAGAAAAGAGCGGGAATTGAGTGGAGAGTGGTCGGGAGTGAAAAAAGAAAATGAGGAATTTTGGTGTGAAAACAGTGCGGGATGCTACAAAAGCGCGGGCTTGGCAGAGAGCGACATTTCCCGTGTTCGGACTCCCATCAACTCCCTCATGTTTGTCTTCAATTTACGAGAGAAATCACGTCCGAACCGCCGCGGACTGATACAGGTCAACTTTGGATGGCTTTCACGGTCCGAACAATTACAGGAGGTTTATGGGTCGGCGTTGGTGATGTCCTTACCCCGGTCAAATTAACCGCGAAGTAATTACTTTTTCCTTGCGGTCAAACCCATTTACAATGGAACAGCGGCCATCGAATCTTCTTTACTCTAGGCAACACAAGATTGATAGCAATGGATCAACGGCCCTCGAATCTTTTTTGTTCTGAACCAACGGCATATCGGCCGTCTTTTCTCTGAAGGAGAAACAGTACGGTACGCGCGCGTGTGACGGCGACCCGGCGGGCCGGGAGCTGCTGTTCCGCGGTTCATTCTGTCGCCGTGGGCGGTGGAGACGGGCGGGCGCGCGCGTGCGCCAGTCTCCGATTCGCAGTACACGGCGACGGCGACGGGGTACTCGGCCGAAGTCTGGAAGAAGAAAATAAAGCGAAGAGAGGCTAGAGAATATATGGTGAGACCCGTTGGTCGCCGGCCCAGCCGGCTTTTGTTTGTGCGCGGCGCATCCAATCCATCGGACGACGGAGCGGGCTGGGTAGGGGCATCTCTAATGTCGTGCATCAAACGTTTGGATATCATGATTTAGACACTTTTTACCACCGAATGACGTGTATCAAACATCCGTGGATCAATTCTTAATCTGAATTTTCTAATCAGAAACAAACTTGGGGGAGAGGTTTGGGGAAGTCCGGATGCCCACCAGTCAAACTCCTACACATACAACCCATCCAAAACCCTTCCCGGAGCCATTTCCCCCTCCTTCTTATCCCCCTCCCCCCTTCCCCATTAGTCTGTATCAGCACCCACCAGACCATCGTCACTCGTCACCCAATTCTTGCCGAACCTCCGCTGCTCCATCCGAGCGCCTTGTACTTTGCCGCCATTGCACCCGACATCCGTCTGCAACAATGTATCATCCGCACACTGGCGACGTTGTCCATGACGGAGCAAATATTCAGCCAGATGCCATTGAGAATCTTTCTTTTTTTTTTACTTTCCCCTTGATTAACATGAAGCAAGCACGATGGCGAGGGGCTTGATGAGGGAGGATGTATTGTTGTGTGGCGCGTGGTTGGCCATATTTTCACTCATGTTACAACTTGATGATCACATCATTGTATAACACACGCACGCTGCCGCAATGTACCAAACAACGGACGGCAAACCCTTCACTTTGACGCCTTGTTGGATGATGCTCAGGAGGAGCCCATCTGGGTGAAAAGCATGTGTCGATTAAGATGTTCAAGCTTGAGGAGATAACCCTTTTGATGAAAGCCGCTTTTCAAGGAGTATGGCTGAATTTCCTATCGATGAACTTTAAAAACTTGTCGACATCCAATGCATTTTGAATTTAAATGTATGAAGAACTGCTATTGATATATGATTCAAAGTGAGATTGCATGGTGAACGTTTGATTTAGTTTTAATGTATTTTTATAAATAAACATATATTTGATGCATCGAGTTTTCCTTTATCCGTTTTCCATAAACATGCAAGAACGTGTTCACGGACATCTAGGATGCGTTTGGTTACCTGCATCATTTTTTGCCACTTTGCATACTTTTCCCAATTGAGCTTGGCTGAACATATGCAGGCAAAAAACCAACATCTGCATGTTGATTGGTTGCCTGCATTGCATCAAGGCCCTGATGGGTGCATGTTGTTTGGTTGCCTATGTTTGTGCTTCGGGTGTGAGCAAATGCAAAGCACGGCTGTTTTGTTGTGTGCAAGTACTTGATCTGCTCACCCTTTCAAATGTGATGGACTTACCACCCATTTGCCAGCACACAACATAGAGAGGATGATCAACACAAGAACAACAACAGCAGATCACGAAGAACAGAGCACAAAACATGAAAACAGGCACCTAAGCTAGGCATAAGTAGGATAATAACACTACTAGGCATAAGTTTAAAGAGCAGGGCATCACATGCCCCTGCTGGACCCCAGGGTATTGCTCCCTGGGAAAAATATGGACATGTTCATAGCAAAAGATAAGTTCAAACTTAACCTAAACTACTTCAGTTCTGAGTTTCAGACTTCACAGATGAATTACAGGGCCTGAGTAATTTCGCTGACGTAGCTGTGCTTGGAGCATTGGATCGTGCAGATGTTGGAGTGGTTAGCGTTGAAAGATCTGCACCTTCAGCCCCAGGTCGGAGAGTTTGAAGACTACAAGGTCACCATGGATGATCTTGTGCCGGTAGCAGAAGTACTGCCAGCCGTGCCCCAGCACCATGTGCTCCTTGAACATCTGCACCTGGACCCAGAACTCGCACCACTTGTGTGACGCCCCGAGGCCGATGTGCCAGGTGTCTTCCAGTTATTCGCTGTTGTTGCCTTATCATTTGCTAGCGTGTCATGCATTTCATATCATGTCATCATGTGTATTTCTTTTGCATATATGTTCGTCTCATGCATCCGAGCATTTTCCCCGTTGTCCGTTTTGCAATCCGGCGCTCCTATGTCCTCCGGTGTCCTTTTCTACCTCTTTTCGTGTGCGGGTGTTAAACGTTCTCGGGTTGGACCGAGACTTGTCATGTGGCCTTGGTTTACTACCGGTAAGCCGCCTGTCAAGTTTCGTGCCATTTGGACTTCGTTTGATACTCCAACTGTTAACCGAGGGACCGAAAAGGCCTCGTGTGTGTTGCAGCCCAACACCCCTCTAAAGTGGCCCAAAATCCACCAAAACCTCCTCCATCATCTAGATCGTTCGATCACGATCGCGTGGCCGAAAACCGCACCTCATTTGGACTCTCCTAGCTCCCTCTACCTATAAATATGTGATCCCCTCCGAAATTCGCGGTCTAACCCTAGCCTTCCTCTACCTCGCGCCACCGGACTGCGCCAGACCAATCTCGCTTCGCCACCTGTCCCCGCCGCCTTCTCTCTCCTCGCCTGCACCGCCGCGGCCCTGCAGGCCCACGGCCGGCCCGCCCGGCCCATCTGGTCACCGCCCCCGCGCCTGGGCGTCCCCGCCGCCGCCGTTTCCCGTCGCCGTTCGCCGGTGCGGCCCCGTTCACCGCCGCGTACCTTCGTGCTCGCCGGAGCAGCAGCGAGCTCCACCAGCGCCGCCATGCGCCTCGCGACGCGCCCCCGCCGCGCCGCAAGTCGTCCGGACCTCGCCGGTCTCGTCTTGCTCCGCCCCACATCGCCGCCATGGACCCGCTCAAGCTCGTCAGAGGAACTCCACCTCGCCAGAGTTGCGAGCTCGCCGGAGAGCTCCACCGCCTGGATCTGGTGAGGGTGGACCAGATCCACCACTCCCCCGAACCAAACGCGTCCCGGATCTCGTCATCCCGCTCCGTCCGATCCTGTTGACTTTCTCGGAGAGGTATAAATTTCGTCTAAGTCCCCAGAGCTCAGTAATTTTATGCCATGTTCATCGCATCATAATTCTGCATCCATGGCTCCGTTTTGGGCGTGTAGCATATCGAAATGTTCGTCTCGTCGAGTACTCCATTTCATCTCATTGCATCATTTTCATTTGAGCTCATCTTGATGCCCAAAATGCTATTGTAAGAGGGCTATGTGATGATTAGTTTCAGATCTGTTTCAACAAATGCACTTTTGTCATTTTTGCCATGATTGATGTGTGCATGATATGATCCTGAGCTCTACATGTGTTTTGAAGTATGCCATGCCATCTTTACAGGGGTGTATGCCATGTATTTTTGTGATCTTTGTGGTGACTAGCACAAGCATGCAAAGTAGCTTACTTAATGTTGCTGATTTCAGAGACTTAGAAATATTGTAAGTCCTTGTCCTGTTATTATTTTTATGCCATGTGTTCATGTTGCTACCGAGAGATCTATGCCTCTTTTGAGCATGATCAGTAAGGATGTTTTGTAGATAATGTTGTGCTCTATCCATCCATGTCTTTGTTTGTATTTATGGAGCACCCTAGCTTGAGTCAATCGAGCTCTACTTTTATTATAAAATGTTCCTGTCAGATTGTTAACATGTTTATCAATTTTGCCGAGCTTGTTGTTGTTGATCCATGCATTCTATGTTGTTATTCTTGCCATGTCTAGCTTCTATGACATGTCTACTTGATGGGTGTATTCTTAGTTTGTCATGCAATGCCTCGTGGTGAGTGCATCGAGCTCGTAAACATGACCACTTGATATTTGTTTTGCTATGTTCCAGTTTTTCACTAAGTCTGAATCTGTTAACGTTAATTGCTATGTTCACATGGTTGCCATTGTATTTTCTGATCCCTTTTGGCTTATGGTCAGTAAGAGACTTTTGTTGTATGCTTTGAGTAGCTTCATTCCATGCCTTGCTTTGCCATGATATGTTCCTTTAGTATGTAGTTATCATGCTCTAAACATTGCTTCCTGATGTTAAATTCCTGACTTGTTGGTATTTTCACTAAGTCTGTAACCTGATATCTTTTTGCACTTTTGTCATGCTTGTCTGAACCTGCTATTGATTTAATTAGCCGTAGCTCAGTGCTCATATTTTGTCAAGCATCTTGAGTGGATCCCTGCCATGTATTTTGTTGCTATGTTTGAGTGCAGTAGCTTAATTATCTTGATGCATTTAGATGGCCACTTGCTCTTAATTGCAGACCAGTGTCATATTTGTTTTGCTTGCCATTTCCAAACCGTGCATCCGATTCCGGCGATCTTTATATCGATTTCGACCGAAATCAACTCCTCTTTTCAGTTGCACTCTTGGATTTACACGTTGAGGCCAGGTTCAATCTTTTATTTCCAAATCATGCATATGCATCACATATCGCATCCCGCATATCATGCCATGTTTTGCATCATGTTGCTTGAGCATTGCACGTGGTTGATTGTGTTCCCCTTTGCTTGTGTTCTTGCTTTGGGTAGAGCCGGGAGACGAGTTCGTGTTCGAAGACCCGTTGAGTACGTTTACGAGGATCAAGCTTTCGTCTTCTCGGAGAACTTTGCAGGCAAGATGACCATACCCTCGAAATCACTTCTATCTTTGCTTGCTAGTTGCTCGCTCTTTTGCTATGCCTATGATGTGATACCTACCACTTGCTTATCATGCCTCCCATATTGTTAAGCCAAGCCTCTAACCCACCTTGTCCTAGCAAACCGTTGTTTGGCTATGTTACCGCTTTGCTCAGCCCTTCTTATAGCATTGTTAGTTGCAGGTGAAGATTGGAGTTTGTTCCTTGTTGGAACATGGATATTTGTTGGGATATCACAATATCTCTTATTTATATTAATGCATCTATATACTTGGTAAAGGGTGGAAGGCTCGGCCTTATGCCTGGTGTCTTGTTCCAGTCTTGCCGCCCTAGTTTCCGTCATATCGGTGTTATGTTCCCGGATTTTGCGTTCCTTACACGGTTGGGTTATAACGCGAACCCCTTGACAGTTCGCTTTGAATAAAACTCCTCCAGCAAGGCCCAACCTTGGTTTTACCATTCGCCACCTAGCCTTTTTCCCTTGGGAGTCGCGCATCCCGAGGGTCATCTTTATTTTAACCCCCCAGGCTAATGCTTGTCTAAGTGTTTGTCCAAACTAGAGCCCCTTGCAGCGCCACCTCGGGGAAACTCGAGGGATGGTTTTAGCTGTATGGATTTCTTATCCGGTGTGCCCTGAGAACGAGATATGTGCAGCTCCTATCGGGATGTCGGCGCATCGGGCGGTCTTGCTGGACTTGTTTTACCATTGTCGAGGATGTCTTGTAACCGGGATTCCGAGTCTGATCGGATTGTCTTGGGAGAAGGAATATCCTTTGTTGACCGTGAGAGCTTGTGATGGGCTAAGTTGGGACACCCCTGCAGGGATTTGAACTTTCGAAAGCCGTGCCCGCGGTTATGGGCATATGGGAATTTGTTAATGTCCGGTTGTAGAAAACCTGAAACTTAACTTAATTAAAATGCACCAACCGCGTGTGTAACTATGATGGTCTCTTCTCGGCGGAGTCCGGGAAATGAACACGGTGTTGGAGTAATGCTTGATCGTAGATTGTTCTAGGATCACTTCTTGATCATAGTTTGTTCGACCGTGCTTTTGTCTTCTCTTCTCGCTCTCATTTGCGTATGTTAGCCGCCAAATATGCTAGTCGCTTGCTGCAGCTCCACCTCATACCTTTAACCCTACCTATAAGCTTAAATAGTCTTGATCGCGAGGGTGTAAGATTGCTGAGTCCCCGTGACTCACAAATATTTTCAAAACCAGCTTGTAGGTGCCGTTGAACCGTGCAGGTGACGCAACCAAGCTCAAGGAGGAGCTCGATGAAGATTGTGTTCGCTATGTTGTTCCGTTTCCAGTTGATCAGTAGTGGAGCCCAGTTGGGACGATCGGGGATCTGTGTAGCATTTGGGGTAGTCTTCTTTTATTTTGGTTCCGTAGTCGGACCTTGAGTGTACCTGGATGAAAGTAATGTTTTATTCATGTATTGTGTGAAGTGACGATTGTAAGCCAACTATGTACCTTTTCCCCTTATTGTATTACATGGGTTGTTTGCAAAGATTACCTCACTTGCGACATTGCTTTCAATGCGGTTATGCCTCTAAGTCGTGCTTCGACACATGGGAGATATAGCTGCATCGAGGGCGTTTCAAGTTGGTAATCAGAGCCTTCCCCGACTTAGGAGCCCCCTACTTGATCGAATCGCTGGCGTTGTTGAGTCTAGAAAAATGTTTTGAGTCATTTAGGATTATATATATCGGAGAGTAGGATTCTTTTTACTCCTCAATCCCTTCGTCGCTCTGGTGAGGCCTCCTGACGTAGAGTTTTGACTATTCTCTTCTCAAATTTCACTAAATTTTTTTAGGATCATGCGGGTATCTCGGAATCGTTCTGATGGTTTTGTGATGAGAACATTGTTCTTGGTGCCTCCTGACATTTAGGGGTTGTGGCAGTGTCCCGGGGAGTTGAGCTGCAAGGTGTTGTCGTCACAATTTTATCGTTGCATTTCTAGAATACCTGAGTTTTGCCGACATCAAAAATCTCTTTTATGCAGTTGTTGGTGAGATAACCTCGATGCCACCCAGTACTGGGGCAGGAGTTTGGGAGTATTGCCATAACTTGTATAACGAATGCTTTTAGAAGATTGAGGTAAATGATTTCCGAAGGTTTCTTGGTTATGTGTTGAAGGATGCATACAGCTGGATGTAGGATTTGCTAGTTTTTGGGTGAGATATTATGCTTCCCCTGTATCCCCAACACCTGATTGCATAACTGGAAAGTTTCGGGAGTTTATAGGTGGGAATTCAATTAGCTCTTAGGATATCTTTCCGACAGATGTATGATATGAAATTGGGGTTCGACGTTTTGTGGTCCGCCTATCCACGGTTGGTTTTACAGTGGTCTCGTTGTGTCTTAATGAGTCATTGGCTATGCTGACTCGAGGACGCTTCATATGTTATGTGCACTGCCTTGTACATGATGGTGCTGTACGATCGAGCCCGTGTAGGTTCCACCACGAAAACTTCGGACGAAATCTCTATCATATGTTTGTTCCGGCTTATTCCGCAAGCCAATCCTTTGTTTTGTTTTGAGTTGTGGTATTCAAGTTGCTTTGAAGTCAAATGTTGATTCCATACCTTCCCTAAGCGGTGTTCTCATACTCCGATGTGAACACTAATCCTTCATGTTAATCGAGATTGTCATGTCAATCCTTTTCAACCGGTGTGTTTTCTCTTCAAGCGGATCCAATCATTTCAACATTCGCAAGATTCAATCTCAGTTTTTCATCAACGTTGTTCGTTTCGTCCGTCTTCAAGTTGACTTTGTTTTCCCTCCCTCCCACCCTTTTTCTTCAAGGACTCATATATCTTAATAAAGTATCCATTTTATGCATGTGAAGACTCTTCATTATTGTCTTGAATGTTCTTATCCGGTGATTCTCATGAAGATTCTATCGGAGCCTCAAGTTCATCATTCTTCATTCTTTTCATCTCCGGGGGTTTCAAGTCAAGCTTTGTTGATCATATCATTTTCCTCGTTTTAAATACCTTCTCATGCCGGTGCACCTCTTAATCACCCACTTCTCACTATTCAATTGTTCCGGAGCGCTCAAGATATCTCGAAGATTCGTGTTTCCACTCTACATTCGTTCAAGCTCGTTCGAGGATGTTATCTCATTCAAGTCATTTAATTCAACCGGTGCAACCTCTCTTTTAAATCATTTCAACGGTGTTTCTTTTGAGTGGGCCCTAACCCACAGGTCTTTTCCCAGGATCTTACCTGACTCTTCTTATTTTCCGGAGCTATCCTCAAATTTCTTTTCGAAGTTTGACATAAGAATGATTTATCATCAGTCAAATGCTTTTCTCCAAGATCGGTTAAATTCTTTTCATCATTGGCTCAATCACTTCGCTTTTGATTCTTCCGGAGCGTCTAAATAATTCATGGTGGTGTTTCTCGTCATCATTCTCAGAGTGGAAGACTAAAGAAGATTTTTGTCTCAATATTGCTCCATTCTCCTCAAGATTCGTGATTCTAGCTTGTTGCCATCCTCTCATAATTATTTTCGATTATGGGAATTCTTTTCACCCATCCGAAGCAATTCAAGAGTCTTCTCAGTTTGCTATCCGGAGTCCATCAATTCAGGTTTATTCATTCTCAGCTGTCAGTTATCATTCTCCAATCTTACCGGTGCATCGTTCAAGTGATCTCTAATCAGTTCGTGATCCCTTCGTTCTCATGTATCTAGATTGTCTCAAGTATATTCGTTCATTTCACAATTCTTACCCGGTGATTCATCCCTTTACTTCGTTCATTTTCAATTCTTACGGTGGTTCGTTCAAGATCTCTCTTCCTTGGTTATCATATCAATTCATTTGTTCTTCCAAATCCTAACGATGGTTCATGGAAGACATTCTCAAGTTTATGTTATATCTCTCTTAATCTTTTCTACGAGAATAAGTAATATGCCAAATCCGTTGATTGCCATCAATTTAATTGGTGAAGGATAAGCATAATGTAATTCTTATTCTTGTTTCATCGAGTGAACTCAATTCCCTATTCCGGAGGCTCATCAAATTCCTGATTTCAATTGTTTCATCTTCTCTTTTTCCCGGAGTTCCATCCCTTTTCAATTATTTCACCACGGAGATTCATCTAAATCGGTACAAGGATTCACCTTGTGTTTTCAACATCTCTTTCCTTCTGTTTGATCATTCTTTTGTTTAACGGAGTTCTTCATGGAGGCTCTACATGATGGTTCATCAAGGATTTAATTCCTTCTCGAAGTGTACATTGAGATTCTTTTCAGAGGAGCTCAAGTTTTTTCTTATCTTGCATTCCGATGTGCAATTCCTTCTATCTCATCTTTTGAGGTGGTGTTATGGCATTCGTGACAATTTGAATTCATGTTTCATGATTCACATGTTGTCAAGAATGAGGTATTTTAAATCCATCAACCTCTTTGTTGGAATTATCTTGTGTCATTTTTCACCTAAAGCCTTCCCTAAGGATTGTTGCTAATTTATGGTGCTTATAAATGACCCAAGCTCTTCATCTATCCTTCCGGTGAAATAGTCTCGTCTCTTTGTTTATATCAATCCAATCTATTGTTTCCACTAGTGGCAGAATTTCACCTCATAATTTCGAGATGTTTTCCATAAGTCCTATACAACCTTGTCCTTTTGGTTGTTGGTTTTCCAACAACTCCGTTCGAACCTTCTCCTAAAGATGCTTTTGCAAGCTCATTTAAGGTAGAAGATGTTGTTTTCTTCTCCGTTCTTTTGTTCCGACGATCCATCTTCTATTCTTTCTCCCGGAGGTCTAGTGATGTTGCTCTTTTCACTCCTCATCTCGGTTTGTCAAGACCATATTCTTTCCTTTGCTAATCCTTTTCCAACTGGAGTGTCGTGTTTTTATTCAAGTATCTTCTCATCTTATCAAGTTCTTATTTAATTCCTTTTCTTTTCAATCGGAGTGCTGCCGAAGTTGTTCTTCCTTGTTCCTCTTTTCTAACGGAGTGTTTTCAACTTCGTCATCTCCGTTGTATTCTTTTCTCGAAATGGCTTAACCTTTTCAAGGCTCTTTGGTTTCACTCATTGGTCCAAGAAGCAACTTAGTTTTACCTCTTCTCTTTCTCTTCCGTTTTCCCCTCCGGTGCCATTCTAGATCTCGGGATGAGATCCTCTCATAGTGGTGGAGTGTTGTGACGCCCTGAGACCGATGTGCCAGGTGTCTTCCAGTTATTCGCTGTTGTTGCCTTGTCATTTGCTAGCGTGTCATGCATTTCATATCATGTCATCATGTGCATTTATTTTGCATACATGTTCGTCTCATGCATCCGAGCATTTTCCCCGTTGTCCATTTTGTAATCCGGCGCTCCTATGTCCTCCGGTGTCCTTTTCTACCTCTTTGCGTGTACGGGTGTTAAACGTTCTCGGGTTGGACCGAGACTTGTCATGCGGCCTTGCTTTACTACCGGTAGACCGCCTGTCAAGTTTCGTGCCATTTGGACTTCGTTTGATACTCCAACGGTTAACCGAGGGACTGAAAAGGCCTCGTGTGTGTTGCAGCCCAACACCCCTCCAAAGTGGCCCAAAACCGACCTAAACCTCCTCCATCATCTAGATCGTTCGATCACGATCGCGTGGCCGAAAACCGCACCTCATTTGGACTCTCCTAGATCCCTCTACCTATAAATATGTGACCCCCTCCGAAATTCGCGGTCTAACCCTAGCCTTCATCTACCTCGCGCCATCGAACAATTATCTCCGCGCCCGGACATGTCCGCGCCTCCACGCCGGACCAATCCGCTTTGCCACCTGTCCCGCCGCCTTCTCTCCTCCTCGCCTGTGCCGCCGCGGCCCTGCGGCCCACGGCCGCCCCGCCCGGCCCCATCTGTCGCCGCCCCCGCGCCTGGGCGTCCCTGCCACCTCGGGCGCCCCGCGCCGCCCGCCGTTTCCCTCGCGTTCGCCGCGCCCCGGTTCGCCGCCGCGTCCCTTCGTGCTCGCTGGAGCAGCAGCGAGCTCCACCAGCGTCGCCATGCGCCTCGCGACGCGCCCCAGCCGCGCAACAAGTCATCCGGACCTCGCCGGTCTTGTCTTGCTCCACCCCACCTCTCCGCCATGGACCCGCTCAAGCTTGTTGGAGGAACTCCACCTCGCCGGAGTTGCGAGCTCGCCGGAGAGCTCCGCCGCCCGGATCTGGTGTGGGTGGACCAGATCCACCACTCCCCCACACCAAACGCGTCACGGATCTTGTCATCCCGCTCCGTCCGATCCCGTTGACTTTCTCGGATAGGTCTAAATTTCATCTAAGTCCCCAGATCTCAGTAATTTTATGCCATGTTCATCGCATCATAATTCTGCATCCATGGCTCCATTTTGGGCATGTAGCATATTGAAATGTTCGTATCGTCGAGTACTCCATTTCATCTCATTGCATCATTTTCATTTGAGCTCATCTTGATGCCCAAAGTGCTGTTGGAAGAGGGCTATGTGATGATTAGTTTCAGATCTGTTTCAGCAAATGCACTTTTGTCATTTTTGCCATGATTGATGTGTGCATGATATGATCCTGAGCTCTACATGTGTTTTGAAGTATGCCATGCCATCTTTACAGGGGTGTATGCCATGTATTTTTGTGATCTTTGTGGTGACTAGCACAAGCATGCAAAGTAGCTTACTTAATGTTGCTGATTTCAGAGACTTAGAAATATTGTAAGTCCTTGTCCTGTTATTATTTTATGCCATGTGTTCATGTTGCTACCGAGAGATCTATGCCTCTTTTGAGCATGATCAGTAAGAATGTTTTGTAGATAATGTTGTGCTCTATCCATCCATGTCTTTGTTTGTATTTATGGAGCACCCTAGCTTGAGTCAATCGAGCTCTACTTTTGCTATAAAATGTTCCTGTCAGATTGTTAACATGTTTATCAATTTTGCCGAGCTTGTTGTTGTTGATCCATGCATTCTATGTTGTTGTTCTTGACATGTCTAGCTTCTATGCCATGTCTACTTGATGGGTGTATAGTTTGTCATGCAATGCCTCGTGGTGAGTGCATCGAGCTCGTAAACATGACCACTTGATATTTGTTTTGCTATGTTCCAGTTTTTCACTAAGTCTGAATCTGTTAACGTTAATTGTTATGTTCACATGGTTGCCATTGTATTTTCTGATCCCTTTTGGCTTATGGTCAGTAAGAGACTTTTGTTGTATGCTTTGAGTAGCTTCATTTCATGCCTTGCTTTGCCATAATATGTTGTTTTAGCATGTAGTTATCATGCTCTAAACATTGCTTCCTGATGTTAAATTCCTGACTTGTTGGTATTTTCACTAAGTCTGTAACCTGATATCTTTTTGCACTTTTGCCATGCTTGTCTGAACCTGCTATTGATTGAATTAGCCGTAGCTCAGTGCTCATCTTTTGTCAAGCATCTTGAGTGGATCCCTACCATGTATTTTGTTGCTATCTTTGAGTGCAGTAGCTTAATTATCTTGATGCATTTAGATGGCCACTTGCTCTTAATTGCAGACCGGTGTCATATTTGTTTTGCTTGCCATTTCCAAACCGTGCATCCGATTTCGGCGATCTTTATATCGATTTCGACCGAAATCAACTCCTCTTTCCAGTGGCAGTCTTGGATTTACACGTTGAGGCCAGGTTCAATCTTTCCTTTCCAAATCATGCATATGCATCACATATCGCATCCCGCATATCATGCCATGTTTTGCATCATGTTGCTTGAGCATTGCATGTGGTTGATTGTGTTCCCCTTTGCTTGTGTTCTTGCTTTGGGTAGAGCCGGGAGACGAGTTCGTATTCGAGGACCCGTTGAGTACGTTTACGAGGATCAAGCTTTCGTCTTCTCGGAGAACTTTGCAGGCAAGATGACCATACCCTCGAAATCACTTCTATCTTTGCTTGCTAGTTGCTTGCTCTTTTGCTATGCCTATGATGTGATACCTACCACTTGCTTATCATGCCTCCCATATTGTTAAGCCAAGCCTCTAACCCACCTTGTCCTAGCAAACCGTTGTTTGGCTATGTTACCGCTTTGCTCAGCCCCTCTTATAGCGTTGTTAGTTGCAGGTGAAGATTGGAGTTTGTTCCTTGTTGGAACATGGATATTTGTTGGGATATCACAATATCTCTTATTTATATTAATGCATCTATATACTTGGTAAAGGGTGGAAGGCTCGGCCTTATGCCTGGTATTTTGTTCCAGTCTTGCCGCCCTAGTTTCCGTCATATCGGTGTTATGTTCCCGGATTTTGCGTTCCTTACACGGTTGGGTTATAATGAGAACCCCTTGACAGTTTGCTTTGAATAAAACTCCTCCAGCAAGGCCCAACCTTGGTTTTAGCATTCGCCACCTAGCTTTTTTCCCTTGGGAGTCGTGCATCCCGAGGGTCATCTTTATTTTAACCCCCCCGGGCCAATGCTTGTCTAAGTGTTTGTCCAAACTAGAGCCCCTTGCAGCGCCACCTCGGGGAAACTCGAGGGATGGTTTTAGCTGTATGGATTGCTTATCCGGTGTGCCCTGAGAACGAGATATGTGCAGCTCCTATCGGGATGTCGGTGCATCGGGCGGTCTTGCTGGACTTGTTTTACCATTGTCGAGGATGTCTTGTAACCGGGATTCCGAGTCTGATCGGATTGTCTTGGGAGAAGGAATATCCTTCGTTGACCGTGAGGGCTTGTGATGGGCTAAGTTGGGACACCCTTGCAGGGATTTGAACTTTCGAAAGCCGTGCCCGCGGTTATGGGCATATGGGAATTTGTTAATGTCCGGTTGTAGAAAACATGAAACTTAACTTAATTAAAATGCACCAACCGCGTGTGTAACTATGATGGTCTCTTCTCGGCGGAGTCCGGGAAGTGAACACGGTGTTGGAGTAATGCTTGATCGTAGGTTGTTCTAGGATCACTTCTTGATCATAGTTTGTTCGACCGTGCTTTTGCCTTCTCTTCTCGCTCTCATTTGCGTATGTTAGCCACCAAATATGCTAGTCGCTTGCTGCAGCTCCACCTCATACCTTTAACCCTACCTATAAGCTTAAATAGTCCTGATCGCGAGGGTGTGAGATTGCTGAGTCCCCGTGACTCACAGATACTTCCAAAACCAGCTTGCAGGTGCCATTGAACCGTGCATGTGACACAACCAAGCTTAAGGAGGAGCTCGATGAAGATTGTGTTCGCTATGTTGTTCCGTTTCCAGTTGATCAGTAGTGGAGCTCAGTTGGGACGATCGGGGATCTGTGTAGCATTTGGGGTAGTCTTCTTTTATTTTGGTTCCGTAGTCGGACCTTGAGTGTACCTGGATGAATGTAATATTTTATTCATGTATTGTGTGAAGTGGCGATTGTAAGCCAACTATGTACCTTTTTCCCTTATTGTATTGCATGGGTTGTTTGCAAAGATTACCTCACTTGTGACATTGCTTTCAATGCGGTTATGCCTCTAAGTCGTGCTTCAACACGTGGGAGATATAGCCGCATCGAGGGCGTTTCAACTTGTTGACGGAGAGATTGACAATGCAAGGAGGGCTGCTGACCAGCCATTGCTTCATCACTGGCCTGAATTTACGCGGGATGATGAGCATGGCGATGTCCTCCTGGTCACTGATCTGCACGTAGAACCTGATAGGTTCCCATGCACCTTCCTCATGGCTAGTCCTCGGCCTTCTGCCAGCGCTCAGCGGCATCCTCATGTAGTCCACCCTGCCAGGGAGCACCACACTCTTCAGCCACCGGTTGGTGGGGATGAGGTCCTCCGCCCCTCTCTGCCAGCAACGACCTACGCAACACTGCCGGCTCTATCACACTCCGTCTTCATTATCTTGTCAGGAAGATGGACATCAGTTTGCAACATATGACATGTGATCAAAGCTAACAAGTAGGAGAGCATATATGCTCACTGAGCGCAACTTGCAATGATCACTACTAACACATGATCAGTGCCACTCTGATCAGTGCTTATAGTTATTAATGCTAACACTGATTAGATCAAGCCACCACTCACCTGTCCTACTTGCACCTACTATTTTTGGCATTCGGGTATGTTATGTCCTACTTGCATGCCACATGCACTCACGTACCCTAGCAACAAGAGCAAGAGAAGCACTAAGAACTAACAACAGTAGCAAGAACAGTAGCGAAAATCCATTCCTGAGCCCGAGCCCAGCTGCTCCCGAAATCTGCACCGATGGCTTGCGCGAAGATTAGTGCTCTACGATGTATTTCCTGTACGTATATGTTTTCCTCGCAAGGCATGGAGCGAAGCATTAAATGCGACGGAGCGTTAATCCGCCGTTGCGGGACAGATCTCCAACGGATGGCTCGGCTGGTTATCAGAGCCATCCCGTGCTCATGAGCCGTGACGGTCGGCCATCTAGAGGTCTCCACCGGGCAGATAGCCCGCAATAAATGTCGACCCACAACTCCCAACCACCCATCGAACTCATTCACTACCCCGAGAGAAATCAATCTCTCTGGCCTGAGCCATCCTCATCTCCAGCGCCGGCGTCGACGCCATGTCTGCTTCCTCGTCGAACTCGCTCCCCATCCCACCCGACTGGCTTCTGCCGCTCTTGCAGTGTCCACTGTGTGACGACGAGATCGAGTCCAATGTTGCGAGGTCAGGCACTCAGGCTAGTAATCGTTTCTACAAGTGCACCCGCTATGATGTAAGTAGATCTCACTCGAAAATATTTGGCCTCCCTTATCTGTACGTGCTTATTGGACTCTTTTCAGATTTAGCTGACATCTGGATTCCTTTTTTTCCTTCTTTTTTGTTCCATCTATTTGTTGGCAGGCTCGTCAGTGCCGTTTTTTTGAGTTCCAGCGTGCTTATTGGAGGAGGATGAGCCCGATGCAGATTGGCGCCGCTCAGTAGCAAGCAGGGATGCATCCAGGAGGCCAGATGTTCGGCATCCATCAAGCAAATGCAGCGGCGCAGTTAGTTCCGGCGATCAACCAGCCCAGGCTCAGATCCACCCTCAAGTCCAGCAAGATCCACCAGCGGTAAATAATCAGATTCAGCATCCCCCTCAGGCGGCAGCGGCGGCATCTGCGACGGGCACTCAAAGCCTTGCTGTCATCGCAGTTCTCCTTGGTGCGACCAACATCCTGCTCACAGTCCTGGTCCTGATGGTGGTAGTTGTGTCGGCAAACTAGATTAGCATGGGGTCCCAGATATATGCGTGTGATGCGTACTAAGAAGATAGGGTGATTTCGTGGGGTTAATCAAGGGTGGCTCCCTCTACCGCTAAGCCTGTTTCCCTATGTAAACCCACATCTAGTAGTTATGCAAGTTGAAGTGTTGTAGTCTGTAATGGAGTGTCTGAACTTAATGAAGCTCGTTTAAGATTATTGCATATTTGTCTTATATTCTTTGCATGGACCTCGTTTGTTCTGTGCTGTGTCTGTTGACGCAAGTTGTTTTTAGTTGGATTCATCAGTACATGATTTTTTTTGTTCATGCTCTGCTGCAGCTAAATTATTCTTAAGGTATTATCACAATCCCACTCAGATGGGCACTTTACGCACACCGACAGGTTGTTAATCTAATGCAATGTAATCCACCGCTCGTCAAAGCTACACGATGAGCTGCACGTGTCCGCCTGCAACCCAAGTTGGCATTACGGACATAGCCACGGACAGATAGGCCCAAATGTGAAGGCACACGCGTCCGCACCGCACCATTTTTGCGTTACCACTCAAATGCAGGTTAGGGGCAAAATAGACAGAAGACCAAAAAGGGTGTGAGCCCTAGATCGTGGGTGACACCCCCCATCCTCTAGCATACCACATCATATTTTGCCGACGCCGCCACCGGCGACTGCCACGCAAAGTTCCCCCTCTCCGCCGCTCCTTGTTCCTCGTCGGTCAGGGGGCTTCTCCCATCCAAGCTGCGCCGGACACATGGTACTTCTTCCTCACCCATTAGTTTTATTTCGTCGCATCTGATTACTCAATCCCATTTTTGTCATGGTTCTAGTCAGTGAAATCTAAAAATAGGATTCATTTTTTCATTGTTTTTGGCTGCTTTTTTCGGCTAGGATGACCATAGTTCGCACTCTGCCAGTTGCGGCGGAGAAGGCGAAGGTTCTGGCAATGAACCATTAGATGGTGGCGAACATGTGCTTCTGAATGCAGTAGATGCGTCATCTTCTAGCACAAGCCCAGGAGATCCACCGTCTCCGACCTCACACATATCTGTGAAGCACGCAGTTAGCGTCATTCAGACATTCAGTGAGTACAAGAAGTGGTTAGTGGAGCAGATTGGGTTCGGGGGGGGGGGGGGGGGTGCTGAAGTTGCCAGATTTGCAGAAGCTTAGCCTCAAATGTAGCTCTTGGATAATGAGCAGGGTTAGCGTCAGCCGTAGGGAGATTAAACTTAGAGAGAACAAGGTGCTCAAGTTCTGGCCGGAGGATGTTTACAAGGTGTTTGGCATCCCATGCGGCCATCGAAATGTCAAAGGCAGGGATGCCAATATCAATCCAGAAGCTGTCGATTTTATAAAGACAACACTTCAGATGAACAAGACTGGGGTTCATAGCCTGCGGGCAGCTGAAGATTTCTTGTTGCGCGACATCAACGACAACTCCAGTAAGCTGGAAAAGGATTGCTTCTAGATTGCGTTTGTCATTTTTGTGATGGGACATGTCCTTGTGCCAACCACGAAGCACAACTACACGACTATTGATTATTGGGGGGCGATTGCGAACATTGAAGCTATAGATTAGTTCAATTGGTGTGAGTTTCTCCTTCAGCATCTTCTTCGTGCTGTTAGAAAGCTGAAGACGGACACGATGGCTAACAGCCTTTCGACTAATCTCACTGGTTGTCACTTATTCTTCCAGGTAAAACTATTTTAGGCCAGACTCTTTAGATAAATTAAGTGCTACCATATAATGAGTTGTTTTCCAATTCATCATTTTCGCAGATTTTTGTGCTTGACAACGTTGACCTTGGCATTTTCAATAAACCGCATAATGTGCTTCCAAGGATCGCCGATTTCGACCCTGATTCACTCCGTAAAATGCTCACCATGGCTCTTGACCCCGTCAAGGGAGCTACGTCGTATTCACATGCCAATGTAATTTCTATGTAGATTTACTGTCATATCTTTTATAAAATCATGCTGTCTCTGAGCGTCCTCTATCTAACCTGGGTTGTTTTGACATGTTTCCTCATTTTTCTGGGGCGTTTCCATTGCGTTCTCGTGTGACAGCTAAGAGACGCGTCAACGGTGTGTTACATGCGTTCTAAGGTACAAGTGAATGCCCCGTCATCATCAACCAGCAAGAGGGTGCATAGGTGTGCAAAGACACCGGTTGCAGTGTCCATGGTTAACACCACAACTCCTGTTCATGTCTATACAAGTCATGCATGCAACGACAGCGCCGCACACTCCAACAAGGCTGCACCTGGGCCACTAGAATTTGCACACTACTTACGGGAGAAGTACCCGCATCTCGTATGTGAAGTCTTTTTTTCTCTTTCTTATGACCCATTTTATTGTTCATTCTGCTTGCATATCAGATGCTAACATTTTTTTTGTCCTCCCCCGCATGGATGCCAGGTAGCCGATGAGTTAACGATGATGCTAAAACATCAGAATTCAAGGATGATAATGCAGTTGACACAGGCTGGCAACTCCATATAGCATGCGTTGTCTCAGGCTCGTGCAGCTTTGCAAATGGACATGTACAAATTTTCAGATCAAGTCATCACCTCGGCTACTAGGCGGTGTGTATGTTGTGCTGCACGTGGTTTTACAGATTGTCCTGCGTCAGGTAGTAGAACTATCGCTTTCATCTTCTCTCCTCAAACAAAATAAACCAGACATGAAAATCACATAAATGGCACGACCTGCCTATCACGCTTGAATTGTGCAGTTCCTACGAATTCAAAGGCAGTGCGATTCACCACACCTGCTGCTCAGAAAATAAAAGGGCAAAGGCTTGACTTATCTGACTGTGAAGGTTAGTTCGTCCAACAAGCTTCTTTTCAGCTCACGTTTTCTGAAATTTATTTTTTGTTCACCTTACACAGAAAACAAATGGTAACACACAATGTTTTCCATCCTTGGTTAGGTACATCAACGGCACCGCTAGGAGGGGCTTCTCGGAAGCGTGCCTTATGCGCCGAGGACTCTACATCTAGTACCAAGAAATCAAACTCAGGGGCATCTTGCAACATTCTTACTTATTTCAAGTCAACTATAGTATCAGTTGCTCAAAAGTATGCTGACCTGTCAAATAACCCAAATGTCAATGTCTTTGGTCAATGTCGAAACACCCCTCAAAAACGGAAGTATATATTCTAGCATGGGTTTGCAATTGACCCATGGACAAAGGGAGTTGTCCCACCACCTCCTCATCCACCGACGACCGACCATATTGCCGCACACTTCACAAATCTGTCTGTCAAGGAGCTGAACAAGTTCGTTGCTATTTTTTTATGTACACGAGCCACTTCTTATTACTAAATGGACAATAGCATGTCCCTAGTTTTTTAGCCCCGCTCCTGTCATGGCTTAACCACTTTGTTATTTTTCCATGTAGCTACTACATTGTACATGACAATCCAAGGCTAATTCGTATCTATGGGATGGCTATGAGGCAGCAGCTACTCGAGGGCCGAGCGCTTGACCATGAACTCGTGTCGATCATCATAAGAAGGTACACTCAATCCGACCAGGAATCCAATATAGAGTGCCCATACATGAAATGGAGGCACAACATGGAGCCTGAATTCGTGGTAATAACAGTTAATGAATTTCTCTGTTTGGACTTCTTTGAAACACATGCATCATTTCTTTTGTTTACTCTGCTACCCTTTGTGTTTTCTCCCATATATATGTATGAAGACGCTTGTGCTAGCGGACCATGAGTATGTCACCAACACATCAATCCAGGAGCAGCTCGCTGGGAAGGATATACCATACGACATAACATCATCTCAGATGGTGTGCTCTCTCACACTTTGCCACTGTTTTCTCATGTTAATGTGCTTATGTTATTTTTTTGGCCGGGTACATTTACCTTTCTCTAATTTATGTTATTTTTGGTTCGACTTCTTCCCATCTGCAGTTCTTTTTACCAGTTCCACTCGAGGAAGGTTGGATAGTTCTTATGTGGGACATGATGTCCAGGAAACTCCATGTCCTTGACCCCCTAATCAGAGGTGATGGTCCAAGTGAAGCAAAAAAAGGCAAGCTTGAGATGATTGTCTGGAAGCTGCATCATGCTTTATTTGAGTGTCTCAATGAGTATTATGTTGGATGGCCTACCCAAGGTAGTCAGTGGGTGACCAAGTATCCGGTTGTTGCGGAAGAATCATTTACCAGGTATGATACTAAAATGCCGAATTGCACAGAAATCAATTCAAACTTAAGTTTACCACCTTGGATTTCCGCAAGTGAACTAATTCTCTCGCACTTTTTTTCATCTTCATGTGCATGAAAAATAAAAAGAGACGAAACCGGGGGTTGCGTGCTTCATGCCATCAGGCACTATGATGGCTCTAAGTTGAAGATTCCGCTCACGAAGGTGAATATAACTTCATCAATCTTCTATAAACAACTCATCCCCGTGAGTTCCTCCTTTTTTATTCCCATATTTTTTCACCTGTCCCTAACTTCGTCATCCACCATGCAGTACAATGCCGACAAAACCAAAAGGCAAGCACTGCATGAGTGCCTCAAACTACGGGGGAACTCGTCGAAGTTGGTGCATGATGCATTTTGGACGGTACTAGCACCCAACGACTCATGGCTTGATTCCATCTAGTCCATTTAAATGGAAAAAAGTAGGCCACCTAGAGGATAAGTGATTGCCTGTGAGACTGAATTTCGTTTCATGTCTTTGGCAGACACCACTGGCCACCATTTTTCATTTCTGTCATGTATCCATCAAATGTTTTATCCTAGTACGACTACTTGTGAAGAACCCGGAGCTGTGTGCGAGGGCTTTATTTTTAAATTAGCCGTGTACTTTTATATGCCCAAAACATTTTGGAACCTCTAAATTTAAGGCGCATCACCTATCAACTATGAACAAATATCATTTGATGTTTTTCCGTTGGGCCTTTTTTTATATCATTGCTTTTTTCTGCCTCCAAATTACTGGTTTTCCTAAACGTTCATGAAGTTAGTTCTACCATTTTTTCATCCTTAGTAATTCTTTTCACTTTTTTCTTTTCTGTTGCTCACAAATTACACATATATGCAATGGCTAACCTTACATACAAAGGGTGTCCATTTTTTTATATTCCATAGTGTCTTTCTCCTATGTTTAACACACATTTTTTCCCTTATAGCCTCACACCCCCATTCATTTTGTTCCCTCATTTTTTGGTCACCAAGTTTCTTCTTCATTTCCCATTCATCAGTAGTCATCCCTTCTCATCCCAAAACAAACGTAGTACTACCTACTTAGTTGGTCCATGGCATTTAGAAACTAATGCATAGCATTTTCCACAAAGTACATGCTGCATGGTCTGACCATCAAATTCAGATAGTCTCAAATTATACGATATAATAACCAGGGTCTACTACTATAGGTCTATCTCTTGAGAAGATCTGATATTACAGTAATCCCCTTTCTGCAGGCAGTCTTCGCTACCGCGTCATACGTCAACCAAAACGTCATGCTACCCTACTGTCGGAACAGTCGTAGGAGCACAACACGAGTACCAAAAGGTCTTGCACAGCCGAAGGCAACTTCGTTAATCGATGATCACGTCAAAGAGGAAATCTGGTATGTCCCCTTTGTTACCTTTCATGCTCACTATTTCGTATGCCAGCTTCTTGCGCTTCTGGTCAATATGTTCCTGCTTTCGCAAAAATATCAGTTGGGACACCAAATCAAGGGGGACCATAGCATCAGTTCGAACTTTTTTGTAACTGAGCAACAAACAGGACCTATGCAAACAAACCTGGTTCAGCGTAGATCGGAGGTACAACCCAGTGAAGTTGGTGAAGTAGTGTGTTATGTAAATTCCACTGTCCTCCCTGAAACCAAGCAGAAATTCATAAGATCCTTTCAGCGCTAATAGCCAAACATCCATATTTTAGAAAGTTCTTGTAGTTCAGACGACCTAACCTGCTGCACGGCTCATGTTGCACCACCAGCGGATGTACAATTTTCCATCCATTGGGATCAACAATCCCATTGCCGAAGTAGTTGTTCATCAGAGAGCAGAACCTAAGCTGGAACTTCTTAGCGTGGTCCTCATGTTTCATCTGCATCTCGTCCATCTCATCTGTCTCGGTTGGGTCAAGCACCATCATCACCTTTGTGTCCTTATCCATAAGATACATTGACCAGCAGTCCATAAAATCCACGGGGAACCAGAACTGAAAGTTTAATTTTGTCAAAATGCAACCACAGTTCTTCAAAGTTAGTTACATGGGGTTTTTTTTCTTGGAGAATTTGCTTAATTTTTTCGGTTTGCATCACTTACCTTCTTCAACCATTCTATCTTCTATCCAATCGATTCCGAGTTCATCATTGTGTCGATGTAGTCCTAGTCAGTTTCACCATCGTCTCGGCAGACTTCCTCCTGTGATGCAAACGGTCAAATGATGAAATTACGTAAGCAAGGCATTACAGGAGAATGTCACAACTTTAGATCTTGAGCTTAGCATAGTGGGGCACTCACAACAAATTTTGGATCAAAAATCCCCCTGAACCTATCTAGCCATCCGCAGTACATAGCATCGTCTTTCTGTTGTAATGCTCTCTGGATGCACCTCATCACACTTGATGATAAATCCGCAGCAGGAATAAGCTCATCCTTTATGTCCTGACCAGACGCAACTGCCAATATCAGTTTGTAATGATTGACCCATTTCCTGCAAGAAACAACAGTTAGTTGTGCAGTTTTGTTCCACCCGAACCTAGTTAAATTCTCATTTATATATGGAGTTTTCACATTGTTTGTACCAGGTCCAATGTACTCACTTTTTAAAACAGTATCATCGCAAGCAAGCATGTTTGTAATGAACCTCGAAACTGCACAATGAGGCGGTTCTTTATGGATTAATCCAATTGATGGTGGATACTTTTCACCCCAATCCCTCTTGCATATACCATTGTTGTTTGCTTTGCACCCTTCATTAGCCACAGCTTGGCTTCTCCCATTGTTGGTTACCGTGTGTTTGATACCGCATTTTTTCAGGTAATTTATAACTGCTTGCAGGAATATAGTCGGTGATGTCCCTGAAACGGGTGTTATCGGCCTGGTTGGAGCTTGACCGTCCCCACCATCTGCAACCAATATCAGATTTTATGAGTGCTGGAACATAAACAGAGGATAGAATATTTTACTCCAAACAAATCAGCACCAATCTGCTTCTAGCAAGTACCTTCGTTGTCGCGGCGGAAGGACGGACCAGGTCGGCAGTTTCTCTGCACATCCAGGGCCCGAGGTCGGGACTGCTGTTGTCTACGTAATAGAGCCTCTTCTCTGGCAGATCCCCCTGTCTCCACTTGTTCTTCACCATGCCAGCCCAACAAGATGGGACCGTTGCAAGGTGGGTCCTCGTCATCATCGTCTCCTGGACGCCCGCTCCGCACGACCATCATCGCTTTGGCCAGACAACAAACAAATAAATTAGGTTAGAGACTAGTTATATTTTTCCAATGTGGTATTTGACGTTCTTCATATGTTCCAGTTATCTAAGACACACCTCGTATCCATGCAATCCAACGAATGCATGTGTTTATTGTGGAAAGTAAAGCATTAATGTTATCCATGTCAACTAAACTTTTCCCCACAGTTCCTGTAGTTTGCTCATTTGTGTAATCCGTTGGCACTTGTGTAGCCACTTTTAAGAAATCAGCATCCAAGCCTGGGAACAAACATTCAGTGCAACCAAGAAAAAATCAGAATTTAGTTTGTACCCATCTAACTAACTGGGGGCATATAAAAATTGATCTCACACCTATTTCGTCATCATCTTCTCCGTTGTAGTCAACCGACACTTTTGAGGCCACGTCCAGAAATTCATCCCCTATAACTGAACATAAGAACTATGTTAGATGTGACCACATTAGTGAGTTTATCTGGTTTGTTGAAACAAATCGCCTACCAAATCAGAAATTAAAACAAATGTTACCAATCACAGAATATTTACCTTCCTCTCTATACAGAGAATCGAGGTTCCCTGCAAATACATTGTCACTGAGGATTTGGGTACCAGATACACTGGACGCTGTAGCAACGCTTCGTTCACTGCTATAGCTCGAAACATCTTCAGATGATGTACTCCAGTCATCACTACCACCTGAACCATCACCAAGTTGCTGAGTTTGTCCGTCTAGTGCTGCATCTTGGATATCATTCTCTAGCCCACCCCCGTTGACGCCCTTACCAGAATTTCCATGAGCTGCACCAGGTCCATTTTCCACTTCCAGAGGCGCTGGAGCTGTAGTTTTAAAAAACATAATATTTTTTAGACCATGGCGCAACTTCTTAGTTTTGACAACACAACAACCATGCTGCAATATAGCAGCATTTCATTCACTTAGGTGTTCACATAAATACCTCCACTGGAGTTCTCAACTCTTAGTTTTGCTATCATCGCAGGTGCCTGGTCGAATATGTCTGCACGCCGTATAAATTTGCTCATCAGTAGTTTGCACACGAGAAATTGTCCCAGCGAGTTATTCTGTTAGACGATGTGTACCTCCAAACAGTTCAGGATTTTGCATGGCTTGTTCTACCACAGCAAGGGCAGCCGCTGCTAAGCTGCGAACACGCTCCTCTCTCTCGTTGTCATCCGAGCCCGCAATGCCAGCTCCAAGAGCTGGTGCATTCCTGTTCCTCAATATCCCATGATCCCTACCATCTGCATCACAAACGAGTTCCCAGTCCGGACGTCAGTTGTTCGGCAAATGTACGGAAGTTACCTAATACTTTAAGATTTTTTTCCAACTTACACTCCAGGTCAGCTCTTGCTTGTGCCTCAATTTCATCAAGTTCTGCTCTCAAATGTTCACCTTTGCTGCGCATCCACGTCGCCCTTCCTGCTGTTCGTAGTCGTGCGAAGGGGTTGCTTGTCCCAGTGCCCCCCTCGTCATTGCCTTTAAGTATGAGTCTTCTCCTAAGCCTGTTGAAGCTGCGTGGCCCTGCAAAAGTTGTTTAACGTTAGATGCACGCACTACATCACCCGTGAATTCGTTTAAACACTAGATCCACCCCCCAGAATTGGATGGCGCAAATGAAAATGCAAATGTCATACGACACATGCCTGTCACATGTGGAACGACAACATCAGTCGAAATCCTAATCCTCGCAGGGGCTGCGGGTGCTTCAATTGGCCGCCCTGTATTTTATTAAATAATGGAATTCAGTTTTTAACAACATAGATGTGGGATTTATGTCTACAAACCAAATGTTCAGACTAGAAACCTCTTCTCTCAGCCCTGTCCAGAACCTGTGCAAGGCGTACACTTGGATCTACTGGTTCATCTTCGCTATCACTGCCAGACGAATCTGGTATTTCATCCATGATGCCTTTTCCTTTTTTAGCCGCCCGGTGCACTAGGGTGTTTTGTTCTTTATCATTGTGCCCCTCATCGCTACCTTCTCCCATAGGAGAAGTGGCATGCACTAGCTGCCAGCAGGCCCTGAGCAGCTGTGAGTGCTTCCATTTGCGCTGCTTTTGGCACACCAAACATTTCAACTACATTGGTTAGCACATTGTACTGTCTTACCAAAGTAACATTTTTTAACTTTACTGCACACTTGCTACATGTATGATGCTTTTTCCATAATTACCTGCTGGATGTAGGATGCCTCCAGGCCCACCAACTACATCATGCCATATCTCGTCCAACGTAATGAAATAATCTGATGGCCTTGTCTGCAAAACATATCGCCCGATCATAAGGGACATCAGTTTTATGACTATACGGGGTGTAGGAATGATGGCAAAACTCAAGAGTCATATGGATGATCAATGGGAATTGGGAAGATGATCAACTTACTCTGAATATATTTGGATACTCCCTTGTCAGGTAGTTCAACCTCCTACATATCTGGGTTGTGTAAACACTGATGCGCGGGAGTGTATGGGGTTCAACACTGTGATGTCCAAAGTCGATCCAGTTGAAGAACCATGGCTGCATCACATTTACTCGAACAGTTAGCATAATAGTTTTTTTCCCAACTTTCTGGGTTACTAATATTTTCTTTTCTGTGTTTGTATCGAGTTCTAACACAAATGTGTACGGTGTACTCACAATAAGAGCCAAGTGGCAGCCTCCAACTATGAGCGACCTGACGCCAGCATCCAAATCTTCCTGAAGTTTCTTAGCAGCTGCTCTGATAATTAGAAACACCCACTCTGCTAGGTCGTACTCACCAGTGCCATTCTCATCAAGGACACATGCCAACATTTCCCATGGTATTGAAGTGTACGATTGCTTAGGGCCGACATATGTACCAGCAGCCAGCAGGGAAAATGCCATCTCAAAGGCCCTGGTCTGCCTGCTGTCAAGATTTAACGACTTCATCATAGTAATAGCTTCATTAACAGCACGAATGCTTAACCCTCCATCCCTGGCATGCCTCCTGGACTCTATTCCTATGGTACACCTAATAGTTTCACCGTACTCTTTCCTTATCTTGGGCGACAGCTTAAGCATACTCACACGGCACCCAGAATTTCTAAGTCCCAGAGTCCAGACTATGGAACCCGGGGTAAAAAATCTAAACTGCCCATCAGGAAAGGTGAATCTCATGTCTTGTCACCTAAACCTACTCAGCAGCCAAGCGTAGAACCTCCTATCAGCCTCTCCATCCCATGCAGCGGTCAACAGACTAGCCATCCCAGTCCTATGAACTAGCAGATAGTACAGCATCCCAAGCTTGAGGATCTGATGACAACTCCAAGTACATTTAACTACCCTACCACAGAGGAGGGTCGACTCTGATGGGAAACTGTGTGGAACGATCGGTAGATTTTCAATCTGCGAGAGCGCAGATCTATTAACAAGAACTAGTGTCCTACTAGATCTACGCCCCCTTGCCCCCATGCAGCTGTTCTGGTCCACCAACACCCGTTTCCTTTTTTGACCACTACGAGGCCGTGCTTCTCCTCCCTCCTCCTCACCAACCTGCGATTTTTTAGTCACCCGAATGCCTGAGTTAGGATTTTTTGCGCCCACCAATGATAGCACAGAACAGTATCAAAAGACTCAGCCAGTCCAAAGTCCAAACTAGGGCTCATTTATTTATTTTAGCGCATGTGCTTACCGAGGCATTGGATCTGTCGACATCGGTGTTTTGGTTGCTAGCACCACCGCAAACCAGCTGAGCTGCATCTCCATCCGTACTTTCTCCCCCACGACGGACACACCTCGGCTTTTTGGTGTTCCCCTGCTTGCCGCCCTCCTCACATGGCAGATTCCTTTTCTTTGATGGATCCGGTGGCTCCATGACGACAGACCTACAGACACCAATCATGGGAAGCAACAAAGGAAAAGTCACCAACCACAACAAAGCTTTACAAAACGGGAAAAAGCAGACAAGCGAGTAGGCTAGGGCATGCTTCTCTTCCCGAATCAGGGAAGCTCACCTTCTCCAATGCCGGATCCGTCTCCGGAGCAGTAGCCGGCGTCTTCCACCTTCTGCACCTATGGGCCGTAGTGAGCAGTATACTGTGCGGTGTGTGGTGGGGGAGAGGGAGAAAGGAGAATAGTGAATGAGGATGAAGTGTGATGAGGTACTGCACGGGTGGAGAAGAAGTACTACACCCCCCTCGGGGAGGGACGCATTTTTTTTGCTAAAAGAGGCACCGAGCTGTCCCTCCCGCACTGTGTCCTACTGAGTTGTCTTGTCAACTTTATCGCCCACTTGACCGCGCATACAGAGCAAATTATTTCTCCTCCTAAATTGGAGATCTAGGGGCCGGTGTATTATTGCCGACCAAATCATCCGCCACGCGGTATCTCTTGCTCACACTATTTTTTTGTGAACGCAACTGAAGTACTCGCGACTCAATGTGCCACTCGATCAAAGTGTGTCGTCTCCCAGGTATACCATGTCACTGAGAGCAGCTGTCCACTTTTTTTTTGTTTTTCTGCGAAATATTGACGCGGCCCATATGATCCCTCACGCACAGAGAAGTCGTTTTCTTCAGGGGGCATATAAATTCGTCGTGACCACAAGCAGAAACACCAACTAGCCGTACCGTACAGCAAAACCGGATCACTTTCTCTTGGTCGGAACAGTGATGATGTACAATCTGTGGTGTGCCCACATGAAGGAATAATACTCAGCACCCCGCCACGCGTCTCCATCTTGCCGCGGCATGCATGAGAACACCCACCAGCCCACCTACCCATTTTTAATGTACGCATGCGCCCCCACCGTCAGCACACTCATGCCCTAATCTCCAACGTTTAATATTATAATGTAGTACTCAACGATAATCAGTTCTGTCTAATGGTAGAGCAGGGAAATGACACACACATTACTTCTAATAAACGGCTTAAGATTCACTAACCTCTAAACAAATGTTTTTGCATGATTGACACGGAACAACAGATCCAATTCTGCATGCAAATCCGTTCGTTCACTACCGAGCTCTCATAACAATCTGATGAACGAGAAGGGTTCATACAGATCATCTAGCATCATATACATCGGACACGGATTTCATCTTACTGAACTAATATTCGGTTCGTTGGCGTTTCGATGGCCTGCTCACCACTTCTTCTTCATCCCCCTCACCATCATCTGCGCCACTTTCCGCCCCCGACTCCATCACACCAGCCTTCTTGTCCACAACAGATCCGCTGGAGTTGCCCTCCTGTGCAGCAGAAATAGCTGGATCGTAATCTCCATACCCCTCCTTACCTTCTTCTTCATACGGCTTGTCGTCTATGTCCCGCTTCAGACTTCCGAGGCGGCCAAAACCTTCCTGGATCACCTCGCCCTGAAGAGAATGGAAGATGAAAGTTCGGGCGAGCTGTTAGATATGGAACCAAGATTCACACTAATAGGTAAAAGAACTCCGAGACTGACCTCAATGCCTCCGCCTTCAGCCATCGCCGGATTTTGCATCGTACTCCACGCGCTACACACTGATCCCACACTTGCGGCGACAGATGACTGCTAGTAGCATTTTGGGTTTTCAGTGATCGTGAAATCGTTCAAATCTTATCAACAAATTGATGCAAGGAACTAATGGGTTGCGAGCGTTGGCAGTCAACACAAACCTACTGGCCGGAAGTGCAGATCTCGCCAAGCTTTGCAGCGCTGCAAGTTGTGCCGCTCATCCCAGAGCGAAGAGACGAACGCGCCATTCGTGCCTGACCTGCTTTTTCAAACTTTTTTGAACAAAGGGAGTGTGGGGAGAGGGGTCGCACGCTTGGCGGCCTGCCTACCATATCTTTATATTGCACTTGTTGACAGCCGTAGCACATTACACATTAATTCACTTTCCTGTTGTTCACAGGGATTTGAAACGAGAATGGCGCACACAACCCCTACCTCCATGTGCCTTTCTTTGTTGCATGGAGGACGTGTGTCCTAGCGCATCGCAGGTTCATCCATGCTGCCAAAAATCAGCAAGCATCCATTTGTGAACAAAGAGATTCAGTCTTATGATTAAATCACGGTTTCTTCCCACATAGAACTAGCCAATTTTCACACACGAACAACATATTTGTAAGTGCAAAAAACAAGGACCAATTTTCAAATACAAACAAGATACTGTAAAGTGGGAAAACCAGAGTGCATGTTTCGTACATCTGTTTATCAGCGTGCCCACGCACTGAACTAATTTGACCACAGGTTTTCATTTTACATGGTTTCTCAGGCCCTCAGATTACAACATTTCAAACAAATGCACCAGAGCCCCCAACCCAACCCCAAGCCTGGCTCAAAACCCTGTAGAAATGATGTTTCATACCACAGCGGGGATTCCCCTGCTTCATATTGGGAGTGTCACTGCTCTGCTAATCCGAGTGGCCACTTGCACATGTTTCGTCGATGACGTTCTATTCCACAGTTCTTGCATTTTGCTGGCTTCCTCGGCTTCTTCGGTGCGTCCCCCCTCTCCGGACATGTCGTCCTTTTGTGCCCTTCACGCCGACAAATACTGCAAAACCTGTTTCGTTTGCTTAAACCTTCGTATGGGGCTTTGTCTCTGCTGTTCGTCGGCCTACCTGCGCCTCTTTGCTTCTCTGGGCTTCGAGGCCGTGGAGGCCATTGACACTGCCAGAGTGCCCAGCACTGTGACACTGCTGTGAAAAACCCATATCAGTTGCATTCTGCACATTCCCATTGCTCCTTGCTTCAGCTCTTTCGACCGATCTATCCTCAAATGCCAGACCATCCCTACTCGCGGCCAACGGTGCCCCACTCACCAGGAGAGCTCCAAGCCCTGCATGCATATGCTCATAACATGCAGCACTTGCATCACCCATCCGGACGACCTCCATGGCTCTCAAGTACAGTGTTGCATGCCTACATGTGAATGATAAGTTCACTGAGTTGTCCTTTTGGTACTGGACCAAATGCTCTGGCAATATATCCCTTGCGTCTCTTGTCCATCGCTTAACAATGTGGTGCTTCGGTATCTCATCAAGATGCAGGATCTCCATCACCTGTGCAAATAAGCAAAAGTTTCAGAATTTGTTACACACCTCTTTGCAACTTCTGTTTGTACATGAATTGAGAAAGCGGGATTATCGCTTACCCTCAATGTGTGGCAACATAGCATCCCTGTGTGCTCGAACTGGCCACATTCACATGTAAATATAGATTTTTCTTCATTTATTGTAACCTCATACTCAACTCTGCTCCACTTCTCCCTTTTTTCTGCATTGTTGTGGGTGGTCCTGTATTTCCGTAGCTTTTCAACTTCAGTTACATTGTATGTTGTTCCTTCCACTAGGAGGCGTCCAAATTCCTCAAACATACTCCTGGTGTATATCTTGCTTGCGTGACGTTCTATGGCTAGGTTTGTTCGTCTCACAGCACCTCCCTATAATTTGGCAACAAATAACACATATCAAATCCTTCAGACTAGTTACTGTACAATAAAGAAATTAGAGGCCCGGGGAAGTAAAAACACTTACAATCATGGTCCGCTTCTCTTCGTAGCTCTCGTCTCCTTCACGGTCAAACTGCAACCTCGTGTACTGCCTCACAAAAACATGCATCGGGCTTGCTGGCGGCATATAAGTTTTCAGTAGGTGGTTTGCGCTCTCACTCCGTTGCGTGCTCGTCATCTTTGCACAAAACACGCCCCTGAAGTAAGGCTTCGCCCATTTTCTCCTAGTTTCATATATCTGAGTCATGTATGCATGACTCCTCAGGTTGTACTTATCCAGCAGCTGGCTCCAAGCGGCTTCAAACTCTTCTTCAGTCAACATGTGGTTGACAACCTTGTGGAATTCTACTTGGAAATCACTCTTCTTCGTGTAAAGTGGCCCCAATGTTTCTTTCACCTTCTTTAGGAGATGCCATTTGCACCACCTGTGTACTGTCCCTGGATACGCCTTACTTATCACTAATTCCATGGCTCTGCACTGGTCTGCATTTATAATGACACATACTAGCATTTAGTGTCGGCAAGAAATAAAATTTTCATGCTCCCAATACATGCACCATGCATTTACAAGAAGCTGACCCGTCAATATGGTTCGTGGTGCCGGTCCACCCATCAGACGTACAAATTCAGCAAATACCCACTCGAAGCTATCTTCTTGCTCATCTCGCATTAAGACCCCTGCAAATATTATACTTTGGTAATGATTGTTAACTCCAACAAAAATACCAAATGGCATGTCGTACAGGTTCGTCTTGTATGTCGTGTCAGATGTCACCACATCGCCAAAGAACTTGTACTGCATTCGGCTGCTCCCATTAGCCCACATCAAATTTTTCACCTTGCTGGATTTGTCTGCTAGCACCACATATGTGAACCCAGGGTCACTTGTACGGATGTCTGCAAACGCTTCCAATGTCTTCCACACATCATCATCGGCCTGCTCGCGGCTAATTTTCCCACAGATATTCCTAAGAGTCCTTTTCGTGAAGGGCACCTTTTCAACCGAGCCGAAGAAGCTTCCAATTATACTGTAGACCTTTCCCAGATTCACATTATTTTCCCTAAGCTGCCTTATCAAGTCCTTTATGTACACATCTATGTGTTTATGCGATGGCCAGTGCACCTTCTGTCCCATTGTTAGTGACATCGAGTGGTTGTGGCTCTCGCGGTGTTCAGTAATGTACCAGTTGTTATCTGATGCACGAAGAAGCCTGATCAGCGCTGGGCATTCACATCTACATGAACTGCTGTTCTCAGCCTCTGGTTTCCCTGCGATATCATCAAGATCAAACAAACGTTTGTCAATTCAGAAACAGCTGATTAGTGCACAGTATATGAGTTCAGAAATTAATATTTCTGCCATACCGAGCAGCCACACACAATTTCCTGCATGCACTTTGTTCTTTCAGCATTTAGGCGGCTCCTCCCATATCTTATTCCAAACCCTATCTCCCACGAGTATAGATTGTAGAAGTCATATGCCTCGCCTAAAGAGTCGAAGCTAAGGCCTAGCTTTGGTCGAACAACACTTTTGTCAGGCTGCTCAGGATACTTGCGCATCGAAAGCTCCAGGGCACTCATCCGGGATGGGCATGCTACCCTGTTCGGCGGCGCACTGCCAAGACTAAGCCTGCAATTCGTAAAATTACTCATTATTCAGAAGTTGTACTTTATAGTCTGTAATTACACACCGAAAATTCACCCACCATATCAGGAATCCAACTATTCCCAGCAGAGTTTTCGTCTATATTAACTAACTGAATTTTTCCGCCATGCGTAACATCTACCAACTAGTGAAACTAGAAACAAATTGATATTTGTCTCATACCGTTTTGTCCATCTAGGTGCCTCTGGGTTCACCCTGTCCGTCGACTGCGCCGACCTCGTAGGTGAGACAACATTTTTCCGGCGAGATCCTACTGCCGCAACACCATCTACATCTCCCCCAATTTTTTCAGCCAGAGCAGACTCACCATCTGAATCTGCTCCACCCACATATCCTATCTGACTTTCTCTCTCCAGCAGGTAATGAACTGGAACGGGATCCGGCTGCTCTAGGTTGTCAGCGAATTCCTCTCTCACTTGGAATCTACGCGACATGCAGTGCAAATATCCATGGAAAGGGGATGCCTTCGTTTAGATGTTTGCAAGTGCCAGGAAAAGATAATGGGGCAAAAACCGTAGATCTGATTCGATACTAACCTGTCAACTGCATCCAGCAAGAATTACATGCCCGCAGCGTCCATGAGAAGGATCTCCGGTGAGTGCGGGCAGCCCGGTGTGCACGAGGTTGTCTTCTCCACTGATCCACTCGCTCTGGTTTGTGCGGAGGCGGCGCGAGGGTTCCAGATTGAGCGAGGCAAATGCAACGGGGGAAATCATTTTTTTTCTTCTCACGCGCACGGGCGGATGGGGATGGGGGGGGGAGGGGGGCGGGTGTGGGGTCCACTCAATCGGTGGAGCCCACCAGCCCGACAAACGTCTAAGCCGTCAGCTTCTAACGCTGGACCCATTATCTGATCCGAGGCCCAGACAGGAAAAATGACGTCCTGGTCCACGGCCCAGCCGGCGTGCTGCCGCCGTCCGCCTAACGCACGTCTCCCGCTAGCGCCGTACGCCACTATTCCCTACTGTATTTCCGCGTATTCTAGACTTACCACCGCGCGACTCTGACAGGCCAGTTGGAATTGTTTGCATCCCGAGACAGATTTGGACGAGCATGATATCGGGCTCAGCTGAGCCTGGGCTCCAAATCGACCCTCTCGAACAGTAGCATATACACTAGTAATAACATTAAGAAGCAACAATGTGGCAGTACAAAGTAATAATGTGCCACTACAAACTAACAATTTGGCAGTACAAGTAACAATGTGGCACTAAAACAATGCAAACTAACACTGCATTATGAACAATCTAGCCATGTGGGATGAACAAAGTACACACGCACTCTGGTTCATCCCTAAAACAGTGAATTTTGATCGAATTCGGTCGAATCGAATCGAATCGAATCGAATCCGGTCGAATGTACTGTCCACAATCTAATCTAACACACTTAGAACTACCCTAAGAACCCTAAGTATGAAGCAAAGGGAGATTTGAGAGCTTAGAGTGGGGGTTGCTGGTGTAGCGTATGCCGGCCGTGGTGAAAAACCCGGCGGGAAGAGGGGTGCTGGCGCCGTCGATGAAGATGACCCGGCCATTCCAAGGGTCGCGGTCGTGCACCTCGTCCTGCGCCAACTCAAAGATGACACCGGCGTCCTGGAGCTCCCCTCCCCTTGCATCGGACGTAGAGAAGAAAACTCTCGTATGGAAGTAAAAATACCTCCATAAGAGGGGTCTGCAAAGGACGGCGTCGACGGGTATTAAATCCCTGCTAGGTTTGAGCCGAAGGAGAGGACCGGCGGCTTCGATGGCTGAGCCGAAGCGACCGGCGCCAGCGCTGCATTGGCCCGGGGCGGCGGCATGGTGCAAAAAGGGGAAGGAGCTCGCACTGCCGCCGCCAGATCTACTGCGACTACGAAGAGGCTGGCAATCCACCTCTCTTGCAGATGCCCGTGGCTCAACGCCGCGGGAATGACCGGGGCGAAGGGGTAGGTAGGGATGCTGCTGCGGCTGCTTTGCCCGGCTGGTCGTCGTTGGTGGATGGCGGATTCCATATTGAACTGGACCTCCCGTTGTCGCGAGGCAGCGCGCGCCGCGGGCCGCTCAAGAAGCCACGGCTGGTTGCGCTGGCTAAAATTGACCCGCTGTTACCGTCCAACAACGGATCGAATAATCTGATGGGAGAGGGCAACGGACGGGACCGCACCCGCCTACATTCTAAGTCTAGTCTAGAGCCAAGTTGAACTGGTTCGTACGACTGCCTTTTTTTGCACAAGTAGGCGTTCTAACTGCCGGGCTACATATGCTAGTGCCGCAGTATGTATCACCTGGAATTTAACTGCGGATCACCTTCGGGTTCTTTTATTGAATTACTGCTCCGTTTCCAAAATACTTTGCCTATTGTTTTAACAAGAAATACTTCCTCCGTCCCAAAAAAATTTGTCCCAAGCTTGTCCCTCAAATGAATGTATCTAGCACAACCATTTGAGGGATAACCTTTTTCGGGCGGAGGGAGTAACACATGATGTATTTTGGAACGGAGGAGTGCATCTGCACCGCAACGCCACATGCGCGCGAAAGAGTGTACTACATTAGCAAGAACGAGGCCAGGTAAAGAGGCATACGGTGTCATCAATAATTCTTCATTGGATTATATACTCCCTTGGCTAGATAGAACCACTTGAGCGACGATCAATATAGGGTGGGTCCCCCGCAAAAACAAAAGGTGGAAAGAGTATCTGCTAAATGAATAGTAATTTTCACTAATTTAGTGAAGAATATTCTAATTTTAGTGGGTCAATCGACCCCTTTGTGGCACTACCTCTGAGGCAGAGCTAGCTCCGTCCATGTGCATGAATAAATTTTAGAGGCCTCTGGAAACGGACAAGGAGTGAACATGAATATAGGAATAGATTGATATGATGGTTTGTCATGTCGAATTCCGACAAAATCTGGAAAAAATAATTAAGAAACATCTTTTTTACGAAACAATCAGATATTATAAAGATTCAGCGAAAGTACTATAAAGCACCTCAAACATAATAAATAAGCAATTTTGTGATATGGATTGTTTGGTTGTATTACTTGAAAATACATAAGTTTTCTATAGTATCTGAGGGTGTCTCACAGTTGTCATGGATGCAATGGACGTTATCCAAAAGGTGTAAAATTTTGTTACAAATATTATGAAATTTCGGTGGCGAAACCACCCATAGGAATTTGGATGTTTCATTCCTTTGACCCAAATAGTCTAAAGAAGAAAAAGAATCATATAGGGACTAAAAGTCCCCCAAAATTCTTCCATCAGCACAAAGGAGCCCTATCTAGATTTGACCCAAATCAAGAATAAATTCATGAATCTAAATAAACTTCAATTGCAATGGCATCTCCTGTCTATGAATTTGAGAGCCAGAAATTTGGACCAAGTTGGATGGAGTCATTGCCCCCCTTTCGAGTGGGAAGTTGTGTAGGACCGGCTATATGTACCCCTTTATTTCATGAAAAAATAATCCAAAATGACATTTCTAAATTAAATAAAAAATAAAAAAGCTTGTGAAAACTCATGCATATTCGCGATGAATCTATAAGTTTTTGTTCAAAAATATTGTGATTTGCCAGCTACACAAAAACAATCTGGACGAACAAAGAAAACTGGCCCATTTTCATGTGCATATTTGTCTCTGTCTACACCACGTATGATCGTATATTGTTACGAAAAATTTCTTGAGTGTGTTATATACATATTTATGTATATAAAAATCAACTTTTTTTGCATTGTGGAAAGTAGTATTTTGAAAATGGGCTACATGTAGACCGTCCTACACTAGGCATTTTCGCCCGTTCCTCCCTTTACTACCCTACTGTACTACCAAAGGTGGTTACAGTTAATGCTATGATGTGTGCTCCTTTTTGAAAGGAAAAAATGACACGAGAAACATTTTTGTTAACATTGCATGTTTTGATTTTTTTTAAAAATAATTATATTTTTATGAAATCTCAGATCTATCATATCAAATTCAAAATCTGTAAAAGTATGAATGTCGTTGCAAGGAGCAAAGAAAAGGTACTTTTATGTCTGGCGAAAAGTTGTGGTTGTTGCGAGCGGCAAAGATCCATGCAAACTCGCACTTGGTCATCCCCGTTGCACTGGAGCTCCCCTGGCTGAACCATCGTGCCACCAGTACCGTATCGATGAGGAAAATCTATTCAAACCAAGAAGTGCTCGAACCGTGCATCATGGAGGACAAATTTCGCTGTTCCATCAACACCGAGTCACCGACTGCATCAATACTACATCGCGCTCGGTGAGAAAATTACAAATTACCCGCACCCATCCACTTATCTAGATACCACCAACATCTGGGAGTGACTACAATAGAAAACACATTCGTGGTACAAAAATAGAAAAAACCGTCCTGGACCGTCGGATCCAACATGGATGGCCCATATTCTAGCGAGGGATCTGTGCGCTCATATTTGCAAAATAGTCCCTCATTTTCAGTTATTTTGCTCCCGGTCTTTTATTTTCTACCGGTCATCTCCTTCCAAATCGAGCCGCGCGGCGGCTGAGGTCCAACAAATCCCCAATCCTAATAGCTTGCCAATGGCGACGGCGGTGCAGATCCTGTACCTAGATGGGCGACCCTGGCTATTGGAGGAAGCTTTCCATCTCCGCCCCTAGATGTACCTAGCTGGGCGGCCTTGGCTACTTGAGGAATCTTGGTCGTCTCGTCGCCGGTGGTCGGGCTGCCTGGGCGGACCTCTCCTGTGCTGCGCCGCGACGTTGGCCGAGCCAATCTCCAGGTACAGTTCCCCAAACGCCGAGGACAACCTCGATCTACCATCTGTCTTGCCCCATTGCAATCGACAAGATCCGAAGGTACTATAGGGCTGGTACTGCTCTAGTACTACAGATTTGCAGGTATCATTGCATTGTACAAACTGAACTCCATGTATCTATGTCCCAGTAGCTTAACTCAACAAGGCTCCCCCCTTCCAGATTTGTCACATAAGAATCAGCCAGATGACCCTTTTTCTTGTTCAATCGTACCAGTAGAAGGCACGTGCAATTCACATTTTCTGCCCTCGCTCACTTTTTTTTTTGAAAAGATATGTCTTATTTAGAGGCTGCCAACGTCACTACTGGGAAAAGGCATGCTAGTGGCGCACCAGTTTTGCGTACTAATGATGCACTACTGGTGCGCCACTAGCATCACGTCATTAGAATTAAATTCTAATGGCGCACCTCTGGTGCGTCATTACTATCTGGTGTTCTAATGGCGCACCATGTAGTGCGCCATTAGTATAGCCCACAGTGCGTCATTAGAATGCCTCCTAGGGGGCCATATGTACCCATGTGCTTTGGCGTACTAATGGCGCACCAGTGGGTGATGCGCCATTAGTGTAATTATCACAGTGCGCCATTAGTGTCTTGTGTGGTGCGCCACTAGTATGAATATTAGAGATTATTTTTTTTCATTTCTGATATTTTCACAGGTTACAAAATATATTATTATACAGAATTTAGACAACAGCACATAGCACCAGCAGATTCATCATACAATAGAAGATTAGTCTCCGAATACAATTCATCATATTAGTCTCCGAATTCAAAAGACCGAACAAAGATAGAACATTATAAGTCTCGAGACTGCGAGTAGCGAGTTTGTGTTCACATTACAAGTCGATATCGATCATCTAAACTACCATCACATAGAAGAGAGTTGCGGTCATCACGATGAGCATCATCGTGATGAAACTGGTCTTCATCTGGTTCCTCCAACAATCCCTCCTCTCTCCCACTAGATAGCGGGCGTATCTAGATTCCGCCTCCGCCCTAGTGGTGTACCCTTTGTAACTGTTACCGCTGAAACGGTGAACCTGTCTCCGACACTCCTCCCAGTCGCCGTAGACTCCGGGAACCTTACCCTTGTACACGACATACGACGGCATCTCTATGCACAAGCCAAACAACAAACAATACATAAGCAATATATAAATATGCAACAAAGGATCGGAAGAGAAAAGCAAGACATTAATAGCACGATTCATGGTCCTACTAATAAATAGCATCGATTATATCTAAGTTGAACGACTGTCCAAACCAAAGAGACATACAAGTGTTGGGGATCGTAGCAGAAATTTAAAATTTTCTGCGCATCACCAAGATCAATCTATGAAGTCATATAGCAACGCGGGAGAGGGGAGTGCATCTACATACCCTTGTAGATCACGAGCGGAAGCGTTGCAAGAACGCGGATGAAGGAGTCGTACTCGCAGCGATTCAGATCGCAGTTGATTCCGATCTAAGCGCCGAACAATGGCGCCTCCGCATTCAACACATGTGCAGCCCGGTAACGTCTCCCACGCCTTGATCCAGCAAGGGGAGAAGGAGAGGTTGGGGAAGACTCCATCCAACAGCAGCACGACGGCGTGGTGGTGAAGGAGGAGTGTGGCAATCCTGCAGGGCTTCGCCAAGCACCGCGGGAGAGGAGGAGGACTTGGGAGAGGGGGAGGGCTGCGCCGGAACTTGGGTGCGGCTGCCCTCCCACCCCCACATATATATAGGGGCAGGGGAGAGGGGGGCCGGCCCCCTCAGATCCAATCTGAGGAGGGGGCGGCGGCCAGGGGATTTGCCTTGCCCCCCAAGGCAAGGGGGGCGCCCCCCCTTTAGGGTTCCCCAAAACCCTAGGCGTATGGGCCCTAGGGGGGAGGAGCCCAGCCCACTAAGGGGCTGGTCCCTCTCCACACACAGCCCATAGGGCCCTCCGGGGCAGGTGGACCCTCCCGGTGGACCCCCGGAACCCCTTCGGTCGTCCCGGTACAATACCGGTAACCCCCGAATTATTCCGGTGACCGTATGATGACTTCCCATATATAAATCTTTACCTCCGGACCATTCCGGAACTCCTCGTGACGTCCGGGATCTCATCCGGGACTCCGAACAACATTCGTTAACCACGTACATCTATTCCCTATAACCCTAGCGTCATCGAACCTTAAGTGTGTAGACCCTACGGGCTCGGGAGTCATGCAGACATGGCCGAGACAACTCCCCGGTCAATAACCAACAACGGGGTCTGGATACCCATGTTGGCTCCCACATGCTCCACGATGATCTCATCAGATGAACCACGATGTCAAGGATTCAATCAATCCCGTATACAATTCCCTTTGTCTATTGGTACGATACTTGCCCGAGATTCGATCGTCGGTATCCCGATACCTTGTTCAATCTCGTTACCGGCAAGTCTCTTTACTCGTTCCGTAACACATCATCCCGTGATCAACTCCTTGGTCACATTGTGCACATTATGATGATGTCCTACCGAGTGGGCCAGAGATACCTCTCCGTTACATGGAGTGACAAATCCCAGTCTCGATTCGTGCCAACCCAACAGACACTTTTGGAGATA
This sequence comes from Triticum aestivum, assembly GCF_018294505.1. NCBI lineage: Eukaryota > Viridiplantae > Streptophyta > Magnoliopsida > Poales > Poaceae > Triticum > Triticum aestivum. The sequence continues at coordinate 679,812,277 of NC_057797.1, read as the reverse complement.
CCCGTGGTGCACCTTTATAGCCACCCAATTACGTTGTGACGTTTGGCACACCCAAAGCACTCCTACGGTATCCGTGAGTTACACAATCTCATGGTCTAAGGAAATAATACTTGACATTAGAAAAGCTTTAGCATACGAACTACACGATCTTGTGCTAGGCTTAGGATTGGGTCTTATCCATCACATCATTCTCCTAATGATGTGATCCCGTTATCAACGACATCCAATGTCCATGGTCAGGAAATCGTAACCATCTATTGATCAACGAGCTAGTCAACTAGAGGCTTACTAGGGACATGGTGTTGTCTATGTATCCACACATGTATCTGAGTTTCCTATCAATACAATTCTAGCATGGATAATAAACGATTATCATGAACAAGGAAATATAATAATAACCAATTTATTATTGCCTCTAGGGCATATTTCCAACAGTCTCCCACTTGCACTAGAGTCAATAATCTAGTTCACATCGCCATGTGATTAACACTCACAAGTCACATCGCCATGTGACCAACATCCAAAGAGTTTACTAGAATCAATAATCTAGTTCACATCACTATGTGATTAACACTCAATGAGTTCTGGGTTTGATCATGTTATGCTTGTGAGAGAGGTTGTAGTCAACGAGTCTACAATATTCAGATCCCTATGTATTTCGCAAAACTTTATGTCATATCGTAGATGCTGCTACCACGTTCCACTTGGAGCTATTCCAAATTGTTGCTCCATTATACGTATCCAGTATCTCTACTTAGAGCTATCTGGATAGGTGTTAAGCTTGCATCGACGTAACTCTTTACGTCGAACTCTTTATTACCTCCATAACCGAGAAACATTTCCTTATTCCTCTAAGGATAATTTTGACCGCTATCTGGTGATACACTCCTAGATCACCTTTGTACCCTCTTGCCAGACATGTGGCAAGGCACACATCAGGTGCGGTACTCAGCATGGCATACCGTATAGAGCCTATGACAAAAGCATAGGGGACGACCTTCGTCCTTCCTCTTTCTTCTGCCGTGGTCAAGCTTTGAGTCTTACTCAACTTCACACCTTACAACTCAGGTAAGAACCCCTTCTTTGACTAATCTATTTTGAACTCCTTCAAAAACATGTCAAGGTGTGCGTTCTTTGAAAGTATCATCAGGCGTCTTGATCTATCTCTATAGATCTTGATGCCCAATATGTAAGCAGCTTTATCCAGGTCTTCCTTTGAAAATCACTCTTCAAACAACCGTTTATGCTTTCCAGAAATTCTACATTATTTTGAATCAACAATATGTCATCCACATATACTTATCAGAAATGTTGTAGTGCTCCCACTCACTTTCTTGTAAATACAAGTTTCTAGCAAACATTGTATAAACCTAAAAGCTTTGATCACTCCATCAAAGCATATATTCCGACTCCGAGATGCTTGCTCTAGTCCATAGAAGGATTGCTGGAGCCAGCATACCTTTTAGCATCCTTAGGATCGACAAAACTTTGATTGTATCACATACAACTCTTTCTTACGAAAACTGGTAAGAAAACTTGTTTTTGACATCCATCTGTCAGATTTCATAATCGAAAAATACAGCTAATGCTAACATGATTCTGACGGACTTAAGCATCGCTACGGGTGAGAAATTCTCATCGTAGTCAACTCCTTGAACTTGTGAAAAGACTCTTTCCCACAAGTCGAGCTTCATAGACGGTAACATTACCGCCCATCTTCTTCTTAAAGATCCATTTATCTCAATGGCTTGCCGATCATCGGGCAAGTCCACCAAAGTCCATACTTTGTTCTGGTACATGGATCCTATCTCGGATTTCATGGCTTCTAACCGTTTGTCGGAATACGGGCCCACCATCGCTTCTCCATAGCTCGTAGGTCCATTGTTGTCTAACAACATGATATCTAAGACATGATTACTGTACCACTCAATAGTAGTACATATCCTTGTCGACCTACGAGGTTTGATAGCAACTTGATACGAAGCTTCATGATCACTATCATTAACTTCCTATTCAACAGACGTAGGCGCCATAGAAAACATCTTTCTGTGTTGCATCACTCTCTGGTTGAAGTAAAGGTTCGACAACCTCATCAAGTTCTATCTTCCTCCCACTCAATTCTTTCGAGAGAAACTCCTTCTTGAGAAAGGACCCGTTCTTAGCGACAAAAAATTTGCCCTCGGATCTAAGATAGAAGGTATACCCAACTATCACCTTTGGGTATCCTATGAAGATGTGTTTGTCCGCTTTTGGGTTCGAGCTTCTCCGGCTGAAGCCTTAAGCATCGCAGCCCCAAACATTAAGAAACGACAACTTTGGTTTCTTGCCAAACCATATTCATACGACATCATCTCAACGGACTTAGATGATGTCCTATCTAAAGTGAATGCAGCTGTCTCTAATGCATATCCTCAAAATGAAAACGGTAGATCGGTAAGAGACATCATAGATCGCACCATATCTCATAAGGTTCTATTACGACGTCCGGACACACCATTACCCTGTGGTGTTCCAGGTTGCTTCAACTGTGAAACAATTCCACAATATCTTAAGTGATTGCCAAACTCATAACTCAGAAATTCTCATCGATTAGATCGTAGGAATTTGATCTTCTTATTATGATGGTTCTTAACTTCACTCTGAAATCGCTTGAACTTTTCAAATGTTTCAGACTTGTGCTTCATTAAGTAAATATACCTATATCTACTCAAATCGTAAGTGAAGATGAGAAAATAGCGATATCTACCGCACGCTTCAATTCTCATTGGATCACACGCATCAGCATGTATGATTTCCAACAAGTCACTTGCCTGTTTGATTGTACCTGAAAACGGGGTCTTAGTCATCCTGCCCATGAGGCATGGCTCGCATGTGTCAAGCGATTCAAAATCAAGTGACTCCAAACATCCATCGACACGGAGTTTCTTCATGCATCTTACGCTAATATGACCTAAGCGGCAGTGCCACAAGAAAGTGGTACTATCTACATCTTTTGGCGTGAACATGTGTATTACCACGACCGAGATTCACTGAACCATTCACATAGGGTGCATGACCATGAAAGGTATTATTCATGTAAACAGAATAACCATTATTCTCTAACTTAAATGAATAACCGTATTGCAATGAACATGATCTAATCATATTCATGCTCAACGTAGACACCTGATAACATTTATCTAGGTTCAATACTAATCCCGAAGGCAGATGGAGCGTGCGATGGTGATCTCATCAACTTTGGAAACACTTCCAACACACATCGTCACCTCGCCCTTAGCCAGTCTGTAGCTTTTGCTTCAAGTCACCAATAATAGCAACTGAACCGGTATCCAATACCCAGGTGCTACCAGGAGTACTAGTGAGGTACACATTAATAACACGTATATACTTTGTTGAAGTTGCGAGCCTTCTTATCTACCATGCATTTGGGGTAATTCCGCTACCAGTGACTGTTCCCCTTACAATAGAAGCACTTAGTCTCGGGTTTGGGTTCAACCTTGGGTTCCTTCACTGGAGCGGCAACTGGTTTGCCATCCATGAAGTTTCCCTTCTAGCCCTTGCCCTTCTTGAAACTAGTGGTCTTGTTAAACCATCAACACTTGATGCTCCTTGATTTCTACCTTTTGCGGTCTTAAGCACCGCGAATAGCTCCGGGATCAACTCCATCCCTTGCATGTCATAGTTCATCACGAAGATCTAGTAGCTTAGTGACAGTGGCTAGAGAACTCTATCAATCACTATCTTATCTGGAAGTTTAACTCCCACTTGATTTAAGTGATTGTAGCACCCAGACATTTTGAGCACATGCTCACTAGCTGAGCTATTCTGCTCCATCTTGTTGGCAAAAGAACTTGTCAGAGGTCTCATACCTCTCAACACGGGCATGAGCCTGAAATCCCAATTTCAGCTCTTGGAACATCTCATATGTCTTATGGCATTCAAAACGTCATTGGAATCCCGATTCTAAGCGTAAAGTATGGTGCACTAAACTACCAAGTAGTCATCAGGATGTGTCTGTCAGGTGTTCACAATATCCACATACGATGTTGTAGGGGTTTGCACATCGAGCGGTGCATCAAAGACGTAAGCCTTCTGTGTAGCAGTGAGGACACTCCTCGGACTACGGACCCAGTCCGCATCATTGCTTACAGTATCTTTCAACTTAGTCTTTCTCTAGGAACGTATTGAAACAGGGAGCTACAACGTGAGCTATTTATCTACAACATATTTGCAAAGACAATTTAGACTATGTTCATGATAATTAAGTTCATCTAATCAAATTATTTAATGAACTCCCACTCAGATAGACATCCTCTAGTCATCTAAGTGATGCATGATCCGAGTCAACTAGGCCGTGTTTGATCATCACGTGAGACGGACTAGTCATCATCGGTGAACATATTCATGTTGATCGTATCTTCTATACGACTCATGTTTGACCTTTCGGTCTTCCGTGTTCCGAGGCCATGTCTGTACATGCTAGGATTGTCAAGTCAACCTAAGTGTATTGCGTGTGCAAATCTGGCTTACACCCATTGTATTCGAACGTTAGAATCTATCACACCCGATCATCACGTGGTGCTTCGAAACAACGAACCTTCGCAATGGTGCACAGTTAGGGGGAACACTTTCTTGAAATTATTGCGAGGGATCATCTTATTTAAGCTACCGTCGTTCTAAGCAAATAAGATGTAAAACATGATAAACATCACATGCAATCAAATAGTGACATGATATGGCCAATATCATTTTGCTCCTTTTGATCTCCATCTTCGGGGCGCCATGATCATCATCGTCACCGGCATGACACCATGATCTCCATCATCATGATATCCATCATCGTGTCTTCATGAATTCGTATCGTCGGCTATTACTTCTACTACTATGGCTAACGGTTTAGCAATAAAGTAAAGTAATTACATGACGTTTAAGTTGACACGCAGGTCATAAATAAATTAAGACAACTCCTATGGCTCCTGCCGGTTGTCATACTCATCGACATGCAAGTCATGATTCCTATTACAAGAACATGATCAATCTCATACATCACATATATCATTCATCGCATCCTTTTGGCCATATCACATCACAAGGCATATGCTGCAAAACAAGTTAGAAGTCCTCTAATTGTTGTTGCAAATTTTTTACGTGGCTGCTATAGGTTTCTAGCAAGAACGTTTCTTACCTACGCCAAAACCACAACGTGATATGCCAATTTCTATTTACCCTTCATAAGGACCCTTTTCATCGAATCCGGTCCGACTAAAGTGGGAGAGACAGACACCCGCTAGCCACCTTATGCAACTCGTGCATGTCAGTCGGTGGAACCTGTCTCACGTAAGAGTACGTGTAAGGTTGGTCCGGGCCGCTTCATCCCACGATGCCGCCGAATCAAGATAAGACTAGTAACGGCAAGTAAATTTACAAAATCGACACCCACAACAACTTGTGTTCTACTCGTGCATAGAAACTACGCATAAACCTGGCTCATGATGCCACTGTTGGGGATCGTAGCAGAAATTTAAAATTTTCTGCGCATCACCAAGATCAATCTATGGAGTCATCTAGCAATGAGGGAGAGGGGAGTGCATCTACATACCCTTGTATATCGCGAGCGGAAGCGTTGCAAGAACGCGGATGAACGAGGCGTACTCGCAGCGATTCAGATTGCACTTGATTCCGATCTAAGCGCCTAACAACGGCGCCTCCGCGTTCAACACACATGCAGCCCGGCGACGTCTCCCACACCTTGATCCAGCAAAGGGAGAAGAGAGGTTGGGGAAGACTTCATCCAGCAGCAGCACGGTGGCGTGGTGGTGAAGGAGGAGCGTGGCAATCCTGCAGGGCTTCGCCAAGCACCGCGGGAGAAGAGGAGGACTTGGGAGAGGGGGAGGGCTGCGCCGGAACTTGGGTGCGGCTGCCCTCCCACCCCCCACATATATATAGGGGCAAGGGAGAGGGGGGCCGGCCCCCTCAGATCCAATCTGAGGAGGGGGCGGCGGCCAGGGGGGTTGCCTTGCCCCCTAAGGCAAGGGGGGCGCCCCCCTTTAGGGTTCCCCAAAACCCTAGGCGCATGGGCCCTAGGGGGGAGGCGCCCAGCCCACTAAGGGGCTGGTCCCTCTCCACACACAGCCCATAGGGCCCTCCGGGGCAGGTGGACCCTCTCGGTGGACCCCCCGGAACCCCTTCGGTGGTCCCGGTACAATACCGGTAACCCCCGAATTATTCCGATGACCGTATGATGACTTATCATATATAAATCTTTACCTCCGGACCATTCCGGAACTCCTCGTGACGTCCGGGATCTCATCCGGGACTCCGAACAACATTTGGTAACCACGTACATCTATTCCCTATAATCCTAGCGTCATCGAACCTTAAGTGTGTAGACCCTACGGGCTCGGGAGTCATGCAGACATGGCCGAGACAACTCTCCGGTCAATAACCAACAACGGGATCTGGATACCCATGTTGGCTCCCACATGCTCCATGATGATCTCATCGGATGAACCACGATGTCAAGGATTCAATCAATCCCGTATACAATTCCCTATGTCTATCGGTACGATACTTGCCCGAGATTCGATCGTCGGTATCCCGATACCTTGTTCAATCTCGTTACCGGCAAGTCTCTTTACTTGTTCCATAACACATCATCCCGTGATCAACTCCTTGGTCACATTGTGCACATTATGATGGTGTCCTACCGAGTGGGCCCAGAGATACCTCTCCATTACACGGAGTGACAAATCCCAATCTCGATTCATGCCAACCCAACAGACACTTTCGGAGATACCCGTAGTGCACCTTTATAGCACCCAGTTATGTTGTGACGTTTGGCACACCCAAAGCACTCCTACGGTATGCGGGAGTTGCACAATCTCATGGTCTAAGGAAATGATACTTGACATTAGAAAAGCTTTAGCATACGAACTACACGATCTTGTGCTAGGCTTAGGATTGGGTCTTGTCCATCACATCATTCTCCTAATGATGTGATCCCATTATCAATGACATCCAGTGTCCATGGTCAGGAAACCGTAACCATCTATTGATCAACGAGCTAGTCAACTAGAGGCTTACTAGGGACATGGTGTTGTCTATGTATTCACACATGTATCTGAGTTTCCTATCAATACAATTCTAGCATGGATAATAAACGATTATCATGAACAAGGAAATATAATAATAACCAATTTATTACCGCCTCTAGGGCATATTTCCAACAACAAGTTCATTAAATTTTAATTACAACATGAGCCAATCAATGTTTCAGAACTACACATAGCATCACTACTTTCGACTCGACTCATGGGAACGGAGCGTGGATGAAGCCGCCGTCTGTCGTGATGGTCATGAAATTGCGGGTGTTGTCAACCTGCATTTGTAGCGTTGTGTCTATCTCACTGTTGGATGGTTGATATCTGAGGTAGAACTGCCCTGACGTATGAAGGACATCTTGATGGATGATGTCCGCAAACTCCGACTGGATGCGAAAGAATTCTTGTCTGATGTCCGCGTCCTGGATTGCCGACAAGCTCGCAGCCCAATCTTTGAGATTATCTGGTAGCAGAAGGTGATGATGGTCCCGTACGATCACCCGCATGTGATGGAGGGCGTAGTAGGCATCCTTCTGACCGCTAGGTGGCTGCTTGATGCAGCAGAACTTAGTATTATGGGCGAACACGTGCCTGCCATACCTACGAACTGGCTTGGTGAAGGTGCCTCCAGATTTGGCGTAGCCGGGGAGAACATCATCAAGAACTTTCTTGATATTTGTGTAGTCTATCTTGGAGTCATGGTTCGGGTCGAAATACGTGGCCATGGAATATTTCGGGCTTAAGAGGATGAGTGTGCAATGTGTGTCACTGCACAAAACACAGAAGTTAGAAAAAAGAAAGAACGATCGAAATCTAAGAAATCATTTGTTTCGGGGCGGTTAAGGGATGACTTACTCAGGAAAGTAAGACACGAGGAAGTTATCCTTATCTGGGTTTGCCAGAATGACACCTTTGAGGTGTGAACTCGTGACTTGGCGGTCCCCAGCGCTGCCCAAGAGCTTGGCACGCATGTAGAAGGGGTCGACTATCACGATGTCTGGGGTCTTGTCTCTAATGATCCGCATCTCCATACTCAGCGAAAACAGCCGAACGAAGGTGTAGTGCAGCGGATGAAGGTTAAACATAGCAAAGATGTCATCAAACCACAGGACGATCGTACCCTCGATGGCGCCATCCACAAATCCCTTGCCCTCTGGCACCTTGGCCACGAAAACCGGGTATGCCACATCATTCTCTCTGAGACGCCGCTTCTCCAAAGAAAGAACACTGTCATGCAGACTCCGCATAGCACCGGTTGCAGCATTGAGCATATTTTTTGGTAGCATCGCCCTACCCGCCACATGCACCCTCCTCGAGATATCCTTAGGTGAAGGTGGCCCGTCCTGAGCACGGATCGTACTCGGTGCCGGCTGGCTCGCACCCTTGTCACTCTTTCTTTTCCGTCCCTTCTTCTTCTGTTGTAATGGGACCGAGTTCTGCTCACAGACCGCCTTCTTGAGTGTGTTGGGGCTGATAATATTTGGCACCTCGGCTACCTGAGGCTCGGTGAAGTCGGCAGCCGGAGGCGTCTCCTGAGAACTGAACGCCAGACGACGCCTGTTGCAACTGGGTTTCTCCGCCGTACCAGCTAGACCGCGGTCGTCTTGGTTGGGTTCTTGAGAAAGAGGCTCGTAGAATTCTTCATTGTACCCATGTTCGGCAAAGTACTTATCGACGTTGCTAAATGTACGACCGTCGTCGTTGTCGTCGTCATCCAGATCCTGTGCCATATGCATGTTTGGATCCTGTGCCATAGGGATGTCCGGCATGTCCGGTAGCGTTGCGGCGGTCTTGCCATGTCTTGGTGCCGACACGACTGGCGGTGTTGTCTTTGGGGTGGTGTCCCCCGCCCCCAAACGAATCTGGCTCTTCGGCCAAAGCAGGGGCCAGCTTAGGCAGACGCTGAGGGTCATCAGATCATCTTCGTCGGCCCCGGCGGGTTGAATCGGAGGTAACAACTCGTCGCAGCCTGGCAGCACCCGAACCAGTTGAACCCTATACACGGTGGGTGGCATCGGTTTACCGTGGAACACGGGGTTGCTCGGTTGAACGATTTTGACCTTGGCGACATCGACCAACTCGTCGTTCACGAAGTGCAGGAGAGTGCACGGAAGGTCGGCGCCGCCCTGCGAAAACATGTAGGGCGTCAGGGATGCCCAGTCAAAGGCAAGGAGATGAAGTCCTCGACCGAGAGGCTTAATTAGTTACCGTGATGATGGCGTCGAGCTCGACTAATGTCGAGGCACCGCCAATGGCGGGCGTGCAATTGACGAAGGGGCCGCTTGCTGGCGAGGTGCCGGCCGGCGTACACCCGGGTGCATTAAGCTCCAATGCCGGTGTCGGAGACACCAATACCGCCGCCGCCGGAGACACCAATGGCGCCGCCTGCGCATTATGCGAGTTGCTGGCCGTGAAGCTGGGAATCGGGGGCGGCCCCTGTTGGCCACCCGCAATCCACGGCGTTATCCCATGAATCAAGGTAGGCATAATGCCGGTGAGCGTCGATCCCAGTTGTTGTTGCACTTGCTCTTGGACAATCTCCGGAATCCGCGCCACTTGCGCCTTGAGTGCTTCAACCTCGCGCGACTGGCTTTCCGTGCTGGTCTTTTTCTCCTTTCGCCCACCAGCGGTATAGTATGACGACGATTTTGTTGACAAGCCTTTGTCGGCCACATGACCAGCTAACGACGGCTTAGTGAGCTTGTCCTTGTTTTTCATTACGTTCAACGCCCTATTTAGAGTGCTGTCCCAAGCAGGGGTGCTCTGAGACGACCCCGTGCTACTACTTTCAGTCTCCTTCGCCAGAACAAGCTCAAGCGCCCTGGTCTTCGGATCCATGGTAAGCTCCTTTGATATCGGGTCCTCCTTGTACCGGGCCCTGACATAGTTCCTGGTCTGCTTGTCACTGCTGTATTTCTCGAAGCGGGGCGGTAGGCCTTGCTTGGCATGCTCCGCGTCCTCCTTGTCCCATATAGGCTCCGCCACTCTGTAACCGCCGGGACCGAGTTTGTGTTCCCCTAAGTTTAACTCCCGCATTTCTTTCCCCCACTGACTTGATTCGGAGGTTGCGGGGCTCTCACAGTTGATCTTGAACTCCTTGTAGTCCTCTTCGCTGATCGAAGGATTTTTCGCCTTGATCTTCTCATAACTATCACCTTTCTCAATCATTCTCTTCACCGCGCTTTTCCAAGTAGACAGGGTCGTGCTCATCCTCGTGAGGGCGGCACTGTTCACTTTATTCCCTGAGAGGCGTGTGTTTTCAAATTCAGCGGGGAACTTGTATCGTTCGTGCAGCTTCGTGAAGAGGAGGTTGCGCAAATTCCCTCGGTCCTTATGCCTAAGGTTCTCGGTGTTGATCAAGACGTGCTTCGGAGAATGCACCCGAGCTGAACCGAGTACCCCTTGACTATATATTTGGGATCCGTTGGATGCCCGTCGGAGTCCACTTGAGTAAATTCCTCCTTGACGGTGCAGAGCGCGTTCGGGCGCCGGTCCTTCCGTTGCTTCTTCGGTTGGCTGCCATCTGTGCGTGCGCCGCCATCATCAGTGGTGGCATCCTCGGTGGCACCATCAGTGGTTTCATCCCTGACGCCACTAGGGGTTGTGTAGTCAGGATCGGTGTCTTCCGCGGCGTCCTCATAGCGGTGAGGTTGTTCCTCCACCTCCTGGGACAGCTCCCAGAATTGCTTGCCACCCGAACCGCCGGCCTCATCGTTGTGGGTCATGTTTCGTTTTAAATAGGAAAAAAGTTTGGTTAAAAAGTTGGTTATTGTCAAGGAACAAGATCATGGTCTCATCATTTAGGGTTTGTCGACACCGAGGCATCCTAAAAGCTAAGCTTTTATCGTTTAGGGTTTGTCGACGCCGAGGCACCCAAAAAGCCTAAGCGTACATCATTTAGGTTCTCATCGACACCGAGGCACCCTATAGAAGCCAAGGTTTCATCATTTAGGGTTTGTCGACGCCGAGGCACCCTAAATGCTAAGTTAAGTTTTCATCATTTAGGGTTTATCGATGTAGAGGCACCCTAGGTTGGGCTTAATCACTTGGCACTAATCACTTGGCTCTATTGCCACCTATGCAGCAAGAATGGCGGGGCAGTTGATCCTACTTAACTAAGTACTAAGATACCCCGACCCATGCATTAGTCGCAAGTACCCCATATGTCCTATTTTTAGCAAAGTCATGCTAAAATTCACGGAAAATTTCAGCATGACCTTTCCTGAAAATAGGACATATGGAGTACCCGAATTTGCCGGAACGGAAGTTAATCGACATTCCGGTAAACTCAAGGGCCTCTCGGGGTACCTGCAATATCATTATCCCCGCGTAATGAAGTCGCCAATGGGTCATTTCAGAAGATCACAAGTACAACATCATCTATAGCTTTATATTAACAAAGCATTAGCACATATACAAAAGACCACTTATGCCAACAGTATGGTTTATATCAGATTCAGAGTTAGAAACAGGAAAAACCGGTGCTTCAAAGCCTACTGGACACAATTTACATCTATCAGTACGGGATGTCCTGACTAATTTCAAGTGTTCACAGGTGAACTTGTACCATGGATGAGCCTAGTGCTTCATTAGTCAACTGAACAAAGATAACAGGGCATAACTGTTGGGTTTCATAGTAATTTCAAAAAATTTCCTACGCACACGCAAGATCATGTGATGCATAGCAACGAGAGGGGAGAGTGTTGTCTACGTACCCAACGCAGACCGACTGCGGAAGCGCTGACACAACGTAGAGGAAGTAGTCGTACGTCTTCACGATCCAACCGATCAAGCACCGAAACTACGGCACCTCCGAGTTCGAGCACACGTTCAGCTCGATGACGATCCCCGGACTCCGATCCAGCAAAGTGTCAGGGAAGAGTTCCGTCAGCACGACGGCGTGGTGACGATCTTGATGCACTACAGCAGTAGGGCTTCGCCTAAACTCCGCACAGTATTATCGAGGACTATGGTGGCAGGGGGCACCGCACACGGCTAAGGAATAGATCACGTGGATCAACTTGTGTGTTCTAGGGTGCCTCTGCCTCAGTATATAAAGGAATAGAGGGGGGAGGCTGGCCGTCCAAGGTGTGGCGCGCCAGGAGAGTCCTACTCCCTTTGGGAGTAGGATTCCCCCCCCCCAATCCTAGTTGGAATAGGATTCGCGGAGGGGGAAAAGAGAGAGAGGGGGCCGGCCACCTCTCCTAGTCCTAATAGGACTAGGGGAAGGGGGAGGCGCACAGCCCATGTAGGGCTGCCTCTTCTCTTTTCCACTAAGGCCCATCATGGCCCATTTAGCTCCCGGGGGGGGGGGGTTCCGGTAACCTTCCCGGTACTCCGGTAAAATCCCGATTTCACCCGGAACACTTCCGATATCCAAACATAGGCTTCCAATATATCAATCTTTATGCCTCGACCATTTCCAGACTCCTCGTCATGTCCGTGATCACATCCGGGACTCCGAACAACCTTCGGTACATCAAAATGCATAAACTCATAATATAACTGTCATCGTAACCTTAAGCATGCGGACCCTACGGGTTCGAGAATAATGTAGACATGACCGAGACACATCTTCGGTCAATAACCAATAGCGGGACCTGGATGCCCATATTGGCTCCTACATATTCTACGAAGATCTTTATCGGTCATACCGCATAACATACGTTGTTCCCTTTGTCATCGGTATGTTACTTGCCCGAGATTCGATCGTCGGTATTCCAGTACCTAGTTCAATCTCGTTACCGGCAAGTCTCTTTACTCGTTCTGTAATACATCATCCCGCAACTAACTCATTTAGTTGCAATGCTTGCAAGGCTTAAGTGATGTGCATTACCGAGAGGGCCCAGAGATACCTCTCCGACAATCGGAGTGACAAACCTAATCTCGAAATACGCCAACCCAACATCTACCTTTGGAGACACCTGTAATGCTCCTTTGTAATCACCCAGTTACGTTGTGACGTTTGGTAGCACCCAAAGTGTTCCTCCGGCAAACGGGAGTTGCATAATCTCATAGTTATAGGAACATGTATAAGTCATGAAGAAAGCAATAGCAACATACTAAACGATCGGGTGCTAAGCTAATGGAATGGGTCATGTCAATCAGATCATTCAACTAATGATGTGACCTCGTTTATCAAATAACAACTCGTTGTTCATGGTTAGGAAACATAACCATCTTTGATTAACGAGCTAGTCAAGTAGAGGCATACTAGTGACACTTTGTTTGTCTATGTATTCACACATGTATTATGTTTCCGTTTAATACAATTCTAGCATGAATAATAAACATTTATCATGATTATAAGGAAATAAATAATAACTTTATTATTGCCTCTAGGGCATATTTCCTTCAGTCTCCCACTTGCACCAGAGTCAATAATCTAGTTCACATCGCCATGTGATTTAACAGCAATAGTTCACATCACCATGTGATTAACACCCATAGTTCACCTCGATATGTGATAAACACCCAAAGGGTTTACTAGAGTCAATAATCTAGTTCACATCGCTATGTGATTAACACCCAAAGAGTACTAAGGTGTGATCATGTTTTTGCTTGTGAGATAATTTTAGTCAACGGGTCTGTCACATTCAGATCCGTAAGTATTTTGCGAATTTTTATGTCAACAATGCTCTGCACGGAGCTACTCTAGCTTATTGCTGCCACTTTCAATATGTATCTAGATCGAGACTTAGAGTCATCCAGATCTGTGTCAAAACTTGCATCGACGTAACTTTTTACGACGAACCTTTTTGTCACCTCCATAATTGAGAAATATTTCCTTATTCCACTAAGGATAATTTTGACCGCTGTCCAGTGATCTACCCTTAGATCACTATTGTACTCCCTAGCTTAACATAGTGTAGGGTATACAATAGATCTGGTACACAGCATGACATACTTTATAGAACCTATGGCTGAGGCATAGGGAATGACTTTCATTATCTTTCTATCTTCTGCCGTGGTCGGGCTTTGAGTCTTACTCAACTTCACACCTTGTAACACAGGCAAGAAATTATTTTTCTTTGACTGTTCCATTTTGAACTACTTCAAAATCTTGTCAAGGTATGTACTTATTGAAAAAACTTATCAAGCGTCTTGATCTATCTCTATAGATCTTGATGCTCAATATGTAAGCAGCTTCACCGAAGTCTTTCTTTGAAAAACTCCTTTCAAACACTCCTTTATGCTTTACAGAATAATTCTACATTATTTCCGATCAACAATATGTCATTCACATATACTTATCAGAAATGTTGTAGTGCTCCCACTCACTTTCTTGTAAATACAGGCTTCACCGCAAGTCTGTACAAAACTATATGCTTTGATCAACTTATCAAAGTGTATATTCCAACTCCGAGATGCTTGCACCAGTCCATAAATGGATCGCTGGAGCTTGCATATTTTGTTAGCACCTTTAGGATTGACAAAACCTTCTTGTTGCATGACATACAACTCTTCTTTAATAAATCCATTAAGGAATGTAGTTTTGTTTATCCATTTGCCAGATTTCATAAAATGCGGCAATTGCTAACATGATTCGGACATACTTAAGCATAGATACGAGTGAGAAACTCTTATCGTAGTCAACACCTTGAACTTGTCGAAAACCTTTTTGCGACAATTCTAGCTTTGTAGATAGTAACACTACTATCAGCATCTGTCTTCCTCTTGAAGATCCATTTATTTTCTATGGCTTGCCGATCATCGGGCAAAATCCATCAAAGTCCATACTTTGTTCTCATACATGGATCATATCTCAGATTTCATGGCCTCAAACCATTTCGCGGAATCTGGGCTCATCATCGCTTCCTCATAGTTCGCAAGTTCATCATGGTCTAGTAACACGATTTCCAGAACAGGATTACCGTACCACTCTGGTGCGGATTCTCACTCTGGTTTACCTACGAGATTCGGTAGTAACTTGATCTGAAGTTACATGATCATCATCATTAGCTTCCTCACTAATTGGTGTAGTAGTCACAAGAACAGATTTCTGTGATGAACTACTTTCCAATAAGGGAGAAGGTACAGTTACCTCGTCAAGTTCTACTTTCCTCCCACTCACTTCTTTCGAGAGAAACTCCTTCTCTAGAAAAACTCCGAATTTTAGCAACAGAAGTCTTGCCTTCGGATTTGTGATAGAAGGTGTACCCAGCAGTCTCCTTTGGGTATCCTATGAAGATATATTTCTCCGATTTGGGTTTGAGATTATTAGGATGAAACTTTTTCATATAAGCATCACAACCCCAAACTTTAAGAAACGACAACTTTGGTTTCTTGCCAAACCACAGTTCAGATTGTGTCGTCTCAACGGACTTAGATGGTGCCCTATTTAACGTGAATGCAACTGTCTCTAATGCATAACCCCAAAACAGTAGTGATAGATCGGTAATAGACATCATAGATCGCACTATATCCAATAAAGTACGGTTATGATGTTCGGACACACCATTACACTATGGTGTTCCAGGTGGCGTGAGTAGTGAAACTATTTCACATTGTTTTAATTGAAGGCCAAACTCGTAACTCAAATACTCTTCTCTACGATCAGATCGTAGAAACTTTATTTTCCTTTTTACGATGATTTTTCACTTCACTCTGAAATTCTTTGAACTTTTCAAATGTTTCAGACTTATGTTTCATCAAGTAGATATACCCATATCTGCTCAAATCATCTGTGAAGTTCAGAAAATAACGATACTTGCCGTGAGCCTTAACACTCATCGGACCGCATACATCAGTATGTATTATTTCCAATAAGTCAGTTGCTCGCTCCGGAGAACGGAGTCTTAGTCATCTTGCCCATGAGGCATGGTTCGCAAGCATCAAGTGATTCCAAAATCCCATCAGCATGGAGTTTCTTCATGCGCTTTACACCAATATGACCTAAACGGCAGTGCTACAAATAAGTTGCACTATCATTATTAACTTTGCATCTTTTGGTTTCAATATTATAATTATGTGTATCACTACGATCGAGATCCAACGAACTATTTTCATTGGGTGTGTAACCATATAAGGTTTTATTCATGTAAACAGAACAGCAATTTATTCTCTTACTTAAATGAATAACCGTATCACAATAAACATGATCAAATCATATTCATGCTTAACGCAAACACCAAATAACACTTATTCAGGTTCAACACTAATCCCGAAAGTATAGGGAGTGTGCGATGATGATCATATCAATCTTGGAATCACTTCCAACACACATCGTCACTTTACCCTTAACTAGTCTCTGTTTATTCTGCAACTCCCGTTTCGAGTTACTAATCTTAGCAACTGAACTAGTATCAAATACTGAGGGGTTGCTATAAACACTAGTAAAGTACACATCAATAACATGTATATCAAATATACTTATGTTCACTTTGCCATCCTTCTTATCTGCCAATCACTTGGGGTAGTTCCGCTTCCAGTGACCAGTCCCTTTGCAGTAGAAACACTTAGTCTCAGGCTTAGGACCAGACTTGGGCTTCTTCACTTGAGCAGCAACTTGCTTGCTGTTCTTCTTGAAGTTCCCTTTCTTCCCTCTGCCCTTTTCTTGAAACTAGTGGTCTTGTCTACCATCAACACTTGATGTTTTTCTCGATTTCTACCTTCGTCAATTTCCGCATTACGAAGAGCTTGGGAATCGTTTCCGTTATCCCTTGCATATCATAGTTCATCACAAAGTTCTACTAACTTGGTGATGGTGACTAGAGAATTCTGTCAATCACTATCTTATCTGGAAGATTAACTCCCACTTGATTCAAGCGATTGTTGTACTCAGACAATCTGGGCACATGCTCACTAGTTGAGCGATTCTCCTCCATCTTTTAGCTATAGAACTTGTTGGAGACTTTCATATCTCTCAACTCGGGTATTTGCTTGAAATATTAACTTCAACTCCTGGAACATCTCATATGCTCCATGACGTTCAAAACGTCTTTGAAGTCCCGATTCTAAGCCATTAAGCATGGTGCACTAAACTATCAAGTAGTCATCATATTGAGCTAGCCAAATGTTCATAACGTCTGCATCTGCTCCTGCAATAGGTCCGTCACCTAGCGGTGCATCAAGGACATAATTCTTCTGTGCAGCAATGAGGATAAACCTCAGACTACGGATCCAATCCGCATCATTGCTACTAACATCTTTCAACACAATTTTCTCTAGGAACATATCAAAATAAACACGGGAAACAACAACGCGAGCTATTGATCTACAACATAATTTGCAAAATACTACCAGGACTAAGTTCATGATAAATTTAAGTTCAATTAATCATATTACTTAAGAACTCCCACTTAGATAGACATCCCACTAATCTTCTAAGTGATCACGTGATCCAAATCAACTAAACCATAACCGATCATCACGTGAAATGGATTAGTCTTCAATGGTGAACATCATTATGTTGATCATATCTACTATATGATTCACGCTCGACCTTTCGGTCTCCGTGTTCCGAGGCCATATATGTATATGCTTGGCTCGTCAAGTATAACCTGAGTATTCCACGAGTGCAACTGTTTTGCACCCGTTGTATTTGAACGTAGAACCTATCACACCCGATCATCACGTGGTGTCTCAGCACGAAGAACTTTTGCAACGGTGCATACTCAGGGAGAACACTTCTTGATAATTTAGTGAGAGATCATCTTATAATGCTACCGTCAATCAAAGCAAGATAAGATGCATAAAAGGATAAACATCACATGCAATCAATATAAGTGATATGATATGGCCATCATCATCTTGTGCTTGTGATCTCCATCTCCGAAGCACCGTCGTGATCACCATCGTCACCGGCGTGACACCTTGATCTCCATCGTAGCATCGTTGTCGTCTCGCCAAGCTTGTGCTTCTACGACTATCGCTACCGCTTAGTGATAAAGTAAAGCATTACATCGCGATTGCATTGCATACAATAAACGACAACCATAAGGCTCCTGCCAGTTGCCGATAACTCGGTTACAAAACATGATCATCTCATACAATAAAATTCAGCATCATGTCTTGACCATATCACATCACAACATGCCCTGCAAAAACAAGTTAGACGTCCTCTACTTTGTTGTTGCAAGTTTTACGTGGCTGCTACGGGCTTAAGCAAGAACCAATCTCACCTACGCATCAAAACCACAACGATAGTTTGTCAAATAGACTCCGTTTTAACCTTCGCAAGGACCGGGCGTAGCCATACTCGGTTCAACTAAAGTTGGAGAGACAGTCGCCCGCAAGCCACCTATGTGCAAAGCACGTCGGGGGAACCGGTCTCGCGTAAGCGTACGCGTAATGTTGGTCCGGGTCGTCTCGTCCAACAATGCCGCCGAACCAAAGTATGACATGCTGGTAGGCAGTATGACTTATATCGCCCACAACTCACTTGTGTTCTACTCGTGCATATAACATCAACATAAATAACCTAGGCTCTGATGCCACTGTTGGGTTTCGTAGTAATTTCAAAAAATTCCTACGCACACGCAAGATCATGTGATGCATAGCAACGAGAGGGGAGAGTGTTGTCTACGTACCCAACGCAGACCGACTGCGGAAGCGCTGACACAACGTAGAGGAAGTAGTCGTACGTCTTCACGATCCAACCGATCAAGCACCGAAACTACGGCACCTCCGAGTTCGAGCACACGTTCAGCTCGATGACGATCCCCGGACTCCGATCCAGCAAAGTGTCGGGGAAGAGTTCCGTCAGCACGACGGCGTGGTGACGATCTTGATGCACTACAGCAGCAGGGCTTCGCCTAAACTCCGCTACAGTATTATCGAGGACTATGGTGGCAGGGGGCACCGCACACGGCTAAGGAATAGATCACGTGGATCAACTTGTGTGTTCTAGGGTGCCTCTGCCTCAGTATATAAAGGACTAGAGGGGGGAGGCTGGCCGGCCAAGGTGTGGCGCGCCAGGAGAGTCCTACTCCCTCTGGGAGTAGGATTCCCCCCCCCCAATCCTAGTTGGAATAGGATTCGCGGAGGGGGAAAAGAGAGAGAGGGGGCCGGCCACCTCTCCTAGTCCTAATAGGACTAGGGGAAGGGGGAGGCGCACAGCCCATGTAGGGCTGCCTCTTCTCTTTTCCACTAAGGCCCATCATGGCCCATTTAGCTCCCGGGGGGTTCCGGTAACCTTCCCGGTACTCCGGTAAAATCCCGATTTCACCCGGAACACTTCCGATATCCAAACATAGGCTTCCAATATATCAATCTTTATGTCTCGACCATTTCGAGACTCCTCGTCATGTCCGTGATCACATCCGGGACTCCGAACAACCTTCGGTACATCAAAATGCATAAACTCATAATATAACTGTCATCGTAACCTTAAGCGTGCGGACCCTACGGGTTCGAGAACAATGTAGACATGACCGAGACACGTCTTCGGTCAATAACCAATAGCGGGACCTGGATGCCCATATTGGCTCCTACATATTCTACGAAGATCTTTATCGGTAAGACCGCATAACATACGTTGTTCCCTTTGTCATCGGTATGTTACTTGCCCGAGATTCGATCGTCGGTATTCCAGTACCTAGTTCAATCTCGTTACCGGCAAGTCTCTTTACTTGTTCTGTAATACATCATCCCGCAACTAACTCATTTAGTTGCAATGCTTGCAAGGCTTAAGTGATGTGCATTACCGAGAGGGCCCAGAGATACATCTCCGACAATCGGAGTGACAAAACCTAATCTCGAAATACGCCAACCCAACATCTACCTTTGGAGACACCTGTAATGCTCCTTTATAATCACCCAGTTACGTTGTGACGTTTGGTAGCACCCAAAGTGTTCCTCCGGCAAACGGGAGTTGCATAATCTCATAGTTATAGGAACATGTATAAGTCATGAAGAAAGCAATAGCAACATACTAAACGATCGGGTGCTAAGCTAATGGAATGGGTCATGTCAATCAGATCATTCAACTAATTATGTGACCTCATTAATCAAATAACAACTCGTTGTTCATGGTTAGGAAACATAACCATCTTTGATTAACGAGCTAGTCAAGTAGAGGCATACTAGTGACACTTTGTTTGTCTATGTATTCACACATGTATTATGTTTCCGGTTAATACAATTCTAGCATGAATAATAAACGTTTATCATGATTATAAGGAAATAAATAATAACTTTATTATTGCCTCTAGGGCATATTTCCTTCAATAACACCATACATAAAGTGATGAGCATACATACTACTGTCCAAGCAAATTAACTGAATAGTATTGTGTCAAGTTCAGTTTGAAAATTCAGTTACTGCTTGAGTGATTTGACACCAAAAATTACTCCCAAAAATTACAATGACTGTATATATTCACTGTACAGGCTGTCAAGTTCTATTTCAGCTCAAGTTTCATTACAACACAAACACTGTAATTCATCTACTCACAGAAAAATTAATAATCAAAATCAAATTACAATAGGGGTCCCAGGTTTGACCCCATGATACGTGTTATCCTGGGATTATTCCTCTTCTGAACAAACCATCATGCATCATTTTCTAACCAAGGCATAGCTCAGGAAAACCACTTGCTTTGACCAGAACTAGCTGATTACCCCAAATCTCATGGTAAAATTAGCAAGGCAGAGCATTTCTCTTACATGACCATAGCAAGAATGACACACTACATATAATCTGGTGAGATAGCAGCAGCAATCTCAAAAAAAGCAGAGACATCATACATACCACCTGAGCATCGCCCACAGACATCCAGGTACATCACCCACTATTATTGCCTGTAAAAAGGCCTAATATCCACTAGTATTGCCTATTGATCATATTTGTCACTAAAACAAACACTGCCACGGTCGAGGGGAGGGAGGGAGGGAATGGGGAATGGTGGAGAGAGGGAGGAAGGAGGAAGGAGGAGAGGTACCTGGTCGCCGAAGGGGTCGGGGTCGGGGTCGGGGTCCGAGCTCGTCCGGGTCCGAGCTCGCCGTGGTCGAAGGAGAGCAGGGGCCGGTGGCGGAGGACGACAGGGGCAGGCAGGGTGGGTGCATCGGGGCCGCGCTCGCCGGCTGCTGCAGGGGCCGGAGGAGGCCCTCGCTCGTCAGAGCGAGGAGGAGAGGAGAGGAGCGGGCGGCGCGCGCTCGACCGATCCCGTTCAGGGGGCGCGAGGGCGGTGGGGGTGGAGTCCCGCGGGGGTCGCGGCGGTGGCGTCGGGGCAGCGCAAGACCACAGCAACGGCGGCGTCGCCGACGGCGTGCAGGCGCGGCGAATGGAGGGGGCGGAGCAAGGGGGCGGCGGCGTACGGTTGGGGTCGAGTGGGGGATCTGGCGAGGGAGGGAGGGAGGCCACAGTGCGAGGGGAATAGGTGGAGTGGGGGAGGGTTAGCAATGGCGCACCTCCCCCTAGTGCGCCATAAGTATGATGATTCTAATGGTGCACCTCCCACTGATGCACCATTAGAATTTTGTTTTAATTACTAGCCCGACTGGTCAGGTTATATTCCACCTAACCCTATCTCCATCAGAACACACCCACTAGCCCGACTGGTCAGCATGCAGCACACACACTAGGAGGTCCTGGGTTCGATTCCCAGGCTCCCCAATTTTTGTTTTTATGCATTTAAAATGTTGTTTGATATTTATTTGTGTTTAAATATGTTCAAACTTGTTTAAATCATAACAGTGATATTTTTTTATAAAAACAATAATAATTTTTTAAAAATATCATCAAATTTGTTATTTGAAAATATTTATGAATATGAAAAAATATCATCAAATTTATTATTTGAAAATATCATCAAATTTGTTATTTGAAAATATAATCAAATTTGTTTTTTTTTGCAATTTTAGTTGCATTCATTTGTGACGGTGGAGCGGGCCGGGGAGGGTGCGGGGGAGAGGGTGCGGTGGGTCATCGGCGACGGTGGAGTGGGGGAGGGTGCGGCTCGGGGGTCGGCGGCGGCGGCCGGTGGAGCGGGGGAGGGTGTGGTGGGTCGTCGGCGGCGGTGGAGTGGGGGAGGGTGCGGGGGGTCGGTGGCGGCGGCCGGTGGAGCGGGGGAGATGGTGCGGGGGGTGCTCGGCGGCGAGGGGGACCGGATCTGGCGAGGTGGGATAGCGATGGAGATGGAGGGGGATCGAGATCGAGTGTCCATGAAATTTAAAAACATTCATGGGTTCAAAAAGTGCCCATGAAATACAATCGAGAAATGAAGGCTACTATTTAAATACAATCGATCTTAGCTAGCTATCTGTTCACAATCTTCTTGCCCTTCTTTTTCGCAAATGGAGTTCTTCTGTGGAACGGACGTCCTTTAGGTAGGATGGTCCTGCTTCCTCTTGTGGTGTATGCCGCTACTTCATCGTCGTCATCATGTTAAATCTTCGGGTCACCATACTTGTCGAAGTCTTGCTCATTGGCTACTCCATCCATTCTGATGATCTTCCTTTTTCCTCTCCTCACGACAACACGACTGGGCTTTGACGGGTCGGTAATGAAGAAGCATTGGTCCACTTGGGAAGCCAGTACGCATGGCTCATTTTTCGCGGTGACGTTTGCGCCCGCGGTCTTGGATTTGGCTTCGGGTATAACCATGGTGGTGAAATACCGGTCTTCTTTTAGGATGCTCTTGGCCCATCTGACACGGAACATCGGGACCTTCTCTCCAGCGTAGCTCAGCTCCCAGATCTCGTCGATCCTTCTGTGGTATCTGTCCTTGTCGTTACCGGTGTAGGATTCCATCGTTACCCCGGAGTTCTGATAACCATCGCTCTTCATGTCCTTGTCCTCGGTGTAGAATGTGTAGCCGTTGATATCGTACGCCTCATAGGTCATCAGGTTGTGCTCGGCGCCCTGTGACAAGGCGAATATGAGTTGTTCTTCCGCGGAAGAATCCTCATGTAAAGGGTACGACATAAGCTTCTGCTTGAACCAACGCGTGAAACATGAGTTGTGCTCTTTGATTATATCTCCGTCCGTCCTCTGTTGGCCGGTCGGTAATGAAGAAGCATTGGTCCACTTGGGAAGCCAGTACGCATGGCTCATTTTTCGCGGTGACGTTTGCGCCCGCGGTCTTGGATTTGGCTTCGGGTATAACCATGGTGGTGAAATACCGGTCTTCTTTTAGGATGCTCTTGGCCCATCTGACACGGAACATCGGGACCTTCTCTCCAGCGTAGCTCAGCTCCCAGATCTCCTCTATCCTTCCATGGTATCTGTCCTTGTCGTTACCGGTGTAGGATTCCATCGTTACCCCGGAGTTCTGATAACCATCGCTCTTCATGTCCTTGTCCTTGGTGTAGAATGTGTAACCGTTGATATCGTACGCCTCATAGGTCATCAGGTTGTGCTCGGCGCCCTGTGACAAGGCGAATATGAGTTGTTCTTCCGCGGAAGAATCCTCATGTAAAGGGTACGACATAAGCTTCTGCTTGAACCAACGCGTGAAACATGAGTTGTGCTCTTTGATTATATCTCCGTCCGTCCTCTGTTGGCCTTGGTCATTGTACGTCTTCTCAATAAAGGTTTTGTGCTCTACCACCTAATGATCGACCATGTCTATGTGTTGTAGCGCGACTAGGTTTGCTCTTTCAAAGTCGGCGAGTCGACCCTCCAAGTTGACATGCATTTCGCGGCGACCCTCACGGTGACCCCATCCACCGAGCCTGCCGAGGTGCCTGTTGACGGGAAGACCAATGGGGTCCTCGATGCCTAGATAATTCGTGCAATAGGAGATGCACTCTTTGGTCAGAAAGCCCCTGGCTATGCTTCCCTCTGGACGTGACATGTTGCAAACGTATCCTTTGATGACACCATTCATCCTTTCGAACGGCATCATGCTGTGCAGGAACGTCGGCCCGAGTTGGATGATATCCTCCACGATATGGACCAGCAGATGCACCATTGTTGGAAATATGCCCTAGAGGCAATAATAAAAGGATTATTATTATATTTCCTTGTTCATGATAATTGTCTTTTATTCATGCTATAATTGTGTTATCCGGAAATCGTAATACATGTGTGAATACATAGACACCAACATGTCCCTAGTAAGCCTCTAGTTGACTAGCTCGTTAATCAATAGATAGTCATGGTTTCCTCGCTATGGACATTGGATGTCATTGATAACGAGATCACATCATTAGGAGAATGATGTGATGGACAAGACCCAATCCTAAACATAGCACAAGATCGTATAGTTCGTTTGCTAGAGTTTTTCCAATGTCAAGTATCATTTCCTTAGACCATGAGATCGTGTAACTCCCGGATACCGTAGGAGTGCTTTGGGTGTACCAAACATCACAACGTAACTGGGTGACTATAAAGGTATACTACGGGTATCTCCGAAAGTGTCTGTTGGGTTGACACGGATCAAGACTGGGATTTGTCACTCTGTATGACGGAGAGGTATCTCTGGGCCCACTCGGTAATGCATCATCATAATGAGCTCAAAGTGACCAAGTGTCTGGTCACGGGATCATGCGTTACGGTACGAGTAAAGTGACTTGCCGGTAACGAGATCGAACGAGGTATTGGGATACCTACGATCGAATCTCGGGCAAGTAACGTACCGATTAACAAAGGGAATTGTATACGGGATTGCCTGAATCCTCGACATCATGGTTCATCTGATGAGATCATCGAGGAGCATGTGGGAGCCAACATGGGTATCCAGATCCCGCTGTTGGTTATTGACCGGAGAACCGTCTCGGTCATGTCTACATGTCTCCCGAACCCGTAGGGTCTACACACTTAAGGTTCGGTGACGCTAGGGTTGTAGAGATATGAATATGTAGTAACCCGAAAGTTGTTCGGAGTCCCGGATGAGATCCCGGACGTCACGAGGAGTTCCGGAATGGTCCGGAGGTGAAGAATTATATATAGGAAGTGCAGTTTCGGCCATCGGGAGAGTTTCGGGGTCACCGATATTGTACCGGGACCACCGGATGGGTCCCGGGGGGTCCAACGGGTGGGGCCACCCATCCCGGAGGGCCCCATGGGCTGAAGTGGGGAGGGGAACCAGCCCATAGTGGGCTGGTGCGCCCCCCTTGGCCCACCCCCTACGCCTAGGGTTGGAAACCCTAGGGAGGGGGGCGCCCCACTTGCCTTGGGGGGGTACTCCAACCCCCCTGGCCGCCGCCCCCCTTGGGAGATCTGATCTCCAAGGGCCGGCGCCCCCCCCCCAAGGGGGGCTATATAAAAGGGGGGGAGGGAGGTGCAGCCGCACCCTTAAGCCTTGGCGCCTCCCTCTCCCCTGCTACACCTCTCCCTCTCGTAGAAGCTCGGCGAAGCCCTGCTGCGGTGACTGCTGCATCCACCACCACGCCGTCGTGCTGCTGGATCTTCATCAACCTCTCCTTCCCCCTTGCTGGATCAAGAAGGAGGAGACGTCACGCTGACTGTACGTGTGTTGAACACGGAGGTGCCGTCCGTTCGGCGCTAGGATCTCCGGTGATTTGGATCACGTCGAGTACGACTTCCTCATCCCCGTTCTTTGAACGCTTCCGCACGTGATCTACAAAGGTATGTAGATGCAATCCGATCACTCGTTGCTAGATGAACTCATAGATGGATCTTGGTGAAACCGTAGGAATTTTTTTGTTTTCTGCAACGTTCCCCAATAGTGGCATCATGAGCTAGGTCTATGCGTAGTTCTTTTTGCATGAGTAGAACACAACTTGTTGTGGGCGTGGATGTTGTCAACTTTCCTGCCGCTACTAGTCTTATTTTGCTTCAGCAGTATTGTGGGATGAAGCGTCCCGGACCAACCTTACACGTACACTTACGTGAGACCGGTTCCACCGACTGACATGCACTAGTTGCATAAGGTGGCTGGCGGGTGTCTGTCTCTCCCACTTTATTTGGAGCGGATTCGATGAAAAGGGTCCTTATGAAGGGTAAATAGAAGTTGACAAATCACGTTGTGGCTTTCAAGTAGGTAAGAAAACGTTCTTGCTAGAACCCTATTGCAGCCATGTAAAACTTGCAACAACAATTAGAGGATGTCTAACTTGTTTTTGCAGCAAGTGTTTTGTGATGTGATATGGCCAAAGTTGTGATGAATGATGAATGATATATATGTGATGTATGAGATGTTCATGCTATTGTAATAGGAATCACGACTTGCATGTCGATGAGTATGACAACCGGTAGGAGCCATAGGAGTTGTCTTTATTTTTTGTATGACCTGCGTGTCATTGAGAAATGCCATGTAAATTACTTTACTTTATTGCTAAACGTGTTAGCCATAGTAGTAGAAGTAATAGTTGGCGAGCAAATTCATGGAGACACGATGATGGAGATCATGATGATGGAGATCATGGTGTCATGCCGGTGACAAGATGATCATGGAGCCCCAAGATGGAGATCAAAGGAGCTATGTGATATTGGCCATATCATGTCACTATTATTATTTGATTGCATGTGATGTTTATCATGTTTTTGCATCTTGTTTACTTAGAACGACGGTAGTAAATAAGATGATCCCTCATAATAATTTCAAGAAAGTGTTCCCCCTAACTGTGCGTCATTGCGACAGTTCGTTGTTTCGAAGCACCACGTGATGATCGGGTGTGATAGATTCCAACGTTCACATACAACGGGTGTAAGACAGATTTACACATGCAAACACTTAGATTGACTTGACGAGCCTAGCATGTACAGACATGGCCTCGTAACATAGAAGACCGAAAGGTCGAGCATGAGTCGTATAGAAGATACGATCAACATGAAGATGTTCACCGATGTTGACTAGTCCGTCTCACGTGATGATCGGAAACGGCCTAGTTAACTCGGATCATGTTATACTTAGATGACTGGAGGGATGTCTATCTAAGTGGGAGTTCATTAAATAGATGAACTTAATTATTATGAACTTAGTCTAAAATCTTTACAATATGTCTTGTAGATCAAATGGCCCACGTTGTCCTCAACTTCAACGCGTTCCTAGAGAAAACCAAGCTGAAAGACGATGGCAGCAACTATACGGACTGGGTCCGGAACCTGAGGATCATCCTCATAGCTGCCAAGAAAGATTATGTCCTAGAAGCACCGCTAGGTGATGCACCCGTCTCACAGAACCAAGACGTTATGAACGCTTGGCAGACACGTGCTGATGATTACTCCCTCGTTCAGTGCGGCATACTTTACAACTTAGAACCGGGGCTCCAAAAGCGTTTTGAGAGACACGGAGCATATGAGATGTTCAAAGAGCTGAAAATGGTTTTTCAAGCTCATGCCCGGGTCGAGAGATATGAAGTCTCCGACAAGTTCTTCAGCTGTAAGATGGAGGAAAATAGTTCTGTCAGCAAGCACATACTCAAAATGTTTGGGTTGCATAACCGCTTGACTCAGCTGGGAGTTAATCTCCCGGATGACGCGGTCATTGACAGAATCCTTCAGTCGCTTCCACCGAGCTACAAGAGCTTTATGATGAACTTCAATATGCAGGGGATGGAAAAGACCATTCTGAAGTATTTGCAATGCTGAAATCAGCAGAGGTAGAACTCAAAAAGGAACATCAAGTGTTGATGGTGAATAAAACCACTAAGTTCAAGAAAGGCAAGGGTAAGAAGAACTTCAAGAAGGACGGCAAGGGAGTTGCCGCGCCCGGCAAGCAAGCTGCCAGGAAGAAGCCAAAGAATGGACCCAAGCCCGAGACTAAGTGCTTTTATTGCAAGGAGAGTGGTCACTGGAAGCGGAACTGCCCCAAATACTTAGCGGACAAGAAGGCCGGCAAAACGAAAGGTATATGTGATATACATGTAATTGATGCGTACCTTACTAGTACTCGTAGTAGCTCCTGGGTATTTGATACCGGTGCAGTTGCTCACATTTGTAACTCAAAGCAGGAGCTGCGGAATAAGCGGAGACTGGCGAATGACGAGGTGACGATGCGCGTCGGGAATGGTTCCAAGGTTGACGTGATCGCCGTCGGCACGCTACCTCTACACTTACCTATGGGATTAGTTTTAAACCTCAATAATTGTTATTTAGTACCAGCTTTGAGCATGAACATTGTGTCAGGATCTCGTTTAATTCGAGATGGCTACTCATTTAAATCCGAGAATAATGGTTGTTCTATTTATATGAGAGATATGTTTTATGGTCATGCTCCTGTGGTGAATGGTTTATTCTTAATGAATCTCGAGCGTAATGCTACACATATTCATAGTGTTAATACCAAAAGATGTAAGGTTGATAATGATAGTCTCACATACTTGTGGCACTGCCGCCTTGGTCACATAGGTGTCAAACGCATGAAGAAGCTCCATGCAGATGGACTTTTAGAGTCTCTTGATTACGAATCATTTGGCACGTGCGAACCATGCCTCATGGGAAAAATGACCAAGACTCCGTTCTCAGGAACAATGGAGCGAGCAACCAACTTATTGGAAATCATACATACTGATGTGTGCGGTCCAATGAGTGTTGAGGCTCACGGTGGTTATCGTTATGTTCTCACCCTCACTGATGACTTGAGTAGATATGGGTATGTCTACTTAATGAAACACAAGTATGAGACCTTTGAAAGGTTCAAGGAATTTTAGAGTGAGGTTGAGAATCAACGTGACAGTAAAATCAAGTTCTTGCGATCAGATCGTGGGGGAGAATACTTGAGTCACGAATTTGGCACACACTTAAAAAAATGTGGAATAGTTTCACAACTCACACCGCCTGGAACACCTCAGCGTAATGGTGTGTCCGAACGTCGTAATCGCACTCTATTAGATATGGTGCGATCTATGATGTCTCTTACCGATTTACCGCTATCCTTTTGGGGCTATGCTTTAGAGACTGTCGCATTCACTTTAAATAGGGCTCCGTCGAAATCCGTTGAGATGACACCGTATGAATTATGGTTTGGTAAGAAGCCTAAGCTGTCGTTTCTAAAAGTTTGGGGATGCGATGCTTATGTCAAGAAACTTCAACCTGAAAAGCTCGAACCCAAGTCGGAAAAATGTGTCTTTATAGGATACCCTAAAGAAACTATTGGGTATACCTTCTACCTCAGATCCGAAGGCAAGATCTTTGTTGACAAGAATGGATCCTTTCTAGAGAAGGAGTTTCTCTCGAAAGAAGTAAGTGGGAGGAAAGTAGAACTTGATGAAGTATTACCTCTTGAACCGAAAAATGGCGCAACTCAAGAAAATGTTCCTGAGGTGCCTGTACCGACTAGAGAGGAAGTTAATGATGATGATCATGAAACTTCAGATCAAGTTTCTACTGAACTTCGTAGGTCCACAAGGACACGTTCCGCACCAGAGTGGTACGGCAACCCTGTCTTGGAAATCATGTTGTTAGACAACGGTGAACCTTCGAACTATGAAGAAGCGATGGCGGGCCCAGATTCCAACAAATGGCTTGAAGCCAGGCAATCTGAGATAGGATCCATGTATGAAAACAAAGTATGGACTTTGACATACTTGCCCGATGACCGGCGAGCGATAGAAAACAAATGGATCTTTAAGAAGAAGACGGACGCGGATGGTAATGTTACCATCTATAAAGCTCGACTTGTCGCTAAGGGTTATCGGCAAGTTCAAGGGGTTGACTACGATGAGACTTTCTCTCCCGTAGCGAAGCTGAAGTCCGTCCGAATTATGTTAGCAATTGCAGCATACTATGATTATGAGATATGGCAAATGGACGTCAAAACGGCATTCCTTAATAGTTTCCTTAAGGAAGAATTGTATATGATGCAGCCGGAAGGTTTTGTCGATCCTAAGAATGCTGACAAGGTGTGCAAGCTCCAACGCTCGATTTATGGGCTGGTGCAAGCATCTCGGAGTTGGAACATTCGCTTTGATGAGATGATCAAAGCGTTTGGGTTTATGCAGACTTATGGAGAAGCCTGCATTTACAAGAAAGTGAGTGGGAGCTCTGTAGCATTTCTCATATTATATGTAGATGACATACTTTTGATGGGAAATGATATAGAGCTTTTGGACAGCATTAAGGCCTACTTGAATAAGAGTTTTTCAATTAAGGACCTTGGAGAAGCTGCTTATATATTAGGCATCAAGATCTATAGAGATAGATCAAGATGCCTCATAGGTCTTTCACAAAGCACATACCTTGATAAGATATTGAAGAAGTTCAATATGGATCAGTCTAAGAAGGGGTTCTTGCCTGTGTTGCAAGGTGTGAAATTGAGCTCAGCTCAATGTCCAACCATGGTAGAAGATATAGAAGAGATGAGTGTCATCCCTTATACCTCAGCCATAGATTCTATTATGTATGCCATGCTGTGTACCAGACCTGATGTAAACCTTGCCGTAAGTTTGGTAGGTAGGTACCAAAGTAATCCCGGCAAGGAACACTGGACAGCGGTCAAGAATATCCTGAAGTACCTGAAAAGGACTAAGGAAATGTTTCTCGTTTATGGAGGTGACGAAGAGCTCGTCGTAAAGGGTTACGTCGACGCTAGCTTCGACACAGATCTGGATGACTCTAAGTCACAAACCGAATACGTGTATATTTTGAATGGTGGGGCAGTAAGCTGGTGCAGTTGCAAGCAGAGCGTCGTGGAGGGATCTACATGTGAAGCGGAGTACATGGCAGCCTCGGAGGCAGCGCATGAAGCAATTTGGGTGAAGGAGTTCATCACCGACCTAGGAGTCATACCCAATGCGCCTGGGCCGATCAAACTCTTCTGTGACAACACTGGAGCTATTGCACTTGCCAAGGAGCCCAGGTTTCACAAGAAGACCAGGCACATCAAGCGTCGCTTCAACTCCATTCGTGAAAATGTTCAAGATGGAGACATAGATATTTGTAAAGTACATACGGATCTGAATGTCGCAGATCCATTGACTAAACCTCTCCCTAGGGCAAAACATGATCAACACCAGAACTCTATGGGTGTTCGATTCATCACAATGTAACTAGATTATTGACTCTAGTGCAAGTGGGAGACTGTTGGAAATATGCCCTAGAGGCAATAATAAAAGGATTATTATTATATTTCCTTGTTCATGATAATTGTCTTTTATTCATGCTATTATTGTGTTATCCGGAAATCGTAATACATGTGTGAATACATAGACACCAACATGTCCCTAGTAAGCCTCTAGTTGATTAGCTCGTTAATCAACAGATAGTCATGGTTTCCTGGCTATGGACATTGGATGTCATTGATAACGAGATCACATCATTAGGAGAATGATGTGATGGACAAGACCCAATCCTAAACATAGCACAAGATCGTATAGTTCGTTTGCTAGAGTTTTTCCAATGTCAAGTATCTTTTCCTTAGACCATGAGATCGTGTAACTCCCGGATACCGTAGGAGTGCTTTGGGTGTACCAAACGTCACAACATAACTGGGTGACTATAAAGGTATACTACGGGTATCTCCGAAAGTGTCTGTTGGGTTGACACGGATCAAGACTGGGATTTGTCACTCCGTATGACGGAGAGGTATCTCTGGGCCCACTCGGTAATGCATCATCATAATGAGCTCAAAGTGACCAAGTGTCTGGTCACGGGATCATGCATTACGGTACGAGTAAAGTGACTTGCCGGTAACGAGATTGAACGAGGTATTGGGATACCTACGATCGAATCTTGGGCAAGTAACGTACCGATTGACAAAGGGAATTGTATACGGGATTGCCTGAATCCTCGACATCGTGGTTCATCCGATGAGATCATCGAGGAGCATGTGGGAGCCAACATGGGTATCCAGTTCCCGCTGTTGGTTATTGACCGGAGAACCGTCTCGGTCATGTCTACATGTCTCCCGAACCCGTAGGGTCTACACACTTAAGGTTCGGTGACGCTAGGGTTGTAGAGATATGAATATGCAGTAACCCGGAAGTTGTTCGGAGTCCCAGATGAGATCCTGGACGTCACGAGGAGTTCCGGAATGGTCCGGAGGTGAAGAATTATATATAGGAAGTGCATTTTCGGCCATCGGGAGAGTTTCGGGGTCACCCAGTATTGTACCGGGACCATCGGATGGGTCCCGAGGGGGTCCAACGGGTGGGGCCACCCATCCCGGAGGGCCCCATGGGCTGAAGTGGGGAGGGTAACCAGCCCATAGTGGGCTGGTGCACCCCCCTTGGCCCACCCCCTGCGCCTAGGGTTGGAAACCCTAGGGTGGGGGGGCGCCCCACTTGCCTTGGGGGGTACTCCAACCCCCCTGGCCGCCGCCCCCCTTGGGAGATCTGATCTCCAAGGGCCGCCCCCCCCCCAAGGGGGCCTATATAAAAGGAGGGGGGAGGGAGGGGCAGCCGCACCCTTAAGCCTTGGCGCCTCCCTCTCCCCTGCTACACCTCTCCCTCTCGTAGAAGCTCGGCGAAACCCTGCTGCGGTGACTGCTGCATCCACCACCACGCCGTCGTGCTGCTGGATCTTCATCAACCTCTCCTTCCCCCTTGCTGGATCAAGAAGGAGGAGACGTCACGCTGACCGTACGTGTGCTGAACGCGGAGGTGCCGTCCGTTGGGCGCTAGGATCTCCGGTGATTTGGATCACGTCGAGTACGACTTCCTCATCCCCGTTCTTTGAACGCTTCCGCGCGTGATCTACAAAGGTATGTAGATGCAATCCGATCACTCGTTGCTAGATGAACTCATAGATGGATCATGGTGAAACCGTAGGAAAATTTTTGTTTTCTGCAACGTTCCCCAACAACCATAACATCGAAGAATGCGGGCGGGAAGTACATCTCAAGCTCGCATAGTATCACCACGATCTCTTCCTGTAGCCTTCTGAGTTGCCTCACGCCAACCAACTTCCGAGAGATGACGTAGAAAAAGTTGCATAGGCCAAATAGCGTTTCACGGACGTGCGCGTCCATGATCCCACGGATTGCAACTGGAAGTATCTGCGTCATCAGCACGTGATAGTCATGAGACTTCATCCCGCTGCTGCTTCGTGGGTCTAGGCATCTGCTTATCTTCCCCGCGTAACCGTAAGGAAGTTTTACTCCTATGAGGTAGGTGAAAAACTGCTCGATCTCCTCCTGACTTAGAGTGAACCATGCGGGATGGTAGTCATTTCCGGTCTTCTTGGCCTTTTTACCTTTGCGACGACTTTCCGTGTCCTGCTTCGCCTCATCATCATCATCATCATTAGCGTGAAGCTCCTCCCTGATGCCCATTGATTTCAAGTTTGCCCTTGCTTTCGGCCCATCTTTGGTCCTCTCTGGCATGTTGAGCAAGGTACCAAGCAGACTCTCGCACGTTCTTCGTGATATGCATGACATCAAGGCTGTGAGGCACACGGTGGATCTTCTAGTATGGCAAGTCCCAGAAAACAGACCTCGTTTTCCATACCTTCAGCAGCGGCTCTGGCGCCTTTCACTTCTTTCTCGGCTCTGGCGGCAGTGGGCAATCTTTCCAATTTTTCAACAGCTGGTCTATTTCCTCGCCGCTCCTCGTACGCGGGCATCTTTGGGGTTCGGTTTCACCATCGAACAGATCCTTGCGTTTCCTCCACGGGTCATCGTCGCGAAGCCACCTTCGATGTCCCATGAACACGGTTTTCGAAGACCCGGGATCTCTATCTAGCTGGCGATACATTGTGTCATCCATGCACCTGACGCATCCAGAAAATCCGTGGACCACCTGCCCCGCGAGATATCCGTAACCGAGATAGTCGTGCACCGTCATGAGCAGTGCGGCTCTCATAGGGAAATATTCTTTCTCTGCGGCATCCCATGTATTGGCTGGCGTTTTCCACAGCGTGTCTAGCTCCTCTTTCAGCAGCCCCAGATACAGATTGATGTCGTTCCCTGGTTGTTTCGGCCCTTCAATTAGCATACTTATGTGAATGTACTTCCTCTTCATGCACAACCAGGGGGAAGGTTGTACATCCACACAAACACAGGCCAGGTGCTATGTGTGCTTCTCTGGCTGCCAAACGGATTGACTCCATCGGTGCTCGTGCCCAACATGATGTTCCTTGGATCCTTCCCAAATTCTGGGTGTTCGAAATTCAACGCTTGCCACTGGCACGCATCCTTTGGGTGACTCAGCATCTTGTATTTTTTGTTTATCTCCGAATCATTTGCGTCATCTTCTCGCTTCTTCTCCTCCCTATCCGCGTGCCAACGCAGGAGCTTTGCTACCTTAGGGTCCGCGAAATACCGCTGCAGACGAGAGTGATCGGAAAGTACCACACCACTTTTCGAGAAGCTTTCTTCCTCTTCTTGTATCGAGTGATGCCGCACACCGGACATATGGTAGACTCCGCGTGCTCGTCACGATAAATGATGCAATTGTTCATGCACACATGGTATTTCACGTGCGGTAAATCCAGAGGACACACGATTTTCTTCGCCTCCTCGAAACTGGTCGGACACTTGTTTCCCTTGGGAAGACGTTCGTGCCAGAATGACATGTTCTCGTCGAAGCATGCGTCGGTCATTTTGTGTTTTACCTTCATCACCAGAGCCATGAGCGTTACTTTCAGGCGGGTATCCTCGGGCCTGCATGCTTCATACAATGGAGTAACCGCGTCTATCTCCAGTTGATCCAGCTTGGCTTTCTCTCGGGCGGCAGCTCTTGCGTTATCCGTCTGCTTGAGAAGCAGCTCTTGAATATGAGGGTCCTGCACCCAGCCCATCGATGGTCCATCGTCGTCTGCTCCACCGGCATCTTCATCTTCATGATCATGCCCTTCGTCTGCTCCGGCATCTTCCTCATCATCATGTCCGGCATCTTCTACATGATGACTGTGTACAGCATCACTGTCGTGATCATGTCCTGGAGATTCTTCGTCTTCTTGCCCGCCCGAGCCGCGGTGGTTGTCTTTCTGCCCTTCCTCATTTCTTGCCCGGCCCCCATGGACGACTTCATAGTCATCTTCATCACCTTGCCACCGATAGCCATCCATGAAACCACGCAAGAGCAGGTGGTCCCGCACCTACCCGGAATCCGGGTCTGCAATAAGGCTCTTCAGCTTGCATCTTCGACACGGACATCTTATCTCCGTCTCGTTCTTTTGAAGCATCTCGGCCTTCGCGGAGCTCAAAAACCTATTCATGATGCCTTCGGTCATCGTGTGAACCATGGTCGCCTGCGGGGTAGAGCAAAACGATATTTTAGAACCAAGAAAAAATTTGGCATGACTTTCCCTAAAAATAGGACCAAAAAGAATGCATAGTGCCAAAATTCTCGCCGAAACAGAAATGAATCAACATTCCGGCAAAATATTGGCAACTATCGCATTTCAAATACCGGTACCTGCAAACACAAACATATATGCAACACCATAAACATATGCAACACCACGACCATACATAGATCTAGCTAGGCCACAAAAAGTGCATGTGCACGTTGTTGGAGCGAGCTAGGAAGAAAAAAAAATAGATCTACAACATGAAGATAGCTTGCCCCTTACTTACCTATCAAAAAAGGTAGTTTCACCACTTAATTTTGATGAATCTATGGTGCAAATGAGGTGAGGAGGAGGAGGCAGCCGACAAGCTTGGAGAAGGAGGTGGAGGGAATGAAGTGGGGAAAGTGAGTGTGTAGGTGTGGCTGTCCAAAATATCTAACTGGTCCCAGGTTACTAATGGCGCACCACACAGTCATGCGCCATTAGTAACCCAACATACTAATGGCGCACCTGCTGATGATGCGCCATTAGAAGTTTTGCAAAAAAAAATTCTAATGGCGCACCGTGGCATAGTGCGCCATTACTAGTTTAAACTAGTAATGGCGCACTATGCTACGGTGCGCCATTACTAGTTTAAACTAGTAATGGCGCACTATGCTACGATGCGCCATTAGTAGTTTTGCAAAAAAAGGAATAAAAAAACAACAATAGTGTCGCACTGTGTGGCCGGTGCGCCATTACTAGTTAGCACTAGTAATGGCGCACTGTGCAGTGATGCACCATTAGTATGTTTGGAAAAATAAAAAAAAAATTATGTTACTAGTGGCGCACCATGTGCCAGGTGCGCCATTAGTGTCTTTCACACTAATGGCGCACCAGCACATGGTGCGCCACTGCTATGTAGTAGTGGCGTACCACATGACAGGTGCGCCATTAGTGTCCATTCCATCTATAGCCCTTTTCCTAGTAGTGTGTTGCATACTACAGTTCTTTTTAGTGTTAAATTTCTGTTGAAGATGTACAAAACTTTATTGTCCAATCCGTTGGAAGTTCAGTGTAGATACGATTCTTTTTTTGGTGGTGCAGATGTCATTGATTTGTGAAAGTACTAGTTGTTTACCCGTTCATTTGTGAGGGTTAATTATAGTCCGATCCTCCAATCATTGATAGCAGTGGAGTTCAGAGTAGCCACAACAGATTTTAAATAGCAGACTTTTGCACAAGAACAAACCCATTGATATTGTGAGTGGGTGCATTTGGATCCGCGAGGATTCCAGAAAGGTCGCGCAGTCGCTTTGGCACATGTCCGTACAGAGCGAATTACATAAATGTCAGTTGTTGGGTCACTTGGGTTGCGTACTGGCGGACGATGGATATTCATCTTCTGGAACAAACCAATGGCGTATAATTGCTCACTAGTCTTGGTGGATAGCTAATCAAAATTCAAGTATTTCTGTACTATAGACTCCATAGTAGTAGAAGATAAGAATCTTGAACTCTGGTGGCCCCCTTATTAAGCATGTTCCATTATACTCCCTCTGTTCCAAAATAGATGACCCAATTTTATACTAACTTTGTACTAAAGTTAGTACAAAGTTGAGTCATCTTTTTTGGAACGGAGGGAGTATGAAATTGTAGAAAACATTATTACTGACCCATTATAGTTGTCATAGTAAGAAATCGCAAGAGTATTTTTTGGAGACCCCTCGCACATGTGATGGAATGTAGATGAAAAGAGCATCAAAACTAATAGACTGGAGTATCATTTTTGGGAATAAAAGATCATTCAATGGGTAACTATCTTCCAATTGGATATATAGGTGTTTTTTCTTATTCCCAGTCAGATTGCTATATTTTGCTTGGACTAGATTTCGACCAATTTGATATTGTGAACTTCATTAACTTGCTGGAACTGTACATGAGAACAAACTAATCTCATCTACCTATTAAAGTACTTGAAAGTTAAGTGCTTGTCAGTACAAGGCTGAAATTTATTACACACTAACAATATGTACCACTTCACTAGTTTTTGAGAGTTTACAATCTATTTATCCAGTAATGGCACTGAAACCAAAAATCATTCTAGATTTGCTGTAGTGAAACTATTGTGTTAGCTCTTTGCTCTTCCTCATTCAGTTGTAATAACACGCTGGTTGTAAAAAATACTGCACCTTTGTTACCTTTTGTATGTAAAAATAAGTCTGCTTGTGTGCATCTCTTTAATTTGCAACCTTAACTTGGCAGTCTTGTAATTGGGCTGATGTCTCATTTTGTTATATCAAGGTGATTAAACAATCAGCTATTTGGATTTTGGTGCAGAACACAATGTCTGGTTTGGGTATGCTGGATAGATCGCGGCTCGTCAACTACTAAGCTCACCCCCGCCGTTTTGTTGGTGCATCTCAATCTGAAATGGAGGGAAGTAGTGCGATGTCACCTTTAGGAGAGCCCATAGTTCCAAAAATCACAAACGGTGTACCAACACTATCAGGTGAGAACACACGGTCCAAAAAGGCCAATGCTAGTCATAAAATTCCATTTAAAAAAATTGATGCTCAAATGCTAGTCATAGAACTCTGTTACGTCCCTCTTGCTCGATCTACTCAATTCATGGCGATACAGGGAGATTCGGTAGCTAGGGTTCTTGAGAGAGAAAGGGGATCGGAGGGGAGAGGTTACAGGAGTTGGGAGGAAAGGGGATAGTAGGTGAGATCGATTGACTGATTACAATGCCGTGCCCCAACCCCTCGGGCTCACACCTACTTATCGATCACCCACCCAGCTCCCAGGTGGCCGGGTCGAACAGCCTGTTGGGCTTCTTAGCTCTCTTGGGCCGGGCCTCCTTGTTGCCTGTCGCGGTAGTAGTAGAGGCCGTGACATCCCCCCGGTCTTCAAACACGGCTTGTCCCCAAGCCTCAGCTCCAGGAAAACGGCTCCGGAGCTCGAAGAAATCCTCCCAGGTCGCTAGCGCCTCCGGTTGCGAAGACCACTTGACCAGCACTTGGGGAAGTTGCGCCTGTCCTCTGGTGACGACCCGGCGAGCGAGCACACGCTCAGGGAAATCCGGCGCCGCGTGAGCCAACGGCGGTTCCAGCAGGACGGTCACTACGTCGGTGCCTGGTGGCAGAGCTGCCCGCAGCAGGGAAACATGGAACACCGGGTGAATGTGACTGCCTTCTGGAAGTTGGACGCGATACGCCACTGCTCCAATGCGCGCCGTCACCTGAAAAGGACCAAAGTACTTGAATGATAACTTGTGGTTAGCCCGAGCCGCGACTAAGACCTGCACATACGGCTGCAGCTTCACGTATACCCAGTCCCCCACAGCAAAAACCCGCTCCGATCGACGCTTATCCGCCTGATCTTTCATCCGCTACCTGGACCGTTCCAACTGCTGCTTTAATAGGGCTAAAACCACTGCCCTTTCCTCATGCCAGGTGACCAAATCCACTGGAGCGGTGGCGGACACGTCCACGATCCCGAAATGGCGAGGAGGGTGCCCATATAGAACCTCGAACGGCGAAGCCTGCAACACAGAGTGCGAGGACGTATTGTACTAGAACTCGGCGAGGTGCAGCCACTGGAACCATCTGTGCGGGCAGGAATGAACAAAACAGCGAAGGTAGGTCTCCATGCACTGATTCACTCTTTCGGTGGTCCCATCAGTCTGGGGATGATATGCAGAAGACATCCGGAGCTTGGTCCCAGCTTGTTTAAACATTTCCTTCCACAACAGATTGGTGAAAACCTTATCACGGTTCGAGACCAAAGCATGAGGCAGCCCATGAAGCTTGTAGACTTGAGTCATGAATGCGGTTGCGACTTGCAGGGCTGAGAAAGAATGAGCAAGCGGAATGAAGTGGGCATACCTGGTCAGCTTGTCCACCACTACCATAATGCACGAATAACCCCGGGACATTGGCAGTCCTTCCACGAAATCCAGAGTCACTGTATGTCAAGCATGGGAAGGAATGGGTAGTGGTTCGAGCAATCCAGGAGGGCGAATCCGTTCACTTTTCGCTTGCTTGCAAATGTTGTAGTCTGACACAAAGTTCTCCACGTCTTGCTTCATTCCAGCCCAGGCGAACAGACGTCGCAGTCTGTCATAGGTGGCATGGATGCCAAAGTGGCCCCCTATGGCACTAGCATGAATGGCATGCAGAAGTTTTTGTTGCATGGCTGGGTTCACTCCTATCCACACTCTGCCCTTGTAAAGAATCACTCCATCAAGAACAGAATAATCTGAGGCTGTGTCTCCCATCTCGTTACAGCGAAGCAAAATCTCTTTTGCGTTTGCATCAGACCGATAGCCTGCATTACTTCATCGAGCCAAACTGGCAGGGCCACTGACATAGCCGAAACTTCTGCATCTCGTCACGATAAGGCGTCGGCCGCCTTGTTCTCAGCACCCTTCCTGTACATCACTTTGTATTGCATCCCCATGAGTTTTGTGTAAGCACGTCTCTGCCAGGGAGTCAGCAACCATTGATCGTTCAAATGCGATAGAGCACTTTGATCCGTGCGGATGATGAACTCGCTCCCTTGCAAATAGGAACGCCAGCGATCAACGGCCATCAAGATTGCCATGTATTCTTTCTCGTAGGTGGACAAACCACGGTTCCTTGGTCCCAATGCCTTGCTGAGAAAAGCTAGCGGGTGCCCATCTTGGATTAACACAGCCCCCACGCCAAACTTGGATGCATCAGTTTCAATTTCGAATGGCCTGTCAAAACGAGGAAGAGCCAACACCGGTGCTGAGATCAATGACTGTTTGAGATGGTGGAACGCCTCGTCGACCTCGGCCGACCACACGAAAACGGAGTGTTTCTTCAGCAGATTCGTCAGCGGGCGACTGATCAGCCCAAAATCGCGTACAAAACGCCTATAGTAACCTGCCAGACCAAGGAACCCCTGAACTTGCTTAACTCCAGTGGGTGTTGGCCAATCTCTGACCGCTGCGATATTCTTCTCATCGGTAGCGACACCCTTCTCACTGATGACGTGTCCCAGGTAGGTGAGTTGTTGCTGGGAAAACTTGCACTTAGACGACTTCACCTTGAGTTGATGCTTTTCCAACAGTTCAAAAACTTGTCGAAGGAGTTTGATGTGCTCTTCCAAAGTCTCATTATGGATCAAGATATCGTCAATGAACACAAGGACTCCATGCCGCAACAAAGGTCCCAACACAAAATGCATGCCCCCTTGAAAAGTTCCCGGAGCACAACACAGGCCATATGCCATCACCTTGAACTCATAGTGCCCCAGATGAGTTTTGAATGCAGTTTTGTAGACATCCTCTGGCGCCATCTGAATCTGGTGATACCCAGCCTTCAAGTCCAGGCGGGTGAACCATTTGGATCCTGCCAATTCATCAAGAAGCTCCTCAATAACTGGCATGGGAAATCGATCCTTGACGGTAGTAGCATTGAGCTGCCGATAATCCATGCAGAATCGCCAAGACAGATCTTTCTTTTGAACAAGCAGAACTGGTGAAGCAAACGGACTGTAGCTGGGCTGAATGATGCCTTGATCTAGCATCTCCTGTACTTGCTTCTCTATCTCGTCTTTCTGAAATGGGCTGTACCGATAGGGTTTGATGTTCACTGGTTGAGCGCCCGGTTTGAGCGGTATTTTGTGATCAAAGGGCCTTGCAAGTGGCAGGCCCTTCGGAGCCTCGAACAAAGACTGGAATTCATCGATGAGTTTGGCTATTGGTGGTGGGACCTCCATCTCAGGCTGCTGTTTCTTCTTGTTATCCACCGCCTGGAGATGAACCAATTGGTGTACATCGTTATAGCTCACCATGAAGTTCAGTTGATCCATAGTCACCGGATAGCACTCCTTGGTGTGTGGTTGTATGCCTCGCAACGTGACCTTTTTCCCGTGGTGCATGAAGGCCATCTTCTTGTCACCCCAGTGCACGTCCATAGGGTTGTGTTGCTCCAGCCAGTCCATTCCAATGATCATGTCATAACATCCCAAAGGCAAAACCTTGAGGTCTGAAGTAAACTTTTGCCCTTGCACTGACCAACCACATTTTGTTATGGCTTGGTCACTGAGAAGCTGTCCCCCATCCGCTATCTTCACCTTCAGAACATTTGAGATTTTATGCACTCCCTGCAATCGGCCGGCCAGATATGAACTGACAAAACTGTGCGAACTACCTGAGTCAACAAGCATCAACACC
Organism: Triticum aestivum; assembly: GCF_018294505.1. Lineage (NCBI taxonomy): Eukaryota > Viridiplantae > Streptophyta > Magnoliopsida > Poales > Poaceae > Triticum > Triticum aestivum. The sequence goes on along the minus strand of NC_057797.1, from coordinate 679,770,969 downwards.
TGCTACTTCTGAATCTTCCCTTGCAACCGCAGAGTCTGGGGTGCAACTGAGCCTTGCACTGCTGCCCTAGAGATGGTGTGACATTCACTTGCAGTATCTGACTGTTCCTCGCCCATTAAGCCACTGGACAGACCCAACACATCAAACATCTCTTGCACCACATGAAGTTGCACTGCTGCTGCACACTTGTGCTCTCAACTCCATTTCTCTGCACACATATAGCAGAGGCCTTTGGCTCGACGATAGGCTCGCAACGTTGTCAGTCGATCTTCCATCGAGCTGTTTCCCTTTAGGCCATCGGCAGCTGCTCCACGACGTTCATCTGCCGGCGCAGCGATCGCAGGTGGTGGCCGTCCAGGAGGTGCTGGCAACGGCATGGCCCCTTTGAGATGGGCCCGGCTGCTCATGCCATTGCCTGTGATGCTCTTCAAGCGCCTGGGCTCCCGTCGCTTGGAAATCTCCAGTGCCTCTTCCTGTAAATAAGCCAACGAAATAACAGTATCGAGGTCTTTTGGATTATGAACCAAACCAACAACGCGGATATCATCATGCAACCCATCGACAAACCGCGAAGGAAACAGAGCAGGATCCCAAGTAGTACTGTGGGCTAACAAAGAATGCATTATTTTCGTGAACTTAGTGGTGTAATCAGTCACGGAGTCAGTTTGCCTCAGATGAAACAACTGACCCAACAACACCGTGAACTCATTCCGCTCAAACTGCTCACAGACTATGGTGCAAAAGTGTTCCCACTCCATGTATCGCAGATCAAAATCACTGTTTTCGAGCCACACCATTGCGGCCCCAGTGAAATGCATCGCAACTGTGTCCACCCAAAGCACCGGATCTAATCGGAAGACGCGGAAGTACGACTCGCAGTTTCGTTTCCAACTGCGAGGGCGTTCCCCTCAGAATTGAGGGAAATCCATCTTAGGCCTCGGAATGACAGAATTGTGGTGGCGGTAAGGGCTACGAGATCATGGAGGCAAAGGACTGCCAGATCTGGACATGCCCCTCAAAGGAGACCGCCCTGGTGCTCGCGAGCGATGATCGACCGAAAATTGCCCCGTAGAGGAAAGGAAATTTGGGGACGGTGCCATACCCATGAGCGGAGGTGGGACTAGAGTGGTGACCACTCTAGAGCCGACCCCCCGGTGAGCTTGGTCGATGCGGTGGCCTTCAGGCCCTTGGAGGCTGCTGCCGGCTTGATTTTGCGGCGCGCCTCCCGGTCGATGGAAGATGGGAGGCAAATCCCCCGGTTTGAGACAGAGCACGGGGTTCCGCGCGATGACGTCCAGCTCCTTGTGCACCCCGCCCAACTCCTGCTGCACGTCGGAGAGCGATTTCTCCAACGTAGGCTTCCAGGCGGCCAGATCGGCCACCACGGGCTGGATCTCGGTGATGATTGTGGTTGTCGCCGCCACCGCCTTTTGGATGGCCGCGTTCTGCTCATGGATGGCCTTGAGCGCCGCCGCCATCTCCTCCACTCTCTGCTCCATCTCGTCGGCTTGTCGCTGCTGGGGCGTGGTGAACGTCGGCTTCTTCAAGTAATCCGGTAGCTCTGATACCATATGTTACGTCCCTCTTGCTCGATCTACTCAATTCATGGAGATACAGGGAGATTCGGTAGCTAGGGTTCTTGAGAGAGAAAGGGGATCGGAGGGGAGAGGTTACAGGAGTTGGGAGGAAAGGGGAGAGTAGGTGAGATCGATTGACTGATTACAATGCCGTGCCCCAACCCCTCGGGCTCACACCTACTTATCGATCACCCACCCAGCTCCCAGGTGGCCGGGTCGAACAGCCTGTTGGGCTTCTTAGCTCTCTTGGGCCGGGCCTCCTTGTTGCCTGTCGCGGTAGTAGTAGAGGCCGTGACAAACTCCATTTAAAAATTTATTTGTTTACACTATTAATCCACATTATAGAATAGTCATAAAGTCCATTTAAAAAATTCGAAACCATTTATTTCTCCTTACTATGTATGCTTTGTTATGTAGATGTAGGAAACTTTTATGTTGTTGTGTACTCCCTCCGTTTCTAAATATAAGCCCTTTTAGAGATTTAAATATGCACTACATACGGATGTATATAGACATATTTTAGAGTGTAGATTCACTCCTTTTGCTCCGTATGTAGTCCATATTGAAATCTCTACAAGGTCTTTTATTTAGGAATGGAGGGAGTACATTGGAGCAAGAGTGAAATGGGACCTCATCAAACCCATAAATAGATATAATGTTCGTTCTAGATAGTAACAATACCCAAATGAATTAGCTGGCATTCGAATTATCTTTCCACTCACATATTCGAGAGAACGTTGTAGGAATTTCATCTCCCCACTATGGCAGAAATTATACCTGATCAAATTGTTATTGCAAGTTTAGTAATGATATTAAGTAAAGTGTACAAATTACAGTTCTCTTCCTGCTAGTGAAATGATATTTTTACTCATTAGATCAGCTCAGGAGCAAATAATTTAAGTATGGATGTGTGGGACTTACACGGTCTTGTGCTCTGATTCAGACTTTGTTTGGTGTCATCTTACCAGCACATAAACCTCGGTGAGCAAGAAGCCAGCACCGAAGATGCTCATGTCCAAGTGACCAGATTACCAGGAGAGAGCAAGTCTTGCTTGATGCCAAAACCCCTGTAACTGAGTGATCTTTCCACTCTGCTTTGCACTGAGTTTGTATCAGAGTTGTAGATCATGGACCAATCCTTGCTGAGAATTGAAATCAGAGTTATGTAATTCTGCATATGGTAGTTGTTAACCTGTTGTATGCATGTTTCTACTTATTAATTCTGCCTGTAATAAGCGTAGATTATTCCCGGGTCTTTGTTGCTTCGCTTCCTGCCATGCTTTTGCTATTGGAAAGAATTATTGTGTTCCTGCATATAAGAGCTGTTCGGATGATGGATATTTAAAAAAAATGATGCATGTTTCTACTTGAGTCACTTTTGTTCATTTGGTTAACGATTTTGCTTGGGATGGTCCAGTTTGACATATACTTGAATGAGATATCTCAAATTTCAAGTGTATACAAATATTGTAATATATATTGACAAATTTTTTATGGGTCGACAATTTCATTTTTCTTTGGTAATCAGTGATCTAGTAGAAGCCATTATGTACTTAAGTATACATGAAATAGATATGTGCAAAGATGGGGCAACGTTGAGAGGATCTGAAAACTAGTCTTATTTACTGAGAACAAACCAATGAATATGAGAAAGTTAAGGTCATTACTTAAAAGTCATGTTTCATATGTACACATTATAGGGGGGTTTCCATAAAATGTCCATTAAGTGGCCTGGGATGTCTCCGCGAGAATATGGGCCATCCATGTTGGATCCAACGGTCCAGAACAATTTTTCCTATTTTTGCACAGCAAGCCTATTTTCTATTGTCGCTCATTCTATTGTTGTTGTTGGCCACGCGCTCCCCAATCTATTCCAACCGCGGCGATGAAACGTGAAACGTATTGGAGCTAGGAAAATTCAAGGTGTTGCTTAGCCGGTGACTGGATGCACCAACATCGTTATATGGTCAAAATGGGGCTGAATGCCCTATGCTTTCTGTGTGGCGGGAATGCCAAACAGAGCTCATGTACCCTCCTTTGCTTTATACGCATTTTGGAAGCGTGTAGAAAGCTGGTTCGAAGGAGACATGTGTACGGAGGATGCATGGACGGCATCCAGTAGGATGGTGCTGCGCTGCCCGTATCCCGCTCTAGCATACAAAACGTAGACAACTCACCTAACGGAGAGAAATGGTTTGTAAAGGTTTCCTGGGTCTAGCGGCCTATAGTTTCCAGGGTGACGAATGAAAAAGTCACCGTGTCAAAGGATAATCGCCAGGTCATGAAAAACAAATGGAAGAAGGCATGTGCGTCCCGTGACGCAACAAGCGGTGATCAAATGAGAACTCGAGAAGGCCAAGACATTTGGCGACATAGAGCTTGAAAAGAAGAGGTTACAACTCGCACGGGACGCGGAGGATGCGAGGATCATATTGGCGAACGGAACCCTTTTGGATGAGCATGCGAATAAGTGGCTTGCGGATAAGAAGAAAGAGATCAACGAATGTAGAGAGTACGAGGCGGTGAAGGCGGTTGCGACACGGATGCAGGCGGAGGAGACAGCCTGGATGCAGGCGGAGCAGGCAACCCGGATGCAGGCGGAGCAGGACGAGCAGGGCGCATTCCGTCTGTAGCACGACGCATTCCGTTCGGACCAGGCGCCCGGCCAGTGATCCGATGCCATCCAGCATGCTCAGACATTAATTTCATTTTGACATGTCCGATTTGTTGAACTATGATTTGCTTTGCTTTGTTTTAAACTTTTGAATTCCGATAATTTGTATCGTACGATCTACGTGCATGGATTGTATGGATTTAAGGATCAAAATTTGAGATATGTAAATATGCGGCGCAACATATGAGGGACCGGCGGATGTTGTTCACGAACGCGCCCGCAGGGCTGGTCCTGACATTTTGGGGCCCGGGGTGAAATTATAATTGGGGGCCCCTTAAAATTTTCTACGAGCGATCGTTGATGCAAAGTCATTTATAATGGTCTCATCCTCAATCCGTCCTCCTGTTAGTTGTACTATTAAGGTGAACGTAAACGCCATGTTGGGCCAGCAAGGTTGCAAGCCTATGAAGGCATCCATCACAAGGATCCATGAGCTTTGATTTCATGGGAGCATCAAAGTGTCATCTTTGTTGACATTCGGAACCCTCGGACAGCGGAAGCGCTACCATGCCAGGAAGTGATTTTGATGGCGACGTATTTGCTCGTTCATAAAGCGGGAATTGCTAATACCCTCTCTTGGCTCCGGGTCATCAATACCCCCAAGATGGTTCAGTGCGCCATAATGGCAGACCACAAAGGAGATTACGGCGAGAAGCAAAGCATTTGAAGACATCTCCTTTTCTTTACGGGTGAATATCTTCATATAAAGAGGCACACATGCTAACGATCTCTTCGCTATGAGATGAGGTTAATCGCCCTCTATGGCAAACAGCTTCGCGCTTCGCTTAATGGCCTTTGTATCACAAAGTCTACTTAACTAAAATAGATATGGTTCTCAAAGAACTAATCACGATGTTCTAAAAGAACTGCTAAAAAAACAATTTACTAAGATGATATAAGAACATAAGCAAGAATATGCACATCAATTTTAATAAGTACGAACTAGATATTATAGTTTTACCATGCCAGACCCAGCTGTTGGAGTGATAACCAAACTTCTGATGCTACTCCCCTGCACGAATTTATGAGATAATTAAATATAATCATAGATCAGATCACACACATGAGAGGAAGGGAGAAACTCAAACGGAAACCTAATTCTACCCATGCATACTCACCTGAAGATGACCCTTCAGATGGTAAATCGTGAAGCCCTTCAGCCTTCACCCTTGACTCCCGTCGCTGCCATGAAGCAAAATTACCAGGAAACAGAAAACTCAACAAATTATCACCATTTGGCCTTCAAAAATGGGTCGATCTCGGCACTGTCTAGCCTTCAAGCTGTCCGAGCACGACAACGTCGACAAATCGATCATGGAGTTTAACAGTCCATCGGAGGCGGCACTTGGGGTAGATGAGGACGACTTGGATGTGTGGCTGGAGTCGTCGTGACTCACGATCTGGGCAACAAAGAAATCAGCCGCGCAATCATCGCGAACTACTCAATTTACTCGCTTGGAAAGAAAACATGGTGCGTTATCGCTACATTTTTTAGTCATGGTCCTCTCCTTGGGGCCTGGGCTGGGCTAGCTGGGGGCCCCTGGATTTCAGGGGCCCGGGGCGGCCGCCCCTACTGCCCCCCCTCAGGGCCGGCCCTGTGCGCCCGCAGGTGTATAGGTGCAGGATTTGCCAAATTCGGTTGTAGATGCTCTTACCTTTTTTTGCTTTATACTTTTTTGTTGTTGTTGAGAAGAACTTTAAAAGCATTTTGGAAGCGTGTACAAGGTTGGTTCGAAGAAGATATGTGTACCGACGATGCATGGACGGCATCCAGTAGGGTGGTGCTGCTCTAGCATACAAAACGTAGACAACTCACCTAACGGAGAGAAATGGTTTGGAAAGGTTTCCCTGGTCTACCGGCGGGCCTATATATAGCTAGTCCGTACAAACAAGCTGGGGCATCGCGCGAATCAATTTGTGGTTGAGTTGGTTAGGTAGACAGTGGTATCCCCAACCCACCAGGGTTCAAATCCTGGCGCATTATTCCTGGATTTATTTCAGGATTTTCGACGATACGCTTTCAGTGGGAGGAGACGTTCCCGTCGATGACGAGGCGCCTACGGTGACTTTGTAAATCTCAAGATGATATGCCGGCTCAGTCTCTCGGAGGTGCTCATAGGGGTAGGGTGTACGTGTGTGCGTTTATATGGATGAGTGTATGCGTGTGTATATGAGCGCTTGTGTCTGTACTGATGTTCAAAAAAAAAGCTGGGGCATCGCAAGGACACTGGCACGCCCAGTGACCGGTGTGTACAAGGTGCACAGACAACATTCGGTAGGGTGGTGCTACTCGTATCCAGCTCTAGCGACACAACCCTAGACAACTCACCAACCCTATCGGCTTCGCAAGGCCCTGGCCCATGCCTACGCAGTGACGAATCAGACGCGTCGCGCTCACACGAACTGCATGCGTCGCTGTTGTCTCTTCTTCGACAAGCTCAGCCTCAATTAGCGCCAAAAATGGAATATGGATATCCAGAATGCACACAGCCAAAAAAACAAAATAGAAAGAAAGAAAAAAGACCAATCAACCTTGCCATTGTTGAGCACAAGGCCGACTGAGGCCCAACATGTAAACATGACAATGCAGGAACATGCTCAAGGCTCTCGCGGTCAATCCTGATGCTTGCCTCCACAACTCTTCCTTGGGAAAGAATGGAAAAAAGCAGCAACTTCCGGCCGCCCAGCATGGCCGATCGCCAAGACGCAAGAACGCAGGCACGCACTGACGCACGCGGATCAAAATCAAGTTTCCCTCCTGGTCCTGCACGTCGAAACAAGGAAGCGTACGGGTCCGTGCCGTTGCTATGTTCTGTTCCACGATCCCGCTACTGTTTCTGCTGATAGAATGAGAGGATACAGTGGTGGCGCCCAGCCTCCGATTCGCTCCAGTACAAGTCTTGAAGAAGGAAGGGGGGAGAGAGAATATATGGTGCGGCCCGTTGGTCGACGATTGAGCCGCCTTTTGTTTGTGCGCACATCCATCGGGCCAAGCTCACGGCTTAATGCAGGAAGGTACCCTCCTCTCATAATATAAGAGCGAGTAGGTAAGTAGGGATGCTGCTGCTTTGTGTTTGTAAAGTTTCAGGTGATACCGGTCTTCATATGCTGCTTCGTCCACAATGGATGAGTTGGTTTAGGACTCAGGTTAGAGTTGGAGTTGGAGGACCCCCAGTTTAAAACAATGAGTTACAGGTGCCTCCTACTCCTGCTTCCAAGCTTTGCCGTTTGGGCAGCTTCTTGGAGCACCCAGCCAGATATATGTGTTCCAATAAATGTGGAAATTCGAGTTTACAGGTAAAGCAAATGTCGAGTTCTTGAGTTCATTTTCGTTACCAGCAAGGACGAAGAGAACCTCAAAACTGCGATTGAAGCTCATAGGTCAATTTGTTGTTTCTGACATTGATGCCTCAAACAATATTGGCCTTCTGCCACCGCGAGCAGTTACCCAGAACATGTATGCAGATGCATAGATAAGCTACAGGTCGATCCGAAAAGTCTGTATCCCTCGTCAAGAATCAAACCGTTTATATATATAGCAGAACTAAACCCTTTCAGCTGTCCTTCATATCCACATCCACTACATCCTCTGGCTTCACATCCACTTCATCCTCTGGCTTCGCATCCACTTCATCCTCTGGCTTTGCAGGCGGTGCTGGAAAAATCTCGTTTACAAGAGCCACAAGTTCCTTGGCACGGTCCTCTTCATCCTGCGGCAATCCTCGCTCGTCCTTGCAAAATCTCTTCCCACACTCCTCTACCATCTGCAGCGGAGAACGGACCAAATTAGATGAATGAGGTATTAACCTAAAACATCAAGAAGATGGGAGGTGAGACAACAAAACAGACTGTGGTACTTGTCTGCGAACAGATGACTACAACACCCAACGATTCTCTCAAAATCTCTGGACAAGAAAATCAATTTCATTCTGTGATAGCGTAATGTTTTATAACAGGGATCAACGAGTGGCATAAGGTCGGTAGTTACAGTAGTTTGGTCCCCAAAACATTTGCCAATAAGATTTTGCATGCACATCTATACATGCGAAAGTACAGTAACACACCCATGCCCAAAGAACAGAGCTCATCTATATTCTATACTGGTTTAATTCAACAATTAAAGATAAACAGATGACCTACAGATGCCAGAATCCATACATTATAATAAACATCCAACGTTGGGATAACTTAGATTTCTTAGCGATAAATCAGACACATATGTAAGCACATATTTCTGAAAAATGCATCATTGCTACCCAAATATATTTGCATCACTATTTTCAGAAATCTGTCAAAGCTGGGCAATGTTGAGTGTTGAGTTCAATCTTTCATCGTGATGAGGTATAAGCAAACTAAATACCATAACAAAAGACACTTCTATTTCAAGATGTCACAAATGGTCCAAAGTATCAGCATATTATATCCACATTCTTGGTTTGTATCAGCAAACATAGATAGCATACTAACGGGCATCTTAAGATCAGCAAAATAAACATGGCAATACCGCATAAACATCAGCTGCTGAGGTTGGCCTCCAATTGATAATGTTTTGCTTGTCAGCATCGGTAAGCTTGAAACCCTCACATCTGCTTGCAAATTCAGTAACTGATTCCCTTGTCTGATTGCAAGCAGGAGTTTTCAGGAGGTACTCGTATACCTGTTTGTCACAACAATAAACATGAGACCAGTTTAAGCATAAAAAGGGGACACGCATCAACAGGTTATTGAGCATACACATTGGGTCAAGCATCAGAGAAACAACATATACCTTACACTCTGATGCAGCAACGGCCCCCAAACATCCCATGGGATCAGTTTTTGCACCTCTTTTCCGTAAGAAGTCGAGAACTTCGAAGTTGGTGAGATGCCCTGCATTTGCTTTCTCACTGCAGAACAATAAAGAGCTTTGGATGTTCAGAACTTCAGATTAGAAAAGACAGCTGATAGGTAATGAAGATTCAGCTTTTAAATTATTCAGTATCTAGCTACGAAGTTTGAGAACTGGGACTAAACACTAACGCGAAACAAAATTAGGATCAGCCTCAACAATTTATCTGCATAAATTCCCAATCAAACCAGCTAATTCCTCTCCGATAGGATCATCGCTCAGGGACCCATTATGTACTAAACTTAGTTTTGCAAGGGATTGCACAATAGAGAGAGCAGTTTACAGCTACGAGATTGCCATGTCACTGGAAAATTAAACAGCAAATGCGTACTGACATCTTCATCGTCGCCACTGCCAGGGGGGACGGGAGCACAATAGATAGACCGATGCAGTATTGGAGCTGGACTGGACTGGGGCGGCGCAAATTCGACCGACGAATGTCTCGCTCCGCGTGCTAAGGGGCGGCGGCGTCGTGGTCTTGGTCAGGGCGGCGACGGCGGCGACTGGCAGGGAGGTCGGAGAACAACGGCGCGATGGTCAGGGGACGCAGGGTGGCGGCGCGCTCAGGGGCGTTGGGGAGGCTGTGGCTGGTTAGCGGGAGGGTGGTGGCGGTGTCTCGCGAGCCGGAGCTGGAGGTTGGCGGCGGAGGTGTGCGACCGAAAGAGGGCTGGGCTAGGTTAGCAAAATTCGCTTGGAAGGAGACGACACGAGGAAGAAGGGCCAAACGTGGCCAAATGGGCTGGTCAAGGCGTACCAGCCTCATAGCCAGCGTGCCCGGCCCGTAGTGAGCTGGCCTGGGGCCCGGCACACATACAATTGGGCTGTGCCGGCACGTGGCCCGTCTAAGGCCGTGCCTGGGCCCCGAAGCTGGGCACGCGTGCCGGCATGACAAGGCCATTTTTTTGGAGGGGTAACGGAACTTTATTCGACCAAGATAATTTGCCTCAAAAAAATCGACCAAGATAATGTTCGGAATACAAATAATGTCCGAAGTACCCAGAAGCCAAAGATAACGGCCAGTTTAGTTATTTTATTTATTTTTATTATTATACACTGCCCAATAGACTGAATTATAGACCCAAAACAGTCTAATAGGAAAAATTCTACACGACGAACGTGCCTGCCGCCGTGGCGGCCCATGTTATACGGGGCGTGCCTGGGCCACATGGAGCGAGGCACGCGTTCCGTTCCCTCGGTGAATTTTTATAATCTATCTATCCCTAATCCCTAATCCCTAATCCCTAATCCTAATTTTTTTTAATAATAAAGCACGGATTGACTCCGTGGGTTCACCGTCACAATACGCTTTCTTTCTGTAAATTTACGCTTTCAATTTGAATTTAAAACATATATGCGAGGTGGTACTAATTCGGGGAACCGTCTATAGTTTCATCGTCAAAATTTCTGTAGGTCGATGTTGTTTTAAGTCAGTTGGACTTCTCCCTGATCCGTCTGGGCCTCAGCCCACCAAACTCAGCCCTCCGCTCGGCCGCCGCCCGCGCCGCCGCCCTTTGCCACCGCCACCACCACCGTCCGCGCGCGCCTCCCTTTGCTCCCGTGTCTCTGATTTGGATCGAAATCGCGGCAGTAGTGGTGCGGTGGCGGCTGGGGAGGAGGCGAGGGCCGCGGCGGTGGGTGGTGGGGCCTGAAGATGAGGCAGTCCTTATAGGAGGATGCCAGGGACGGGCAGCAGGACGGGGGTGGCGCGTCGCAGTTGGAGACCGACGTGTGCTCTAGTAGCGGGTGGAGGGACTGCGGCGCGATGGTGGGGAGCAACAGGTCCGTGTCCGTGGCCGGACCACCCTGCCATTAAACTCGACGTTGTGCTGGCACATGCCGCCCCTCTCCTTCCTGGGTCGTCGTGGATCTCGCGATACTGGAGGTAGCCGCTGTTGTGGCCATGGACGGCATCACGGAGTCCCACAACACGCCAGCCGCCTCCGGAGTCCCACAACCCCGGAGCCCATGGAGAGCTCGACCACAACTCGGCTAGCGCAAGGGTGAGTTATAGGGCCAGCTATGGGAGCTGATGTTGGGGGAGGAGGGAGGCCTTTGCTGGGATTGCATTAGTGCGGTGCGGGTTGAGCTGGAGCTGGCTCCTAGCGGTGCTGGTTCAGGCTGATGTGTGGGTGCATAGCCAAACAAAGAAGCAGGCATCCACTGAGAAAAATACTCATTGGAGTTCTCAAGTTGAAGTCAAATTGACCAGCTACGTGTCAAAGGTAACATCTAGATTATACCTAAGATGATAGTTCGATGTGTTGATTGGAAGAAATCGCACACAATAGATGCAGTTGGTATTTTGGAAATAAAGGCAGCACACAATAGATGCAGTTGGTATTTTGGAAATAAAGGCAGCAGATTACATTGAGATCTGGGACTAATTGGTTAATAATTTATTCATGTCCCCAACTTGGATATTGCAGTCTTTGTCACAAGCTTTGCAATGGTATTGATTCTTTTAAAAGTAGAGCAACCAAGTGTCGAATTTTGTTTCGCATCTATATATCTATTTCGAGATAAAAATGAATGTGGGGCTCATTATGTTTCCAGTATGAGACGTGGCTCGACGGTATTTACATCGCCAATGCCAAGCACACCGAGTTCACTAAAAGCAACAAGCAGGGCAGGGTCAAAGTCATTATGTTCACCATGATGCAGATTGCCATCACATTCAAACCCAAAGATCTGGGAACTATGAACTTGATTAAAAGGGCAGGGTCAAAGTCAAGACCCGGGTTAGTGGCGACTATGATGGTGGCCTGCAGGCTATGGGTCTAGCAGCGTTGCAGGCAGTAGTGTGCAGCGTTTTACGGTAGGGCGTGTGGCCTATGCTGGTGGGCTCGCGGCGGCTGCAGATGGTGGAGTACTGGACTTGTGGTGGGCGCCCATTCACAAGATCTACAACATCATCTTTGGGTCAGTTCTCCATGAAAGGCCATCCTGCGATACAAGGTTGCGTCTTCCTGCTATTTGGGTGACGACGCCGAGCCTGTCGGCCTATGCCCATCGCTCCTGATGTGGTAATGTGGCGGTCGTTGTTGTTTGCCTGCAGAGCTTGCGGAGAGGTGGGACTTGCAGAGTATATGTAGCAGAAAGGATCCAAGTATTGGAGCCAAACAACTATCTATGCTACCACATCAAGGTGTGTTGATGCAAATAAAGTGAGGACAGGAATATACAGTAGCAGAAAGACCAAGCAGCCTGGTAGCTCTTTCATTGAACTGGATGGATGCGTGCATGAGTTCTTTGCAGGGAACGAGTCACATTTTGAAACTGAAACTATATACAACACTGTTTTAGGGATTAATGAACTGTTAGTAGCAGAGTCCTTCCTGATGTCAAAGCTAATACATTTCTATGATAACCATACCCCAGTACCTATGATTCAATAATCTTCTTTTTATGAAATGATGAAATCCGAAGTATTTCTACATATTTGCTTTTCTCTCTGAGGCGAGAAGTTTGTTTTCCAGACATTTATGTCATGAGCAACTTAATGTGCAACTGAGTGCACATTGTTATACAAATTTTATTGGTCTATCTGAGATGTTTCCTTCTGGTATTGCAATTTGTGCTAGGTAATATCCACAGTTTTTGCTGTGATGTTACTATATCAGAAAATTAGCTGTCCACTGCATCACTTACTTGTTCTTCTATTTTTACTCCGAACTTACTAACCCAACTTTGGTTTCTCTGGCTTAAGCTAATCTGGGAGCAGGGTATCATGTGCCCGCTCACCTGTTGGTGCGGCTGGTGGATACAGAGAGATCAACGATGAGGAGACCCTCGCCGTTCTTCTGATTGCAGCCAGTTGCGTGATGTGATGGCGGAGTTGTTCTACAACCGCCCAGGGGCCATGGACGATGGAGAACTTCCTAACGCAGTATGCGAGCGGGGACAATGGAGAACTTCCTGGCGCAGTGTGCGCGCGCGTGGGTTTCAGGACAGTTCATTGTACAAGGTCAAGCTCAGCTTGGTGTAAGTTCCAAATATATATTGTGCCTTAGTTTGAGTTGCATCCACAAGCAGCGCTCACTAATTCAAATACACCTTAAATTGAGTTGGATCATTAGTGTTGGACCGTGGACATATATCTATATCCGATTGTACTCCGGGTGTTTTCAGTTCTGAAATATTTTTTGGCAATTTGATTCTGAAATTTTAGCTTGATGTTGAGAAAATGAGCAAATTTTGTGGTGCACTTGGATCAGGTTTTATGCTTACAGTTTCGAGGGGAAACATTCAGGGTTGTGATCCAAGTATATGAAATCAGTTTATCTAAATTGAGTTGTCGACAGTACATCCTCTAAAGCACGGAGTGCTTTTGTCGGTTCACCGTCGTGCCATTTTAAAAAAATCCCCATTCTTTTCTGTAAATTAATCCGCAGTACATGTTTAAATCATAGTCGAACTCTTTTTTTACATTTTATCAGAAAATCTCTGACTTTTTGGTTAATCAATCAGCAGCAACAAAATTATTCATATATTTTAAATCGTAACTCCGGTTTTAACATGTTATATATGAAATTTGATTAAAAAAATATATACAATCTAAATATGATATTATTGTTAGCTGTTAAATATTTCTAAAATATTATTTTTGGTGCAAACTTAATATATAGTGCACAGTCCGTTTTTCGTTCGTACTGGCGGCGATCCAAATTACAAATAAACACCTATTAAAACCATATTGAGAGGAAATGAAACATCAATAACCATACATGCACACCTCTGAGAAATCTCGCGGGGGAAAACAACATATTTCTCATCTTTTTGAGAGAGAGAGAGGACGTCTTAGGACTGACCATATTCAAATGTGTTTTCGTTGTGTGAGTGCCGAGGCCACCGTAAAGGACGTGGACCAATTAGGGTCTTGAGTCATGGTTATTGGGTTAAAAGCATGTGTTATTTTCTCTCTCGTTACAACGTATGGGCTCTTTTGCTAGTAGATCTAATGCTCTTCACCAATGAGTCGTTTTTCATCAAGTGATGGCGGCAGCAGGTATGATATTAGGAAGAGAAAATGTGACTGCGATCTCTGCGGCATATCGAGTTACATTCAATTGTAACAATGCACTGAAAGCAAAAATACATAGTACTCCCTCCGTTCCTAAATATTTGTTTTTCTAGGCAAGACTACTACATACTATGTATGTAGACATATTTTAGAGTGTAAATTCACTCATTTTGCTTCGTATGTAGTCACTTATTGAAATGCATAGAAAAACAAGTATTTAGGAACGTGAGGAAGTATGATGCAAGGTATGGCCTTAGGTCTATCAGCATACAAAGCAACCAGTACTTGTTCAGTCGGATTCTTTGAAGAAGGACCGAAGTTTATTCCTTAAAAGCTCACTGGATATCAAAATAGGATAGCAGATTGCCTGGCTAATTATAGTTATATTAAATCACGTACTGCTGCTTGGCTTCAAATAGGTCCACCTTATATCAAGGAACTCTCTAACCCTATTACCTAAAGAATAAATTCCCGGGAATTCGTTGGTGCTCCCAAGAGCGCGCGCTCCTGCACGCGGAAAAAATATTTCAAATAAAAATTTGGCACGTACAACTCGACATTATATGTGTGCACGTCAAGTTTCGAAGAAGCCGACATTTTTTATGCCTTGTGTAAAAAAGACAAAAGAATGTCTCGTGAAAACATTTTTTAACACTGGATTTTGTCCTTTTCACACGCGGTACATAAGTTGTCGGTTTCTCACAAAACGACTTGTGAGCATGTACAATATCATACGCGCCAAGTTTTTGTTTGAATATTTTAATATTTTAAAATATGTTTAAAACATATTTGAAAAACCAAGAGCGCGCGCTCCAATGTGCCAAAACGCCACTCTCATAAACTCCCTATTTCTCTAAGAAAAAAGAAAAAAAAACTATTTCGAAGTGCATCCTAAGTCCTCGAATTATTTTAAAGATGTCATGCAGGTCTTCAAACTGTGCAAAGTGTCATCTAGGTCTTCCAAAATCATTGAAGTGTATCAAGTGTGTGTATATGTGACACCTTCAAAATAGTTTAAGGACCTATGTGGCATCTTTAGAATAGTTGGGAGACCGAATAACATGCATATTGCATTTTGAAAACCTGAATAATAAATTTCGTGGTGCAAGAACATACGTGACGTTTATGAAATAGTTCAAGAACATATGATACACTTCACTCGCAATCATTTCTCTTTTTTAAAGGTACGCAAGTCGTAGAGGACAAGCACCGACCAGCCAGAAGCGACGGCAAAAGCATAAAAAAAGGGTACACGCCGCCATGTGTCGCCGCGCGTCCTCACACGTGCCCCCCGCCTTTCATTCCCATCGGGCGACGTTGCACAACCCTCTTATCCGTCCAACAACCCGAGCTAGTCAGGCATCACGGGCCTATAAAATACAAGACCAACCAACTACAGGGCAAGCCGATCCGCCGCCATCGTCACTCACAGTCTCACACGCAAAAGGCTAGAAACAAGTACTAGTAGTTTTACTTTAGCCTGTGACCACCTTAATCCTGAGACACACCCATCAGCGTCGTGCTCACGAGGGACCTGCCGCCATTGCTGCAACTTGGAGCTTCTTCATCTTCTCATCGTGATATAAAAGGAGGAGGTTGACACGATGCAGAGCGGCCAGCAGCAAGCGAGGAGGAAGAACGCGCAGGTGCTGGACGGGTCGGACATCCGCGAGCTGGTGGAGAACGAGGGGGCGTTCGCCAAGTTCGTGGAGAACAAGTTCCGGCACCTTGACGCCGACGGCGACGGGAGGCTGTCGCTGAGGGAGCTCCAGCCCGCCGTCGCGGACATCGGCGCCGCCATCGGGCTGCCGGCCAGGGGGTCGTCGGCGCAGGCGGACCACATCTACTCCGAGGTATGTAAAAGTAGAACTCCCCTCCGTATGTTAACGTGTATCATCCTCACCGTTCAAGACTTTGAGTTTCCTAATGGTTTTGTTTTGCAATATATATAAGACCTGTAGCTGGACATAACTTTCCTTGGTGAAAGTGTCCACTCGATGTGTAGCCAACACTGTTATCCGTCGTCCAGTTTCATTCAGTATGTCTAGGAAGTTCTGGATGTGTAGTGACGTGCTATTATACTAGCACATAAAAGCATAAGTAGTATAATGTACAAGTAGTACTCTGCTTTGTGGACACGCTTCATGCCTCTAGAATGATGCAGAAGGGCACGTGGTTTCATATACTCAACTGGGATTCCAAATGGCTGTAAAGAGAATCTGGTCAGCTCTACACGTATGCATATATTCGACACATCTACTATGTCTATACCGCCATATAGCGTGCCAATAACTTTAAATATTAGCCGTTTGATATGCTCCATCCAACCAAACAGCGTGCCAATAACTTTAAATATTAGCCGTTTGATATGCTCCATCCAACCAAACGTTATCATCTGCTCCCTCTGTCTGGAATTACTTGACATGGAAATGGATGTATCTACATGTATTTTAGTTTTAGATAAAGTCAATTTTATCATTTGCGTGACATGTAATTCACGACGTAGTGAGTATTGGATCATGTGGCATTCTAACTGAACCCCAACTCTATCACCTCATGTATTCTGAAGCATCTTTCCATCTACTTATCAGATTCTCTAATTATAAAAGGGGATTGAGAACCATTTAGATTTTGGAGGGGTAAAAACCAAGTTGGATCTTGTTCAATATGATTTTAGGAAATTAAATAATTATCAAACTTTGCTTTGGTACACACGATTAGAAGGTACCCCTTGATTCAAAAAGGATAATATAGTGTTTTGTATTCAAATCAATCAATTCAATACGCTTGATCTATAACTTCAAGATCCGTGCAAACTTTGAAGGGGATGTACCGAAGCAAAACTCATAAGTATTGGAACGTATTTTTTCCACGTTACTATATATTTAAATGCCTACAATTTACTGCTCACTCTATCCAGAATTATTCATTTCTGCAACAAGTAATTCGGGATGGGGGGAGTAATATTTTAACAGTTACAGTAACAACATCTTTGTATTTTGATTTTTGTTGGCCCCCCAATTTTTAACTATGCTCAAAGTTAGCACCCAGTAATTAAGAAAACTAAGCTACTACTAGTAAGGTACACGTGTATTGCACACATGAGATTTGGCAACCAAATTATCAATAAATATTAGAGTGAATTCCGGTTTTTACCTCCTATTTTGACATTTTTGACACTAATTACCCCATTTAGCAAGATTTCATCCATTTTACCCCATTTAGCAAAAATGTTGCCACAATTTACCCCGTTTAATTTTTTTGAGCATTCTGACTGGTGGGTCACAATTGTCGGGTCCAGCTGGCATGCCACGTCAGTGGTTTTTCCTGGCTATTTTTCTCACTGCTGAACTGGGCAGCGCCGCTTCTTCTGACCGGCTCAGCCGATGGAGGTCGCTCGCGGCACGTCCAACGTCCAAGTCGGCCGCGCGCCACGCTCGCCTCCCATGGCTTCTCGTTTGTGTTGCTCTCCCCCAATTAACATTCAAACTGATTTTCTTATAAGCATCAAGTTCCTCTAGCATGTTCACCATGCCTGCATCATCTGTTAACTCAATCATGGAGTTCCCGTTGGCCCCCTTCTTCTGATAATTAGCGCTGTCCCAAGGGTTGGAACCCAATTCCTTCATCTTCTCCTTTATATCAAAATAAATAATGAAATACCTCTCAATCATCTCTGGCTCTGGATTCTTGTATCCACGGACATGTAAAATATGCCTAACACTCTACATCTCCGTTACCATCCGCTTTGTGCAAGAAAAAGAAAAATGAATTAGTGGCTGCAATCATAATATACTCTAATACGGTGAACGAACACGTTTCAGCATGCATCATAAGATACAAAGATCCAAACTTCCTTTACAGCTAGCAAGTAACAACACATACTCTTCAATCAACATATTTGCTACCTAGATATTTAGATATGTAGGTGCATCAGAGTTAGTAAAGTAGTATATTTACACCACTTTAATCTAATCTACAGAACCATCCATACTTAAGGCCATATATGATAACTGAAGAAAAACATACATGATTTTAGATTATATTGGTAACAATTTCTCCTATAATTTATTCAATGGTAATATGACGTGCTGATCAAGTACAATCGTCCCATCAGAATACTTCAAACCGGAAATGAGTTTAGTAGGGAGAAAAATAGACAGAAAAAACCCGTTGACGTGGCATGCCAGCTAGACCTGACAAATTGTGACCCGTAGGTCAGAACGCACGCAAAATTTAAAAGAGGGTAAATTGTGGCAACACTTGTGCTAAATGGGGTAAAACGGATGAAATCCCGCTAAATGGGGTAATTAGTGTCAAAAAAGTCAAAATAGGGGGTAAAAACCGGAATTCACTCTAAATACTACGCTATAGCATGTAAGCTTTGAGTCATATATGCATGATATAGATGTTCGTTTAATTTTTATAGTTCATCTCATTCAAAATCAATTAGCTTTTATAAAAAAAATCAATCTATTCTAAGATTCATGGAATTGTGCGTTGTAAAGCATAAGGTAAAAACAAATTATGGCAAATCCTCTAGAAAAGAAAAGTTTGGCCAATTATGATACGGAAGATTCTAGAACAAAGGAGAATTGCTTGTGTTTTGAGGTTTGTGCATTATGCTTAAGTTCAATCATAAAGTTTTATAGATTGTACATGTGGCAGAATCTGGTGGAATGTAGATGATATTCAATGGTCAGTAGTGCTCAGATTTGTCATCTGTGCATCGTCGAATTGGCTTCATACAACGACCATCTTTTAAAATTATTCACATACTATATAGGGGTATAGATATGGAACATTATCTTCTCAAAGTAACAGGGGACATCGTTACGGCACAACACCCATACAGTGACGTGTGTGTACCTTTGCCACATTGCACGACATCATCACCACATGGCGCGCATGACTCAGCTAGTTGGATCAATGACTGGCAGCCCATCGCGCTAAGTTTACTGATATAATTATAATGATGTGTAATATGCGATGCAGGTTCTAAATGAGTTCACCCATGGGAAGCAAGATTCGGTGAGCAAGCCGGAGTTCCAGCACGTGCTGTCCGACATACTCCTCGGCATGGCGGCCGGGCTCAAGAGGGACCCGATCATGATCCTCAGGATGGACGGGGAAGACCTGAACGAGTTTGTCGAGAGCACGGCGTACGAAGCAGAGGCGGTCGCCATATTCTCTCAAATCGAGTCCGGAAGTGCGTTGTTGCGACAATGTTTGCCCGCCGCTCTTCGACAGCTGACGGTCGATCACGGCATGCCACCGGCTTCGGATTCTCTGGTACACTTGTGCAGCTTAAACAACAGAAATTGGAACCATAATAATTCATGTCTTTGGCAAAGCTCGTGGAGCGTTTGCTGACAATTGAGTGTTTGATAGGTTATGGAGAAGGTCATAGAACCTGCATTGCAGGAACTGCCGGCAGATCAGCTCGATCGCCCGGCGTCGCAAGAGGTCTTCTTCCAGGAATTCAAGAAGTACTTGGCAGTGATCGCCCAGCGACTCCAGGAGTGCCCGGTAATTGTGGCGCACACTGAAAACACCTTTGATGGGGCTGGCATTAGGAAGATACTGTCTAAGAAGTTCGAGTTCGACAAGGTATACTCATACTAAGATACATGTTCCACAAGTTTGATTTTATCTATGGAAACTGTATCCAGTTAAACGATATTGATCGATACACGTCGATGCAATTTTTCTCTCCCAGCTGCTGGATTCCGTCTGGGTAGATGTACCAAAGGAACACAAAGATGGGACATCGAAGAAGTACCTTCGCGTCGCGCTTGACAAGTTGGCCGCCTCAGTAAATCTACCACCATATGGAGCTGTTGACCAGGTAATTTAGAAGAGATCATTTCCATGTAATACTAAATCATTTATTCCGAAGCTGATAAATGTGAAATAGAATGTTCTGAGTGTTGGCTAAAATTCTAAACGATCCACGATCTTTCATAAAAATGCACAGGTGGATGCTGTGGTGAACGAGGCGTTCAAGATGGCGAACGCCGACGACGGGAAGGCGGTGGACGAGGCGGAGTTCAAGAAGCTGCTCACCGAGATCCTCGGGGCGGTGATGCTGCAGCTAGACGGTAACGCCATCGCGGTCTCCACCAACACCGTCCTCCACGAGCCCATGTCCACCTCGTCGACCTTGTTGTCGCCGTCGCCGTCGCCGCCCACGGTGTCGTCGCCGAGCGAGTAGGCACATGCTTGGGAGTAACAGTTTCCGCTGACGCTTTAACTGCGATCGACGCCGGAATCCACCTGATTACACTGCAATAACGTGACGTTTTTGCCTGTAACGTCAACCTGAGACGAGGTGCTTATATGCATACTGTTGGTGTCTGTAACCTGCTCGGTGATTTGTGATGAAATAAGGCTTTGCTTGCCAGAAGGGAGAAGTGTAGGGCTGAGATATGTCTCTCACAACTGTAGGTTTGTGAAGAACTAGCAATCGTGCACGTGCTACACAAGTCCAAATCTCAAAAAGTTCTTTTTTAACGGAACGCTAATAAGGAAAAAAATATTTAGGGCGGTGATCTGCGCTGGCACGCCGGCCCAACTGTTGGACCAGTCGAACGCCAGCCGCCCGATGCGGCGAGCCGGGACTGTCTAATCTGGCATCTCAACCCCGACTCATTCTTCTTCTGGTCAAAACTTTCAGAAAAAAACGCTATCCACCTCGCATGCAGTCAAACTTCCTCCTCCTGCCGCTGTGCGTGCGCCCCCGGCGAGCTCGCCCCCCCTCCTCTCGTGATGTTGCTCACGGCTCACTTCACCAACAGCGACAGGCAACGCCGGAGCCCCGGCAGTAGGCACCAGCTCCAATGTCGCGTGTGCTAGTTGTAGCTTTGGCTGAGCAGTTGCAGCAAAAAAAGGTGCCCGCGTGGAATGCTCTTCTAGCACCGCCGGGTCACCGGTGTAGCAAGACAAACGATGATCGGCGAGTTGCAACCGGCGATATTTTCAAAAGATGGAAACGATGATTTAGAACGACGCAACCAGCTGAAACAAAAGTTGCAACCAGCGATTCGGAAAGCTACTACCAGCGATTAAAAAGATGCAACCAGCTGACATAGAAGCTGGAACCAGCTATTGAAAAATGCTGGAACTAGTGTTTGGAAAAGATGCAATCGGCTTGTCAAAAAGCTGCAATCGGCGATTGGGAAAGCTACTATCAACGAATGTGACGAGCTGAACAGAAGCTGGAACCGGTGACTAAAAATGCTGGAATCGATGATTAGAAAAGATGCAACCGGCTTGGCAAAAAGCTGCAACCATTGATTTTGAACTGGTACTGAAAATTCCAATAAAGTTGCAACTGACAGAATAAAAGGATACAACCGGTGATTTGAGAAGCTGGAACCGGTGGTTTCAGAAAAAAGATGCAAAAAAATATCGATTTTGACAAAAGCTGGAACTAAAGTGATATAAAAAAGATGCAACCGTTTAAGAAGACAGGTGCTAACGGGATCCAAAAAGCTACAACCGTGTGGGCAGTCCAAGACGCTAAAGATCTTCCACCGGCGACATGGGAGATTTAACTGAAGCCGGGGGTCGCCAGAGATGCAAAGGACTTGACCGTGGGTTGCAACACGACCTGCTGGATGCGCTTGATGGTGGGATGTAGCTTCCAAGATGCGATTCTATCCCAATCATGTGATGAATTCATGATTGGGGTACAACCGCATTTCAAACGCATAGCAAGGTGGATATCATTATAACATACCATGTACTGAATAGATGAGAATACAAGATAAAGGCTTACACTCGCCACAAGCTACATCATTCACACAACAATACATCAATACATGGCAAGCATCATACAGAAGAGCAGGATCCGGCTACGGATGAACACAAACGAAAAAGAAGAATGGCATCCACCCTGCTAGCACAGGCTCCCCGACCTGGAACCTATCCCTTGAACAAAGAAGAAGAAGTAGAAGAACTCCAAACAAGCAAGCACCGCGCTCGCGCCAGACCATCGCATTACCTATACATGTACCTGTTGTTGTAGTAATCTGTGAGCCATGAGGACTCAGCAATCCCATTACCATGGGTATCAATACTAGCAAAGCTTAATGCGTATGAAAAGGATAAGTGATGAGGTTGCAGCAAGCGGCTAAGCATTGTATGGTGGCTAACTTACGAGTACAAAAGTAAGATGAGAAACTACGCAAACGGTCGCAACCTAGTAATGATCAAGAAGTGATCCTGAACTACTTATGTTCAAACATAACCCAACTGTGTTCTCTTCTCGAACGCACCCGAAAAGAGACAGTCATAGTTACACACGCGGTTGGTGTATTTTTAATTGAGTTTAGTTCAAGTCCACTACAAACAGATATTAACAAATTCCCATCTGCCACATAACCGCGGGCACGGATCTCGAAAGTTTAAACCCTGCAGGGGTGTCCCAACTTAGCCCATGACAAGCTCATGATCCGCGGAGACAATCCTCCATCTCGGGATCCTCCGATCAGACTCGAAATCCCGGTGCACAAGACATTTCGATAATGGTAAAACAAGTCCAACAAGACCTCCCGATGCACCGACCTAGCCTAATAGGAGTAGCACGATCTCATTCTTAGGGTACACCGGATGAGCGAAGCGTATAGGTATATACCAAATACCCTAAGTTGCCTAGGGGCGGCCCCGCACGGTGCTCTAGTTTGGACCAACACTCATGTGGAGCACTGGCCCGGGGGTTGATTAAGTCCGCGGGGTCCGAAAAGTCCCTATGCAAGTTTTAAGTTGTAATTAGGCAAATGGTAAAACCAAGGTTGAGCCTTGCTAGAGGAGTTTTATTCAAAGCGAACTATCAAGAGGGGCCCATAAACCCTCACCGTGTTAGGGACGCAAAATCAAGGAACATAACACCGGTGTGACGGAAACTAGGGCGGCAAGAGTGGGACAAAACACCAAGCAAAAGGCTAAGCCTTCCACCCTTTACCAAGTATATAGATGCATTAATTAAATAAGAGATGTTGTGATATCCCAACATATCCATGTTCCAACATGGAACAATCTGCGAGGCACCTGCAACTAGCAACGCTATAAGAGGGGCTGAGCAAAAGCAGTAACATAGCCAAACAACGGTTTGCTAGGAAGGTGGGTTAGAGCCTGGACATGGCAATAAGGGAGGCATGATAAACAATTGGTAGGTAGTGCGACATAGTTTAGGATCACTTCTTGATCATTACTAGTTTGCGACCGTTTGCGTAGTTTCTCATCTTACTCTTGTACTCGTAAGTTAGCCTCCATACCATGCTTAGCCGCTTGCTGCAACCTTACCACTTATCCTTTTCATACCCATTAAGCTTTGCTAGTATTGATACCCATGGTAAAGGGATTGCTGAGTCCTCGTGGCTCACATATTATTACAACAACAGTTGCAGGTACAAGTAATGTGATGGTCCGACGCGAGTGCGATGCTTGCTTGTTTGGAGTTCTTCTGCTTCTTCTTCTTCTTCATTCGAGGGATAGGTTCCGGGTCGGGGAGCCTTAGCTAGCAGGGTGGATGCCGTTCTTATTTTTCGTTTGTGTTCATCCGTAGCCGGATCCTGCTCTTCTGTATGATGGTTGCCATGTATTGATGTATTGTTGTGTGAATGGTGTAGCTTGTGGCGAGTGTAAGCCTTTATCTTGTGTTCTCATCTATTCAGTACATGGTATGTTGTAATGATATCCACCTTGATATGTGCTCAAAATGTGGTTGTGCCCCAATCATGAATTCATCACGTGATTGGGATAGAATCGCATCTTGGGAGTTACAAGTTGGTATTAGAGCCATCCACGACTTAGGAGCCCCCTGCTCGATCGAATCATTGACGTTGTTGAGTCTAGAACAAAACTGTTTTGAGTCTTAGGATTATATATATCGGAGAGTAGGATTGTTTTTACCCCTCATCCCCCTTCGACGCTCTGGTGAGGTCTCCTGACGTAGATGTTTTGACTTTCCTCTCCTCAATTTCACTAAAACAATTAGGATCACGCGGGTATCTTGGGATCGTTCCGATATTCTTGTGACGAGAACATTGTTCTTGGTGCCACCTGACATTTAGGGGTTGTGGCAGTGTCCTGGTGAGTTGAGCTCCGAGGTGTTGTCGTCACAATTTTATCTTTGCAGTTCTAGAATACTTGAGTTCGCTGACATTGAAAATCTCTTTTATGCAGTTAGTGGTGAGATAACCTCAACGCCACCCAGTACTGGGGAGGGAGTTCAGGAGCATTGTCACAACTCGTATAATGGATGCTTTTCGAAGGTTGAGGTACATGATTTCCGGAGTTTTCTTGGTTATGTGTTGACAGATGGATACAGTTGGAGCATAGGGCTTGTTAGTTGTGTGATATATATTGTGCCTCCCTATATCCCCAACACCAGATTGCATAACCACAAAGTTTCAGGAGTTTATAGGTGGGAATTCAAGTAGCTCTTAGTTATTCTTCCCGCAGATATTTGGTATGTGATTGGGTAATCCTTACCACTTATTTGTTCCAGTCGTACCTTGTTGTTGCATTCATAAATATCTTTCAAAGTGGCTTCTCACCTTAATGGTTGTGTAATGTTAACTTTGGAATTCATTCGTTCAATCTCTATTCGAATGTTTATTGTGAATAATATATGTTGCAATGTCTTTCTGTTGATTCAGCTTGTATATCTGTCTATCATGGTACTAACAGATGGCACCCTCTTCAGGATGGCTCCTCCAACGCGTCTGAATCCGGACCGCAATGATGGGAATCAGGCAAACCCTCCACCTCCGCCACCTCCTCCGCCTCCGGAGTCATGGCAAGCTTTCATGGCAGCCACCAACGACAATACCCAGATGCTTTTGCAACTCTTGCAAGAGCGCAAAAAAGGCCAAGGCAACCAAGGAAATCAAGGTCAAGGGCAATTCAACAATCAGCCTCAGGTTGCTACCCTCAACCAGTTTCTTGCAAATCAGCCAAAGTCTTTCAGCAATTGTGCCGAGGCCACGGATGCCGATGATTGGCTCGTGGACATCAACAAGCATTTTGAATGTAGCAATGTCAGGCCTGAGGACTACGTCAAGTTCGCTTCTTTTTAGCTCAAGGACCAAGTAGCCGATTGGTATTAGCAGTACAAAGATTCTAGAGCGGGTCGAGTGATTACCTGGACTGACTTCTGCCGGGACTTTAAAGCTCATCATATTACAACAAGTGTTGTCGAGAGCAAGCGTGAGGAAATCCGCAATCTCAAGCAAGGAAGTATGTCTGTGTATCAATACAACATCTAGTTTCGGAAACTTGCTCGCTTCGCAAGGCAAGACATTCCTGATGAAAAGAGCATGATCTATCACTTCAGGGGTGGCCTCAGAGAGGATCTTCAGTTAACTCTCGTTCTTGTTGAGCCTACTCAGTTCGATCAGTTCTATAACATGGCTCTCAAGCAAGAAGCTGCTCAGCTCAAGTGTGAAGCTTCAAAGAAGAGAATCAGGGATGCAGTTCACTTGTCTTCTTCCTCTCAAGTGGCAGCTAAGCAACAGAAGTTCTGGCTTCCTCCACCTCTTTCGTTTCGTCAGCCCTACCAGCAGAAGAACTTAGGTGGTCGTGGATCTTCCCACCCAACCCAGGCTATCAGAACAAGTCTCAGACTCAAGCTCGAAGGATAGGTGGTCCTCCTCCTCCTTATCATCGTCCGCTCTCAGAGGTTACTTGCAACAAGTGTGGTCTGAAAGGTCACTATGCAAACAAGTGCACTCAGAGGCGCCTTCCGCCTCCTCCTCCTATGAGGTCTTCAAGCAATGCAGTCGTCAAGCACAATCCAAAGCATGCAAAGGTGAACATGTTGAACGCAACTCAAGCGGAGGATTCTTCAGATGTGATCATGGGTAACCTCTCTGTTAACTCTATTCCTGCTAAAGTTTTATTTGATACTGGTGCATCGCATTGTTTCATGTCAAGACCGTTCTTTGTAAAGCATGATTTCACTTGGTCTTACCTGGATAAACCTTTGGGTGTTGTTTCTCCAGGTATGTCAATGAGATCCAACTCGATAATTCCTGATGTTACCATCAGGATGGGCAATTATAAATTTCTGGCTTCTCCAATGGTTCTTGGTGACTCTCATATTGATCTTATTCTGGGCATGGATTGGCTTTCTCAGCACAAGGCTTCTCTTGATTGTGCCGCCAGGGAGATTAAATTGACGCACCCTTCTGAGGATGTGAATCATCTATGCCGCTCGTGATGAAACCATTCAGTTGTTCTCTCTCAATGAGAAGGGCGAGTTAGACGCTATTTCTCAGATTCCAGTTGTTTGTGAGTACCAAGATGTCTTTCCAGAAGAGCTTCCGGGTATGCCTCCTCACTGGCCAGTTGAGTTTGTTATCGATCTTGAGCCTAGTACTGAACCCATTTGCAAGCGTCCATACAAGCTTGGACCAAAGGAGCTGAAGGAATTGAAGAAACAACTCGATGAACAAGAGCGTCTGGGTCTGATCAGACATAGTTCATCTCCGTGGGGTTGTGGTGTTCTTTTTGTCCAGAAGAAGGATGGCACGGACCGACTTTGCGTCGATTACCATCCATTGAACAAGAAGACAATCAAGAACAAGTACCCACTTCTTCCCAACATCAATGAGCTAATCGAGCAACCTAAAGGTGCAAAGGTGTTCTCCAAGCTTGACCTCTGTATGCGTTATCATCAGATTCGCATTCGTGAAGAAGATATCCCTAAGACAACATTCAGAATAAGCTTTGGTTCTTATGAATATACTTTCATGTCTTTCGGCCTTGTCAATGCCCCTCCAACATTCTCTCGAATGATGAATTTCATCTTCAACCCCTACACAAATGAATTCATCCTGGTGTATCTCGATGATATCTTGGTGTTCTCCAAGAATAAGAAGGATCATGCCAAACATTTGCGATTCGTGCTCGACAAGCTCAGAGAGTATCAATTCTACGCGAAGTTCTCCAAATGTGAGTGATGTCTACTACACAACCTTATTCTTGTAGACGTTGTTGGGCCTCCAAGTGCAGAGGTTTGTAGGACAGTAGCAAATTTCCCTCAAGTGGATGACCTAAGGTTTATCAATCCGTGGGAGGCGTAGGATGAAGATGGTCTCTCTCAAACAACCCTGCAACCAAATAACAAAGAGTCTCTTGTGTCCCCAACACACCCAATACAATGGTAAATTGTATAGGTGCACTAGTTCGGCGAAGAGATGGTGATACAAGTGGTATATGGATGGTAGATATAGGTTTTTGTAATCTGAAAATATAAAAACAGCAAGGTAACTAATGATAAAAGTGAGCGTAAACGGTATTGCAATGCATTGAAACAAGGCCTAGGGTTCATACTTTCACTAGTGCAAGTTCTCTCAACAATAATAACATAATTGGATCATATAACTATCCCTCAATATGCAACAAAGAGTCACTCCAAAGTCACTAATAGCGGAGAGCAAACGAAGAGATTATGGTAGTGTAAGAAACCACCTCAAAGTTATCCTTTCTGATCTATCTATTCAAGAGTCCGTAGTAAAATAACACAAAGCTATTCTTTCCGCTCAATCTATCATAGAGTTCGTACTAGAATAACACCTTAAGACACAAATCAACCAAAACCCTAATGTCACCTAGATACTCCAATGTCACCTCAAGTATCTGTGGGTATGATTATACGATATGCATCACACAATCTTAGATTCATCTATTCAAACCAACACAAAGTACTTCAAAGAGTGCCCCAAAGTTTCTACCGGAGAGTCAAGACGAAAACGTGTGCCAACCCCTATGCATAGGTTCATGGGCGGAACCCACAAGTTGATCACCAAAACATACATCAAGTGTTCTCAAATCCTTAAAGACTCAATCCGATAAGATAACTTCAAAGGGAAAACTCAACCCATTACAAGAGAGTAGAGGGGGAGAAACATCATAAGATCCAACTATAATAGCAAAGCTTGCGATACATCAAGATCGTATCACCTCAAGAACACGAGAGAGAGAGAGATCAAACACATAGCTACTGGTACATACCCTCAGCCCCGAGGGTGAATTACTCCCTCCTCGTCATGGAGAGCGCCAGGATGATGAAGATGACCACCGGTGAGGGTTCCCCCCCTCCGGCAGGGTGCCAGAATAGGGTCCCGATTGGTTTTTGGTGGCTACAGAGGCTTGCGGCGGCGGAACTCCCGATCTATTGTGCTCTCCTAAGTTTTTAGGGTATATGGGTATATATAGGAGGAAGAAGTACATCGATGGATCTTCGGGCTGTCCACGAGGCAAGGGGGCACGCCCAGGGGGGGTGGGCGCGCCCCCGCCCTCATGGGCAGCCCGGGACTCTCCTGGTCCATCTTCGATACTCCGTGGGCTTCTACTGGTCCAAAAATAAGTTCCGTGATGTTTCAGGTCAATTGGACTTCATTTGATTTTCCTTTTCTGTGATACTCTAAAACAAGGAAAAAACAGAAACTGGCACTGGGCTCTGGGTTAATAGGTTAGTCCCAAAAATAATATAAAAGTGCATAATAAAGCCCATAAACATCCAAAACAGATAATATAATAGCATGGAACAACCAAAAATTATAGATACGTTGGAGACGTATCAGTGAGTTTTGGCTTGATGAAGTTCTTTACCTTAGCCACATCATCTCTGCCAAAGGCATTGCTGTTAATCCGGAGAAGGTTTCTGCAATTGTCAACTGGGAACCTCCTCAGAATGTCAAGCAGCTCCGCAGTTTCCTTGGGCTTGCAAGCTATTGCCGAAGATTTGTTGAGAATTTCTCAAAGATTGCAAAGCCTCTTTCCAACCTCCTCCAGAAGCATGTCAAGTATTCCTGGACTCCTGAGTGTGACATTTCTTTCAACACTCTCAAAGAGAAACTCATCACAGCTCCTGTCCTAACTCCTCCTGATGAGTCCAAGCCATTCGAAGTTTTCTGCGATGCCTCGTTGCAAGGTCTCGGTGTCGTGTTAATGCAAGAGAAGAAAGTTGTGGCCTATACTTCTCGTCAGTTGAAGCCAAACGAAAGGAACTACCCCACTCACGATCTTGAGTTGGCGGCAGTTGTCCATGCATTAATAACATGGAGACATCTCTTGTTGGGAAGGCAAGTGGACATTTTCACCGATCACAAGAGCCTCAAATATATCTTCACTCAACCCAACCTCAACCTCCGGCAAATTCGTTGGGGATTCAAGAGTACAATCCAAGTATTGAATCCACTCCAAGCAACGTGAATGTGATTGCAGATGCTTTGAGAAGAAAGGCTTATTGCAACAGCTTAATTCTCAAGCCATTCCAACCGGATTTTTGTGAAGCTTTTTGCAAGCTCAATCTCCAAGTTGTTCCTCAAGGTTTTCTTTCCAACCTTCAAGTCACTCCAACTTTGGAAGACCAAATTCGGGAGGCACAACTCCTTGATACCATGGTGAAGAAGGTGAAACACGGTATTGCCAAGGGCTTATCCAAATACAAGTTCTATCGCATTGATGACAAGGACACCTTATCCTTCGAGGACTGGATTGTGGTTCCTAAAGGTGATCTAAGGAAGGTCATAATGAATGAAGCGCACAATTCTCTTCTTTCCATTCATCTAGGCAGTTCGAAGATGTACCATGACCTCAAGCAGTCGTATTGGTGGACTCGAATGAATCGAGAGATTCCTCAATTCGTGAATGAATGTGATGTCTGGCGAAGGGTGAGAGCAGAACACCAATGACCAGCTAGTCTCCTCCAACCTCTTGCTAATCTAGAATGGAAGTTTGATCATATCGAAATGGACTTTGCCACTGGATTCCCAAAGTCCAAGCGTGGGAATGATGCTATCTTCGTTGTCATCGACAAGCTTACAAAAGTGGCTCATTTCCTTCCAATCAAAGAATCTATCACGACAGCTCAGTTGGCAGAGCTATACACCTCCAGAATTGTCTCGTTGCACAGAATTCTGCAATTGATCTCTTCAGACCGCGGAAGAATTTTCACATCTAAGTTCTGGGACTCCTTGCAGAAGGCCATGGGCACCAACATTCGCTTCAGCACGGCTTTCCATCCTCAAACAAGTGGCCAAGTCGAGCGAGTCAATCAAATCCTCGTAGACATGCTCAGAGCTTGTGTCATCTCTTCCGGTATGAAGTGGGAAGATTGTCTCCCATATGACGAGTTCTCCTACAACAACAGCTTCCAAGCAAGTTCAGGCAAGGCCCCATTTGAAATTCTTTATGGCAGAAAGTGCCATACTCCTCTCAATTGGTACGATATTGGTGAATGCCAACTCCTTGGCAACGACTTGATCATAGAAGCTGAAGAAATGTGTAAAGTCATCCGTGAAAATCTCAAAGCCGCGCAATCGCGGCAGAAGAGTTACTATGATAGCAAGCACCGTGACTTGGCTTTCGAGATCGAAGACCATGTCTACCTCCGCGTCTCTCGAATGAAAGGCACTCAAATCTTCGGTATCAAAGGGAAGCTTGCCCCGAGATACGTGGGTCCTTTCAAGATCATTGGCAAAAGAGGTGACCTCACCCATCAACTTGAGCTCCCGCCCAACTTTGCAAATGTGCACGATGTGTTTCACATGTCACAGCTTCGCAAGTGCTTCAAGACGCCCAAGCGCACTATCAACTTCGAAGAGATTGAGATCCATGAAGACTTGTCTTATCATGAGCATCCTGTTGCCATTCTTGAGGAAACCGAGCGCAAAACTCGCAACAAGTCAATCAAATTCCTGAAAGTTAAGTGGTCTCACCATTCCGACCGAGAAGCCACCTGGGAGCGCGAGGATCGCCTCCGTTCCAAATATCTGGGGTTCTTTCAGTCCTAGATCTCGTGTCGAGATCCTCTTGTAGTGGTGGAGAGTTGTAATGCCCCGGATGTAACATTCCATAATTGTAACTCCAACTCTTGCCATTTCCGGCTATGTGATATGTTATATCCTCCGTGGTTGGGTTTTTGTCCTTGTTTTTGCATTTTGTTCGTGTCATGCATTGCATCTCATGTCATCATGTGCATCTCATTTGCATTCGTGTTCGTCTCATGCATCCGGTCATTTTCCCCATTGTCCGTTTCGGAATCCGACACTCACACATGCACCCGTTGCACCTCTCACATCTCGTTTCATGAGCAGGAGAAAACATTCTCGGAATGGGCCGAGATTTGTCGAGTGGCCTTGGTACATCACCAGTAGGCCGCCAGTCAAATTTCGTTCCATTTGGAGGTCATTTGATGCCCCAACGGTTAACCGGGTAACCGCAAAACCCCTCTCTCATTGCATCCCAACACCCCTCCACAACAGCCCACTAGTCCATCTAAACCCCCTCCACTCTCTCGGTCGTTGGATCACGATCGTGTGGGTGAAAACCGCACCTCATTTGGACACTCCTAGGCCCCCTACCTATAAAAATGCCTCCCCCCCGAAAATTCAGGCAAAACCTTAGTCTTCCCCTTCCTCTGCGCGCCGGACACGTCCGCCCAACGCCGAACATGTCTGCCGCCGTCCCCTCGGCAAATCAGACACCACCACATCACCACGCCGCCGCCCACCACTGTCCGGCCCGTGAGCCCGAGGCCGGCCCTCCCGGCCCGTGCCTCGCCTGCCGCCGCCCGCGACCGCGCCCCGCCGCCTCGGTCGCCGGCGTCATCCCTCGCCGCCGCGCCGACCTCTGCCGCCTCGGCCCTTTCGCCTACCGGAGCTGCCCCGCCGCCGCGCTCCGGCGTTGCACCACGCCGAGCTTCGCCCGACGCCGCCGGCCCCAGATCCGGTCGCAAGCTTGTCGCCGGCCCAGATCCCGCCGCCTCCCTCGCCGGATCCGCCTCCCCCGCCGCCCATCTCGCCGGAGCTCGGCCCGATCCAACTCCGCCACCGTTGACTTTTCCCCCTCGAGGTCGAATTCTCTCTAAGTCCTGAAATACCCTAATTCATGTGAGACTCTCTTTGACATGTCATATCTCCATACCCGTAGCTCCGATTTGCATGCATGATATATCGAAATGTTCGTCTCATGATGCTATTCATGGTAGTGTCATTTGCATGCATGTTACTGTCCATATTGATGCCTTAATCTTCGTTGCAAAAGTGCTATATGATGTTGTCACCTGGAATCCATCATAACTTGTTGATTTGTCATTTTCATAGCATTATGTGTGTGCATCCTTTGAGCATAATGTCTACATGTTTCTGGAGCATCTTCATTCCATCTTTATAGTGGTGCAAGCCTTGTATTTGTGTGAGCTCTGTGGTAACTAGCACAACATGCAAAGTAGGCCACATGATGTTGCTATTTTCAAACACTTGGTATTTCTGCTAAGTCTTTTCCTGTTACATTATGTTGCTATGTTGACTTGTTGCCACAAGTAGATCCGTGCATATTTTGATGAAGTTTAGTAAGAGTGTTTTGAAGATATGGTGATGCTCTATCCATTCATGCCTCTTGTTGTAATTATGGGGTAGTGTAGCTTGTCATTACCATGCTCTACTTTTGCTAAATATTGTTGCTGGCAGATTGTTAACATGAAGTTCATTTTTGCCATGTGTTTTGCTAGTGATCCATGCACCCTATGAACTTTCTCTTGCCATGTTTAGCTTCATAAATGTGTATTCTTACTGTTGGTTACCTTGTGATGCCATGAATGCTTTGTGGTGAGTGGCATGAGCTTACAAAGTTGCTATCATGAATCTGTTTCGACCATGCTATGTTTTTCTTCTAAGTCTGAAATTGTCCATATCACTTGCCATGTTTGCATTGATGCTACCAATCTTTTATGTGCATCTTTGGCTAAAGTTCAGTAAGGGAGTTTTGTTATTTGCCTTTAGTACTAGCATGCCATGCCCTTCTTTGCCATGATATGATCCTGTAGCATGTTGTTTGCTAGCTCTAAACATTGCCACCTAATGTTGTTTTTGCCAAGATCAATGAAACTGCTAAGTCTGTAACCTGATTGTCATTTGCTTTCTTGCCATGCTGTTTTAGGCTTGTTCTAGCGAGTTCTAGCAGGAGCTCAGTGTTCATAATTTGTAGAGCTTCATCTGTACTTCACTACCATGTGCTTTGTTGCTATGTTGGAGTGTTGTAGCATAGTTTCATGATGCATCTTAAGTGCCATGATGTTGTTAAGCGCTGTTTTGCATCGTCCTTGTTTTGCTCGTCATTTGCAAACTGTGCATCCATTTCCGGTGATCCTTATATCGATTTCGACCGAAATCGATCCATCTTTCTAGTGGGATGCTTGGTTTGCCAAGTTGATGTCATGATCATCTTTTTCCTTCTAGAGTACCCATATGCATTGCACATCATATCTTGCATCCCATGCCATGTCTTGCATCATGTTGCTTGTGCATTGCACCTTGATTGATTGTTGTTCCGTTGCTTGTGTTCTTGCTTTGGGTAGAGCCAGGAGACGAGTTCATGAGCGAGGATCCTATTGAGTACGCTTACGAGGAGCAAGCTTTCGACAACCCTGAGAACTTTGCAGGCAAGATGATCATTACCCCCGATGTCACTTCTATCTTTGCTTGCTAGTTGTTCGCTCTATCGCTATGTCGCGCTACCTACCACTTGTTTATATATCATGCCTCCCTTATTGCCATGTCCAGCCTCTAACCTACCTTCCTAGCAAACCATTGTTTGGCTATGTTACTGCTTTTGCTCAGCCCCTCTTATAGCGTTGCTAGTTGCAGGTGCCTCGCAGATTGTTCCATGTTGGGATATCACAACATCTCTTATTTAATTAACGCATCTATATACTTGGTAAAGGGTGGAAGGCTTAGCCTTTTGCTTGGTGTTTTGTCCCACTCTTGCCGCCCTAGTTTCCGTCATACCGGTGTTATGTTCCTTGATTTTGCGTCCCTAACACGGTGAGGGTTTATGGGCCCCTCTTGATAGTTAGCTTTGAATAAAACTCCTCTAGCAAGGCTCAACCTTGGTTTTCCATTTTCCTAATTACAACTTAAAACTTGCATAGGGACTTTTCGGACCCCGCGGACTTAATCAACCCCCGGGCCAGTGCTCCACATGAGTGTTGGTCCAAACTAGAGCACCGTGTGGGGCCGCCCCTAGGAAACTTGGGGTATTTGGTATATACCTGTATGCTTCGCTCATCCGGTGTACCCTAAGAATGAGATCATGCTACTCCTATCAGGCTAGGTCGATGCATCGGGAGGTCTTGTTGGACTTGTTTTACCATTGTCGAAATGTCTTGTGCACCGGGATTTCGAGTCTGATCGGAGGGTCCCGAGATGGAGGATTGTCTCCGTGGATCATGAGCTTGTCATGGGCTAAGTTGGGACACCCCTGCAGGGTTTAAACTTTCGAGATCCGTGCCCGCGGTTATGTGGCAGATGGGAATTTGTTAATATCCGTTTGTAGTGGACTTGAACTAAACTCAATTAAAAATACACCAACTGCGTGTGTCACCATGACTGTCTCTTTTCGGGTGCGTTTGAGAAGAGAACACAGTTGGGTTATGTTTGAATGTAAGTAGTTCCGGATCACTTCTTGATCATTACTAGTTTGCGACCGTTTGTGTAGTTTCTCGTCTTACTCTTGTACTCGTAAGTTAGCCACCATACCATGCTTAGCCGCTTGCTGCAACCTCACCACTTATCCGTTTCATACCCATTAAGCTTTTCTAGTATTGATACCCATGGTAATGGGATTGCTGAGTCCTTGTGGCTCACAGATTACTACAACAACAGTTGCAGGTACAGGTAATGCGATGGTCTGACGTGAGTGCGATGCTTGCTTGTTTGGAGTTCTTCTGCTTCTTCTTCTACGTTCAAGGGATAGGTTCCGGGTCGGGGAGCCTAGGCTAGCAGGGTGGATGTCGTTCTTCTTTTTCGTTTGTGTTCATCCGTAGCCAGATCCTGCTCTTCTGTATGATGCTTGCCATGTATTGATGTATTGTTGTGTGAATGATGTTGCTTGTGGCGAGTGTAAGCCTTTATCTTGTATTCTCATCTATTCAGTACATTGTATGTTGTAATTATATCCACCTTGCTATGCGCTCAAAATGCGGTTGTGCCCCAATCATGAATTCATCACGTGATTGGGATAGAATCGCATCTTGGGAGCTACATGGGAGCTCGCAGGCATTAGTTGCGGATGAAGATTGGGGCCGACGACCTCGCTGGCATCGATGGTTGCATGTGCGGTCGGGGAAGTGAGAGAACACGGGAGGGGAATCCTTTCTATCGTCAGCGAGAAAAATGAATGGATGCAAATGTCCGTGAAAGGATAAGGCAAGATACTGAGCGGTTGGATTGGGCCCTGTCAGTCATGCACCCCACCGCACGAGAGAGACCCTATGCACTGCTAGCCATACAATGAAAAGGAATCGCACGAGTCGCGCTTGACCGGCCGAATCTCAGCCGGCGTGCCGTATACAAGAGTTTCCCATTTATATATGGATGTGTCATTAAACGGGTTTTTGAGACGAGGGAGTAGTATTGTGAAGCTTTACGATGTTGTATTTCACTGAGTTTGCCCTCCTCACACATGTTTCCTAAGGCATCTTAGCGGGGACTCTCAAACCTTCGGCATCCATTCAGACTAAGGACCCCCCAAGTTACTAAACGAAATCTCGCATCCGTTTGTGGATCAGTCTTGACTTTCGTTTTTTGTAAACCGGAATTAACCTAGGGACCATTGCGGGAGTCTAAACACCAGCCACATAGGACCCAGACACACTCGGCCCAACCAAAACTGAAGCGGGGCAATGTTTATTGGGCCACGACCTAACTAAGCTGCATGTGAGTGTTGGTTGATGATCTGGCGCCAAAAGTGCCGATTAGGAGCACTCCATGTGAGCAAATTAACTAACTAGAGGTAATCCCTTGCGCGAGATCTTGAAGGTCATTTTTCATGCTCTTAGATCACGCCAAGTGATGCGTCCAGCCATCATCACACATCGTGTGCTTAACGCTTCTTTTGATTTTTTTGTATGTGTTTCTATGTTTTAGATGAGTTCTTCCCTCCTATTTTTGGCTTATTGATTTTTACCCGGTTTTTCTTAGGTTTTGAAGAGAAAAAATCATGATTTTTTTAGTGATTTTTTTTGCTTCCATGAGAAGCACATAATTGTTTCTCATGGAAGCACATATTTGCTTTCGTGACTGCGCTTCTTGGAAAGGGAAAAATCTATGCTCCCATGAGAAACATATGATTGCCTCCTGTGTAGGCATAGATTTGCTTCTGCAAGAAGCACGGGAAAGGAAAAAGTTGGTGTTGCCACAAGAAGCATGTCATGTGCTTCTCAGAAAAGAATGTGATTTCGCCAAAAGAACCGATTTGCTTCTCATGAAGGTACGGATTCGCTTCCGTGAGAAAATTAGCTTCCGCAAGAAGCACAAGTTAGCTTCCCCTGGAGGTGTAAGATATTGTGGGAAGCGTTAAACCCTTTGCTCGGGCCGCACATGTATATATATCGATAATGTCGTGGCTTACAAGTTGATACGATCGTCAGATCGTTTACAGAAGGTCGGTACGAGTCCTGGACAGAAGAAGAGATAGAAAAAGAATACAAGTTTAAACACAGAGTTCTATCTCTATACACCTATTCCAACACCCCTCAATCTAAACCTATACTCCAAGGTTGAGATTGTACTTGAATTCCTCCAGCCTTCTCATAGTGAGGGGTTCTGTAAAACCATCAGCCAGTTGATCACCAGTAGGTATAAACTGTATGTAAAGTAGCTTACAAGCTACTCTTTCTCTGACGAAGTGGAAATCAACCTCAATATGTTTAGTACGTGCATGAAAAACAGGATTAGCTGAAGATAGGTTGCACCAATATTATCACACCATAACCTTGCAGCCTTTGGAGTTTTGACTCCAAGCTCATAAAGTAGAGTCTGTATCCACATGACTTCTGCTATGGCATTTGCTAGAGCCTTATATTCAGCTTCAGTACTTGACCTTGAGACTATGGCCTGTTTTCTTACACTCCATGATATAAGATTTGTTCCCAAGAACACAACAAACCCACCAGTGGATCTTCTATCATCTGCACACCCAGCCCAATCAGCATCTGAGTAGGCAGTCACAAGCATAGATGGAGACTTGATGACCCACAAGTATAGGGGATCTATCGTAGTCCTTTTGATAAGTAAGAGTGTTGAACCCAACGAGGAGCAGAAAGAAATGATAAGCAATTTTCAGTAAGGTATTCTCTGCAAGCACTGAAATTATCGGTAACAGCTAGTTTTGTGATAAGGTAATTTGTAATGGGTAACAAGTAATGAAAGTAAATAAGGTGCGGCAAGATGGCCCAATCCTTTTTGTAGCAAAGGACAAGCCTGGAAAAACTCTTATATAGAGGAAAGCGCTCCCGAGGACACATGGGAATTATCGTCAAGCTAGTTTTCATCATGTTCATATGATTCGCGTTTGGTACTTT
Source organism: Triticum aestivum (assembly GCF_018294505.1). Lineage (NCBI taxonomy): Eukaryota > Viridiplantae > Streptophyta > Magnoliopsida > Poales > Poaceae > Triticum > Triticum aestivum. The sequence goes on along the minus strand of NC_057797.1, from coordinate 679,733,433 downwards.
GATAATTTGATATGTGGGAGGACCGGTGCTTGGGTACTGCCCTTCCTTGGACAATCATCCCACTTATGATTAACCCCTCTTGCAAGCATCCGCAACTACAAAAGAAGTATTAAGGTAAACCTAACCATAGCATGAAACGTATGGATCCAAATCATCCCCTTACGAAGCAACTCATAAACTAGGGTTTAATTTCTGTCACTCTAGCAACCCATCATCTACTTATTACTTCCCAATGCCTTCCCCTAGGCCCAAATAATGGTGAAGTGTCATGTAGTCGACGTTCACATGACACCACTAGAGGAAAGACAACATACATCTCATCAAAATATCGAACGAATACCAAATTCACATGACTACTTATAGCAAGACTTCTCCCATGTCCTCAGGAACAAACGTAACTACTCACAAATCATATTCATGTTCATAATCAGAGGGGTATTAATATGCATAAAGGATTTGAACATATGATCTTCCACCGAATAAACCAACTAGCATCAACTACAAAGAGTAATCAACACTACTAGCAACTCATGGGTACCAATCTAAGGTTTTGGGACAAAGATTGGATACAACAGATGAACTAGGGTTTGAGATGAGATGGTGCTGGTGAAGATGTTGATGGAGATTGACCCCCTCCCGATGAGAGGATCGATGGTGATGATGATGGTGATGATTTCCCCCTCCCGGAGGGAAGTTTCCCCGGCAGAACAGCTCCGCCGGAGCCCTAGATTGGTTCCGCCAAGGTTCCGCCTCGTGGCGGTGGAGTTTCGTCCCATGAGATAGCTTATGATTTTTTCCAGGGCAGAAGACCTCATATAGCAGAAGATGGCCACCGGAGGCCTGCCAGGGGGCCCACGAGGCAGGGGGCGTGCCCAGGGGGGTAGGGCGCGCCCCCACCCTCGTGGATGGTGGGTGGCCCCCCTCTGGTACTTCCTTCGCCCAATGTTTTTTATATATTCTGAAACATGCTCCCGTGAAGTTTTAGGACTTTTGGAGTTGTGCAGAATAGGTCTCTAATATTTGCTCCTTTTCCAGCCCAAAATTCCAGCTGCCGTCATTACCCCTCTTCATGTAAACCTTCTAAAATAAGAGAGAATAGGCATAAATATTGTGACATAATGTGTAATAACAACCCATAATGCAATAAATATCAATATAAAAGCATGATGCAAAATGGACGTATCAACTCCCCCAAGCTTAGACCTCGCTTTTCCTCGAGCGGAAACCATTATCGAAAAATATGACCACATGTTTAGAGATAGAGGTGTTGATAAAAATAAAATACGAACATGAGAGCATCATGATCATTATTAGAACAACAACATATATATATATATTGTCATATGATCTCTTATGCTAAAGTAACAATTCATCCACAGTTTCAAGTATGAATCAGAAACTTCATTGAAAACTAACAAACTATAATATCAGAAACTGAAGCAATTGCAATTTATCATCGGAAAGAGTCAATATAAGAGCTTTTCAGCAAGTCCACATACTCAACTATCATTTAGTCTTTCACAATTGCTAACACTCACGCAATACTTATGAGTATGAAGTTTTAATCGGACATAGAGAAAGATAGGGACTTATAGTTTTGCCTCCCAACCTTTTACCTCAAGGGTAATGTCAACAATAGTAGTTCATGAAAACTCACATCCAATTAGCCATATATATAAGGATCTTTCCAACACATTGTGCTTGCCAAAAGATAAAATGTAAAAAGGAAAGGTGAAGATCACCATGACTCTTGTATGAAGTATAAGACAAGAATAAAAGATAGGCCCTTCGCAGAGGGAAGCAGAGATTGTCATGTGCTTTTATGGTTGGATGCACGAAATCTTAATGCAAAAGAACGCCACTTTATATTGCCACTTGTGATATGGACCTTTATTATGTAGTCTGTCACTTTTATTTCTTCCACATCACAAGATCGTATAAAGCTTATTTTCTCCACACTAATAAATCGTACATATTTAGAGATCAATTTTTATTGCTTGCAAGAATGACAACTTACTTGAAGGATCTTACTCAATCCATAGGTAGATATGGTGGACTCTTATGGAAAAACTGGGTTTAAGGATACTTGTAAGCACAAGTAGTATCTCTACTTGGTGCAAAGAATTTGGCTAGCATGAGAGGGAAAGGCAAGCTCAACATGTTGGATGATCCATGACAATATAATTTATTTCGGATGTAAGAAAACATAACCCATTATGTTGTCTTCCTTGTCCAACATCAACTCTTTGGCATGTCATATTTTAATGAGTGCTCACAATCATAAAAGATGTCCAAGATAGTATATTTATATGTGAAAACCTCTCTTCTTTATTACTTCCTATGTTTGTCAACTCTCAATAACTTTTATTCATCGTACTCTTTATATGTGAAGTCATTACTCTCCATAAGATCCATATGATCTCTTTATTTCTTTTTGTTCTTTCTCTTTTCTTTATATTCCCTCAAGATCATAGCAAGATAATCAAGCCCTTGACTCAACACTAATCTTTATTATATATATATATATAGCTCACGGACTCGATTACATAGAAGGATCATAAAGAAAAACTCAAAACTAGATCATACTAAAACTTTATTCTACTAGATCAAGATATTACCAAAAGGATCGAACTAAGAAAACTGGTAAAGATAAAAGTGTGATGATGATACGATACTGGGGCACCCCCCTAAGCTTGGCAGTTGCCAAGGGGAGTGCCCATACCCGATACCCAGTTCTTCTTTGTTGGTGAAGAAGGTGTTGGTGATGATGGATAGTCGCACATCGAGTGTAGGAGATCCTCCAATTTGCGGATAATGCCCTTGAGTGCGATGATATGCTCCTTCAACAAAATATTTTCACTTGTGAGATACTTGTTCTGAATGCGAGCTAACTCAATCATCTTGAAAGCTTCAATCTCCGTTGGGGTAAAGAGATTGTGATGAGGTTGAAGGATGTCTTCGTCTACTACTGCCGGAACTTGATCCCCCATGGCCTTCTTGATCCCATCATCCTTGTTGATCTCTCCGGGCTCTTCTTTGTTCAGCTCTATCTTCATTAGCCAAGCATCATTGCCCTCATTGTTGGAGGAGGAGGGAGACGACATGTTGCCTGGCCTTGACAGCCCTGGCAGAAAACAGCTCGAAACAAAAACATGAGATATTTGCATGGTATGGTGATCAAAACCTTCGGGAGATTATATAATGAATTTTTACCGACCGAAAGAAGTATCGTGCAAGAAAACAGAGTCCGGAGAGCACACAAGGTGCCCACGAGGCAGGGGGCGCGCCCAGGGGGGTAGGGCGCGCCCTCCACCCTCATGGACGCCTCGTGTCCTTCCCGGACTACTTCTTATTTTCCTATTTTCTTAAATATTCCAAAACAGAGAAAAATTGCTATTAGAACTGTTTTGGAGTCGGTTTACTTACCGTACCTCATACCTATTCCTTTTCGGAGTCTGAAACACTCTGGAAAGTGTCCCTTATGTATTCCTCCGGGGTTACAATTTCAATAACATTAGTTTCAACATTTATAGGACTACCTGAGATATAATGTTTAATTCTTTGACCGTTCACCACCCTCGGATTTGTGCCTTCGAAGTTGTTGATTTTTATGGCACCGGAACGATAGACCTCCTCGATGACATAAGGACCTTCCCATTTAGAGAGGAGTTTTCCTGCAAAATATCTTAAACGAGAGTTGTATAACAATACATAATCAACTACATTAAACTCACATTTTTGTATCCTTTTGTCATGCCATCTTTTAACTTTTTCTTTAAACAGTTTGGCATTCTCATAAGCCTGGGTTCTCCATTCATCAAGTGAGCTAATGGTAAAAAGCCTCTTCTCACCCGCAAGTTTGAAATCATAATTGAGCTCTTTAATGGCCCAATAAGCCTTATGTTCTAGTTCGAGAGGTAAGTGACAAGCTTTTCCATAAACCATTTTATATGGAGACATACCCATAGAATTTTTATATGCAGTTCTATAAGCCCATAATGCATCATAAAGTTTCTTGGACCAATTCTTTCTAGATCTATTAACAGTCTTTTGCAAAATTAATTTAAGCTCTCTATTACTTAATTCTACTTGACCACTGGACTGTGGATGATATGGAGATGCAATTCTATGATTAACATCATACTTAGGAAGCATCTTACGAAAAGCACCATAAATAAAATGTGAACCACCATCAGTCATTAAATATCTAGGGACTCCAAACCTCAGAAAAATAACTTCTTTAAGCATCTTAATAGAGGTGTCGTGATCAACACTACTAGTTGGAATAGCTTCTACCCACTTAGTAACGTAATCAACAACAACTAAAATATGTGTATACCCATTAGAGGAAGGAAACGGTCCCATATAATCAAAGCCCCAAACATCAAATGGTTCAATAACAAGTGAATAATTCATAGGCATTTCTTGACGTCTACTAATATTACCAATTCTTTGACATTCATCACAAGACAAGACAAACTTACGAGCATCCTTGAAGAGAGTAGGCCAATAAAAACCGGATTGCAATACCTTATGTGCAGTTCTATCTCTAGCATGGTGTCCTCCATATGCCTCGGAATGACACTTGCGTAGGATCTGTTTCTCTTCATGCTTAGGTACACAACGTCTAATAACACCATCTAATCCTTCTTTATAAAGGTGTGGGTCATCCCAGAAGTAATGCCTTAAATCATAGAAAAACCTTTTCTTTTGCTGGTATGTGAAACTAGGTGGTATAAATTTAGCAACAATGTAATTAGCATAATCAGCATACCAATGAGCAGTATGAGAAGCATTTATGACAGCCAGTTGTTCATCAGGAAAGCTATCATCAATAGGTAGTGGGTCATCAAGAACATTCTCTAACCTAGACAAGTTGTCTGCAACGGGGTTCTCAGCTCCTCTTCTATCAACAATATGCAAAGGCATACGTCTATAAGAAAAGGTACCTAAAGGGCAAGTGAAAGTTGTCTTTTCTTGATCCTCTTTTGACATAGGTATTTGAGAGAAACCAGAATAACCATCTAGAAAGCATAAATGTGTATGTTTGGATAATCTTTCTAGCATTTGATCAATAAAAGGTAAATGGTAATGTTCCTTTTTAGTAGCTTTATTTAATTTGCGGAAATCAATTACCATTCTATAACCTGTAACAATTCTTTATGGGATCAATTCATCTTTATCATTAGGAACAACAGTAATACCTCCCTTATTAGGGACACAATGGACATGACTTACCCACTGACTATCAGCAACGGGATAAATTATACCTGCCTCCAGAAGCTTTAGTATTTCTTTTTTTACCACTTCTTTCGTCTTAGGATTTAACCCATCGTTGGTGATCAACAACCGGTTTCGCGTCTTTCTCCAATTTTATTTTGTGTTGGCATAGAGTGGGACTAATGCCCTTAAGATCATCAAGGGTATATCCAATAGCAGCACGGTGCTTCTTCAGAGTTTTCAATAATTTCATTTCTTCATGCTCTGAAAGGTTAGCACTAATAATAATAGGATATATCTCTTTCTCATCAAGATAAACATATTTAAGAGTATCAGGTAATGGTTTAAGCTCAAACACGGGATCACCCTTGGGTGGAGGAGGATCCCCTAGAATTTCAACAGGCAAGTTGTGTTTCAAAATAGGTCCCTGTTTAAAGAATACTTCATCTATTTCCCTTCTTTCATTCATAAACATACCATTTTCATGGTCTAGCAAATATTATTCTAAAGGATCATTAGGAGGCACGACAATAGAAGCAAGACCAATAATTTCATATTTACTAGGAAATTCTTTATCATGGGGTTGTCTACAAAATTTAGCAAAATTAAGCTCATGAGACATATCCCCAAGCCAATAGTAACAACATCCTTTTTGCAGTCTATCTTAGCATTAACAATATTCAGGAAGGGTCTACCAAATATAATGGGACAAAAGTTATCTTGTGGGGAACCAAGAACAAGAAAATCAGCAGGATATTTGACTTTCCCACACAAGACTTCAACATCTCTAACAATCCCAACTGGTGAAATAGTGTCTCTATTGGCCAGCTTAATTGTAACATCAATTTCCTCTATCTCAGCAGGTGCAATATCATGCATAATTTCTTTATATAAGGAATGAGGTATTGCACTTGCACTAGCACCCATATCACATAAGCCATGATAGCAATGACTCCTATTTTAATAGAAATAATAGGCCTGCCTACAACAAGTCTATGTTTATTTTTAGTATCGGGTCTAGCAATTCTAGCAGCTTCATCACAGAAGTAAATAACATGCACATCAATATTATCGGCCAACAGATCTTTAACCATAGCAATACTAGGTTCAAATTTAATTTTCTCAGAGGGTGTAGGTGTTCTAGTATTACTTTTACGAACCACAGTTGAAGCTTTAGCATGACCCTATATTCTAACAGGGAAAGGTGGTTTCTCAATATAAGCAGTGGGAACAACAGAATCATTATAAGTGATAGTCTTTTCTTCAACTTTAATAGGTGAAACTACTTTTACTTCAATGGGAGGATTATATTTAAACCACTTCTCCTTAGGGAGATCAACATGAGTAGAAAAGGATTCACAGAAAGAAGCTACTATCTCAGAGTCAAGTCCATATTTAGTGCTAAATTCACGGAAAGCATTGGTCTCCATAAAAGATTTAACACAATCAAACATAGGTGTTATACCTGACTCCTTACCTTCGTCGAGATCCCGATCTTCAGAGTTGCGTTTACTTCTTTCCAATAAATCCCATTTGAATTCAATAGTCTTCATCATAAAAGAGCCAGTACAAGAAGTATCGAGCATGGAGCAATTACCGAGAGAAAGCCGAGCATAGAAATTTTGAATAATAATTTCTCTTGAGAGCCCATGATTGGGGCATGAATATAACATTGACTTAAGCCTCCCCCAAGCTTGAGCGATGCTTTCTCCTTCGCGAGGCCAAAAATTATATATATAATTGCGATCACGATGAACAAGATGCATGGGATAAAACTTCGGATGAAATTCCAATTTCAAACGGTTGTAGTTCCATGATCCCATATCATCACATAGCCTAAACCATGTCAATGCCTTTCCCTTCAAAGATAAAGGGAAGACCTTCTTATTGATAACATCCTCGGGCATACCTGCAAGCTTAAATAATCCACAAAGTTCATCCACATAGATTAGGTGCAAATCAGGATGTAATGTTCCATCTCCTGTAAAAGGATTAGCTAGCAGTTTCTCTATCATACCCGAAGGAATTTCAAAATAAACATTTTCAATAGGTTCGGTAGGTTGAGGAGCAACTCTTTGCTCTACTGGTCGGGGGTGAAGATACCCCGAACAAGCCCCTCAAAGGATTATGTTCCATAGCAACAAGTGACAGTAAATTTCAGCACACTATATAAATTTTTCCTTACCAAATTTCACCTACCAAAGGCGCTTCACTCCCCGGAAACAGCGCCAGAAAAGAGTGTTGATGACCCACAAGTATAGGGGATCTATTGTAGTCCTTTTGATAAGTAAGAGTGTCGAACCCAACGAGGAGCAGAAGGAAATGATAAGCAGTATTCAGGAAGGTATTCTCTTCAAGCACTGAAATTATCGCTAACAGATAGTTTTGTGATAAGCTAATTTGTAACGGGTAACAAGTAATGAAAGTAAATAAGGTGCAGCAAGATGGCCCAATCCTTTTTGTAGCAAAGGACAAGCCTGGAAAAACTCTTATATAAAGGAAAGCGCTCCCAAGGACACATGGGAATTATCGTCACGCTAGTTTTCATCACGTTCATATGATTCGTGTTCGGTACTTTGATAATTTGATATGTGGGTGGACCGGTGCTTGGGTACTGCCCTTACTTGACAAGCATCCCACTTATGATTAACCACTCTTGCAAGCATCCGCAACTACAAATGAAGTATTAAGGTAAACGTAACCATAGCATGAAACATATGAATCCAAAGCAGCCCCTTACGAAGCAACTCATAAACTAGGGTTTAAGCTTCTGTCACTCTAGCAACCCATCATCTACTTATTACTTCCCAATGCCTTCCCCTAGGCCCAAATAATGGTGAAGTGTCATGTAGTCGATGTTCACATGACACCACTAGAGGAAAGACAACATACATCTCATCAAAATATCGAACGTATACCAAATTCACATGACTACTTATAGCAAGACTTCTCCCATGTCCCCAGGAACAAACATAACTACTCACAAATCATATTCATGTTCATAATCAGAGGGGTATTAATATGCATAAAGGATCTGAACATATGATGTTCCACCGAATAAACCAACTAGCATCAACTACAAAGAGTAATCAACACTACTAGCAACCCATGGGTTCCAATCTGAGGTTTTGGGTCAAAGATTGGATACAAGAGATGAACTAGGGTTTGAGAGGAGATGGTGCTGGTGAAGATGTTGATGGAGATTGACCCCCTCCCGATGAGAGGATCGATGTTGATGACGATGGTGATGATTTCCACCTCCCGGAGGGAAGTTTCCCTAGCAGAACAACTCCGTCGGAGCCCTAGATTGGTTCCGCCAAGGTTCCGCCTCGTGGCGGCGGAGTTTCATCCCGTGAGCTAGCTTATGATTTTTTTCCAGGGCAAAAGACCTCATATAGCAGAAGATGGCCACCGGAGGCCTGCTAGGGGGCCCACGAGGCAGGGGGCGCACCCAGGGGGTAGGGCGCACCCCCACCCTCGTGGATGGTGGGTGGCCCCCCTCTGGTACTTCCTTCGCCCAATATTTTTTATATATTATGAAACGTGCCCCGGTGAAGTTTCAGGACTTTTGAAGTTGTGCGGAATAGGTCGCTAATATTTGCTCCTTTTCCAGCCCAGAATTCCAGCTGTCGGCATTCCCCCTCTTCATGTAAACCTTGTAAAATAAGAGAGAATAGGCGTAAGTATTATGACATACTGTGTAATAACAACCCATAATGCAATAAATATCGATATAAAAGCATGATGCAAAATGGACGTATCAAGACTTGACAATCTTGAGTCCAAGTCCTTTGGAAAACTGTAGATACCTCACAATTCTTTTAACTGTTGTCCAGTGTGCAGTAGTAGGTGCATGCAAATACTAACAAACTTTGTTCACAGAATAATAAATATCAGGACGAGTGAAAGTTAAATATTGTAATGCACCTACCACACTTCTGTAGTTTGTTGCATCCTCTAGTCCAAGTGCTTCGCCACTTTCAACTGTGAGTTTTTCTGAAGTTGAGATTGGTGTACTTACATATTTGCAGTTTTCCAATCCTACTCTCCTGAGTATGTCACGAGCATATTTCTCCTGGGACAGAAGTATACCATCTTTTATCTGTTTGACCTCTATACCAAGACAATAATGAATATCTCCCAAATCCTTAAGAGCAAACTCCATCTTTAAATCCTTGAGTAAACAAGTGGTGGCATCTGAACTTGAACTAGCAACAATAATATCATCAACATATACTAGAATATATATAGTGACATTGCCTTTTTGATAGAAAAATGGTGAGGTGTTTGCCTTGGATGGTGTAAACCCAAGTTGTTGTAACTATGTGCTCAACCTTGAGTACTAGGTTCTTGGGGCCTGTTTCAAACCATACAAAGCTTTTTCTAACTTGCAAAAAAAATGAGGTGTGCTTTTGTTCTCATAACCTGGTGGTTGGCGCATAAAAACCTCTTCTTCCAGAACACCATCAAGATACGCGTTCTGAACATCTAGCTGCCTTAAACTCCAACCCTTGCAAACCACAATGGATAACACAAGTAAAATAGTAGCTACCTTGAAAACAGGACTGGAAGTATCATCATAGTCAATACAAAATCTCTGCTTGAAACCTTTTGCAAGTAATCTTGCCTTATATCTGTCTATACTCCCATCAGATTTCCTCTTGATTTTGTATACCCACTTACAATCTATAACGTTTCTGCCCCTTGTTACTGGTACTAGACGCCATGATTTATTTTTCATAAGTGCTTCATATTCTATACCCATGGCTTTCTTCCATTCTTTACTAGCAAGTGCATCATGCAAATGAGTTGGTTCACCCATACTAGTAAGAAAAGCACGTTTAACTTTGCCATACCTTATAGTACCATATGTTTACTCCTTTTTCTTAACAATACCAGACTGAGATCTAGTGTGTTGATGTGGAAACGCAGGGACAGCAGAATCCCCATTCACAAAAGATCCAGCCGGATTCGCTGCACCAGACCGCTCTAGATCCGAGGAGATATCCCCCGTGACCAGCGCTCCAGTAGAAGCGAGCCGCGTGTCTCCCTCGTTGGTCGCCCGCTCGGTCGCACGGGGAGAGGCGTTTAGGCTGGGCCCCACCCCTGTCGTCTGGTCGGCCACCAACCCATCCACCATGCGCGTGGCGCTCGGTGAGCCGCATCAGCCCGTGGTGGCTTGGCTGGAGGGGCCCACGCTGCTGGGACTGTCGGCTCCTGGCACATGCAACGCGCAGAGATCCTCCTGGGATCGCGTGTCTGACGCACTGACAAGGGGATTTTCCTTGGATCTTGTTCTGCTGCTACCTGGACCATCCTGGGATCCCGTGACAACTTTGGCAGCATCTCCTTGCATGAAATCACACCTTGTAGATGCACTCTTATCATCGAAAAAAATTCTTTGGATTATTCACATCATCAGCACTATTTAACTCGCCCCCGTGATCTGGACTAGACGTATACTCTGGAAGGAGTGCAATTTCTGCATGAAGTAGGGCTCCGGCATTTGGATGGAGCTTTGCAAAAGGGAATATTGTTTCATCAAATATAACATCACGAGAAATATAGATACGTCCAGTGGAGATCTCAAGACACGTGTACCCTTTGTGAAGGTTACTATAACCAAGAAACACACATTGAGTAGACCAAAACTCAAGTTTGTGGTGATTATATGGATGAAGATTAGGGTAACAAGCACATCCGAAAGTTCTTAGGGAAGTGTAATCTGGTGTTTGATGAAACAATTTTTCCAAGGGAGTAATGTGTCCAATAACTTTGCTAGGAAGACGATTGATAAGATAAGTGGCAGCAATAAAGGCTTCATCCTAATATTTTAATGGCATGGACGCATGAGCTAGAAGGGATAGACCTACTTCAACGATGTGGCGATGTTTACGCTCGGCAGAGCCATTATGCTGATGAGCATGAGGGCAAGAGACATGATGAGCAATACCAATATCACCAAAGAAAGAGTTGAGTTTCTTATACTCTCCTCCCCGGTCACTTTGGACTGCGATAATTAATGAAGCACAAACTAGCAAGATGCTAATTCGCGCTTGTAGATGGCCCGATCTTTCACGGTGATGCTTGATCAACAGTTCGTCCCTTTGTTCCTCCTTGCAACCTCCAAGATAATTTTCACCCGCGTACAAAAATACGCAAATTAAAAATAATGACCCCTTTGAATCAGCACGTAGGCATCGATGTGATGATCAACCCTCCGTCACTAGTAAATTTCCACGATGGAAAAATCACAGAAAATACACAAGATATGGCCGCCCAAAACCTGAACGTTTTACCGTGTTGTTCATAACTCCTCAATAAACTCAAAACTAATCTGCCCCTTTACATTGGCCGAAGCCAGCCTCTTATATGGCTCGGCTCTCGTACGCTTAAACAGAAAGTAATAAAGATCTGGACTCTAAAAGGAATCATATTATTTTAATGACTAAATCCTAGCAGAAGCCAACTAACATACTCCTACTTGGCTAGCTAGCACAAACTCAAAAGGAAATCTATCTCTTGTCTTCTATTTGGACGTGGACTTCAAGAGACCATCTTAATTTGCATGCAACGTGATCTTGTCATGCAAACTGAGATCAACGAGGCCGATTCTTATAAAATCAGGAGGCGTGCGAAACGTCGGTTTTACCTCTGCAGGCTCCAGTTCCTCATGGTTGTTGCCGCATGATCTTCCGTCGCATATTTGGTGCACCTCTTGCACTGTATTTTTGCCCCGACACAATGTTTTTTGTTTGTTGCATGCATTACGTGAATTATCTTTCTGTCTCAGCTGCACAATAGATAAAATGTGTCGCGATAAAACTTTAGCAATCCCAGGTCCACAAACCTCACATATTTTTCCATCTTTGCCTTGATGCACTTTATGTGGGATCGCAGACTCTTTTTCTTTTTGAGCCTCTCTAGAACAACACTGAACATAATCAACCATTCCATTAAATAACTCATTGCTCAACTCCTTAACCGCTTCAGTTTTATTAGCATCAACAATCAACGGTGCCATGCCCGTATCATCCTCTCTCCCTTCAAACGAAACCGTCCTCGGTTTCGAGTCTATTTTCGATACAGTTAATTTTTCCGGAGTGTGCAGTTCTATTTTGATCACAGAATCTGCCATTGGTTTAAGTACGTGTCGCCTTCCATCATGCATGAATGTGTATGTGTTCGATTTTCCTGCATGCATTGCGTCATGATCGAACTGCCACGGTCTTCCTAATAGTAACTGACAAGCGTCCATTGGCAAGACATCAAAATCCACCTTGTCCATATAATCTCCAATAGCAAATGACACACGTACCTTATGTGTAATCTTTAATTTTCCAGAGTTGTAGAGCCACTCCACGTGTTGCAGTTGCGAGTGTCGTCACATGGACAAACCTAATGCCTGCACGAGATCTTTGCTAATGGCATTTGTAAAGCTGGCACCGTCAATTATCAACTTGCAAGCATGATTCTTGATTTTACATTGTGTTTTAAGAACACTCCACCGCCGTCCCTTTGCACCACTGTCAATTGTTACCTTCTCCACCAAAAGATTCAGCCCCTCTATCGGTGCATCAACTTCTTCCTTTTTTTCTTCTTGTTGTTCTTCTCTTTTTAGCAAACGATTTTTCCAATCTGCCCTAAAAACATCCGTTGGCATGGGAACAAAACAGATTTGTTGGTCCTTCCATGATAGAGAATAACTACTTTTCTTCACATCCCGAACAGCCCCGACGCGCTTGCACCATGGGTCCCCAAGTAGCAGATGGCATGACACCATGGACACAGGACAAACATGAAAAAATTCCGCACAACAATTTTTTTCCCAGATCAAAAATTAGCAAAATCTGATGTGTAATTTTGATTTCACCTTTGAACCACTTCAGCATGTACGGTCTTTCAAGAGGTGACATCTTCAACCCCAATTTTTCGACCACCTCGATGCTCACCATGTTGACTGCAGTACTCTCATCGATCGTGAGATTGACACGTCGTTCGTTCACGACACAACGAGTGTGAAAAAGAGTGACCTCGCCAATGCCTTCCTCCTCCATCAATATGTTCCTGCTTAACATGTTGATGCTCAAGTCCGTAGACAATGTTGCAAACTGAGTCGCCGTGACTAACCTTTGCTCTGAATACCACTTGATGAGACACGGACTAGTGAGATGTTAATTAGCGCTTGTAGACGGCCCGATCTTTCACGGCGATGCTTGATCAACAGTTCGCCCCCTGTTCCTCCTCGCAACCTTCAAGATAATTTTCACCCGCGTACGAAAATACACGATTGAAAATAATGACCCCCTTGGATCAACACGTAGGCGTCGATGTGATGATCAACCCTCCGTCGCTAGTAAATTTCCACGACAGGAAAATCACAGATAGTACACAAAATATGGCCGCCCATAACTCGGACGTTTTTCTGTATATGTCATACTCGAAATAAAACTCAAAACTGACCTGCCCCTTTACATTGGCCGAAGCCAGCCTCTTATATGGCTCGGCTCTCGTACGCTTAAACAAAAAGTAATAAAGATCTGGACTCTAAAAGGAATCATATTATTTTAATGACTAAATCCTAACAGAAGCCAACTAAGGATGGTCATAGTGGGGAGTAACTTATACTAGTGTCATGCATATGACACTAGTCTAAGTTACTACCTTCATAGTGCAAAGTATCATAGTAGTGGTGTCATAGATCACTTCATTTATTAGCATATATACTCATTTTACCTCGGGAAGCGTTATGTTACAGTAACATATTATGTTATTTCAAACACCTCTTTCCTCATTAAATACTTGCCATATAAGCAAAATTGCCTTGGGATGTGTTAAGTTACTAGCTAAGTTACCCCCACTATGACCAGCCTAACGTACTCCTACTTGGCTAGCTAGCACAAACTCAAAAGGAAATCTATCTCTCATCTTCTATTTGGACGTGGACTTCAAGACACCATCTTAATTTGCATGCAACATGATCTTGCCATGCAAACTGAGATCAACGAGGCCGATTCTTATAAAATCAGGAGGTGTGCGAAACGTCGGTTTAACCACTGCAGGCTCCGGTTCCTCATGGTTGTTGCCGCATGGTCTTCCGTCGCATATTTGGTGCACCTCTTGCACTGTATTTTTGCCTCGACACAATGTTTTTTGTTTGTCGCATGCATTACGTGAATTATCTTTCTGTCTCAGCTGCACAACAGATAAAATGTGTCGCATAAAACTTTAGCAATCCCAGGTCCACAAACCTCGCGTATTTTTTCCATCTTTGCCTTGATGCACTTTACGTGGGATCGCAGACTCTTTTTCTTTTCAAGCCTCTCTAGAACAACACTGAACATAATCAACCATTCCATTAAATAACTCATTGCTCAACTCCTTAACCGGTTCAGTTTTATTAGCATCAACAATCAACAGTGCCATGCCCGTATCAATAGTTTTTCCGTCAAACTGACGTTCAACAAGTTTCTGAAATTATTGAAAGATGGAAAGAACTTCATATTTGAATTTAAGCAAATATATCCAAGTGAACTTGCTAAAATCATCAATGAAACTGACATAATATTTTTTTCTTCCAAAAGAATCTCTTGCATGACCCCATACATCACTAAAAATAAGTTCCAACGGAGCATGAGACACACTATTGGACCTAGGATAGGGGAGTTGGTGACTCTTTGCACATTGACAAGCATCACAAACAGACTCAATACTTTGACTAGATGACAATGGAAGATTGCCTTTATTCACTATTTTCTTAACTATGACCGAAGATGGATGTCCTAATCTTTGATGCCATCTTGCCAAGGAAGGCTTGATGACGGAGTGAACTTGTGATGACCCACAAGTATAGGGGATCTATCGTAGTCCTTTCGATAAGTAAGAGTGTCAAACCCAACAGGAGCAGAAGGAAATGATAAGCGGTTTCCAGCAAGGTATTCTCTGCAAGTACTGAAATAAATGGTAACAGATAGTTTTGTGATAAGATAATTTGTAACGAGCAACAAGTAACAAAAGTAAATAAGGTGCAGCAAGGTGGCCCAATCCTTTTTGTAGCAAAGGACAAGCCTGGACAAACTCTTATATGATGTAAAGCGCTCCCAACAACACATGGAAATATTGTCAAGCTAGTTTTCATCACGTTCATATGATTCGCGTTCGGTACTTTGATAATTTGGTATGTGGGTGGACCGGTGCTGCCCTTACTTGGACAAGCATCCCACTTATGATTAACCTCTATTGCAAGCATCCACAAATACAACAAAAGTATTAAGGTAAACCTAACTATAGCATGAAACATATGGATCCAAATCAGCCCCTTACGAAGCAACGCATAAACTAGGGTTTAAGCTTCTGTCACTCTAGCAACCCATCATCTACTTATTACTTCCCAATGCCTTCCTCTAGGCCCAAATAATGGTGAAGTGTCATGTAGTCGACATTCACATAACACCACTAGAGGAGAGACAACATACATCTCATCAAAATATCGAACGAATACCAAATTCACATGACTACTAATAGCAAGACTTCTCCCATGTCCTCGGGAACAAAAGTAACTACTCACAAAGCATAAACATGTTCATAATCAGAGGGGTATTAATATGCATATAGGATCTGAACATATGATCTTCCACCAAATAAACCAACTAGCATCAACTACAAGGAGTAATTAACACTACTAGAAACCTACTAGCACCAATCCCAGACTTGGAGACAAGAATTGGATACAAGAGATGAACTAGGGTTTTGAGATGAGATGGTGCTGATGAAGATGTTGATGGAGATTGCCCTCTCCCGATGAGAGGAGCGTTGGTGATGATGGTGGTGATGATTTCCCCCTCCGGGAGGGAAGTTTCCCCGGCAGAACAGCTTCGCCAGAGCCCTAGATTGGTTCTGCCAAGGTTCCGCCTCATGGCGGCGGAGTTTCATCTAAGAAGATGGCTTATGATTTTTTTTCATCGAAAGACTCCATATAGTAGAAGATGGCCACCGAAGGGCTACCAGGGGGGCCACGAGGTAGGGGGCGCACCCAGGGGGTAGGGCGCGCCCCCACCCTCGTGGGCAGGGTGTGGCCCCCTGGTGAGGTTCTTGCTCTCAGTATTTTTATATATTTGGAAAACATCTTCCGTGAAGTTTTAGGACTTTTGGAGCTGTGTAGAATAGGTCTCTAATATTTGCTTCTTTTCCAGCCCAGAATCCCAGCTGCCAGCATTCTCCCTATTTATGTAAACCTTGTAAAATAAGAGAGAATTGGCATAAGTATTGTGACATAATGTGTAATAACATCCCATAATGCAATAAATATTGATATAAAAGCATGATGCAAAATGGACGTATCAACTTGACGACGACGCTTTCGACTAAATGCTTCGGATGTGATGGGATACAAGCCTCCAATGCATCTACCGTGGTGAATGAGCTCCCTCGTTGCCCGACCCTTTATGAAAAAATAAGTGGGATGAGTTTCAAAGAAGACATTATTATCGGCAGTTAAACGAGACATAGATGCAAGATTTTTGTCAGCTTGTGAAACATGAAGGACATCTTTTAGAGCTAGATCACGTTTAGGAGTAGGGGAATTAATAGATGCTTGACCAATATGACAAATATCCATAGCTTCACCGCTAGCGGTGTGAATATGATCATTGTCGAAGTACTTCTCCCTCATGGACAGCTTCTCAAGTTCATTGGTGACATGATCAGTAGCTCCTGAATCTGCATACCACACGGTGCCATCTCCACCACCTTGCTCCCTGATTGCTGCAGCTACATGGCGAGCATCAGGAACATAGTCCTCGTCGAAGCGGTGCCAACACTCCATGACCTCATGGCCTGGTTTCTTGCACAATTGACATTGAACGCGGCTGTTGGAAGAAGATGACCCAGAGGGAGCGTTATGGTTGGAGTAGCCACCCCCTCCAGATCGTGCCGGGGCGTTGCTGTTGGTGTAGCCGCCCCCGGCAGGGCGCATGTTCTGGGTGTTGCTGCACCCGCGCCCGCCACTGCCGCTGCTACGGCTCCGCCCTTGGTGATCGCGCCCACGCCCACAGCCACGTGACGCGGCATTGGTAGAGGACTGATGGATGTTCGTCCTGCAAAGAAGATTCATGCGAGCGTCGAAGCTGAGCAGCTGGTTGAAGAGTCATGGACCGGTGGTGATGCGCCAAGAGACATGGATTGGGTACTGGTGGATGAACGGGCAAAGGTGAATGATGTTGGGAACGTAGTAATTTCAAAAATTTCCTACGCACATGCAAGATCATGGTGATGCATAGCAATGAGAGGAGAGAGTGTTGTCCACGTACCCTCGTAGACCGAAAGCGGAAGCATTAGCACAACATGGGTGATGTAGTCGTACGTCTTCACGATCCGACCGATCAAGTACCGAACACATGACACCTCCGAGTTCTGCACACGTTCAACTCGATGACGTCCCTCGAACTCCGATCCAGTCGAGCTTTGAGGGAGAGTTCCGTCAGCTCTCCGGGCGTGGTGACGATGATGATGTTCTACCGACGCAGGGCTTCGCCTAAGCACCTCTACGATATGACCGAGGTGGATTATGGTGGAGGGGGGCACCGCACACGGCTAAGAGATCCAAGGGATCAATTGTTATGTCTATGGGGTGCCCCTGGCCACGTGTATAAAGGAGTGGAGGAGGGGAGGGGCCGGCCCTCTCTATGGCGCGCCCTAGGGGAGTCCTACTCCCACCGGGAGTAGGATTCCCCCTTTCCTAGTAGAACTAGGAGCCCTTCCAAGTAGTAGGAGTAGGAGGGAAGGAAAGGGAAGGGAAAAGGAGAAGGAAGGAAGGGGGCGCCCCCCTCCCTAGTCCAAATCGGACCAGCCCATGGGGAGGGGTGCGGCCACCCTTTGAGGCCTTTCCCGTATGGCCCATTAAGGCTCAATACGAATTCCCGTAACTCCACGGTACTCCCGAAAATACCTGAATCACTCGGAACCTTTCCGATGTCCAAATATAGTCGTACAATATATCGATCTTTACGTCTCGACTATTTCGAGACTCCTCGTCATGTCCCCGATCTCATTTGGGACTCCGAACTCCTTCGGTAGATCAAAACACATAAACTCATAATATAACTGTCATCAAACTTTAAGCGTGCGGACCCTACGGGTTCGAGAACTATGTAGACATGACCGAGACACGTCTCCAGTCAATAACCAATAGCGGAACCTGGATGCTCATATTGGCTCCTACATATTCTACGAAGATCTTTATCGGTCAAACCGCATAACAACATATGTTGTTCCCTTTGTCATCGGTATGTTACTTGCCTGAGATTTGATCGTCGGTATCACAATACCTAGTTCAACTAGTTAAATGCCCGTGCATTGCTACGGGCAAATGATTGAAAATAAATCAGCCGGGGCATCTATATGTCAGGTACCTGAAAATCTCTTCACACCTGTCACTTTTATCTTTGTCTATCAAATCAATATCCAACGGTTAGGAGCACGCCGTCATCTGTTCATTCCTCTTCCTCCCGCACCTTCTTCTCTTGTTCCATGACGGTTCCTCCTCCTCAACCATGGCCTACCTAGAGTCCCAGACCTAAACTCCTGCCTCCACCCCAACCCCCCACCCCCCACGGTCGGTGGATATTGCCGCCCCACCCTCCCCTCGACCTCCTCCACGACCATGCTGGCTGCCGCCCCACCCATCCATCTAAGCCTCAGCCCGATGAACAACTCCGACCCCCCCGGTACCCCATGCACCGTCACACATTCTTCCTCTTGCTTCGCGACGGTTCCTCCTCCTCAACCATGGTCTACCCAGGCCTAAACTCCTGCCTCCACCCCCACACGCACCCCCTGGGTCGGCGGATATCGCCACCCCACCCTCCCCTCGACCTCCTCCACCATGCTGGATGTCGGCCCACACATCCATCTAAGCCTCACCCCGGTGGATAACCCCCCCCCCCCCCCACCCCATGCATCATCACCGATTAAGTTTTAGAGTCGCTCCTGCCAGCTATGCCCACCCCCCTAAGCGTCACCCTAATGAGGAAATTGCCCGTGCATTGTAAAGGGGGCATAGATAATATATTCTAATAGTTTGACAACAATTGTGGTTAACCATATATGTTTAGTATTGTATGCACGTCAATAGCATTGTCAACTTTTTATCGTTAAATCGTTACTTTTCTTCTTCTTCCATCTTCGGCTCTCAATCTATCAATGCCACAGCAGGCTCAGAATCCCCCCACCACCATGGAAGCATCTCCCCTGATGTATTGCAAGATGTAGTTGGGCCACTGACATGAGGGCCACTGCAGTAGGGATCCCTGTCCCACCAGCACACCCATTTTGAATTTTAAGGAGATAACTGTAATTGTAATATTTTTGGTCGTTGATGACAGAAAAAGATGTAATGGATTTTGACCAAGTCACCATCATGTTTTGTACTCAGTCGCATCCTCGAGTAATTGATAATGGGGAAAATATCATATGGAAACCAACATTCGTATGATAAAGTACACTTACATACATTACTTGTCATTACAAACTCTGTGAACATCAAATTTTCTAAGGACACACAGTATTTTTTCAAAATCAAATGATTACACTGAATCTACATTACCTTTGTACCTTGTCTGGCGGTACACATGAATATATTTGCATCACGTCAGTACACACAAAATACATATGCACTAAGTTGGTCCTACTAAACACTGATTCAGCATCACAAACTACATGATGTTACATCAAGATGCACACGCTCGAGAAGGACCTTCAGTTGTACTCCCTCCGTCCCGAATTACTTGTTGCACGTATGGATGTATCTAGATGTGTATTTTAGTTCTAGATACATCCATTTCAGGGACAAGTAATTTGGGACGGAGGGAGTATATGAAAGTTCAAGCCAACTCAACTGCTTGCACTATATAACTTAGAAACGTGTATTAACATTGAAAACCTGAAAAATAAAATCTCTAGTGTTCTTCTAAACCTCTAGGACTTTTTTTCAAGATAGTTAGGGAGGCATGGAAGGATCTCAAACCAGTCGGTCTGGCCAATGTTGGGGCGATTCTATTGTCTAACATTGACCAGCCAGTCCACACTATGCTGCTCACCGTTATTCTGCTCCCCTCCAAATCGGCCAACAGATGTTACCGCTGCCACTGCTCCGCACCGTCAAATCAGTAATAGGAAACTATATTATACCTCCAAAAAATTGTCAAGGAAGGATCAATAATAGTTATAACATATTGCATATGATAAAATTGAAGCATCTTTGTTCTGCACACATGTCACAATTTCTTGGAGATCTGGTGCAATACACAATATAGATAAACTCTCGGATGTTTGACATCCTATTAAAATATGTACACAGAATAATAATAAAATATTTAATAAAAGAAACGAAAGAGAATCATAAAATGGGATTATAGAACCAGTGTTGACATATATATTTCATTTACCCACCAATTCGTGTGATATAAAAAATAACACTCGCAAAAATCTCCTTCGATCTCACCACGTGATGCAACTGAATGACATCTCAACCTTCTCATGACTTCTAATTTTTTTCAGTTGCAAAATTCTTTAGTTAAGCTCACTAATTTTTATCATACAATATCCCAGAGCTATATTTTTGCCAGGTTGCAATATGAAAGATCACTCTGATTAGCCATCATAGCAATATGCATCATGGCAAGCAATAATCAACACATAATTTCCATTAAAACAATTATCACCAATCAAGCTCCTGCAAAATCATTAGAATCAAACTTCTTATAAAAAAAATCATATTCACATAACTTCTACCATCAATGTCATATTATATTTATGCGTGCCTCAAAAAATATCTAAAGTTCAAACCCAATAATCAGTTAAGCTTTGTCTTTTACATCATTTCTGAAAACATGCCACTCTATAGCATGATTCTTTTCAGTGGTAATAGCTCATGGTGTTGAGATAACTGACTCTTTCTCAGTCATCAAAAACCCTGTGTGTTCTAAGAAAATGAATGTTTCGAAAATTCATACAAACATATATATGAGTTTATTAACAGGTTAAACTCTTCATGCTTGTGACCATAAGTCAATTTTCTTGATTGCAATAAAACCTGCAAACTCAATGGTTGAGACAGGATTCTCCAAGAGGCATAAAATACTGGGTGGTTCAACAAATTTAGGACACAAAAAACTATATCCAAGAGGCATAATATACATATAAGATGGATTTGTCGTCCTGCTCCTAGATGGTGGCTGCACCGAAAAACCTCATGGGCGAGACCTTGTCCCTGGCGGCCAGCGGGGTGGACTCCTGAAAGACCTCATCGGCGGGGGCAGTCAAGATGCATCTAGTAATTTTGGCGAACACACATGAGCTCATTGCTAAGTGCTAACTCCAATTGCCTGTGTTGTAGAACTAATACTATCGTCAGACATTGGCATAGCAAAAGTCTAAAACGAACACCTAGCATATCGGAGTCTGGAGTCAATCAATCCACCTACCACTGGACTATGCACGACGTGAGCTAGTGATCGGAAGGCCTGCAACATGGGCATATCACGTCTTGGTATTCATCTCAAAATCATCATGATCGGAAGAGTCCTTGACGGACATATCACGTGAGCCGACACCGGAATAACCGTACTGGACGGCAGTTCGATGACATGAGGTAGTGCAGCACCACAGATCGAGCAGCTCGATCGATGCATCTTTGCCGAGTGGCTGCGCGGCTGCCGACGACAAGGTTCCGTCACGCGACCGCCATAGATAAAGAGTCCGTCCGGCCACAGGCGACGAGGTTTTGTCTTGCTGCCGCCGTAGACGAGGAGTCCGTCTGGCCACCGGCGACGAGGTCTTGTTGCGCGCCCACCATCAACGAAAGTACCATGAAAAAGCCGCAACAAAATGATAGGATGGAAACCGGGACTGGCTAGAAGCATGGGCTGAGATTAGGGTTGCTAGGTACTGATGAGGGGCAGTCTAGTCTGGTCGGAGGCAGCGCTCCTTTTACCTAGTGCATCACATAATCAAATCGTATCTTGTCCTGATTTTTCTGGAGAAACTTACCTTACAGGAATACGAGGGATTGTATGCTGATTTTGTTTCTCGGCAGAAAAAATCGGTGAGGAGGGGAAGGAATCGATAGATTTAGGCAAGTCACGTAAAAACGGAAGGTGGGGAGCGAAAGGAATCGATTGGGATAAACAAAGTCAGTGGGATCTATCGAGGTGAGGAGCTAACGAACGAAGGAAACGACCTACGGATGATGATGATGATGATTTGATTAGCGTCGTATATGGAAGGGAAGGATGGAAGGATTGGTGTTTTATATGGAAGGGGATGGAAGGGTTGGTTTGGTTCTCGTGATGCATGAATTAAAACCGGTCTTGGTTTTCGGAGGGAGGAAAAAAATCGATGGGGGGAGAGATCGCCTGGTGGGAGGAGATCGATGGAAGGGTGAACGAACGAAACAAACGAACGACTTACGTACTCAGACATTAGGAGTAGAGATCTCGTTACCGGCAAGTCTCTTTACTTGTTCCGTAATACATCATCCCACAACTAACTCATTAGTTGCAATGCTTGCAAGGCTTTAAGTGATGTGCATTACTGAGTGGGCCCAGAGATACCTCTCTGACAATCGGAGTGACAAATGCTAATCTCGAAATACGCCAACGCAACAAGTACCTTCAGAGACACCTGTAGAGAACCTTTATAATCACCCAGTTACGTTGTGATGTTTGGTAGCACACAAAGTGTTCCTCCGGTAAACGGGAGTTGCATAATTTCATAGTCATAGGAACATGTATAAGTCATGAAGAAAGCAATATCAATAAACTAAACGATCAAGTGCTATGCTAACGGAATGGGTCAAGTCAATCACATCATTCTCTAATGATGTGATCCCGTTAATCAAATGACAATTCATGTCTATGGCTAGGAAACTTAACCATCTTTGATTCAACGAGCTAGTCAAGTAGAGGCATACTAGTGACATACTATTTGTCTATGTATTCACACATGTATTATGTTTCCAGTAATACAATTCTAGCATGAATAATAAACATTTATCATTATATAAGGAAATAAATAATAACTTTATTATTGCCTCTAGGGCATATTTCCTTCAGTCTCCCACTTGCACTAGAGTCAATAATCTAGTTCACATAGCCATGTGATTTAACATCAATAGTTCACATCACCATGTGATTAACACCCATAGTTCACATCGACATGTGACCAACATCCAAAGGGTTTACTAGAGTCAATAATCTAGTTCACATCGCTATGTGATTAATACCCAAAGAGTACTAAGGTGTGATCATGTTTTTCTTGTGAGAGAAGTTTAGTCAACGGGTCTGCCACATTCAGATCCGTAAGTATTTTGCAAATTTCTATGTCAACAATGCTATGCACGGAGCTACTCTAGCTAATTGCTCCCACTTTCAGTATGTATCCAAATTGAGATTTAGAGTCATCTAGATCAGTGTCAAAATTTGCATCGACGTAACCCTTTACGGCGAACCTTTTTGTCACCTCCATAATCGAGAAACATATCCTTATTCCATTAAGGATAATTTTGACCGTTGTCCAGTGATCTACTCCTAGATCACTATTGTACTCCCTTGCCAAAAACAGTGTAGGGTATACAATAGATCTAGTACACAGCATGTCATATTTTATAGAACCTATGGCCAAGGCATAGGGAATGACTTTAATTCTCTTTCTATCTTCTGTCGTGGTCGGGGTTTGAGTCTTACTTAGTTTCACACCTTGTAACACAGGCAAGAACTCTTTATTTGACTGTTCCATTTTGAACTACTTCAAAATCTTGTCAAGGTATGTACTCATTGGAAAACTTATCAAGCGTCTTGATCTATCTCTATAGATCTTGATGCTCAATATGTAAGTAGCTTCACCGAGGTCTTTCTTTGAAAAACTCCTTTAAAACACTCCTTTATGCTTTGCAGAATAATTCTACATTATCTCCGATCAACAATATGTCATTCACATATACTTATCAGAAATGATGTAGTGATCCCACTCACTTTCTTGTAAATACAGGCTTCACCGCAAGTCTGTATAAAACTATATGCTTTGATCAACTTATCAAACGTATATTCCAACTCCGAGATGCTTGCACCAGTCCATAGATAGATCGCTGGAGCTTGCATATTTTGTTAGCACCTTTAGGATTGACAAAACCTTCTTGTTGAATAATATACAACTCTTCTTTAATAAATCCATTAAGGAATGCAGTTTTGTTTATCCATTTGCCAGATTTCATAAAATGTGGCAATTGCTAACATGATTCGGACAGACTTAAGCATAGATACGAGTGAGAAACTCTCATCGTAGTCAACACCTTGAACTTGTCGAAAACCTTTTGCGACAATTCTAGCTTTGTAGATAGTAACACTACTATCAACGTCCGTCTTCCTCTTGAAGATCCATTTAATCTCAATGGCTCGCTGATCTTTGGGCAAGTCAATCAAAGTCCATACTTTGTTCTTATACATGGATCTCATCTCAGATTTCATGGCCTCAAGCCATTTCGTGGAATCTGGGCTCATCATCGCTTCCTCATAGTTCGTAGGTTCATCATGGTCAAGTAACATGACCTCCAGAACATGATTACCGTACCACTCCAGTGCGGATCTCACTCTGGTTTACCTACGAGGTTCGGTAGTAACTTGATCTGAAGTTACATGATCATCATCATTAGCTTCCTCACTAATTGGTGTAGGAGTCACAAAAACAGATTTCTGTGATGAACTACTTTCCAATAAGGGAGCAGGTACAGTTACCTCATCAAGTTCTACTTTCCTCCCACTCACTTCTTTTGAGAGAAACTCCTTCTCTAGAAAGGATCCATTCTTAGCAATGAATATCTTGCCTTCGGATCTGTGATAGAAGGTGTACCCAACAGTCTCCTTTGGGTATCCTATGAAGACATATTTCTCCGATTTGGGTTCGAGCTTATCAGGTTGAAGCTTCTTCACATAAGCATCGCAGCCCCTAACTTTAAGAAATGACAACTTGGGTTTCTTGCCACAGTTCATATGGTGTCGTCTCAACGGATTTAGATGGTGCCCTATTTAATGTGAATGCAGCTGTCTCTAAAGCATAACCCCAAAACAATAGTGGTAAATCAGTAAGAGACATCATAGATCGCGCCATATCTAATAAAGTACGATTACGACGTTAGGACACACCATTACGCTGTAGTGTTCCAGGTGGTGTGAGTTGCGAAACTATTCCACATTGTTTCAAATGAAGACCAAACTCGTAACTCAAATATTCACCTCCACGATCAGATCGTAGAAACTTTATTTTCTTGTTACGATGATTTTCCACTTCACTCTCAAATTCTTTGAACTTTTCAAATGTTTCAGACTTATGTTTCATCAAGTAGATATACCATATCTGCACAAATCATCTGTGAAGGTTAGAAAATAATGATACCAGCCGCGAGCCTCAACACTCATCTGACTGCATACATCAGTATGTATTATTTCCAACAAGTCTGTTGCTCGCTCCATTGTTCCGGAGAATGGAGTCTTAGTCATCTTGCCCATGAGGCATGGTTCGCAAGCATCAAGTGATTCCAAAATTCCATCAACATGGAGTTTCTTCATGCGCTTTACACCAATTTGACATAAACGGCAGTGCCACAAATAAGTTGCACTATCATTATTAAACTTGTATCTTTTGGCTTCAATACTATGAATATGTGTATCACTACTATCGAGATTCAATAAAAATAGACCACTCATCAAGGGTGCATGACCATAAAAGATATTACTCATATAAATAGAACAACCATTATTCTCTGATTTAAATGAATAACTGTCTTGCATCAAACAAGATCCAGATATATGATAACCCACAAGTATAGGGGATCGCAACAGCTTTCGAGGGTAGAGTATTCAACCAAATTTATTGATTCGACACAAGGGGAGCCAAAGAATATTCTCAGGTATTAGCAGTTGAGTTGTCAATTCAACCACACCTGGAAACTTAGTATCTGCAGCAAAGTGTTTAGTAGCAAAGTAATATGATAGTGGTGGTAACGGTAACAAAAGTAAAGACAGCAAAAGTAATGTTTTTGGTATTTTGTAGTGATTGTAACAGTAGCAGCGGGAAAGTAAATAAGCGAGAACCAGTATATAGAAAGCTCGTAGCCACCGGACCAGTGATGGATAATTATGCCGGATGCGGTTCATCATGTAACAGTCATAACATAGGGTGACACAGAACTAGCTTCAATTCATCAATGTAATGTAGGCATGTATTCCGAATATAGTCATACGTGCTTATGGAAAAGAACTTGCATGACATCTTTTGTCCTACCCTCCCGTGGCAGCGGGGTCCTAATGGAAACTAAGGGATATTAAGGCCTCCTTTTAATAGAGAACCGGAACAAAGCATTAGCACATAGTGAATACATGAACTCCTCAAACTATGGTCATAACCGAGAAGTATCCCTATTATTGTCACTTCGGGGTTGTCGGATCATAACACATAATAGGTGACTATAGACTTGCAAGATAGGATCAAGAACTCACATATATTCATGAAAACTAATAGGTTCAGATCTGAAATCATGGCACTCGGGTCCTAGTGACAAGCATTAAGCATAGCAAAGTCATAGCAACATCAATCTCAGAACATAGTGGATGCTAGGGATCAAACCCTAACAAAACTAACTCGATTACATGATAAATCTCATCCAACCCATCACCGTCCAGCAAGCCTATGATGGAATTACTCACGCATGGCGGTGAGCATCATGAAATTGTTGATGGAGTATGGTTGATGATGACGACGGCGACGAATCCCCCTCTCCGGAGCCCCGAACGGACTCCAGATCAGCCCTCCCTAGAGGTTTTAGGGCTTGGCGGCGGCTCCATATCGTAAAACGCGATGATTTCTTCTCTCCTATTTTTTTCTCCCCGAAAGCCAATATATAGAGTTGGAGTTGGCGTCGGAAGGTTTCCAGGGGGCCCACGAGGTAGGGGGCGCGCCTAGAGGGGGGGGGGGCGCCCCCCACCCTCGTGGACAGGGTGTGGGCCCCCTGGTCTTCATCTTTGGTGAGGATTTTTTATTGTTTTTTATAAGACACCCCGTGAAGTTTCAGGTCATTCCGAGAACTTTTGTTTTCTCCACATAAACAACATCATGGCAATTCTGCTGAAAACAGCGTCAGTCCGGGCTAGTTTCAACACTCATCGGACCGCATACATCAGTATGTATTATTTACAATAAGTCAGTTGCTCGCTCCATTGTTCTGGAGAATGGAGTCTTAGTCATCTTGCCCATGAGGCATGGTTCGCAAGCATCAAGTGATTCATAATCAAGTGATTCCAAAAGTCCATCATCATGGAGTTTCTTCATGCGCTTTACACTAATATGACCTAAACGACAGTGCCACAAATAAGTTGCACTATCATTATTAACTTTTCATCTTTTGGTTTCAATATTATGAATATGTGTATCACTACGATCGAGATCCAACGAACCATTTTCATTGGGTGTGTAACCATATAAGGTTTTATTCATGTAAATAGAACAACAATTTATTCTCTTACTTAAATAAATAACCGTATTGCAATAAACATGATCATATCATATTCATGCTCAACGCAAACACCAAATAACACTTATTTAGGTTCAACATTAATCCCGAAAGTATAGGGAGTGTGCGATGATGATCATATCAATCATGGAACCACTTCCAACACACATCGTCACTTCACCCTTAACTAGTCTCTGTTCGTTCTGCAACTCCCATTTCGAGTTACTACTCTTAGCAACTGAACCAGTATCAAATACTGAGGGGTTGCTACGAACACTAGTAAAATACACATCAATAATATGTATATCAAATATACCTTTGTTCACTTTGCCATCCTTCTTATCCGCCAAATACTTGGGGCAGTTCCGCTTCCAGTGACCAGTCCCTTTGCAGTAGAAGCACTTAGTCTTAGTCTTAGGACCCGACTTGGGCTTCTTCACTTGAGCAGCAACTTGCTTGCCGTTCTTCTTGAAGTTCCCCTTCTTCCCTTTGCCCTTTTCTTAAAACTAGTGGTCTTGTCTACCATCAACACTTGATATTTTTCTTGATTTCTACCTCCGTTGATTTCAGCATTACGAAGAGCTTGGGAATCGTTTCCGTTATCCCTTGCATATCATAATTCATCACGAAGTTCTACTAACTTGGTGATGGTGACTAGAGAATTCTGTCAATCACTATCTTATCTGGAAGATTAACTCCCACTTGATTCAAGCGATTGTAATACCCAGACAATCTGAGCACATGCTCACTGCTTGAGCTATTCTCCTCCATCTTTTTAGCTATAGAACTTGTTGGAGACTTCATATCTCTCAACTCGGGTATTTACTTGAAATATTAACTTCAACTCCTGGAACATCTCATATGGTCCATGACATTCAAAACATCTTTGAAGTCCCGATTCTAAGTCGTTAAGCATGGTGCACTAAACTATCAAGTAGTCATTATATTGAGCTAGCCAAACGTTCATAACGTCTGCCTCTACTCCTGCAATAGGTCTGTCACCTAGTGGTGCATCAAAGACATAATTCTTCTGTGCAGCAATGAGGATAATCCTCAGATCACGGATCCAATCCGCATCATTGCTACTAACATTTTTCAACATAATTTTTCTCTAGGAACACAATAAACTGGGAGCAACATCGCGAGCTATTGATCTACAACATAGATATGCTAATACTACCAGGACTAAGTTCATGATAAATTAAAGTTCAATTAATCATATTACTTAAGAACTCCCACTTAGACAGACATCCCTCTAATCTTCTAAGTGATCACGTGATCCATATCAACTAAACCATGTCCGATCATCACGTGAGATGGAGTAGTTTCAATGGTGAACATCACTATGTTGATCATATCTACTATATGATTCACGCTCGACCTTTCGGTCTCCGTGTTCCGAGGCCATATCTGTTATATGCTAGGCTCATCAAGTTTAACCTGAGTATTCCGCGTGTGCAACTGTTTTGCACCCGTTGTATTTGAACGTAGAGCCTATCACACCCAATCATCACGTGGTGTCTCAGCACGAAGAACTTTCGCAGCGGTGCATACTCAGGGAGAACACTTATACCTTGATAATTTAGTGAGAGATTATCTTATAAAGCTACCGCCGAACTAAGCAAAATAAGATGTATAAAAGATAAACATCACATGCAATCATAATATGTGACATGATATGGCCATCATCATCTTGTGCCTTTGATCTCCATCTCCAAAGTATCGTCATGATCTCCATCGTCACCGGCATGACACCATGATCTCCATCATCTTGATCTATATCAATGTGTCGTCACATGGTTGTCTCGCCAACAATTGGTCTTGCAACTATTGCTATCGCATAGCGATAAAGTAAAGCAATTATTTGGCGCTTGAATCTTATGCAATAGAGAGATAACCATAAGGCTTTTGCCAGTTGCTGATAACTTCAACAAAACATGATCATCTCATACAACAACTTATATCTCATCACGTCTTGACCATATCACATCACAACATGTCCTGCAAAAATAAGTTAGACGTCCTCTACTTTGTTGTTGCAAGTTTTATGTGGCTGCTACGGGCTGACAAGAACCGTTCTTACCTACGCATCAAAACCACAACGATAGTTTGTCAAGTTAGTGCTTGTTTTAACCTTCGCAAGGACCGGGCTTAGCCACACTCGGTTCAACTAAAGTTGGAGAAACTGACACCCGCCAGCCACTTGTGTGCAAAGCACGTCGGTAGAACCAGTCTCGCGTAAGCGTACGCGTAATGTCGGTCCGGGCCGCTTCATCCAACAATACCGCCGAACCAAAGTATGACATGCTGGTAAGCAGTATGACTTATATCGCCCACAATTCACTTGTGTTCCACTCGTGCATATGACATCTACGCATAAAACCTGGCTCGGTTGCCACTGTTGGGAAACGTAGTAATTTCAAAAATTTCCTACGCACATGCAAGATCATGGTGATGCATAGAAACGAGAGGAGAGAGTGTTGTCCATGTACCCTCGTAGACCGAAAGCGGAAGCGTTAGCACAACGCGGTTGATGTAGTCGTACGTCTTCACGATCCGACCGATCAAGTACCGAACGCATGGCACCTCCGAGTTCTGCACACGTTCAACTCGATGACGTCCCTCGAACTCCGATCCAGCCGAGCTTTGAGGGAGAGTTCCATCAGCACGACGGCGTGCTGACGATGATGATGTTCTACCGACACAGGGCTTCGCCTAAGCACCGCTATGATATGACCGAGGTGGATTATGGTGGAGGGGGGCACCGCACACGGCTAAGAGATCCAAGGGATTAATTGTTGTGTCTATGGGGTGCCCCCTGGCCACATATATAAAGGAGTGGAGGAGGGGAGGGGCCGGCCCTCTCTATGGCGCGCCCTAGGGGGGTCCTACTCCCACCGGGAGTAGGATTCCCCCTTTCCTAGTAGAACTAGGAACCCTTCCAAGTAGTAGGAGTAGGAGCGAAGGAAAGGGAAGGGAAAATGAGAAGGAAGGAAGGGAGCGCCCCCCTCGCTAGTCCAAATCAGACCAGCCCATGGGGAGGGGTGCGGCCACCCTTTGAGGCCTTTCTCTCCATTCCCGTATGGCCCATTAAGGCCCAATACGAATTCCCGTAACTCCCCGGTACTCCCGAAAATACCCGAATCACTCGGAACCTTTCCGATGTCCGAACATAGTCGTCCAATATATCGATCTTTATGTCTCGACCATTTCGAGACTCCTCGGCATGTCCCCGATCTCATCCAGGACTCCGAACTCCTTCGGTACATCAAAACACATAAACTTATAATATAACCGTCATCGAACTTTAAGCGTGCGAACCCTACGGGTTCGAGAACTATGTAGACATGACCGAGGTACGTCTCCAGTCAATAACCAATAGCGGAACCTGGATGCTCATATTGGCTCCTACATATTCTACGAAGATCTTTATCAGTCAAACCGCATAACAACATACGTTGTTCCCTTTGTCATCGGTATGTTACTTGCCCGAGATTCGATCGTCGGTATCTCAATACCTAGTTCAATCTCATTACCGGCAAATCTCTTTACTCGTTCCGTAATACATCATTCCGCAACTAACTCATTAGTTGCAATGCTTGCAAGGCTTTAAGTGATGTGCATTACCGAGTGGGCCCAGAGATACCTCTCCGACAATCGGAGTGACAAGTCCTAATCTTGAAATACGCCAACCCAACAAGTACCTTCGAAGACACCTATAGAGCACCTTTATAATCACCCAGTTACGTTGTGATGTTTGGTAGCACACAAAGTGTTCCTCCGGTAACCGGGAGTTGCATAATCTCATAGTCATAGGAACATGTATAAGTCATGAAGAAAGCGATAGCAACAAACTAAACGATCAAGTGTTATGCTAACGGAATGGGTCAAGTCAATCACATCATTCTCTAATGATGTGATCCCGTTAATCAAATGACAACTCATGTCTGTGGCTAGGAAACTTAACCATCTTTGATTCAACGAGCTAGTCAAGTAGAGGCATAGTAGTGACATACTATTTGTCTATGTATTCATACATGTATTATGTTTCCGGTTAATACAATTCTAGCATGAATAATAAACATTTATCATTATATAAGGAAATAAATAATAACCTTATTATTGCCTCTAGGGCATATTTCCTTGAGATGATGAGGCAAGGGAGGTGGTGAGCGCACTCATGGTGCTTGATTGGGTGGAGGACGTAGTCATGGCGCGGTTTCAGCAGGGCTAGATGCAATCTCTTCGCGATTTAGGAATAAGATGCTCTGATTACCATGTAAGATATTGTGGGAAGCGTGAAACCCTTTGCTCAGGCCGCACTTGTATATATATCGATAATGTCGTGGCTTACAAGTTGATATGATCGTCAGATCGTTTACAGAAGGTCGGTAAGAGTTCTGGACAAAACAAGAGATAGAAGAAGAATACGAGTTTAAACACAGAGTTCTATCTCTATACACCTATTCCAATAGGAGGGACAAATTTGTTTCCGCGAGAAGCGCAACTGTGCTTCTCGAAAAGTAAAAACAAAACAAAAAAAATGCTTTCGGCTTCGGGTTTTTCCTTTCCGGTTTATTGTAAGTAAAGTTCATCAAAACCAATTACCATGGGATTTAGTTTCAAAGATGTCAATGCAAGAAATGCAACGGTAAAAACGGTTGGAGATTTGGATGCAAGATTCAAATATAAATGTTTTGAATAATCAAAATTACAAAAAAACTCTTAGGTTGCAGCAAGTTGCGCACATGCAATGCGCCACTTGTCCGCGCCTGAGAAGGTGAGGGTGACCTTAGCAGGGGGTAGCCCTTAAGTAATGAATTCGGCTCTCCTTCCTTTTGCGTGAAAGCTATGTCTCGCTTATAGTGAGACTAGCATCTCTCTCACTGAAGCTTTCCTACACAACACATCCGTATGGGCCGGCCCAACACTGTGTTACTCGTTTCATTCATTCGTCGGTCGTTCGCTGATTGCTTCGTTCGTTTTTTTTTTGTTTGATTTTCTTATTATTTCTTCTGCCTTCTTCTTTTCATTGCTATACTTTTTTGTTTCTCTTTTGTTTATTTTATGGTTTTCATCACTTTTTTCTTTTTTTCCCATTGCCTTCTCTTTTCCTTTGTTTTTTCGTTTCTTTCTTGATTTTTAAAAGATTTTTTCTTTGTTTCTTTACCAGTTTTCACTATTTTTCATTATTTTTTACAATTTTTTCTTCGGTATTTGTTTCTTGTTTCCTTTGGTTTCTTTTTTAGTTTTTCTTTGTTTCTATTAGTTTTCATTCTACATTTTTTGTATACATCAAAACAATTTTCTAATACACATTTACCATTTTTACAATACAAGTTTACATTTTTTAGTATATACTAAACATTTTTTCTATGCATAGATTTTTTTAAATACTTGATTACATTTTTCTCAAATATAAGTTTAATATTTTCAAATAAATGGTCAATATTTTTTCTATCAACAATTTTCTAATTATATTGCTTGATTATCTTTTTTTTTACATAAGAATTTCTTAATACATGGTCAACAACATTTATGTACATATTTAATATTTTTGAATGCTTCCGTAACACTTCTCCAATATTTTTTTTAATTCTTTGATTAACATTTTGTAAATGCATTATAACTTTTTTCACAAACATTTTTTAATTTTTGTATACATGAGAAACATTTTTATACACATTTAACATTTTTCGGATGCATGGTTAACATTTTTTTAATACACAATCAACATTTTCTCTGTACACATTTTAATATTTTTCAAATGCTTGATTAATTGTTTTCATATATAAGATTAATATTTTTTTGAATACATGCTCAGAATTTTCTTTTATGCACATTTTGACATTTTTAAATGCTTGATTAACATTTTCAAATACAAGATTAATTCTTTTAACGACATGGTCAACAATTTGTATACTCATTTAACATTTTTCTAATGCATGAGTAATGCTTTTCAAATCCTTGTTTAACATTTTTTTAAATGCTTGATTAACATTTTCTAAATACATGATAACTTTTTTTGCACACATTGTACATATTTTTCGTATACATGAGAAACATTACCTTTATACACATTTAACATTTTTCAGATTCTAGGGTAACATTTTTTGAATACATGACGAACACATTTTTTATATTTTTAAATGCTTGATGAACATTTTTCAAATAAAAGATTACCATTTTTGATTACGTGGTTAACATTTGTTTTCTATGCTCATTTTCAAATTCTAGATTAACACTTTTGAAAAACAAGTTTGTCATTTTTCTAATACATGGTCAACATTTTTTGTATATGCAATTAATATTTTTCAAATGCTTGATTAACATTTTCAAATATTCGTTTAATATTTCCAATTTCAGGAAGGTTTTTGACATTTGTGAACATTTTAAAATTTGAGATTTTTTTTGAAAATTCACATACAAAATTTTGTATTCATGCCTTTTTAGTTTGAAACATTTTTATAATATGTGAACTTTTATTTCATTTTTTAAACCGTAGTTTCCTAAGCGTAGCGGCAGCAAGCCGAGCCGATACAACTTAGTTGAGCCAGGGGAACAAATAAAAAACGTACACTGAGCCGAACTAGCGACCGAAGGCGAGCGGGAGCTTCCTGGTCCGAGGCCTCTCCATGTTTTAGCAGTAGATTACCTGTCGTGGATTTGTCACGGCAGATGTCCTTAGTGTCAGGACTTAGTCGCGAGGCCAACGCATCTATGTGGTAGCTTGAGAGGGGTTGAGCGGAATCGAGAGACGCAACACAAGACAGGGATTTAGACAGCTTCGGGCCCCGGGAAACATCATCCGGTAAAAACCCTACATGATGTTTGAGGCTAGGTCTCATTATCATCACGAGGGAGTCGCCGTAAACCGGCTCTCCTCTTTGTGTCTAGCCCTAAGACTGTTTCTTCTTGTTTGTCGCCTCTCCCTCTTAGGGAGCCCTGCCCCTCCTTATATATGTTGAAGGGACGGTTTACATGTGGAGTCCTATTAGGATTATGACTAGTCTATCTCTAATACAAACCGGATACAAGTCCTGGTCTTAACTCTTTCCTCTTAAACCGGCCCACAATAGTTGAACCGGCCTTCTAGGTCTTGGGCCTTGTCATCCGTCTGATCCGCCCGCCGGGTTACCAGTGAATCATAACGACCAAGCGGATTGCTTGTAAACTGCCGAGGTCAGGGCGGGTCTTCAGATAAACCGCCAAGCCCGGCCGGATTAACTTTCGGCCGGTTTACACCGCGGGGTATATCCCCGACATTAGCCCCCAAGTTTAGCTTGGATTTATCCATGGTAAACTTATGCTGCAAAATAAACACCAGAACAAATTTGGCAGGTTGTGCTCCGGGTTAAGAATTCTTGTTGACCGGCACCTGATCGTCCTTAAGTCCTTGCCATTTCCTCCTTCTAGAAAATCCGGGTCAATAACCAGCTTCATACTCAAATTGCTGATGTTGGCTTCTTATAGAAAAAATATTGTGAAGAATAATCCACTTGAGTCGGCTTCCAAAGCGCCGGTTTAAGAAATATTGGTCTTGAAATACTTATCTGATATTCAACCGGTTTGAAGATGTAAAAACTTGCCGGTTTAACATTACCAAAATGGCCGGATTATAAAAACTGATGATCCCGGATTATGACCGTTTATAGACGCCGGGTTATGATTGTTGATGATGCCAGGTTGCAGCCACAGGGTCGTAATGATTAATTGGTGACACCGGGTCAATCTAGTTTGCTCAAAACTGAGAATTTGAAAATATTTCTCCTTATATGCATATTACCTGTAGCCCCCAAGTCTTGAGCAGAACTAAGTGATGGTTTAAGACTTGCTTCAATATGAATATTGCCTCGGATGAAGAAATCCATGTTGTTCATCCCTGTCACAAATAAAAACTGAACACTCCATATATGTAGCCCCCAAGTACCTGGTTGTCATGCTTGCAGCAACCTGGGACTTGTAATTTCCTGATACTCATAAAAACTCCAACCAGTGTAGCCTCTAAGGGTCGGGTCATTATGCAATAATGAGCAGGGACCTTGTAAATATAATCTTGTAAACTTTGAACAGCAACATGTAGCTTCCATCGCAGGGCTTGAACCCACGTCCACAAGGTTAAGAGTCTTGTGTTTTACTAACTGAGTAATGAATTATTCACTATTATGGACGAAAATTTCTGTACCTTTAATTGTTGACAGGAG
This sequence comes from Triticum aestivum, assembly GCF_018294505.1. Lineage (NCBI taxonomy): Eukaryota > Viridiplantae > Streptophyta > Magnoliopsida > Poales > Poaceae > Triticum > Triticum aestivum. Next base: position 679,697,451 of record NC_057797.1, on the reverse strand, counting down.
CAATTGGTAGCCCCCAAGGGCCGGCTCATTATAATATGATGAGTCGGGTCTTTTAATAAGATGAGCAAAAAATGACTTTGCATTATACCCCAAGTGTCATGGTGCATGCTTGCAGCGACATGAGACTTGCATATAACCTCAATTTGAATAATGTAGCCCCCAAGTGCCGGGTCATAAGCCTGCAGCGACTCAGGACTATTCCTTCAATTGTAGAATAAATCATATCCTTTGATAAAATAATATCCAGTGCGCTAAAGCGACTTTGAAAACCTCAATAATATCGGTTATTAATAACCATAATAAAAATCCAGCCATGTTGGCTATTCAAGATAATATAATCCGGTATGAAAACCTTATTCATTCAATATCATAATGAAAATTCAGCCAAGTTTGGCTATTTGAATAATATAACCCAATGATTTATAAGCGCATGATTCCGATGGTGCAATCCAAATATATACTGGCGACTTATTGTCTTAAAGCCAGGCCGGTTTAAAACACCGGATAATTTATCATCATACTGGCGACTTATAGTCAAAAGCCAGGCCGGTTTAAAACACCAGTGATTTATAATCATGCTTTATTCAACCTGTTTCTGCATGCAACAATTTTAAAGTGTCCTGGCGGTTTACCGCCGGACGGGTCATAATGCCAACATATAACCTGGGTTTATAACCAAGGCTGCACTTAAGGATAATCAAATATGAAATATATCATACCTATGACATTGAATCACATCGTTGGTTTACCAACTTTTTGTAGTAAGAGTGATAACCCCAATCTTGAGTAATGATAACTCCTTTCATACTGTGCCGGTTTATGATAAAACCGTACCGGGTTGTGACAAACACCGGTTTAACCATATATAATACCGGCGACTCATAGTCAAACCAGACCGGGTTAATAATCGCCGGATCATAATTAGTGATGTACTGACAATTTGTAATTGAAAGTCAAGCCGGGTTAATGAACGCCGGTTTACTCCATAATAGGACGATAATAGAAAATCAAACCGGACAGATGGCCCCCGGATTAGGACTTGACCGTGTTCCGTCAATTTGTAATTGATAGTTGAACCGGATTAAAACGTTGTCGGTTTAAAAAACGCAACAAAAATCAAATAACAGTTATGAAAAAATATGGAAGCAAAGGCAATGATAAAAACCGTTTGCAAAAATATGCTATACTGAGCTGATCAGATGGTATTACCATGGTCGGACAGGACCAAGCCCCCAATAGGAGTGACAATGATTCAAGTCAGCCAGGTCCCCAAATGATTCATGGCATATATGCCAGATCAAGAGGCATGGCAATGGTTCGGGTTCGACCAAGCCCTCAAGTGATTTTGTGGCCTTAGGCCGACCAAGAGGCGTGACTGGTTCAGACTTGACCATGTCTCCAAGTGATCTGGTGGCTGTCGCCTATCAAAAGGTGTCGCGTTGGTTCGGACACGACCAAGGCCCCCAGTGATGTATAAAAAGCAAATGTCAAGGGGTAAACCGGAGTCCGCTTTAAAAACAGAGCCACTCCATGTAACCACGCATGATAAGAAAGACAGAGACCCTGCTTTATGAAGCAGAAGCCCCCATGTGATCAATAATATGTTAGGCCAATAAGGCAGGATACCCATGTTTGAACCGCGCATCATGGCAGCAGGTCCTCTTCGGTAATTTTTAACTTTTTTGCAAGAGATAAATTCTTCTTGAACCGGGATCTTGAACCGGATAGTGAGAGCTTCAAAGCTTTGTGGGAGAACAGACGTCCCTTAAACAGGATTGCAAACCGGAATCTTCATTTTCAGCCGGAAATTTTCTGACGGCCTTTCAACTCGAACTTGCGAGAAATTAATTCCTTTTTGAACCGGACATTGTTAAACCAGATTTGAGAGCTTCAAAGCTTCGTGCGAGACAAATTCCCCTTGAACCGGATTGTAAACCGGATATTTGAGAGCTTCAGTGAGACTGACTTCTCTTGAACCGGATTGTAAACCGGAATCCTTTCTGATGATCCGGAACTTCTTCATTGAGCCGGGATTTTGTAACTGTCATATACTTTCTAAGCTGGAAATTTTCTGACGGCCTTCAAATAATAGTAGCCTCCGGGACCGGGTTATCTTTCCCTCCATCGTTCCGGGGTTCTTAAATTTGCTGAAACTGGCAAGATTTGCTGAGTCATGTCATTGTAACCCCCGAGTCTCAAAGGTGACTCGAGGAGTTGGCTTGAGACTCTCCATATGTGACCGTGATGTAAACCGGCATAAGTTGTATATTATTGGTGTTGATAGCACGATGTGAATCCACAGAGGGTTGAGGTGACTGCGGCGGGTTGTAATTGATCTCGTATGAGCCGTGTCAGCAACTCGGCCAATGGTCCCTTCCAACTAGTGATTTGAAGTTAACCAAACTGTAGTGGCGGCGACTTGTGCACCTGCCCATCGAACCACCCAGTGCAGACGGCGGTTGATAGTATATGATAATTTGCCTCCATTCTGTTGAAAGAAAACTGGGCTACCCAAGCTGTGACTTGCTCATACCCAATAAACAGCTCATGCAAACAGGTGCGGCCCGGTATGTCGACGTAGACCAGGCCACGAGAGACGGACAGCAGGGACGACCGCATCATCAGTGGCGGCTCCGACAGATGAGTCGGCCGCGGCATTGTAAACCGGCATGGATGGGGAAATCGGTACTGGTGTTATAAACCGGCACGGATGGGCAAGTTAACCGCGTCGTTTTGATGTAGTGAACAATTGTCCTACATCAACAATATTGCAGACCAAGACAAAGATAAACTGCTCTTTGATAATAATATGTGCCAATGAAAGATATTTTAGATGGATATCACCTGATGTGCGAGGCCGGAAATAATCCGCCATGAAGTTGATGATCGCTAGGTGAAGTTGAAGTCACTCATGGGTGAACCGACCACATCATGGTAAACTGATGCGGACGGGTGAGTCGGCCACGGCGTTATAAACCGCGTAGACCGGCGAGCCAATCGCAGGCGCGGTAAGCCGCGCGGATGGGCGAGTCAGCCACGTCATGTTGATGTAGCAGGAGCGGCGACCTGCGTACGTGCTCGTCGAGCAGCACGGCGTGGACAAGTGCTAGTGCAAAAAATAATGATGGTGCACGCCCTCTTTGCGACACCTTTGTAATAAACAATAATCCTGCGAAAAAAAATCACAGACCGGAGTAATTGTTCTTTGATAAAAACAATATGCACTAAAAATAAATAGACAAGATAGCACCTGGTATTTTTTGTCGGATGATACGGATGCTGGACGTGCTTGGATCAGAAATAACCGGACAGATGCACGTCTAATGTATCACTGATCATCCGGATCGTTGGACAATATCAAGTTGTCGATTGAACCGTGTGTGAGGTACTAGAAGTGCATGGAAAGTGAATATTGTATGCATGCCATTAGCACTCTGGCCGCATAATCCATGCACGTAGCGGGTTTTCTCTCTTATCTGCTTCTGCCTTCCCTTTTTGGTTCCAAACAAGGCCGCAGAAGCGATGCATCTTTAACAAGGTCAGAGATGATGATTTGGCAACAGCAGCTCTCTGCGGTAGTGGCGGTTTGGAAAAGAAACGAGGCCGGGGCAGCCTCGCAAGGTTCTGCGGCTCGTGGCGCGACAAAGGAACGGGGACAAGCTAGCAGCGGCCTCTGGACGACGGCGGCTGTCAGAGCGAAACGGAGGCGAGCAGGTGGGGCCAACGTGAGGTTGGAAATGACTTGGAGTCGGCCTGCACCCATCACCAAATCCTCCTCTGATTTGTTGTTGGTTTGACTTTTCTTCTTGTGTTGATAGATCAATGGATTACTTTTGCCTTCACGTCTGGAACCAGTAGTACTTGATTGTCCCAGCAACTTGATGTTTAGTACTAATCTGATTTGATGTTTTTACGCAGTGCACAACCTAGTGCCTCGGGACTTGAAGCCAGCAAAACAATTCACGGCAGGTGAAATTGACGTCTCGGGCTTTCGGCGACTTGACGGATTGATGCGTTTGCTACCATACCTCGAGTCCAACAGCGGAGGTCGCCAGATCAGATAAGGCGTGCGTGTAGAAACTCCAGTCGGTCTCGGCCGCAACAGAAATCGATCCATCCTTGAATCGACGGATCGCCAGACGCGTGCCGTGGCGCACACGGGAACCCTAATCCTCTCGTCTCAAACTTTGAACGTGCCAGCTCCAGAATTAGCTATGATTTTGTTCTCATGGATACGATGTACATCCTTCAAACTGATTCTTCATCCGAAAAATTGCGCACTTCTTGAACCCTAAAAGAGATCCCTTCAAGAACTCAACACCACTGTGCGCGGGTCCCATGGTGGGCGCCAACTGTCGTGGATTTGTCACGGCAGATGTCCTTAGTGTCAGGACTTAGTCGCGAGGCCAACACATCTATGTGGTAGCTTGAGAGGGGTTGAGCGGAATCGAGAGACGCAACACAAGACAGGGATTTAGACAGCTTCGGGCCCCGGGAAACATCATCCGGTAAAAACCCTACATGCTATTTGAGGCTAGGTCTCATTATCATCACGAGGGAGTCGCCGTAAACCGTCTCTCCTCTTTGTGTCTAGCCCTAAGACTGTTTCTTCTTGTTTGTCGCCTCTCCCTCTTGGGGAGCCCTGCCCCTCCTTATATATGTTGAAGGGGCGGTTTACATGTGGAGTCCTATTAGGATTAGGACTAGTCTATCTCTAATACAAACCGGATACAAGTCCTGGTCTTAACTCTTTCCTCTTAAACCGGCCCACAATAGTTGAACTGGCCTTCTAGGTCTTGGGCCTTGTCATCCGTCTGATCCGCCCGCCGGGTTACCAGTGAATCATAACGACCAAGCGGATTGCTTGTAAACTGCCGAGGTCAGGGCGGGTCTTCAGATAAACCGCCAAGCCCGACCGGATTAACTTCCGGCCGGTTTACACCGCGGGGTATATCCCCGACATTACCGGTAAGATATAACCATCCCAGGATGAGACCTTTGGCGAAATCACTAATTAAGAGTACCCGCTGCAAATGGTATCCTATCTCATCCGGTTATGACAAGTGACATACCACATGCGCGTTTATTGTTGCAACAAGAGTGTTTGATGGGGTTTTCTAACCCGACAATGGGGGATGGGAGGTTGACTATTTGCTTTTTTTGTAGATTCATTTTATCAGTCGAAATCACGAACGGTTTGAACCTTGTGTTTCTCGCGTCCATATCTTTGAAACTAGATCCCATGTTGATAAATTCAACAAACTTTTTCCTCGCAAATTTGTGCCTCTAGCTAGTAATAACTTTGTGCTTCCAACATGACCTAAATTGTGCTTCCAACACTAATGAAATTGTGCTTCCCGAGGAATCACAACTTTGCTCCTTGTGAGTTGAAGCACTAATGCACTTCATACGAAAGCATACGCTTTAGCACAGACATTTTTTTATCAAATAGGAAACCAATAAAAAACCAAAAAAGTAAAGAAAAAAAATACTGCGGGCGCTTCTACGCTTGGGACAATGCATTGGCGGTCAAGCTGGCAATGGGGATTACTTAAGTGGGTATTAGATTGCCATCCCCGTCCCCATGGCAGGCTCCTCATGCCCATATCCACTCAAACCCGCTAGGATAAAAAGTTTCCCATCGCCATCCCCGTTGGGTTTTTGATCCTGCGGGGAAACCCATGCCCACAATCAGTATAAGTATTCGACAACATTTTAGTAGGATTTCTTTTTATTACAACATAATAAAACACATGCAAGGCCTTTTGAGCTGAATGTTGTGGCTAGGTTAGGTTTTGGCTTTTTTGGGGCCAAGTGGGAAGGATGGATAGAAATCTGGATGAGTACATGCAAGAATTATCTGAAGTCTACTGATTTAGGGCTCACATTTAAGGCATTTTTTAGAAACGGAGGCAAGAGTCTTGCCTCAGTGCTTAATTAGGAAGACGAGAATTGTCGAGTTAATTTATAGAAAAACAAACGAAAACCAAAACAAATGGACCACAAACGAACTACTAGTGTGGCATGAAATCCCACAACTGCAAAGGCAACCCACCAAACACTCTGAATACACAACAATGACAAATTCTGACACTGCTACCATGATAAGTGACCTTCGACGACAATACCTAGACAAAAGACATCGGGCACTTCTCAAACCATAACGACAACCAAATCCAAGAGGAAGGGCCGAAGACCAAGATTATCTATGAAGCAGCCACATACGCCTTCCCTATGACTCCACTTTTGCCTTTGCCCTCCTTCTTGTGTTTGCCCCATATTAGCATTCCTTTCAGGAGGCAAGCAATCAACCTACCAGACCAGGTCTAGCAACCACCAAGCGGGAGACTGATACGTATCCAACATATCTATAATTTTTGATTGTTCCATGCTGTTATATTATCATTCTTGGATGTTTTATAATCATTTTATAGTCATTTTATATCATTTTTGGTACTAATCTATTGACATAGCGCCAAGTGCCAGTTGCTATTTTTTGCATGTTTTTTACATCGCAGGAAATCAATACCAAACGGAGTCCAAACGCAACAAAACTTTTTGTGGATTTTTTTGGACCAGAAGACATCCATTGGGTCAGAGAAGTGCCTGGGGGTTATCCGAGGGGAGCACAACCCACCAGAGCGCACCTGGAGGCCCAGGCGCGCCCTGGTGGGTTGTGCCCACCTCAGGTGCCCCCCGGACCGCCTCTTTGCTCTATAAATACCCCAATATTCCAGAAACCCTAGGGGAGTCGATGAAAATCAATTCCAGCCACCGCAAGTTCCAGAAACACCAGATCCAATCTAGACACCATCACGGAGGGGTTCATCACGTCCATTGGTGCCTCTCCGATTATACGTGAGTAGTTCTTTGTAGACGTCTGGGTCCGTAGTTAGTAGGTAGATGGCTTCCACTCTCTTGTTTGATTCTCAATACAATGTTGTCTTGGAGATCCATATGATGTAATTATTTTGTGGTGTGTTTGTTCAGATCCGATGAACTTTGAGTTTATGATTAGATCTACCTCTTTTTATCAATGAAAGTTATTTGAGTCTTCTTTGATCTCTTATATGCATGATTGCTTATAGCCTCGTATTTCTTCTCTGATATTTGGGTTTTGTTTGGCCAACTTGATCTATTTATCTTGTAATGGGAAGAGGTGCTTTGTGATGGGTTTGATCTTACAGTGCTTGATCCCAGTGACAGAAGGGGAACCGACACGTATGTATCGTTGCCATTAAGGATAACAAGATGGAGTCTATTTCTACATAAATAGATCTTGTCTACATAATGTCATCATTCTTATTGCATTACTCTGTTTCTCCATGAACTTAATACACTAGATGCATGCTGGATAGCGGTCGATGTGTGGAGTAATATTAGTAGATGCAGGCAGGAGTCGATCTACTAATCTTGAACGTGATGCCTATATAATGATCATAGCCTAGATATCGTCATGATTATTTAAAGTTCTATAAATGAAGGAAATATGCCCTAGAGGCAATAATAAAGTTATTATTTATATTTCCTTATATCATGATCAATGTTTATTATTCATGCTAGAATTGTTTTAACCGGAAACTTGATACATGTATGAATACATAGACAAAACTAAGTGTCCCTAGTATGGCTCTACTTGACTAGCTCGTTAATCAAAGATGGTTAAGTTTCCTAACCATAGACATGTGTTGTCATTTGATGGACAAGACCCATCTGTTAGCTTAGCATAATCATTATTAAGTTTTATTGCTATTGCTTTCTTCATGACTTGTACATATTCCTCTGACTATGAGATAATGCAACTCCCGAATACCGAGGAACACCTTGTGTGCTATCAAACGTCACAACATAACCGAGTGATTATAAATATGCTCTATAGGTTTCTCCGAAGGTGTTTGTTGGGTTGGCATAGATCAAGATTAGGATTTGTCACTCCATGTATCAGAAAGATATCTTTGGGCCCTCTCGGTAATGCACATCACTATAAGACTTGCAAGCAATGTGACTAATGAGTTAGTTATGGGATGATGCATTACAGAACGAGTAAAGAGACTTGCCGGTAATGAGATTGAACTAGGTATGATGATACCGACGATCGAATCTCGGGCAAGTAACATACCGATGACAAAGGGAATAACGTATGTTGTTATGCGGTTTGACCGATAAAGATCTTCGTAGAATATGTAGGAGCCAATTTGAGCATCCAGGCTCCGCTATTGGTTATTGACCGGAGATGTGTCTCGGTCATGTCTACATAGTTCTCGAACCCGTCGGGTCTGCATGCTTAACGTTCGATGACAATTTGTATTATGAGTTATGTGTTTTGGTGACTGAAGATTGTTCAGAGTCTGGGATGAGATCACAGACATGACGAGGAGTCTCGAAATGGTCGAGAGGTAAAGATTGATATATTGGACGAAGGTATTCGGACACCGAAATGGTTTCAGGAAGTTTCATATTAGTTTTGGAGTACCGGGGGTTACCGGAACCCCCTGGAAGGTAATGGGCCAACATGGGCCTTAGTGGAGGAGAGACGGCCGGTCATAGGAGGTGCCCCCCCCCCTTGCCAATCCGAATTGGACAAGGGGTGGGGGCGGCGCCCCCCCTTTTCCCTCTCCTACTCCTTCTCTCTTTCCCCCTTTGCTACTCCGGCAAAGGAAAAAGGAAGGGGAATCCTACTAGGACTTGGGAGTCCTAGTAGGACTCCCCATACTTGGCGCGCCCCTAGGGGGCCGGCCTCCTCCTCCTTGCTACCTCTTGAGCATGCGTTGGTTTTCCCTTGAAGAGGAAAGGGTGATGCAACAAAGCAACGTAAGTATTTCCCTCAGTTTTTGGGAGCCGAGGTATCAATCCAGTAGGAGACCACACGCGAGTCACCTCATACCTACACAAACAAATAAGAACCTCACAACCAACGCGATAAAGGGGTTGTCAATCCCTTCACGGCCACTTGCAAGAGTGAGATCTGATAGAGATAATAATAATAAGATAAATATTTTTGGTATTTTTATGATATAGATTGAAAGTAAAGATTGCAAAATAAAATAGATTTGAAACTTGTATGATGGAAGATAGACCCGGGGGCCATAGGTTTCACTAGTGGCTTCTCTCAAGATAGCATAAGTATTACGGTGGGTGAACAAATTACTGTCAAACAATTGATAGAATTGTGCATAGTTATGAGAATATCTAGGTATGATCATGTATATAGGCATCACGTCCGTGACAAGTAGACCGACTCGTGCCTGCATCTACTACTATTACTCCACACATCGACCGCTATCCAGCATGCATCTAGAGTATTAAGTTCATAAGAATGGAGTAACGCTTTAAGCAAGATGGCATGATTAGAGGGATAAACTCATGCAATATGATATAAACCCCATCTTTTTAACCTCGATGGCAACAATACAATACGTGTCGTTTCCCCTACTGTCACTAGGATCGAGCACCGCAAGATTGAACCCAAAGCTAAGCACTTCTCCCATTGCAAGAAAGATCAATCTAGTAGGCCAAACCAAACTGATAATTCGAAGAGACTTGCAAAGATAACCAATCATACATAAAAGAATTCAGAGAAGATTCAAATATTGTTCATAGATAGTCTTGATCATAAACCCACAATTCATCGGATCTCGACAAACACACCGCAAAAGAAGATTACATCAAATAGATCTCCAAGAGAATCGAGGAGAACTTTGTATTGAGATCCAAAGAGAGAGAAGAAGCCATCTAGCTAATAACTATGGACCTGAAGGTCTGAGGTAAACTACTCACACATCATCAGAGAGGCTATGGTGTTGATGTAGAAGCCCTCCATGATCAATGCCCCCTCCGACGGAGCGCCGGAAAAGGCCCCAAGATGGGATCTCATAGGTACAGAAGGTTGCGGCGGTGGAATTAGGTTTTCGTGGTGCCCGCTGATGTTTCCAGGGTACGTAGGTATATATAGAAGGAAGAAAGTAGGTCGGTGGAGCCACGAGGGGCCCACGAGAGTGGAGGGCGCGCCCCCTGCCTTGTCGCCTCCTCGTTGATTGCTTGATGTCCACTCCAAGTCCTCTGGATCACGTTTGTTCAAACAATCACGCTCCCGAAGGTTTCATTCCGTTTGGACTTCATTTGATATTCTTTTTATGTGAAACACTGAAATAGGCAAAAAAACAACAGTTTGGGCTGGGCCTCCGGTTAATAGGTTTTTCCCAAAAATAATATAGAAGTGTATAAATACGCCCATTAAACATCCAAAACAGAATATATAATAGCATGGAACAATCAAAAATTATAGATACGTTGGAGACGTATCAAGCATCCCCAAAGCTTAATTCCTGCTCGTCCTCGAGTAGGTAAATGATAAAAACAGAATTTTTGATGTGGAATGCTTCCTAACATATTTCTCAATGCAATTTTATTTATTGTGGCATGAATGTTCAGATTCAAAAGATTCAAGATAAAAGTTTAATATTGACATAAAAATAATAATACTTCAAGCATACTAACTAAGCAATCATGTCTTCTCAAAATAACATGGCCAAAGAAAGTTATCCCTACAAAATCATATAGTCTGGCTATGCTCCATCTTCATCACACAAAATATTAAATCATGCACAACCCCGATGACAAGCCAAGCAATTGTTTCATACCTTTGATGTTCTCAAACTTTTTCAACTTTCATGCAATACATGAGCGTGAGCCATGGACATAGCACTATAGGTGGAATAGAATGGTGGTTGTGGAGAAGACAAAAAGGAGAAGATAGTATCACATCAACTAGGCGTATCAACGGGATATGGAGATGCCCATCAATAGATATCAATGTGAGTGAGTAGGGATTGCCATGCAATGGATGCACTAGAGCTATAAGTGTATGAAAGCTCAACAAAAGAAACTAAGTGGGTGTGCATCCAACTTTCTTGCTCACGAAGACCTAGGACAATTTGAGGAAGCCCATCATTGGAATATACAAGCCAAGTTCTATAATGTAAAATTCCCACTAGTTTATGAAAGTGACAACATAGGAGACTCTCTATCATGAAGATCATGGTGCTACTTTGAAGCACACGTGTGGAAAAAGGATAGTAACATTGTCCCTTCTTTCTTTTTCTCTCATTTTTTATTTGGGCTTTTTTTTTCTTTTGGACTCTTTTTTTATTTTTATTTTTCGTCCAGAGTCTCATCCTGACTTGTTGGGGAATCATAGTCTCCATCATCCTTTCCTCACTGGGACAATGCTCTAATAACGATGATCATCACACTTCTTTTTACTTACAACTCAATACTTAGAACAAAATACGACTCTATGTGAATGCCTCCGGCGGTGTACCGGGATAATGAATCAAGAGTGACATGTATGAAAAAATTATGAAAGGTGGCTTTGCCACAAATACGACGTCAACTACATGATCATGCATGGCAATATGACAATGATGAAGCGTGTCATAACAAACGGAACGGTGGAAAGTTGCATGGCAATATATCTTGGAATGGCTATGGAAATGCCATAATAGATAGGTATGGTGGCTGTTTTGAGGAAGATATATGGTGGGTGTATAATACCGGTGAAAAGTGCAAGGTAATGGAGAGGCTAGCAGATGTGGAAGGGTGAGGGTGCGTATAATCCATGGACTCAAGATTAGTCATAAAGAACTCACATACTTATTGCAAAAATCTATTAGTTGTCGAAACAAAGTACTATGCGCATGATCCTAGGGGGATAGATTGGTAGGAAAAGACCATCGCTCGTCCCCGACCGCCACTCATATGAAAGATAATCAATAAATAAATCATGCTCCGACTTCATCACATAACGTTTCACCATACGTGCATGCTATGGGAATCACAAACTTCAACACAAGTATTTATCAAATTCACAACTACTCAACTAGCATGACTCTAATACCACCATCTCCATATCTCGAAACAATTATCAAGTATCAAACTTCTCATAGTATTCAATGCACTTATATGAAAGTTTTTATTATTCCTAAAAGAAAATTACCATGCTGTTCTAAAGGACTCTCAAAATAATATAAGTGAAGCATGAGAGATCAATTATTTCTATAAAATAAAACCACCACCGTGCTCTAAAAGATATAAGTGAAGCACTAGAGTAAAAACTATATAGCCCAAAAGATATAAGTGAAGCACATAGAGTATTCTAATAAATTCCGATTCATATGTGTCTCTCTCAAAAGGTGTGTCCAGCAAGGATGATTGTGGTAAACTAAAAAACAAAGGCTCAAATCATACAAGACACTCCAAGCAAAACACATATCATGTGGTGAATAAAAATATAGCTCCAAGTAAAGTTACCGATGAACGAAGACAAAAGAGGGGATGCCTTCTGGGGCATCCCCAAGCTTAGGCTTTTTGGTGTCCTTGGATTTTACCTTGGGGTGCCTTGGGAATCCCCAAGCTTAGGCTCTTTCCACTCCTTGTTCCATAATCCATCAAATCTTTACCCAAAACTTGAAAACTTCACAACACAAAACTTAACAGAAAATCTCATGAGCTTCGTTAGCGAAAGAAAACAAAACACCACTTCAAGGTACTGTAAAACTCATTCTTTATTTATATTGGTGTTGAGCCTACTGTATTCCAACTTTTCTATGGTTTATAAACTCCATTACTAGCCATCGATTCATCAAAATAAGCAAAGAACACACGAAAAACAGAATCTGTCAAAAACAGAACAGCCTGTAGTAATCTATATCAAATGCAAACTTCTGGAACCCCCAAAATTATAAAATAAATTACTGGACGTGAGGAATTTATCTATTAATCATCTTCAAAAATAATTAAATAAATAGCACTTTCCAATAAAAAATGGCAGCAATTCTCGCGAGCGCTAAAGTTTTTGTTTTTTACAGCAAGATCAAAGAGACTTTCCACAAGTCTTCCCAACGGTTCTACTTGGCACAAACACTAATTAAACACAAAGAACACAACCAAAACAGAGGCTAGATAAATTATTTATTACTAAATAGGAACAAAAAGCAAAGATTAAAAATAAAATTGGGTTGCCTCCCAACAAGCGCTATCGTTTAACGCCCCTAGCTAGGCATAAAAGCAAGGATAGATCTAGGTATTACCATCTTTGGTATTGGGAAAGAAAAGAGAAAATTTCGTTTCTATAGCATTTATCTTTCTATTTTGAGAGAGCGTGTGGCCATTAATGGTGGAATAAAGATTAAGCACGTTACGGAAATTTGCATCTAAACTAGCCTTCATTTCTTTGATAATTTCATTTTGGTAAAAGCACAAAACAGAGGTGGAATCCACCTTCTCACTCATGGGGTGCCCAAATATAGTTTTCATATTTTCATAAGTATCTATGGGATCCCCCTCAAGAAAACCTTCTTCAAAAATAGAATCTAGAACTTGTTTGAACGAAGAGGGTAAACCAATATAAAAGCTTTTCAGGTATATCTCAATTTAATATTGGGGCACATAGCTAGCTCGGATCCTCAAAAGCCTATCCCACATCTTTCAAAGATTCATCAAGTAAATAACGAAAAATTCCGGGATCATCTTCATCGGAATCATTCGAACCCTCATTGATAACCCCGGTAGGTCTTTCCATAGCATCATTATTTATGAGCTTAGAGAGGATAGAGGGACTATCGAAAGTAAACCCCGGAGAGAGCCATGGCACAAAGAAAACAAAGGGAGAGAAGCGAATAAAACAGCAAGGGTGAAGTGGGGGAGAGGAAAATGAGAGGCCAATGGCAAATAATGTAATGCGAAGGATAAGAGTTGTGATGGGTACTTGGTATGTCTTGACTTGGCGTAGATCTCCCTGGCAACGGCGCCAGAAATCCTTCTTGCTACCTCTTGAGCATGCGTTGGTTTTCCCTTGAAGAGGAAAGGATGATGCAGCAAAGCAGCGTAAGTATTTCCCTCAGTTTTTGAGAACCAAGGTATCAATCCAGTAGGAGACCACGCGCAAGTCACCTCGTACCTACACAAACAAATAAGAACCTCGCAACCAACGCGATAAAGGGGTTGTCAATCCCTTCACGGCCACTTGCAAGAGTGAGATCTGATAGAGATAATAATAATAAGATAAATATTTTTGGTATTTTTATGATATAGATTGAAAGTAAAGATTGCAAAATAAAATAGATTGGAAACTTGTATGATGGAAGATAGACCCGGGGGGCATATATTTCACTAGTGGCTTCTCTCAAGATAGCATAAGTATTACGGTGGGTGAACAAATTACTGTCGAGCAATTGATATAATTGTGCATAGTTATGAGAATATCTAGGTATGATCATGTATATAGGCATCATGTCCGTGACAAGTAGACCGACTCGTGCCTGCATCTACTACTATTACTCCACACATCGACCGCTATCCAGCATGCATCTAGAGTATTAAGTTCATAAGAACGGAGTAACGCTTTAAGCAAGATGGCATGATGTAGAGGGATAAACTCATGCAATATGGTATAAACCCCATTTTTTATCCTCGATGGCAACAATACAATACGTGTCGTTTCCCCTACTGTCACTGGGATCGAGCACTGCAAGATTGAACCCAAAGCTAAGCACTTCTCCCATTGCAAGAAAGATCAATCTAGTAGGCCAAACCAAACTGATAATTCGAAGAGACTTGCGAAGATAACCAATCATACATAAAAGAATTCAGATAAGATTCAAATATTGTTCATAGATAGTCTTGATCAAAAACCCACAATTCATCGGATCTCGACAAACACACCGCAAAAGAAGATTACATCAAATAGATCTCCAAGAGAATTGAGGAGAACTTTGTATTGAGATCCAAAGAGAGAGAAGAAGCCATCTAGCTAATAACTATGGACCCGAAGGTCTGAGGTAACCTACTCACACATCATCGGAGAGGCTATGGTGTTGATGTAGAAGCCCTCCATGACCAATGCTCCCTCCGGCGGAGCGCCGAAAAAGGCCCCAAGATGGGATCTCACGGGTACAGAAGGTTGCGGTGGTGGAATTAGATTTTCGTGGTGCCCGCTGATGTTTCCAGGGTACGTAGGTATATATAGAAGGAAGAAAGTAGGTCGGTGGAGCCACGAGGGGCCCACGAGGGTGGAGGGCACGCTCAGGGGGTAGGCGCGCCCCTTGCCTCATGGCCTCCTTGTTGATTGCTTGACGTCCACTCCAAGTCCTCTGGATCACGTTTGTTCCAAAAATCACGCTCCCGAAGGTTTCATTCCGTTTGGACTCTGTTTGATATTCTTTTTCTGCGAAAGACTGAAATAGGCAAAAAATAGCAATTTGGGCTGGGCCTCCGGTTAATAGGTTAGTCCCAAAAATAATATAAAAGTGTATAAATAAGCCCATTAAACATCCAAAACAGAATATATAATAGCATGGAACAATCAAAAATTACAGATACGTTGGAGACGTATCACTCCTCCCTCGTTTATATATGGGGGCAGGGGCACCCCAAAGCACAACAGACAATCTCTTAGCCATGTGCGGTGCCCCCTCCATAGTTTAACACCTCGGTCATATTGTCATAGTGCTTAGGTGAAGCCCTGCGCCGGTAATTTCATCATCACCATCGCCACGCCATCGTGCTGACGGAACTCTCCCTCGTCCTCAACTGGATCAAGAGCTCGAGGGACGTCATTATGCTAAACGTGTGCTGAACACGGAGGTGCCGTATGTTTGGTACTTGGATTGGTTGGATCATGAAGACGTTCGACCACATCAACCGCGTTACTAAACGCTTCCACTGCGGTCTACGAGGGTACGTGGACACACTCTCCCGTCTTGTTGATATGCATCTCCTAGATAGATCTTACGTGATCGTAGGTAAAAATTTTGAAATACTGCGTTCCCCAACAATCAATTGCCCAATAGTAATTTGTTCAGCCACCGTTTTCTATTTTTCTCGAGTGAAGCCACTAGTGAAAACTACGGCCCCGGGTCTCTTCCTTAATTTATTTGCCTTTGCGATCTATTTTCCTTTGATTTTATTTTTAGATCTATTAAACCAAAAATACAAAAATAACTTGCTGCAATTTATTTATCCGAGATCTATTTATCCCATCTATCATATTTTTATCACGTCCATTTGCCAATTTGTGGCATCGTTACTCGAAAGTGATTGGCAACCCCTTTTACACGTCGTGTTGCGTGTATTTGTTATTTGTGTGCAGGAGCTGTTTACATGGTGTTGCGTGGTTCTCCTACTGGTTCGATAACCTTGGTCTCATCACTGAGGGAAATACCTACCGTAGCTGTGCTGCATCATCCCTTCCTCTTTGGGGAAATACCTACCATAACTATGCTGCATCATCCCTTCCTCTTTGATGGATATCCAAGAAGATCATTGGACAAAATAAACTTGATTCCTTGTAATAGTTTTGAGATATGATGATATGATATGTGAGTCATGTTGATGAGTAATTATGCTTTAGTAAGAATATTGGTGTTAAGGTTTGTGATTCCCTATGCAAGCACGAAAGTCAATAGTTGTGCAATGAAATTACATCCTACTTGTGGTGCATTATTCGGTGTTAATTATGCTTAATGCTCGCTTATGAGATTATTCGTTTCTTGGTTGGTCGCTTCTCAATCTTTTGCTAGCCTTCATTTTGCACTAAGTATGATCACTACTTGTGCACCCAAAATCCTTTAAACCAGTTTTGCCATATGAGTCCATTATACCTACCTATATGCGGTATTCTTTTGCTGTTCTAAGCAAATTTGTATGTGTCATCTCTAATTTTCAAAATAAATTTCTCTTTTGTGTGCTCGTACCGCTCGCGAGGCGGTGAGGGGTGGCCGACATTTTCCATGCTAGATGTGTTATTCTCATGATGAGTGTTTATTCACTTGTCATTGCACGAGAGTAAGGCAAAGGTATTAGGGATGCCCAACCCGAAATGAAAATGAATTTACTTTATGTTATCAAATAATAAATTCCTAGGAAAGTGTTGGTATGGAAGGCACCCGTAGATACGGTTAGCCATGGAAAGTGAAAGTATGGTGGAAAAAGGAATAAACTTTAATTTCTGTTTGGGAACCTCCTATGATATATCTAGCATGGAAAGTGTGGGGAACTCTAAGTCGTTTTCGTTGGTGGGAAAAGTATGCCTATCAAAATGTTTTTATCCCTCAATTTTTGCTTTGAGCTCTGGCACCTCTACAAATCCCTACTTCCCTCCACGAAGGGCCTTTCTTTGACTTTATGCAATTTTTATTTTTAATTTGTGTCTCCATCTTCTCTTATAAAGCACCAACTAGGAGGCACTATGATCATACTTGAGCATTGGATGTAGCTAATATGTGAGTGTGTTTCATGAATGGATCAATGATTGAGCATGATGGGCTAGGGATAACTTATTTTAGCGTTGATATTTTGAAATACATGGTTGCTTGTTGATATGATTGAATATTTAAGTCTCATGTCAAAACTAGACTATTGCTTTGAATCATATAAAAGTCCAAATGTCCATGCTATAAAGAAAAGAATATGAGATGACATGTTAGGCAGCATTACACATCAAAAATTCTGTTTTTATCATTTACCCACTCGAGGACGAGTAGGAATTAAGCTTGTGGATGCTGATACGTCTCCAACGTATCTATAATTTTTTATTGTTCCATGCTGTTATATTATCATTCTTGGATGCTTTATAATAATTTTATATCATTTTTTGGTACTAACCTATTGACATAGTGCCAAGTGCCAGTTGCTATTTTTTGCATGTTTTTTGCAGGAAATCAATACCAAACGGAGCAAAACTTTTTGTGGATTTTTTTGGACTAGAAGACATCCATTGGGCCGGAGAAGCGCCTAGGGGGTGCTCTGAAGGGATCACAACCGACCAGGGAACGCCTGGAGACCCAGGCGTGCCCTGGTGGGTTGTGCCCACCTCGGGTGCCCCCCGGACTGCCTCTTTGCTCTATAAATACCCCAATATTCCAGAAACCCTTGGGGAGTTGACAAAAATTAATTCCAGCCACCGCAAGTTCCAGAAACACCAGATCCAATCTAGACATCATCACGGAGGGATTCATCATGTCCATTGGTGCCTCTCCGATGATGCATGAATAGTTCTTTGTAGACCTTCAGGTCCGTAGTTAGTAGCTAGATGGCATACAATGGTCTCTTGGAAATCCATATGATGTAATTCTTTTACGGTGTGTTTGTTGGGATCCGATGAACTTTGAGTTTATGATCAGATCTATTTCTTTTTATCCATGAAAATTATTTGAGTCTTCTTTGATCTCTTATATGCATGATTTCTTATAGCCTCGTATTTCTTCTCCGATATCTGGATTTTGTTTGGCCAACTTGATATATTTATCTTGCAATGGGAAGAGGTGCTTTGTGATGGGTTCGATCTTACGGTTCTTGATCCCAGTGACAGAAGGGGAACCGACACGTATGTATCTGTCGGGTGGTTGGTGCGACATATGCCAATGCATGACTTATCATTGTGGGAGCCAATAAAACATCGCCGGTGCCTAGAAACGGGATAAGGCGAAGACATGCACGCTAGCGAATCTTACCCAACTTCAGGGCTCTCCGTGGAGATAACACCCCTAATGCTGCTCTGCGGGATCTCCGCATGATCACTAGCTCGATGGGTAGCTACAGAATGCTCCTTGAGTTGTTCAGTGAAAGGATGAACGAGGGCCAGGCGAGCCCGCTCCTCTTCTCCTTGTGCTGTCTAAAATCTATCCAAAGAGTGATCTCCCCTGCATGGGAACCTTGGGGGGTTTATATAGGCCTACCCCCCAGGGGTACAATGGTAATCCGGCGAGGCGTGGGCCCTGACCGTCTGTGTCTACGCCCGCCGGCTTCTCCGCCGACTGGTGGGGCCCGCCGACCGGTGGGCCCACCGGCTGCCGACCCTTTGGTCGACAGGCCGGCCCCACCGCTCGGGGGTCTTGTCGGGGGATGGTTACTGTTACCTTGCCCCTGGTGACGATGGCTTTGTCATGGTAAGCATGGCTACAGTGCCGCTACGAGGTGGCTCATCACTGTAGCCTTACCTTCTCTTGTCTCCTTAATGAAGCACCTCCTTGGAGGGAGAGAGCTGGCCGGCTGTTGGAAGCCGGCCATACCCTTGGCCGACTGTGGGAAGCCTGGCCTCCTTTGGGATCTCCCTGACCGAGGGGGCCCGCCACCCACGGGTCGTACTGACCGCTCGCCGTGGGTGACGTCACAATCATCGTGGCAACAGTGTCACGCCGGACGGGGATGGCTGCCTCATACAGTGCATTGTGGCCATGCGTGCGCCGGGATTCGGGGGTGGCAGGCTTTATTGTAGCCACGCCCCATCTTGTCGCTGTTATGTGGGTGCAGACTCTGAGGGCAAGATCTCAGCCGCCTGCTGAGGGGCCGGCTCCTGGGAGTCGGCCCTTCTATGGCCGGCTTCTGGAAGTCGGCCTTCTCGTGGTCTTGTTTTCCCAAGGATTTCAGGGCTGGGATGCCTTTGCGCAGCCGGTTTGAGAGGTAGCCGGCTAGGGGAAGGCGGCCCCGTGTCTTGGACGCTTGGAGGCTTGTTCGGCCTGTAATTTTTCTGAAGGGCCAGGGGAAGCCGGCTAGGCTACCCATGGTCATTTACTCCGACAGTAGTCCCCGAAGCTGGTTGGGCTCCGAGGTAGAAAAAAGTCGAGGAGCTCAGTTAGCTTCCTATCTTGAGGAGCCAGGAACTAGGGGCCGGCTTCGACTAGGCGCTCCGTCTCCCAGAGATCTCGAAGCTTGAAGGCGAGTGCCAGTCGGCGCGCGAGTCTGGCTGTGAGCTGACAGCTCGCCGTCTGCGTGCCACGTGGCATCCTCTGGTTGGAGGGGCCTGCCAGCCCACGCGCGTGACGGGACGCCGTCGTAGTCTGGTGCCCGCCACTAGAGGGCCTCGGCCCACGCGCGGATCTTCTGCGGCCTGGACGGACCGCGCGCGCCCCAGCGACGGTTTCCCCACGCCGTAATGGCGCAATAATCGAGGGGCGTGGGGGAGTGGGTGTAGTTAATCCCACATCCCCCCCACGTCCTGCCTCCTTGGTTTCGCCGCACGAGGCTATAAGTTGGGGGAGAGGAGGGGAACGCCAAACTCTCACGCGCACTCCCTCGCTCCGCCCCCTCCTTCTTCTTCCTCCTCTCGTCACGATAGCTATCTGCCACCGCTCGGCCTTCCTGCCAATCTTCTTGGCTCGCCGTCGCTTCGTCGCAGTTGGGTTGTGCGCCCTCCTTTCATCATACCTTTCTTGCCGCAACGCCGTCCCCATGGCGTTGTCGAGCTCCTGGGATGGCTCCAACGTCCATGACGACCACGTCGACTTCCTCCGTCGGACGCGGCAGTTGCCGGGCGCGGATCTCGTACGGGTCCGCCTCGCGCCGGGGAGGGAGATCTCACCGGTGCCAGAAGGGGACGAGCAGGTAATCTTCCGATCGCACTGCCTGCGCGGCTTCGGCCTTCCGGTGAGCGGGTTCCTCCGCTCATTCCTTGAATTTTATCATCTCCAGCCGCATCACCTCACTCCCAACACGGTGATGCTGCTGTCGTCCTTCATCATCCTGTGCGAGGGTTTTCTCGGTGTCCTCCCCACTCTTGAACTGTGGGGAGAGTTCCTTCAGTGCAAGCTCGACACCGTCGTCATGGGTGTGCCCGCCCCATGTGGTGCCTTCATCACCATGCAGAGGGCGAGCGACAACAACCCGTTTCCGCTCATCCCGCTGATCTAGTCGGTGAAGCTCTGGTAGAAGTCCTACTTTTACGTGAAGAATATTGCTCCGCAAGGCGACTTCGTCAACCTGCCGGCTTACATAGACAACCCGCCGGCTGGGAGGCAGCCTTCATGGTCCTTTCGGTCCAAGTCGCTGTCTCCGGGCGGGTCCGCCTCTGTTGCCCGGCTCCGGGTGATGATCCAGTCGGAGGGTCTGTCCGGGGCCGACCTGGTGGCCGCCTTCGTGGAGCGCCGGGTGCTCCCGCTCCAGGGCAGACCTCATATGATCTGTCAGATGAGCGGCCGCTTCGACCCGTGCCGGCTAAGCACCAAGGAGATGCCTCATGCCGAGGTGTCTTACATGGTGAACTACATTTCCAACTGCAAGCTCACCGAGGAGTGGCAGTATGGCAAGGTGCCGTACTCTCGCGCCAATCCTCCGCCGGTGGTAAGTTTCTCTTCCTCTTTCTCTTTGCTCGTTGCCGAGTTCATGGTGGCCAACTCCTGACCAGCCGGCCTTTCTTTGGCAGAACCTCATGCTTCCGCCAGTAGCCGGGGCCGCAGGGGTGGAATGCCAGTTCCTCCCCGACCATACGATGGACGATGTAGACGACCCAGACCTGGGGGCGGCCGCCATGGAAGACGACGTCGTGGGGGAAGGCGGCGACGCAGGCGGGTCCGGGCTCGGGGCCGGCTTCGAGGACTGGCCATATAACGACGATGAAGCAAATATGCCCTAGAGGCAATAATAAAGTTATTATTTATTTCCTTATAATCATGATAAATGTTTATTATTCATGCTAGAATTGTGTTAACCGGAAACATAATACATGTGTGAATACATAGACAAACAAAGTGTCACTAGTATGCCTCTACTTGACTAGCTCGTTAATCAAAGATGGTTATGTTTCCTAACCATGAACAATGAGTTGTTATTTGATTAACAAGGTCACATCATTAGTTGAATGATCTGATTGACATGACCCATTCCATTAGCTTAGCACCCGATCGTTTAGTATGTTGCTATTGCTTTCTTCATGACTTATACATGTTCCTATAACTATGAGATTATGCAACTCCCGTTTACCGGAGGAACACTTTGGGTACTACCAAACGTCACAACGTAACTGGGTGATTATAAAGGAGTACTACAGGTGTCTCCAATGGTACATGTTGGGTTGGCGTATTTCGAGATTAGGTTTTGTCACTCCGATTGTCGGAGAGGTATCTCTGGGCCCTCTCGGTAATGCACATCACATAAGCCTTGCAAGCATTACAACTAATATGTTAGTTGTGAGATTGTGTATTACGAAACGAGTAAAGAGACTTGCCGGTAACGAGATTGAACTAGGTATTGGATACCGACGATCGAATCTCGGGCAAGTAACATACCGATGACAAAGGGAACAACGTATGTTGTTATGCGGTCTGACCGATAAAGATCTTCGTAGAATATGTAGGAGCCAATATGGGCATCCAGGTCCCGCTATTGGTTATTGACCGGAGACGTGTCTTGGTCATGTCTACATTGTTCTCGAACCGTAGGGTCCGCACGCTTAACGTTATGATGACAGTTATTATGAGTTTATGCATTTTGATGTACCGAAGGTTGTTCGGAGTCCCGGATGTGATCACGGACATGACGAGGAGTCTCGAAATGGTCGAGACATAAAGATTGATATATTGGAAGCCTATGTTTGGACATCGGAAGTGTTCCGGGTGAAATTGGGATTTTACCGGAATACCGGGAGGTTACCGGAACCCCCCGGGAATCATATGGGCCTTAGTGGGCCTTAGTGGAAAGGTGAAAGGGCTACCCATAAGGGCTGCGCACCTCCCCCCCTCCCCTAGTCCTATTAGGACTAGGAGAGGTGGCTGGCCACCCCTCTCCCTCTTTCCCCCTTGGGAATCCTAGTTGGAATAGGATTGGGGGGGAGTCCTACTCCCGGTAGGAGTAGGACTCCTCCTGCGCCCTCCTCCTAGGCCGGCGCCCCCCCTCCCCCTTGGCTCCTTTATATAGTAAGGCAGAGGCACCCCAGAGACACACAAATTGATCATTGAGATCGTTTCTTAGCCGTGTGCGGTGCCCCCTGCCACCATATTCCACCTCGATCATATCGTTGTAGTGCTTAGGCGAAGCCCTGCGTCGGTAATACATCAAGATCGTCACCACGCCGTCGAGCTGACGGAACTCCTCCCCGAAGCTTTGCTGGATCGGAGCCTGGGGATCGTCATCGAGCTGTACGTGTGCTAAGAACTCGGAGGTGCTGGAGTAACGGTGCTCGGATCGGTCGGATCGGGAAGACGTACGACTACTTCCTCTACGTTGTGTGATCGCTTCCGCAGTCGGTCTGTGTTGGTACGTAGACAACACTCTCCCCTCTTGTTGCTGTGCATCACCATGATCTTGCGTGTGCGTAGGAATTTTTTTGAAATTACTACGTTCCCCAACAGTGGCATCCGAGCCTAGGTTATTTATGTTGATGTTATATGCACGAGTAGAACACAAGTGAGTTGTGGATGATACAAGTCATACTGCCTACCAGCATGTCATACTTTGGTTCGGCGGTATTGTTTGACGAGACGACCCGGACCAACCTTACGCATACGCTTACGCGAGACCGGTTCCCTCGATGTGCTTTGCACATAGATGGCTTGCGGGCGACTGTCTCTCCAACTTTAGTTGAACCAAGTATGGCTACGCCCGGTCCTTGCAAAGGTTAAAACGGAGTCTATTTGACAAACTATCGTTGTGGTTTTGATGCGTAGGTGAGATTGGTTCTTGCTTAAAGCCCGTAGCAGCCACGTAAAACTTGCAACAACAAAGTAGAGGACGTCTAACTTGTTTTTGCAGGGCATGTTGTGATGTGATATGGTCAAGGCATGATTTTTATTGTATGAGATGATCATGTTTTGTAACCAAGTTATCGGCAACTGGCAGGAGCCATATGGTTGTCGCTTTATTGTATGCAATGCAATCGCGAAGTAATGCTTTACTTTATTACTAAAAGGTAGTGATAGTCGTGGAAGCATAAGATTGGCGAGACGACAACGATGCTACGATGGAGATCAAGGTGTCGCGCCGGTGACGATGGTGATCATGACGGTGCTTCGGAGATGGAGATCACAAGCACAAGATGATGATGGCCATATCATATCACTTATATTGATTGCATGTGATGTTTATCTTTTTATGCATCTTATCTTGCTTTGATTGACGGTAGCATTATAAGATGATCTCTCACTAAATTATCAAGAAGTTTAGATTAGAGGGATGTCTATCTCACGTGATGATCGGTTATGGTTTAGTTGATTTGGATCACGTAATCACTTAGAAGATTAGAGGGATGTCTATCTAAGTGGGAGTTCTTAAGTAATTTGATTAATTGAACTTAAACTTATCATGAACTTAGCACCTGATAGTATCTTGCTTGTTTATGTTGATTGTAGATAGATGGCTCGTGCTGTTGTTCCGTTGAATTTTAATGCGTTCCTAGAGAAAGCAAAGTTGAAAGATGATGGTAGCAATTATACGGACTGGGTCCGTAACTTGAGGATTATCCTCATTGCTGCTCAGAAGAATGACGTCCTGGAAGCACCGCTGGGTGCCAGGCCTGCTGCTGGAGCAACACCAGATGTTATGAACGTCTGGCAGAGCAAAGCTGATGACTACTCGATAGTTCAGTGTGCCATGCTTTACGGCTTAGAATCGGGACTTCAACGACGTTTTGAACGTCATGGAGCATATGAGATGTTCCAGGAGTTGAAGTTAATATTTCAAGCAAATGCCCGGATTGAGAGATATGAAGTCTCCAATAAGTTCTATAGCTGCAAGATGGAGGAGAACAGTTCTATCAGTGAGCATATACTCAAAATGTCTGGGTATAATAATCACTTGATTCAATTGGGAGTTAATCTTCCGGATGATTGCGTCATTGATAGAATTCTCCAATCACTGCCACCAAGCTACAAAAGCTTCGTGATGAACTATAATATGCAAGGGATGAACAGGACTATTCTCGAGCTCTTCGCAATGCTGAAAGCTGCGGAGGTAGAAATCAAGAAGGAGCATCAAGCGTTGATGGTTAACAAGACCACTAGTTTCAAGAAAAAGGGCAAAGGGAAGAAGAAGGGGAACTTCAAAAAGAACGGCAAGCAAGTTGCTGCTCAAGAGAAGAAACCCAAGTCTGGACCTAAGCCTGAAACTGAGTGCTTCTACTGCAAGCAGACTGGTCACTGGAAGCGGAACTGCCCCAAGTATTTGGCGGATAAGAAGGATGGCAAGGTGAACAAAGGTATATGTGATATACATGTTATTGATGTGTACCTTACTAGAGCTCGCAGTAGCACCTGGGTATTTGATACTGGTTCTGTTGCTAATATTTGCAACTCGAAACAGGGACTACGGAATAAGCGGGCACTGGCAAAGGACGAGGTGACGATGCGCGTGGGAAACGGTTCCAAAGTTGATGTGATCGCGGTCGGCACGCTACCTCTACATCTACCTTCGGGATTAATATTAGACCTAAATAATTGTTATTTGGTGCCAGCGTTGAGCATGAACATTATATCTGGATCTTGTTTAATGTGAGACGGTTATTCATTTAAATCAGAGAATAATGGTTGTTCTATTTGTATGAGTAATATCTTTTATGGTCATGCACCCTTGAAGAGTGGTCTATTCTTATTGAATCTCGATAGTAGTAATACACATATTCATAATGTTGAAGCCAAAAGATGCAGAGTTGATAATGAAAGTGCAACTTATTTGTGGCACTGTCGTTTAGGTCATATCGGTGTAAAGCGCATGAAGAAACTCCATACTGATGGACTTTTGGAACCACTTGATTATGAATCACTTGGTACTTGCGAACCGTGCCTCATGGGCAAGATGGCTAAAACATCGTTCTCCGGTACTATGGAGAGAGCAACAGATTTGTTGGAAATCATACATACCGATGTATGTGGTCCGATGAATATTGAGGCTCGTGGCGGATATCATTATTTTCTCACCTTCACAGATGATTTAAGCAGATATGGGTATATCTACTTACAACAACAACAACAACAACAACAACAACAAAGCCTTTAGTCCCAAACAAGTTGGGGTAGGCTAGAGGTGAAACCCATAAGATCTCGCAACCAACTCATGGCTCTGGCACATGGATAGCAAGCTTCCACGCACCCCTGTCCATAGCTAGCTCTTTGTCGATACTCCAATCCTTCAGGTCTCTCTTAACGGACTCCTCCCATGTCAAAATCGGTCGACCCCGCCCTCTCTTGACATTCTCCGCACGCTTTAGCCGTCCGCTATGCACTGGAGCTTCTGGAGGCCTGCGCTGAATATGCCCAAACCATCTCAAACGATGTTGGACAAGCTTCTCCTCAATTGGTGCTACCCCAACTCTATCTCGTATATCATCATTCCGGACTCGATCCTTCCTCGTGTGGCCACACATCCATCTCAACATACGCATCTCCGCCACACCTAACTGTTGAACATGTCGCCTTTTAGTCGGCCAACACTCCGCGCCATACAACATTGCGGGTCGAACCGCCGTCCTGTAGAACTTGCCTTTTAGCTTTTGTGGCACTCTCTTGTCACAGAGAATGCCAGAAGCTTGGCGCCACTTCATCCATCCGGCTTTGATTCGATGGTTCACATCTTCATCAATACCCCCATCATCCTGCAACATTGACCCCAAATACCGAAAGGTGTCCTTCCGAGGTACCACCTGGCCATCAAGGCTAACCTCCTCCTCCTCACAGCTAGTAGTACTGAAACCGCACATCATGTACTCGGTTTTAGTTCTACTAAGCCTAAACCCTTTCGATTCCAAGGCTTGTCTCCATAACTCTAACGTCCTATTTACCCCCATCTGACTATCGTCAACTAGCACCACATCATCCGCAAAGAGCATACACCATGGGATATCTCCTTGTATACCCCTTGTGACCTCATCCATCACCAATGCAAAAAGATAAGGGCTCAAAGCTGACCCCTGATGCAGTCCTATCTTAATCGGGAAGTCATCGGTGTCGACATCACTTGTTCGAACACTTGTCACAACATTATTGTACATGTCCTTGATGAGGGTAATGTACTTTGCTGGGACTTTGTGTTTCTCCAAGGCCCACCACATGACATTCCGCGGTATCTTATCATAGGCCTTCTCCAAGTCAATGAACACCATATGCAAGTCCTTCTTATGCTCCCTATATCTCTCCATAAGTTGTCGTACCAAGAAAATGGCTTCCATGGTCGACCTCCCAGGCATGAAACCAAACTGATTTTTGGTCACGCTTGTCATTCTTCTTAAGCGGTGCTCAATGACTCTCTCCCATAGCTTCATTGTATGGCTCATCAGCTTAATTCCACGGTAATTAGTACAACTCTGAACATCCCCCTTGTTCTTGAAGATTGGTACTAATATACTCCGTCTCCATTCTTCTGGCATCTTGTTTGCCCGAAAAATGAGGTTGAAAAGCTTGGTTAGCCATACTATCGCTACGTCCCCGAGACCTTTCCACACCTCAATGGGGATACAATCAGGGCCCATCGCCTTGCCTCCTTTCATCCTTTTTAAAGCCTCCTTCACCTCAGACTCCTGGATGCGCCGCACAAAACGCATGCTGGTCTCATCAAAGGAGTCATTCAGTTCAATGGTAGAACTCTCATTCTCCCCATTGAACAGCTTGTCGAAGTACTCCCGCCATCTATGCTTAATCTCTTCGTCCTTCACCAAGAGTTGGCCTGCTCCGTCCTTGATGCATTTGACTTGGCCAATATCCCTCGTCTTCCTCTCCCGGATCTTAGCCATCTTATAGATGTCCCTTTCACCTTCCTTCGTGCCTAACCGTTGGTAGAGGTCCTCATATGCCCGACCCCTTGCTTCACCAACAGCTCGCTTTGCGGCCTTCTTCGCCATCTTGTACTTCTCTATGTTGTCTGCACTCCTATCCAGGTATAGGCGTCTGAAGCAATCTTTCTTCTCTTTAAGCGCCTTCTGGACATCATCATTCCACCACCAGGTATCGTTATCTTCGCTTCTCCTTCCCCTGGACACTCCAAACTCCTCCGAGGCCACCTTACGAATGCAAGTCGCCATCTTCATCCACACATTGTCCGCATCCCCTCCTTCCTCCCAAGGGCCCTCCTTAAATACCCTCTCCTTGAACACCTGAGCTACCTCCCCCTTGAGCTTCCACCACTTCGTTCTAGCGACCTTGGCACGCTTATCCCGCTGGACACGAATCCGAAAGCGGAAGTCAGCAACCACCAGCTTATGCTGGGGTACAACACTCTCCCCAGGTATCACCTTACAGTCTAGGCACGCACGCCTATCTTCTCTTCTCGAGAGGATGAAATCAATCTGGCTAGAGTGTTGGCCACTACTAAAAGTCACCAGATGTGATTCTCTCTTTCTAAAGAGGGTGTTAGCTACAATCATGTTGTAGGCTAGAGCAAAGCTTAAGACATCTTCTCCTTCTTGATTCCTGATGCCATAGCCAAAGCCCCCATGCGCCCCTTCAAAACCTGTGTTAGATGTACCCACGTGGCCATTGAGGTCTCCTCCTATGAAGAGCTTCTCACCAATCGGTACACTCCTAACCATGTCTTCCAAGCCTTCCCAGAACTCCCTCTTGGTGTTCTCATTGTGGCCTACTTGCGGGGCATATGCGCTGATAACATTGAGAACCAAGTCCTCAGCTACCAGCTTGACCAGGATAATCCGGTCCCCACGTCTCCTGACGTCTACCACTCCATACTTGAGGCTCTTGTTGATCAAGATGCCTACGCCATTTCTGTTTGCAGCCGTCCCCGTGTACCACAGCTTGAAGCCGGTATCCTCCACCTCCTTCGCCTTCTGTCCTCTCCATTTGGTTTCTTGGACGCAAAGGATATCAACACCTCTCCTCACTGTTGCATCAACTAGCTCCCGAAGCTTCCCTGTCAGAGACCCTACGTTCCAGCTACCTAAGCGAATCCTCCTAGGCTCGGCTAGCTTCCTTACCCTTCGCACTCGTCGAGTCAAATGCGAAGACCCTTGCTCATTTTCCACTACATCCGGGCGCCGATGTAGCGCGCCACTAAGGATGCGACGACCCGATCCTCGCTCACTTGCCACCGTATCCGGATCAAGATACGGCGCGCCACTTGGGGGGTGACGGCCCGGCCCTTGCCCATTTTCCACCACACCCGGGTTCCGATGTGGCGCGTCGCTGAGAGGGTTACGCCCCAACGAAAACCTTTTGGGTTTCATCTCCATAAGAGTGGCTGAGTTTTTACGTTGGCTCGCCAAGCCTATCACAACCCTCCTCCTTTACCCGGGCTTGGGACCGGCTATGTTGAGACAACATAGGCGGAGTTTGAAAAGTTCAAAGAATTTCAGAGTGAAGTTGAAAATCATCGTAACAAGAAAATAAAATTTCTACAATCTGATCGTGGAGGAGAATATTTGAGTTACGAGTTTGGTGTACATTTGAAAAACTATGGAATAGTTTCGCAACTCACGCCACCCGGAACACCACAGTGTAATGGTGTGTCCGAACATCGTAATCGTACTTTACTAGATATGGTGCGATCTATGATGTCTCTTACAGATTTACCGCTATCATTTTGGGGTTATGCTTTAGAGACGGCCGCATTCACGTTAAATAGGGCACCATCAAAATCCGTTGAGACGACGCCTTATGAATTGTGGTTTGGCAAGAAACCAAAGTTGTCGTTTCTTAAAGTTTGGGGCTGCAATGCTTATGTGAAAAAGCTTCAACCTGATAAGCTCGAACCCAAATCAGAGAAATGTGTCTTCATAGGATACCCAAAAGAAACTGTTGGGTACACCTTCTATCACAGATCCGAAGGCAAGACATTCGTTGCTAAGAATGGATCCTTTCTAGAGAAGGAGTTTCTCTCGAAAGAAGTGAGTGGGAGGAAAGTAGAACTTGACGAGGTGACTATACCTTCTCCCTTACTGGAAAGTAGTACATCACAGAAAACTGTTTCAGTGACACCTACACCAGTTAGTGAGGAAGCTAATGATAATGATCATGAAACTTCAGATCAAGATACTGCTGAACCTCGTAGATCAACCAGAGTAAGATCCGCACCAGAGTGGTACGGTAATCCTATTCTGGAAGTCATGCTACTAGATCATGATGAACCTACGAACTATGAAGAAGCGATGGTGAGCCCAGATTCCGCAAAGTGGCTTGAAGCCATGAAATCTGAGATGGGATCCATGTATGAGAACAAAGTATGGACTTTGGTTGACTTGCCCAATGATCGGCAAGCAATTGAGAATAAATGGATCTTCAAGAAGAAGACTGACGCTGATGGTAATGTTACTGTCTACAAAGCTCGACTTGTCGCGAAAGGTTTTCGACAAGTTCAAGGGGTTGACTATGATGAGACTTTCTCACCTATAGCGATGCTTAAGTCTGTCCGAATCATGTTAGCGATTGCCACATTTTATGATTATGAAATTTGGCAGATGGATGTCAAAACTGCATTCCTGAATGGATTTCTGGAAGAAGAGTTGTATATGATGCAACCGGAAGGTTTTGTCGATCCAAAGGGAGCTAACAAAGTGTGCAAGCTCCAGCGATCCATTTATGGACTGGTGCAAGCCTCTCGGAGTTGGAATAAACGCTTTGATAGTGTGATCAAAGCATTTGGTTTTATACAGACTTTCGGAGAAGCCTGTATTTACAAGAAAGTGAGTGGGAGCTCTGTAGCATTTCTGATATTATATGTGGATGACATATTACTAATTGGAAATGATATAGATTTTCTAGATAGCATAAAGGGATACTTGAATAAGAGTTTTTCAATGAAAGACCTCGGTGAAGCTGCTTACATATTAGGCATTAAGATCTATAGAGATAGATCAAGACGCTTAATTGGACTTTCACAAAGCACATACCTTGACAAAGTTTTGAAGAAGTTCAAAATGGATCAAGCAAAGAAAGGGTTCTTGCCTGTGTTACAAGGTGTGAAGTTGAGTAAGACTCAATGCCCGACCACTGCAGAAGATAGAGAGAAAATGAAAGATGTTCCCTATGCTTCAGCCATAGGCTCTATCATGTATGCAATGCTGTGTACCAGACCTGATGTGTGCCTTGCTATAAGTTTAGCAGGGAGGTACCAAAGTAATCCAGGAGTGGATCCCTGGACAGCGGTCAAAAACATCCTGAAATACCTGAAAAGGACTAGGGATATGTTTCTCGTATATGGAGGTGACAAAGAACTCACCGTAAAAGGTTACGTTGATGCAAGATTTGACACTGATCTGGACGATTCTAAATCGCAAACCGGATATGTGTTTACATTAAACGGTGGAGCTGTCAGTTGGTGCAGTTCTAAACAAAGCGTCGTAGCGGGATCTACATGTGAAGCGGAGTACATAGCTGCTTCGGAAGCAGCAAATGAAGGAGTCTGGATGAAGGAGTTCATATCCGATCTAGGTGTCATACCTAGTGCATCAGGTCCAATGAAAATCTTTTGTGACAATACTGGTGCAATTGCCTTGGCAAAGGAATCCAGATTTCACAAAAGGACCAAACACATCAAGAGACGCTTCAATTCCATCCGGTATCTAGTCCAGGTGGGAGACATAGAGATTTGCAAGATACATACGGATCTGAATGTTGCAGACCCGTTGACTAAGCCTCTTCCACGAGCAAAACATGATCAGCACCAAGGCTCCATGGGTGTTAGAATCATTACAGTGTAATCTAGATTATTGACTCTAGTGCAAGTGGGAGACTGAAGGAAATATGCCCTAGAGGCAATAATAAAGTTATTATTTATTTCCTTATAATCATGATAAATGTTTATTATTCATGCTAGAATTGTATTAACCGGAAACATAATACATGTGTGAATACATAGACAAACAAAGTGTCACTAGTATGCCTCTACTTGACTAGCTCGTTAATCAAAGATGGTTATGTTTCCTAACCATGAACAATGAGTTGTTATTTGATTAACGAGGTCACATCATTAGTTGAATGATCTGATTGACATGACCCATTCCGTTAGTTTAGCACCCGATCGTTTAGTATGTTGCTTTTGCTTTCTTCATGACTTATACATGTTCCTATAACTATGAGATTATGCAACTCCCGTTTACCGGAGGAACACTTTGGGTACTACCAAACGTCACAACGTAACTGGGTGATTATAAAGGAGTACTAAAGGTGTCTCTAATGGCACATGTTGGGTTGGCGTATTTCGAGATTAGGTTTTGTCACTCCGATTGACGAAGAGGTATCTCTGGGCCCTCTCGGTAATACACATCACATAAGCCTTGCAAGCATTGTAACTAAGATGTTAGTTGTGAGATGATGTATTACGGAACGAGTAAAGAGACTTGCCAATAACGAGATTGAACTAGGTATTGAATACTGATGATCGGATCTCGGGAAAGTAACATACCGATGACAAAGGGAACAACGTATGTTGTTATGCGGTCTGACCGATAAAGATCTTAGTAGAATATGTAGGAGCCAATATGGGCATCCAGGTCCCGCTATTGGTTATTGACCGGAGACGTGTCTCCGTCATGTCTACATTGTTCTCGAACCGTAGGGTCCGCACGCTTAACATTACGATGACAGTTATTATGAGTTTATGCATTTTGATGTACCGAAGGTTGTTCGGAGTCCCGGATGTGATCACGGACATGACGAGGAGTCTTGAAATGGTAGAGACATAAAGATTGATATATTGGAAGCCTATGTTTGGACATCGGAAGTGTTCCGGGTGAAATCGGGATTTTACCGGAGTACCGGGAGGTTACCGGAACCCCCCGGGAATCATATGGGCCTTAGTGGGCCTTAGTGGAAAGGTGAAAGGGCTGCCCATAAGGGCTGCACGCCTCCCCCCTCCCCTAGTCCTATTAGGTCTAGGAGAGGTGGCCGGCCACCCCTCTCCCTCTTTCCCCCTTGGGAATCCTAGTTGGAATAGGATTGGGGGGGTAGGACTCCTCCTGCGCCCTCCTCCTAGGTCGGCGCCCCCCTCCGCCTTGGCTCCTTTATATACTGAGGCAGAGGCACCCCAGAGACACACAAGTTGATCATTGAGATCGTTCCTTAGCCGTGTGCGGTGCCCCCTGCCACCATATTCCACCTCGATCATATCGTTGTAGTGCTTAGTCGAAGCCCTGTGTCGGTAATACATCAAGATCGTCACCACGCCGTCGTGCTGACGGAACTCCTCCCCGAAGCTTTGCTGGATCGGAGCCCGGGGATCGTCATCGAGCTGTACGTGTGCTAAGAACTCGGAGGTGCCGGAGTAACGGTGCTTGGATCGGTCGGATCGGGAAGACGTACGACTACTTCCTCTACGTTGTGTGATCGCTTCCGCAGTCGGTCTGCGTTGGTACGTAGACAACACTCTCCCCTCTCGTTGCTGTGCACCACCATGATCTTGCGTGTGCGTAGGAATTTTTTTGAAATTACTACGTTCCCCAACAGACGAGGCCGAAGTCATCGCGCGTCACTGACCGGCGCCCGATCACCATGGTGCGGGCCTATTCGCCGGGCCGACTGCCCAGGGCGGCGCGTAGAAGCGTCGGGCCGCGTCGACCCACTTCGGCAGTCGGCCGAAGAAGCCCAAAAGTACCGCGGCGATGACCAAGCGGGACGAGGCGGCCGCGAAGGCAGCCCGCTTCCTCAAGGTGGTGAAGCAGCCGCAGGCGGTCTCAGTGTAAGTGTCGCTGTTCTTATGCCTTTCTTTTTTCTTCTTCTTCGGTTGATGTTTTTTCAAACCCTTTTTCTCAATTTATCAAACAGGGCCCCTCTTTCCCTTGGCCAAGTCCCGGCGGCCATCATAGCCGGAGCCATAGGAGAGTCTTCAAACTCGCGCCGGGTAGATCCCCGTGCCGACCTCATAGAGGCGACGGAGCGGAACGCGCGGGAAGCATGAGAGGGGCGGGAGGCGGAGGAGCGGAGGGCGGCTCGGGAGGCGGAGCAGAAGTCGGCGGAGGCACGAGCCGTCACGGCCGCCAAGGCCCAGGCGGAGGCCGCAGACGCGGAGAGGGAGGCAGAGGCCCTGCAGAACCAGCCTCCGCAGTTCATCATTCCCCTCCGCGCCGCGGTTCCTGACACCCCTGTGCCCCCGTTGGAGGAGGCCGGTCGCGGCCAGCCAGAGATGGAGAGGGAGACGGCGCCATCGCCGCCGACTGGAGCGGGCCGAGGAGGCCGGCCTAAAGTACCGCCAGCGCAGCCGGCTGGGGGCGAGCCGACCATGGGAGGGGATCTTGTGATCTCGTCACCGCTTCACCGGCGCGCGGGGAAGGCGACTTCAGCGCCGGACGCGCAGAAGACCGTGGACGCCGACTCGTCTGCCCAGGACCTAGAAGTGGCCAGCGACAGCTCGTCCGAGTGGACGCCGGGCGGCAGGACAGCCGTGCTGAATGTGGCGGCGCAGGACGTCCGGAGCCGGCTTCAGGCCCAAGCCACCGCGCTGAAGCAGTACACTCAGGAGTTTCTCACGACGCGGTTAGTTATTCGGGTGAGTCCTCCTGCTCCTTTGATTGCTTTTAATTTCTTCCGTGGGGGCGCGTCAGCGCACCCACTGGGTGTAGTCCCCGAGTTCCGAGCCGGCTGCTGAGCAGGCGGCTTGGAACTTATTGGAAAGCTTGATTACCATCTTGTTCTTCCTCACGTCCCTTGTCTTCTCTGCAGGAGTACCACAACCTTCGTGTGGCCGCCTTCAATTCCCAGGCCCGGGAGTTGAATCATAAAGCCACTGATCTAACCAAGAGCCAGAGTAAGTGCTTTGTTTTTCTTTTGAGTGGGGGCGCGTCAGCGCACCCTCTGGGTGTAGTCCCCGAGATTCGGGCCGACTATGGAGTAGTCAGGTCGGATCTTTTCTTGACTCCTTCTTTCTTTATATTGCAAGGGCCAATGCCGACTTGAGGAGCCAGCTGAGCGGAGCCTAGACCGCCCTTCGTGCCAAGGAGGCCGAGTGCACCGCCTGGCCAAGAGGTTGGCCGACCAGGAGAAGAGCCACAGGGCGGCCCTGAAGGCGGTGCAGGACAGCGAGGCCGCCCTCAAAGCTGAGTATGAGACCGAGGCGGCAAACTGGGCCGAGATGAGGCAGGCGCTGAGCCAAGGCTACAGCCGGGTGGAAGACTCTATTGACGGTAGGCCGCCTTCTTCTTTGCTTTCTCGCCTGCCTTCTACTATCTGATTCATTTTTTGATTTTGTGTCGATGCTTTCCTCTTTGTGCAGATTACTTCCCCGGCTACTCAGCCGCCGCCACCCAAGCCATCGAGGCCTACCGCGACACGCGACGACAAGCGGGGGCCGAGATTGCGCCGAATGCCAGCCGGTCACTTGAGGAGTAGCTTCTGGGGCTTCAAGCCCGCCTGCAGCCAGCCCATCGCATGCTTCGCCGTCTTCAGCGCGCCGGAGCGCAAGTGTTGGCCGCCCTCTGGCCTGGCGAAGTGATTCCGCGCACCCCAAGTCGGACCGCCGACTGGTTGGAGGTCGCAGTCGGCCGCTTCGAGGCTTGGAAGGCATCAGCGGCCCGCTCCGGCGTTGGGCGGGCTCTGGAGTTCGTCCGGGCTTGGTATCCTAGGCTAAACTTGGACCAGCTGAGCACCTGGCGGCAGGAGGCTGATGAGGAGCTGGAGGCAGTGCGGCTGGCTATCATCCAGCGCGCCTCGGCGATCGCCGAGTATACCGATACCAGCGCCTTTGCTCCTGAGGTGGATGACGCCGGCGTCGCTCAGCTGGAGGAGTAGTTCGGGCTGAACTCGGCCGAAGGTGAGGACTCGGCGGAGGAGATTGCCTCCAGTGATGATGGCGAAGAGGAAGAGGGAGAGGATGACGAAGACGCTGTGCTGGATGGTGAAGCAACCAGCCCGCCTCAGCCCGATTGTGCTTCTAGCAACGATGCCGAGACTCTTCAGCCGGTCACTCCTCCAGCCGGCACCGTCGACTCCGCCAACCTGCCCCACTCGCATGTTGCTCCCCTGGCTTGATCCGCCGTCCTAGCTTTCCTGCTTGTTACTTCTTTGAACAATCTTTAAATTTGTGCAGTTCCACCCACTGGGGGTGTATTCAGACTATGTTGAATGCTGGCCTTTCAAAGGTCTTTTGTGTAAATATTATGCATGTGTTTGGCTTCCGTTTATGTTTGCTTTTTATCCTTTGGCTTTTTCCTTTGCCGCCTTCCCTTGGCCGCCGCCTTCCCAGCCAGACAGCTGCTCTGCAGTCTGTGGCCGGAGAAGGACTTGGTCATTTTGGGAAGGCAAGTACTTGAGCTTTCTCAGATTGCAGCAAGGTGAGCGGGAAGCCGGCCAGCCGACTACTCTGGTAGTCGGCTGGCGGGGTGGGAGGCCGGTTCGTGTTATATAAGTTCGTTAGTCCTTAGCCATTTTTTTCGCGTGGGCATCCTTTCCTGCCCTTGGCTCTTGCCAGTCAGACAGTCGTTTCTTCGAGCTGCGACTTTTGGGAAGAGGGGGCTTGGGTGCCGGCACACTACTTGTCTGGCTGCAGGTGGAATTTCAGATATAACTTGAGGCGGCGAGTCCCCGGGTCGACTGGTCGAACCCGGTGCCGGACGAAGAAAGCAAGTGTAGCAACATAATCGTATGCGTGATACCCATCTTTCATAGATAGAAGAGGGTAGTCCCTGAGTACTCCTCGGGGCACCCCTTGTCTCGTACTTAGTACAAAAGGTAGCGTGCTACGTACTGCTTTTTAACTCTAAAATCTTCGGAGGAGATTGGCGTTCCACGGTTGGTCTGACTCCTTGCTGGAAGCGTCTCTCTTGCGTGCCTTTGGCTTCTGCGTGTTAATTAGGTAGTAGGAGTCGTTGCCCAAAGCTCTGCTGATGATGAAGGGGCCCTCCCAAGGGGCCGAGAGCTTGTGCTGGCCGGCTGTTCGCTGGATCAGCCGGAGCACAAGGTCGCCCTCTTGGAAAGATCTTGGCTTGACCTTCTGGCTGTGGTAGCGGCGCAGACCCTGCTGATAGATGGCGGACCGACTGAGAGCTAACAGCCGGCCCTCTTCCAGCAGGTCGACACCGTCTTCTCGTGCTTCCTTGGCTTCCGCCTCCGTGTACATGGTGACCCGAGGCGAGTCGAACTCGATGTCAGTTGGGATGACGGCCTCGGCACCATATACAAGGAAAAAAGGGGTGAAGCCGGTCGATTTGTTTGGGGTAGTGCGCAAACTCCAGAGGACGGCCGGCAGCTCGTCGAGCCAGCAGCCGGCCGAATGCTCCACTGGCACGACCAGTCGGGGCTTGATGCCGGAGAGGATGAGGCCATTTGCTCGCTCGACATGGCCGTTTGACTGCGGGTGGGCAACGGACGCTAGGTCCAGCCGGATGCCGCGTGCTGCGCAGAAACGTGCCAGTGCTCCGTTTGCAAAATTTGTGCCGTTGTCGGTGATCATGCTATGCGGTAGGCCATACCGGGTTATAATATCTGCGATGAATGTGACGGCAGTCGGCCCATTCAGCTTTTTGATCGGCTTTGCCTCAATCCACTTGGTAAATTTGTCCACAGCGACGAGCAGATGTGTCATGCCGCCGCGTGCCATCTTGAACGGGCCCACCATGTCCATCCCCCAGACGGCAAAGGGCCAGGTGAGGGGGATGGTCTTGAGTGCAGAAGCCGACATGTGTTGCTTGGAGCTGAAAACTTGGCACCCTTTGCAGTGTTTGACTAGTTCCTTGGCGTCTTCCAAGGCAGTCAGCCAAAAAAATCCGTGGCGAAAAGCCTTGGCGACGTGTGATCTTGAGGCTGTGTGGTGGCCGCATTCGCCTTGGTGGATGTCCTTGAGGATTGCTATGCCCTTCTCTGGTTCGACACTGCGCTGGAAGACTCCAGTGACGCTGCGCCTAACAAGCTCTCTGTTGACGATTGTGTAGGCTCCGGCTCAGCGTTGAACTTGTCTTGCCGAGATCTCGTCGGTTGGCAGCTCTCTGTTTACTAAGAAGTTGAGGATGGGCTGGGCCCAGGATGGAGCTGTGACTTCTTCTATTGTCAGGACTGCCACTGTGATAGGGGCGGGTGGGCTGGGTAGTGAAGAGTTGGAGTCGGAGTCGGCCATCGCCTGTTGTGTTGATGTAGTCCCCGGGCCAGCTGCAGCAGTCCCCGGGTCGAGTTCCGAATTCCTCGGGCCGGGTGCGACTATGGCAGTCCCCGGGCCACCTGTTGGAGTCCCCGCGCTGCCTGCTTGGTCTCCCAAGTCGGATCTTACTGCTTTGGGGTCAGGCGGCACGAAGATGGAATCAGATTCAGGAGATGGCTTGAGGAGGCGGTGGAGAGAAACGCCGGCTGGTATGGCTTGTCGGGTGGATCCTACTCGTGCCAGGGCATCCACTTGCATGTTGTCGGCATGTGGTACATGAAGGAACTCACATCCTTCAAAATATCCACTGATTTACTGGACGAGGAAACGATAGCTCGCCATGTTTGCGTCTTTGGCGTCCCAGTCACCGGATGAATGTTGGACCACCAAATCCGAGTCGCCATAGCACAAGATCCGGCGGATGCCGAGTTCTTTGGCTAGCCGAAGCCCGTGTATGAGCGCCTCGTACTCGGCCACATTGTTGGAGGCGGCAAAATGAATTTGCATTGTATACTTGAGCTTGTCGCCCTTGGGAGAGGTGAGGACGATGCCGGCTCCCAAGCCGGTTGCATCTTGGACCCATCGAAGTGCATCCGCCAGTGAGTGGAGTCGGGAGCCGGTGGCATGTATTGGGTTTCGGCCCAATCGACGAGGAAGTCGGTCAGTGCCTGGGACTTAATGGCGGTGCGGGGCTGGTAGAAGATCATGTAGGGGCCAGCTCAATGGCCCATTTGGCCACTCGGCCGGATGCATCCCGGCTGCCTATGATCTCGGCAAGCGGGGTAGTACATACGACCATAATGGGGTGCTCTTGAAAATAGGGCTTGAGCTTCTTGGCAGCGAAGTACACACCATAGCACATCTTCTGGTAGTGTGGGTAGTTTTGCTTCAAGGTGGATAAGACTTCGCTTAGATAATACACCGGCCTCTGAACCGGCTGAGCCCGGCCTTCTTCTGGGCGTTGGACTACGATGACAGTGCTGACCACCCGGCTAGTAGCGGCAATGTAAAGGAGCATGTGCTCCTTTTCAGCCGGTGCCGCCAAGACAGACGGCGTGGTCAGCATCTTCTTTAGCTCGTGGAAGGCTTGGTCTGCCTGGTCGTTCCACTCGAAATGAATGGACTTCTTCATGAGTCGGTAGAAGGGGAGGGCCGAGCCGGCTGATG
The DNA here is from genome assembly GCF_018294505.1 of Triticum aestivum. Classification (NCBI taxonomy): domain Eukaryota; kingdom Viridiplantae; phylum Streptophyta; class Magnoliopsida; order Poales; family Poaceae; genus Triticum; species Triticum aestivum. Next base: position 679,658,520 of record NC_057797.1, on the reverse strand, counting down.
AAGCGGTTCAGGGAAGGCAAGCATCCGGTGAACTTCTAGACATCCCGCAGCTTGGTGGGAATCTCCATTCTCTCTATGGCCTTGATCTTTATTGGGTTGCACTCGATGCCGCGTTCGGAGACCAAGAAGCCTAGGAGCTGGCCGGCTGGTACTCCGAACACGCATTTCTCGGGGTTGACCTTGATTTGGAATCGGCGCAAGTTTTCAAATGTTTCTCTGAGGTCGTCTAGCAAGGTGTCGCGCTTCTCCGCCTTCACCACAATATCGTCTACATAGACGTGAGCATTTCTGCCGAGCTGCTTGGGGAGGCATTTCTGCATGCAACGCTGAAAAGTGGCACCGGCATTTCTCAAGCCGAATGTCATAGTCAGGTAGCAGAAGGCTCCGAATGGTGTGATGAAGGCAGTTTTCAGGCGGTCAGCTGGATCCAGCTTTATCTGGTGGTAGCCTGAGTAAGCATCCAAGAAGCTCAACATCTCGCATCCGGCTATGGAGTCTATTACTTGATCAATCCTTGGCAAGGCAAAGGGATCTTTGGGGCAAGCCTTGTTGAGGCTAGTGTAGTCTATACACATGCGCCACTTGTTATTTTTCTTTAGCACGAGGACCGGGTTGGCGAGCCACTCTGGGAAGAAAACTTCCATAATGAAGCCGGCTGCCAGAAACCGGGCTATCTCTTCTCCTACAATCCTTCTCTTCTCCTCCAATAGTCGGTGGAGAGGCTGTTTGACTGGTTTCCCACCTTCTCGGACATGTAGCTTGTGCTCGACGAATTCCTTCGGCACACCCGGCATGTCCTTGGGGGACCATACGGAAATGTCCCGATTCTCACGAAGGAAATCGGCGAGCTTGCCTTCCTATTTGCTGTCCAGGTTTGCCCCGATGGTGGCAAACCTTTCTGGGTGATATGGGTCCAGAGGTACCCTCTTTGTTTCTTTGGCCGGCTGAAAGGAACCTTGGGCACCACACTCCTTGGGGTCGGGGGACAGGGCCGGCTGCTTGCCGGTCATGGCCACGACTCGGTCCAGTATCTTCTTCTCTTCAGCAATTACAAGGGACTCGGCCAGCCGGCTGCTGGCAGCCGCGCACTCGGAGGATTTCTTGTAGTCTCCGGCTACGGTGATGATGCCCTTGGAACTTGGTATCTTCATCTTGAGGTAGGCGTAATGGGGTACAGCCATGAACTTGGCCAAGGCAGGTCGGCCAAGAAACGCGTGGTAAGGGCTCTCTAGATCCACCACTTCAAACCACACCGCCTCTCGGCGGAAATGATCCTTGTCCCCGAAGAGGACATCTATCTTGATCTTGCCGATTGGGAAGCAGGACAAGCCGGGTACAATGCCAAGGAACACAGTCCGACTGGGCATGAGCTGCTTTGTCTTGATGCTTAGCTTCTCCATGGTGTCGTGGTATAGGATATTGATGTTGCTCCCACCATCTATTAGCACACGGGAGAAACGGGCGGCTCGCCTTTCCGTAGTGAGGGTGGCGTCCAGAACCAATGCGTAGGAGCTGAGAGACGGCATCACCTCTGGGTGATCTGTCCGGCTCCAGCTAATAGGCCTTTCTGACCAGTGCATGAATTCTGGGTTGTTGGAGGCGACTGCGTTGACTTCTTGGTGTTGTCGGCGCCGACTACGCCGATCTTCTAGCTGGCTGGTGAAGACGACGTATGCGGCATGCTCGTCAGGGTACTCGTCTTGAACTCCCCCGACCGTTGGTCGAGCGGCCGACTGCGGAGGAGCCGGAGGTGGCTGACCAGCAGGCGGAGGCGGCGCCATCCCCTCACCCTTGGAGATCCGAGTGAGCCAATGGCATTTTTTGGTCGTGTGGTTTGAAGGCTTTGCGCCACTGTGAAACTTGCAGGGGGCATCAAGTGCTTGCTCGTAGGAGAAAGCCGGCTGCCAAGCCGGCCTGCCGCCCTTCTGCTTCTTGGGTGTGGGCCGTGCTTCGGGTTGTTCATCTTCGACTGTGGCCACCTGCCGACTGGTGGAAGGCGGCAGGGGAGCCTTGCGCTTTTGGTCGTTCTGGTGCGGGCGTCGGCTAGATTCTCCAGTCGGCGTCTTGGGACTCGGAGCGAGCACCTTCCCGGAGGCGTCTACTCGGAGCTCAGTCTTCATCGAGGAATCGACCGTGGCGTATTTATCAGCTATGACCAGTAGCTCGTCAAGCGTAGTCGGCTCGTCGCAGAGGAGTCGGTGCTTGAGGAGGGTGCCTTCTCGGCACCCGGCGGTGAAGTACTCTATAGCTTGGACCTCGTGCACTCCCTCGCAGGAATTGCGGAGCTTGGCCCAACGCGTGAGGTAGTCGCGAGTCGATTCGTTGGGCCCTTGGACGCACAAGGAGAGCTGTCGGGGCTTAGGAGCCCGCTTGTAGGTGCTGGTGAAGTTGCGTATGAAGGCTTCAGTGAAGTCTAGATAGCTGTTGACACTGTAAGGCTTGAGGCTGTTAAGCTAGGTGCGCACCGTGCCTTGGAGCATGAGGGGCACATATTTTACGGCAACACGCCTGTTGCCGTTTGCGATGCTAACTGCGGTGGAGTAGTCGATCAACCAATCTTCCGGCTTCACAGAGCCGTTGTACTTGGGCGTGTCCCTTGGGAGCAAGAACCCTTTGGGGAAGGGCTCGTCGCGGATGCAGGGGCCGAAGCAAGACGGGCCGACATCATCTTCTTCTTCCAGGGCCAAGGATCATGCAAGGCGGTCGATCCGATGGAGGGCATCATTCTCGCCGACTCCTTCACGGCGACCCAGCCGGCCGCTGAGAGTCGGGTGCATGACGGAGTAGGGTATCTCTCCCCACGAGGCGGCGGAGGAGGAGGGCTGCCCCGTCACTCCACGGCTTGAGGGCGTCCCTCGGCATCACGCTCGATGGAGATTCGAGTTCGGCTGCGGCTGGCAGCCGTCTCCTTTTCTTTTCTCGCGTGGGTGTTGCCCGCGATCGGTGTTCGGGACGTCGCGCCGTGCTCTCGGCGCGGGGGAGGACTCTCGGCGCGGACGCCGGCTTCATGCCGCTCTGTGGTCGCGTCGATAAGTTGCTGGATGCGTCTGGTCATGTAAGGGATCTCATCAGGCCCCAACCCATTCAACTCGTCTGTGGCCACCTGGGCAGCGCGCAAGTTCTCGAGAGGCATGGCATAGACTGGGCGGTCTGCTCCCAGCATGTCTCCGATAGCTGCGCCGTGTTTCTTGACGATACCGACGCGGCTTGGCCCGTCGGGAGGCGGCGTGCCGAAGGCGGCTCAGTCGACCTCGCGCTGGTGAGCCTCGGTGGGGCGTCTCATGGTGGCGAGCCTCTGGCCCTCTGCAACGAGGGCGAGGCGGCGCGCCTCCAATGTCTTGGCGTTCGCGTCGGCCGGGACAGGGATGGACAAGTCGTATAGCGCCGCCTGCAGAGCGTCGTGGGCGTTTTCGCCTGAAGGGGCGCCGTGGCTGATAACCAGTACCTCGGTAATGGCACTGCCGCTACTGTCGGCTCGAGGAAGAGGGTCGTTGATGACCACCACATTGGTGGGGAAGGCGTCAAGGGATGACGTGTCGGAGTCGACAAGCATCGGGTCGATGGGGAAGGCGACAAGCTCGCCGGAGACGTGGAGTTGATCGAGGAGGCTGACGAGGTGGCTCTCAGGGCAGTCCGTGCCCGTGTTGGATGCGGGATCATCAGAGATGCGAGCCTCGCCAAGAAGATTGGTGAGGCAGCTCGCCGCACAGGCGTCGGCGATGTCTTGCAGCGCGTCGGGGCAAGCGCCATCGGGCGAGCCAGGCTGGCTACGCACGTTGGGAAGGAAGAGGGTTCCCGTCTAGAGCAGGTCTCCGGACGACGGTGCACCTGGTCCCACGGTGGGTGCCAAATGTAGGGTGGTTGGTGCGACATATGCCAATGGATGGGTTATCATTGTGGGAGCCAATAAAACATCGCCGGTGCCTAGAAACGGGATAAGGCGAAGATATGCACGCCGGCGAATCTTACCCAGCTTCAGGGCTCTCCGTGGAGATAACACCCCTAATGCTGCTCTACGGGGTCTCCGCATGATCACTAGCTCGATGGGTAGCTACAGAATGCTCCTTGAGCTGTTCGGTAAAAGGATGAAGAAGGGCCAGGCGAGCCCGCTCCTCTTCTCCTTGTGGTGTCTAAAATCTATCCAAAGGGTGATCTCCCCTGCATGGGAACCCCGGGGGGTTTATATAGGCCTACCCCCCAGGGGTACAATGGTAATCCGACGGGGCGTGGGCCCTGACTGTCTATGTATACGCCTGCCGGCTTCTTCCCCGACTGGTGGGGCCCACCGGCTGCCGACCCTTTGGTCGACAGGCCGGCCCCACCGCTCGGGGGTCTTGTCGGGGGCTGGTTACTGTTACCTTGCCCCTGGTGACGATGGCTTTGTCGTGGTAAGCATGGCTATAGTGCCGCTGCGAGGCGGCTCATTACTGTAGCCTTACCTTCTCTTGTCTCCTTAATGAAGCACCTCCTTGGAGGGAGAGAGCTGGCCGGCTGTTGGAAGCCGGCCATGTTGGGGAACGTAGTAATTTCAAAAAAATTCCTACGCACATGCAAGATCATGGTGATGCACAACAACGAGAGGGGAGAGTGTTGTCTACGTACCAACGCAGACCGACTGCGGAAGCGATCACACAATGTAGAGGAAGTAGTCGTACGTCTTCCCGATCCGACCGATCCGAGCACCGTTACTCCGGCACCTCCGAGTTCTTAGCACACGTACAACTCGATGACGATCCCCAGGCTCCGATCCAGCAAAGCTTCGGGGAGGATTTCCGTCAGCACGACGGCGTGGTGACGATCTTGATGTATTACCGACGCAGGGCTTCGCCTAAGCACTACGACGATATGATCGAGGTGGAATATGGTGGCAGGGGGCACCGCACACGGCTAAGGAACGATCTCAATGATCAACTTGTGTGTCTCTGGGGTGCCTCTGCCTCAGTATATAAAGGAGCCAAGGGGGAGGGGGGCGCCGGCCTAGGAGGAGGGCGCAGGAGGAGTCCTACTCCTACCGGGAGTAGGACTCCCCCCCAATCCTATTCCAACTAGGATTCCCAAGGGGGAAAGAGGGAGAGGGGTGGCCAGCCACCTCTCCTAGTCCTAATAGGACTAGGGGAGGGGGGGAGGCGCGCAGCCCTTATGGGCAGCCCTTTCACCTTTCCACTAAGGCCCACTAAGGCCCATATGATTCCCGGGGGTTCCGGTAACCTCCCGGTACTCCGGTAAAATCCCGATTTCACCCGGAACACTTCCGATGTCCAAACATAGGCTTCCAATATATCAATCTTTATGTCTCGACCATTTCGAGACTCCTCGTCATGTCCGTGATCACATCCAGGACTCCGAACAACCTTCGGTACATCAAAATGCATAAACTCATAATAACTGTCATCGTAACGTTAAGCGTGCGGACCCTACGGTTCGAGAACAATGTAGACATGACCGAGACACGTCTCCGGTCAATAACCAATAGCGGGACCTGGATGCCCATATTGGCTCCTACATATTCTATGAAGATCTTTATCGGTCAGACCGCATAACAACATACGTTCTTCCCTTTGTCATCGGTATGTTACTTGCCCGAGATTCGATCGTCGGTATTCAATACCTAGTTCAATCTTGTTACCGGCAAGTCTCTTTACTCGTTCCATAATACATCATCTCACAACTAACAAATTAGTTGTAATGCTTGCAAGGCTTATGTGATGTGCATTACCGAGAGGGCCCAGAGATACCTCTCCGACAATCGGAGTGACAAAACCTAATCTCGAAATACGCCAACCCAACATGTACCATTGGAGACACCTGTAGTACTCCTTTATAATCACCCAGTTACGTTGTGACGTTTGGTAGTACCCAAAGTGTTCATCCGGTAAACGGGAGTTGCATAATCTCATAGTTATAGGAACATGTATAAGTCATGAAGAAAGCAATAGCAACATACTAAACGATCGGGTGCTAAGCTAATGGAATGGGTCATATCAATCAGATCATTCAACTAATGATGTGACCTCGTTAATCAAATAACAACTCATTGTTCATGGTTAGGAAACATAACTATCTTTGATTAACGAGCTAGTCAAGTAAAGGCATACTAGTGACACTTTGTTTGTCTATGTATTCACACATGTATTATGTTTCCGGTTAATACAATTCTAGCATGAATAATAAACATTTATCATGATTATAAGGAAATAAATAATAACTTTATTATTGCCTCTAGGGCATATTTCCTTCAGTCTCCCACTTGCACTAGAGTCAATAATCTAGATTACACTGTAATGATTCTAACACCCATGGAGCCTTGGTGTTGATCATGTTTTGCTCGTGGAAGAGGCTTAGTCAACGGGTCTGCAACATTCAGATCCGTATGTATCTTGCAAATCTCTATGTCTCCCACCTGGACTAGATCCCGGATGGAATTGAAGCGTCTCTTGATGTGTTTGGTCCTTTTGTGAAATCTGGATTCCTTTGCCAAGGCAATTGCACCAGTATTGTCACAAAAGATTTTCATTGGACCCGATGCACTAGGTATGACACCTAGATCGGATATGAACTCCTTCATCCAGACTCCTTCATTTGCTGCTTCCGAAGCAGCTATATACTCCGCTTCACATGTAGATCCCGCTACGACGCTTTGTTTAGAACTGCACCAACTGACAGCTCCACCGTTTAATGTAAACACGTATCCGGTTTGCGATTTAGAATCATCCGGATCAGTGTCAAAGCTTGCATCAACATAACCTTTTACGGTGAGCTCTTTGTCACCTCCATATACGAGAAACATATCCCTAGTCCTTTTCAGGTATTTCAGGATGTTCTTGACCGCTGTCCAGTGATCCACTCCTGGATTACTTTGGTACCTCCCTGCTAAACTTATAGCAAGGCACGCATGAGGTCTGGTACACAGCATTGCATACATGATAGAGCCTATGGCTGAAGCATAGGGAACATCTTTCGTTTTCTCTCTATCTTCTGCAGTGGTCGGGCATTGAGTCTTACTCAACTTCACACCTTGTAACACAGGCAGGAACCCTTTCTTTGCTTGTTCCATTTTGAACTTCTTCAAAACTTTGTCAAGGTATGTGCTTTGTGAAAGTCCATTTAAGCGTCTTGATCTATCTCTATAGATCTTAATGCCTAATATGTAAGCAGCTTCACCGAGGTCTTTCATTGAAAAACTCTTATTCAAGTATCCCTTTATGCTATCCAGAAAATCTATATCATTTCCAATTAGTAATATGTCATCCACATATAATATCAGAAATGCTACAGAGCTCCCACTCACTTTCTTGTAAATACAGGCTTCTCCGAAAGTCTGTATAAAACCAAATGCTTTGATCACACTATCAAAGCGTTTATTCCAACTCCGAGAGGCTTGCACCAGTCCATAAATGGATCGCTGGAGCTTGCACACTTTGTTAGCTCCCTTTGGATCGACAAAACCTTCCGGTTGCATCATATACAACTCTACTTCCAGAAATCCATTCAGGAATGCAGTTTTGACATCCATCTGCCAAATTTCATAATCATAAAATGCGGCAATCGCTAACATGATTCGGACAGACTTAAGCATCGCTACAGGTGAGAAAGTCTCATCGTAGTCAACCCCTTGAACTTGTCAAAAACCTTTCGCGACAAGTCAAGCTTTGTAGACAGTAACATTACCATCAGCGTCAGTCTTCTTCTTGAAGATCCATTTATTCTCAATTGCTTGCCGATCATTGGGCAAGTCAACCAAAGTCCATACTTTGTTCTCATACATGGATCCCATCTCAGATTTCATGGCTTCAAGCCACTTTGCGGAATCTGGGCTCACCATGATCTAGTAGCATGACTTCTAGAACAGGATTACGTACCACTCTGGTGCGGATCTTACTCTGGTTGATCTACGAGGTTCAGCAGTATCTTGATCTGAAGTTTCATGATCATTATCATTAGCTTCCTCACTAACTGGTGTAGGTGTCACTGAAACAGTTTTCTGTGATGTACTACTTTCAAGTAAGGGAGCAGGTACAGTCACCTCGTCAAGTTCTACTTTCCTCCCACTCACTTCTTTCGATAGAAACTCCTTCTCTAGAAAGGATCCATTCTTAGCAACGAATGTCTTGCCTTCGGATCTGTGATAGAAGGTGTACCCAACACTATCTTTTGGGTATCCTATGAAGACACATTTCTACGATTTGGGTTCGAGCTTATCAGGTTGAAGCTTTTTCACATAAGCATCGCAGCCCCAAACTTTAAGAAATGACAACTTTGGTTTCTTGCCAAACCATAGTTCATAAGGCGTCGTCTCAACGGATTTTGATGGTGCCCTATTTAACGTGAATGCGGCCGTCTCTAAAGCATAACCCCAAAATGATAGCGCTAAATCTGTAAGAGACATCATAGATCACACCATATCTAGTAAAGTACGATTACGACGTTCGGACACACCATTACGCTGTGGTGTTCCGGGTGGCGTGAGTTGCGAAACTATTCCACAGTTTTTCAAATGTACACCAAACTCGTAACTCAAATATTCTCCTCCACGATCAGATCGTAGAAATTTTATTTTCTTGTTACGATGATTTTCAACTTCACTCTGAAATTCTTTGAACTTGTCAAATGTTTCAGATTTATGTTTCATTAAGTAGATATACCCATATCTGCTTAAATCATCTGTGAAGGTGAGAAAATAACGATATCCGCCACGAGCCTCAATATTCATCGGACCACATACATCGGTATGTATGATTTCCAACAAATCTGTTGCTCTCTCCATAGTACCGGAGAACGGTGTTTTAGTCATCTTGCCCATGAGGCACGGTTCGCAAGTACCAAGTGATTCATAATCAAGTGGTTCCAAAAGTCCATCAGTATGGAGTTTCTTCATGCGCTTTACACCGATATGACCTAAACGACTGTCACACCCTAGCTAGTCATGCATTAGAGTGTTGCATCATGTTTATTCTTTCATCAGAAAACTGAAATGGGGATGACAGAACCCCCAGCCCCCTCTGAAACCAACTAGGGTTTACTAAAAACTTTTTCAATGAACCTGAAATGCCCTTCTAAAATGCCCATCATTTTTGTCCTGGTTCAGAACCCCTGCCAAAAGTGATGCACATTTTCCTAGGTCATCCTAGGGTCTTTGAATTAAATCATAGATATTTGAATTTGGGCATTTAAAATTATATAAAATATTCAGATGCCCAAATATCTCCAAACTAAAATGTTTCATGTTGGAAATAATCCAACTATGGACCAGGAGTAGTTTGGTGATTTTAGGAGTTGCCTAAGTATTTTAATAAATCAACAAAGTTGCAGTAGTATTAAAAAAACAGAAAACAGGAAAAATAGAAAAACTTACCTGGCGCCCAGCACCCGGCCCACCTGCCGGCCCAGCCCAGCGCCGCTCCAGCGAGCTGCTTGCCGGCCAGGCAGGCAGGCAGGTGCCCGACGGCGACCGCAGCGCGCGCCACGCACCTGCTCGCCGCCTCGCCGCTCCCCTCGCCCGGTGACGTCGTGGACCGCTCCCCCTCTCTTCCCCGAACCCCCCAGACACCCCCTCTCCTCTCCAGCTCCTCCCCCTCGCGCCCCCCAGCCATGGCCGACGCTACCGCCGCCGTGCCTACGTCGTAGCCGCGCTCCCCGCCGCCCGTGCGTCCTCTCGTCGTGTCCAGGAGCTCCGCCGCTGTCCACTTCATCGAGCAAGCCGAGCCCCGAGCGCTCGCAACGCCCGAGTCCACCGCAACGACCTCGCCCGAACCGCCGTCGCCGGAGATCCCCTTCAACACCGTCGCCGCCTCAGCTCGTCCCCGACCCCGCCGGTGGCCTCTACGGGTGCGCTGTGAGCCTAGCTACCCCTCCTACCCTCCCTCTCTCGTTCCCGAGCCGTGTAGCGACCTCCCGGAGCTCAACCGCACCCACCACCGTGGAGCTCGTCGCCGACGTGCTCCCGGTCACCCTCCGACCACTCCACGGTGTCCATCATGCTCACCGCGTCACGTAGCACCTAACTAGCTACTCCCCGCACCTCACCGACCCCCCTAGCGACAAGTTCGACTTCGGCCGAACTCCGGTGGCCGCCAAAGTCGTCGCCGGCGCCAACTCCGGCCACCCCGACCCCAACGGACTCCACCAAGAGCTGCGGCTCGACCTCAGCTCCTCTCCGGTGGCCTCCGCGGCTCGTTTGGTTGCCGGAACGGCAAAAACCACTTCCGCCGCCGCGTCGGGCTCGCCGGCGGCTAAACGCCGGTGCAGCCGACCCGGGTTTGACCACGGGTGGGCCCTGGTTGACTCTCCTGAGTCAATGACAGGTGGGGCCCAGCCCTGTTAATTAAACAGGTTTAGTTTTAATTAAACTTTAACTAATCTAATCACACTGACACGCGGGACCCACTGTCAGGTTTGACCCGGACCGTGTCCCGTTGACCTGCTGATGTCACACTGACGTCAGGCTGACGCAGTAATTGATTTTCTGGATTTAATCTAATATAGGAAATTCCAGAATATAGTTTAAACTTCAAAAATTCATAACTTTTATTCTGTAACTCCAAATCAGACAAATTATATATGAAAAATGATCAGAAAAATCCAATCTATCCATCTGTACTATTTTCATGCATGATTAAACAAGTTAACTTGATGTTTAGTGCAGAACAAGGAAAAACACTTTAAAGGGGCCATGTATGAGTTTGAAATTTGAATCTTTGATTCAAATTGGTTCAAACCCCTCTAGTCTTAGTTGCATTAGCCCAACACACTCATATTGCCATGTTTCATGCATGCATCATATTGTCGCACATTGTTTGGTGATGGTTGTGTATCGGTGTTCTTTGCGGCAGGTTCTGCCTCCGAGGAGTACCGTGATTACCCTAACGAAGAACCGTATCAGTGCATCGAACCATCAGGCAAGCAACCAACCATTTGATCATATCGATACAATCCCATGTTCTCGCTCCTGCTCTCTTTTACTGCATTAAGACAACGCGTTTCAAACTGCTGTGTGCTACGGTAGTTGAACCCATTTCCTCTGCATGACCTGTCATTGCCACAGTAACTAGATGAAACCCACTAGCATGTGTAGGAGTTGATTGAGCCATATGTATGTGTTGTTCCTACCTTGCTATGCCTGCTATGCTTAGAGTCGTGTCAGGTCTGGTTCATCTGGGTGATGGACTAGAGTGAAATGATTATGTCGGTAATGAGAGTGGTGTGGTAAACACGATTTGGTAAAGGTATCGATGAGAGGCCATGTAGGAGTACATGGTGGGTTGTTTCATTGAAGCCGACCTTAAGCACTGAGATCTGTATGTGTGATTTAAGATTCAGCTACTACCATGCATTGGGCCCGAAACAATGGACCCTCTCGACTTCTTATTCACCCTAGTTCTCTGTCCAGGAGTTGCAAGTAGTTTCTGGTGTTTGTAGCCTACTGGAGGCCGTGGACAGCGCTGACCGTAGGGGTGGGCTGTGATGCGGTAGGTACGTGGCACGGTGTACCGAATACCCGTTAGGTATCTCGGGAACCCTGTTCACATCGTTTGGGGCTGTGAGCGAAACCTCGGCCGGATCTCCTCATGGATGGAACCCGAATAGGCGATAAACCTGGACTAGAGACTTAGGTGATTAGGTAGGTCGTGGCCGACACCCACGTTGGGCTTCCGCTTGAAGGTTGCCGAGTACATGTCGTGTAAACGACGGTAAGTGGTGAGAGCGTGTATGAAGAAGTACACCCCTGCAGGGTTATCATGATCTATTCGAATAGCCGCGTCCGCGGTAAAGGACTACTTGGTTGCCTATACAGTTCATAGACAAGTAAATGGAAACTACTAAAAGCCTCAAGATAAGTGTGAGTGCCGAGGATGGCTCTTCCGTAGGAAGACGGAGGTGGATCCTCGGTAGTGTATTGAAGTGGTGAGTAGTGGACTCGTGTGCGCAAAACCATTTCAAGTTGGAGTCTCGTAGGATAGCCTAGCCAAGAGTCAAAGCTGGCTTGCTGCAATAACTCCACCAACCCTTCTTGATAATGTGCATGTATGTAGGATCTGATGTAAGTCTTGCTGAGTACCTTTGTACTCATGTTGCTATAATTTACATTTTTACAGAAGACGCTGCAACCCCTTCTGATGGGTTCTTCGTAGACGTTGACATCAATGAGTAGGCTAAGGCCCAGGTGGTGATCCTGAGCTTGTGAAGGACCACGTAGTATAGCTAGGCTTTCCAAGCCTCTTTTATTTTACTAGTTGTCTGTACCCAGACAAGCTACTTCCGCTGCTGGTTTGTATGACTGTATGACTTGAATGCTGGGTCGTGTGACCCGTACCTATGTGTATGTTATGTATGGCTCTCTGAGCCTTAAATAAAGTACTTGTGTCGTAGAGTCATGTTGTGATGCCATGTTGTATTTGCACATATCGAGCATATTGTGTGTATGTATTGAAATGCTTGGTATGTGTGGGATCTGACTATCTAGTTGTTTATCTTTAGTAGCCTCTCTTACCGGGAAATGTCTCCTAGTGTTACCGCTGAGCCATGGTAGCTTGCTACTGCTCTGGAACACTTAGGCTGGCCGGCATGTGTCCTTCTTCGTTCCTGTGTCTGTCCCTTCGGGGAAATGTCACGCATTGAGTACCGGAGTCCTGTTAGCCCGCTACAGCCCGGTTTACCGGAGTCCTGCTAGCCCAGTGCTACAGCCCGGACCCACTTGCTGATGACCGACACGTTCGAAGCTGGGTCATGGATGCCTGTCCCTGTAAGTCTGTGCCACTTTGGGTTTACAACTAGTCATGTCAGCCCGGGCTCCTTATCATATGGATGCTAGCGACACTATCATATACGTGAGCCAAAAGGCGCAAACGGTCCCGGGAAAAGGTAAGGCGACACCCGTGGGGATACCGTGCGTGAGGCCGCAAAGTGATATGAGGTGTTACAAGCTAGATCGATGTGACATCGAGTCGGGGTCCTGACAGCGTTGGTATCAGAGCCGGACTGCCTGTAGGTTCTCCAAGCCAAACTGGTCGATGTTGAGTCTAGAAATTCTTTAGTTATATGTAGGGGAATTGTTTGTGGGTTGGAACGTAAGGCTCTTTTTACTCCTTATCTTATGACATTCTGATCTGAGTCAGTCTATTCTTCCACCGGGGGTTAAGGAATTAGGATCTTTTCTCTCTATCAGGATCACGTGTTACTAATCAGTAGTACCTTATAGGTTTGATGGATACAAGCCTAGTACAGTTCTACTACCACATTATGTTGTTAGGATGGACTCAGAACTTTGATATGATGATGTTGAGTGTGTATGAAATCCTTTGTCAAATGTCTCAAAATCCTTCTTGAGCATTTACAGCTGTTATGCTGCCGAAATTTTGCTAGAAATTCTAATGCCTTTGCATTATGGTTGTGCTTTCAGATGGCCACTCGCGACCCCAATCAAGTGGTTCGCCTGACTCGATGCCTAGATGTACCCGGCCATACCGCCATGTTGGTCAGGGTAATGACTGAGGCTGGATACCGTTGGTATCCTGAGTACACGGTCGAAGAGCAATTTCGAGACTTTAATCAAAGCCAGTATCTCTGCACTGTCAGGATATTTCCATCTTATCCTGGATCCACCGAGCCCCTTCACTGCTCCTATGGACTCGGGGTTACTATTGAGATGGCTGTGCAGGACGCCGCCTACTCTATGATGACCATCATGCGAGTCAGGTCTGGCCTATTTCGGGACTCTGATTTCCGGTATATGCCAGGATCACTTCCGGGAGCACAAGGGTATCTCCAGGCTATCTATGCTGACCCCACTCAGGAGGATTCACGGACTCGCACCACTGCTGAGATGCTCGAGGATAAGGACCGTGAAAACCGGGCCTTGAGGCTAGAGCTTTTCAATACCCGTGCTGACCATTGGGCCACGTTGACTCGGTTTGCACCGGCGGTGCAAGCTGGATATTCGGATATGCGTGATCTCTATCCTGTGAGATCTGCTCTGCCAGACGTGATGGGTTGGCGTGATGTAGGAGGCATCACCCCACCTCGCGGTCCCCGCAGGCCACCGTCTGTTGGTCCAAGACCTCATCCTAGCCCCTATGGTCCTCAAGCTCCGCGAGATCGTCTGTTCCCGGATGATCATGTTGAGCTTCCAGGCTATGGAGGTGACTTCTACGAGGACTACTACGGATCGGTCTGAGTTAGTGGTAGTATCACTAGTTCGTACTAGCTGTGTCGTCTATCGTCCTGCGTGACTCGTGGGATATGACCTAGTTTGTACCGCTTCCGGAGGTGTAGAAAATAATGTATAGGAGCTTGGGATGCCTCCGATGAGATGTAATCCTCTTTTCACCGTAATAGTACCTTGTTTGGTCTTGTACTAAACCTTGTATGGTGTGTATGACGATGGAATAAAGAAGCAGTTTCTGTATCTACCATGTCATACGGATGATCATCTTGCATTCCGAGTTATTCCTTACATTCTGTATCCTATGTCGGAATCTTATCATTCTGACTAAATCATTGTCTTGTTTACCTAGGATGGTCAACACGCGCAATAACCCTGCTCCTCAAGAGCAGGCCGAAGGCAGTGAAGTCAGGAATGCAAATCTGCCTCATCCTCCTTCCCTAGCCGAGGTTATGCTGGAAGCCGAGAGAAACAAGCGGGAGACCAACCGTTTGTTGGAGCGTATTGAACAGAACACAGCACACCATCAGAGGACTAACGTGGTGTCACTCAGTGATTTCATCAAGTTACATCCACCCACGTTCCACCACTCCGTCGAGCCTCTCGACGCTGATGACTGGCTTCGCAGTATTCTCACAAACTGCGTTCCGCGCTAGTAGCTGAGGCTGACAAGGTCACCTTTGCTGCATATCATCTTGAAGGCCCCGCCAGTCTATGGTGGGAGAATTATGGAGCTATGCGCCCAGCGGGCCATGTCACTACTTGGGCTGAATTCAGCGAGGCTTTCCGTGAACATCACATTCCGGAGGGTCTCATGGACCGTAAACGTGAGGAATTTTGCAGTTTCACCCAAGGCCGACTCTCTGTGGATGCTTACAGCAGGGAGTTCGGTAACCTCGCACGATATGCAACTGAGGAAGTTTCTACTGATGCCAAGAAGCAAGCAAGGTTCCGTAAGGGACTTAGTCCTGAGCTTCGCCGCGACCTCCGTCTGCATGAGTGCACATCTTTTCAGAAGCTTGTTAACAAGGCCATCAGTGCTGAGACTGGTCAGACTGATTATGACGCAACACGCAAGCATGGCCGTGACATGGGTTCCTCATCCGGTGCTGGTCCTCAGAAGCGCCGCGTGTGGGTGCCCAACACTGCCCTGCCACCCAGGTTCACACCGAGGCCATCCTTCCAGGCGCCTCGCCCCGTTCAACAGTCTGCACCAGCCAAGTCCTATGGTGGTCCAACCAACAGTGCTCCTCCACGTACCAGTTCCGTGACTTGTTTCAAGTGTGGGGAATCTGGCCACTATATGCGCGAGTGTCCCCAAACCAACCCCAACCAATCTGCTAAAGCTGTTGGCCGTGGCAAGCCGACAGGGAAAGTGTTCCACGCCAAGCCGGCCACCGCTACACGTGGCAATGTCAATTGTATTTCTGCCGAAGAAGCTCAAGAGGATCCCAACGTCGTTCTCGGTACGCTCCTTGTTAATTGCCACCCGGCATCTGTTCTTTTCGATACAGGAGCCTCTCATTCTTTCATATCCGAAAATTATGCTCGTTTGCATAACACCGCATTCTGTGAGATGCCCACCTCTATGGTAATTCAAACTCCGGGATCCAAATGGCAAACTTCTAGAGTAAGCCATGGAAATGAAATTCAAGTCGACAGACTTGTTTTTCTCGCATCTTTGATAGCCCTTAAATCGTCAGATATTAATATCATCTTGGGTATGGACTGGATGTCAGCCCATCATGCCAACATTGATTGTTTCTCTAGGACTGTTCAACTCACCCATCCTTCGGGAAAGATAGTCAATGTCTTGACCCGAATAGCCAAGCGACAGTTATATTCTCTTAACGCCAGCCCTTTGCCAGACCTTGAGGACGTTCCGGTAGTCCGTGACTTTCCGGATGTCTTCCCAGAGGAATTGCCAGGTGTTCCACCTGACAGGGATGTGGAGTTCGTAATAGACCTCATTCCAGGAACCGTCCCGATTGCTAGAAGACCCTATAAGATGGCACCACTAGAACTAGCCGAGCTTAAGAAACAACTCGATGAGTCCTTGAAAAAGGGTTTCATCCGACCTAGTTCATCTCCGTGGGCTTGCCCCGTCCTCTTCGTCAAGAAGAAGGATGGTACGGACCGGATGGTTGTAGATTATCGACCTGTCAATTTGGTCACAATCAAGAACAAATATCCGCTCCCCAGGATCAACGACCTGTATGATCAGCTCGCTGGATCCTCAGTCTTCTCCAAAATGGATTTGAGGTTGGGCTACCATCAAATCAAAATCAGAAACGGGGACATTCCTAAAACGGCCTTTGTTACTCGTTATGGCCAATACGAGTACACCGTCATGTCCTTCGGTTTAACCAACGCTCCAGCCACCTTTTCTCGGTTAATGAACTCAATCTTCATGGAGTATTTGGATAAATTCGTCGTGGTTTACCTCGATGATATACTCATCTACTCCAAGAACGAGGAAGAACATGCCGAACATCTAAGGCTAGTGTTGAAGAAACTTCGAGAGCATCGCCTTTATGCCAAATTTTCTAAATGTGAATTCTGGTTGTCAGAAGTGACCTATCTGGGTCATGTAATATCTGGTAAAGGTATTGCTGTTAACCCTGAGCGAGTTCAAGCCGTCCTTAATTGGACTCCACCTGAATCGGTCAAGCAAGTTCGGAGTTTTCTGGGCTTAGCGAGCTATTGCCGTCGCTTTGTCGAAAATTTCTCCAAAGTTGCTAAACCTCTAACCGAACTCCTCAAGAAAGATAAAAAGTTCGAGTGGACTCCACAATGTGAGCACAGCTTTCAGGAACTGAAAAGACGCCTGACATCTGCTCCCGTATTGGTACCGCCAGATTTCTCTAAGGACTTTGTTATCTACTGCGACGCCTCGCGACAAGGACTAGGTTGCATTCTCATGCAAGATCGACACGTAATTGCTTACGCTTCACGGCAATTGCACCCACATGAGGAGAATTATCCTACTCATGATCTAGAGCTTGCAGCCGTAGTCTATGCACTTAAAACCTGGCGACATTACCTTCTTGGTAATCGTTGCGAAATATTCACTGATCACCAAAGTCTGAAGTACATCTTCACCCAACCGGATTTGAATCTCAGGCAAAGACGTTGGGTTGAGTTGATCACAGATTTCGACTTAGGAATAACTTACACCCCAGGGAAAGCCAACGTCATGGCTGATGCGCTAAGTCGTAAATCTTATTGTAACAACCTGATGTTACAACAAAGTCAACCGCTTCTCCAT
Organism: Triticum aestivum; assembly: GCF_018294505.1. Taxonomy (NCBI): domain Eukaryota; kingdom Viridiplantae; phylum Streptophyta; class Magnoliopsida; order Poales; family Poaceae; genus Triticum; species Triticum aestivum. The sequence goes on along the minus strand of NC_057797.1, from coordinate 679,641,094 downwards.
GAGGAATTTCGGAAGCTTAACCTTCACATTGTTCCTCAAGGTTTTCTTTCCACCTTGGTGGCGAAACCTACCCTTACGGATCAGATCATCAAAGCACAGAAGGTAGATCCGGGAATTTCCCGCATCAGGAGAAACATCAAGAAAGGAGTTGCGAATTGTTTCTCCATTGATGATCAAGGGGTCGTGTACTTCGGGAATCGACTAGTGGTTCCCAAAGTGCGAAACCTGAGACGACTGATCCTTAAGGAAGCTCATGAATCTCCTCTCACCATTCATCCCGGTAGTACCAAGATGTATCAGGACCTACGCCAGAGGTTCTGGTGGACTAGAATGAAGAGAGAAATTGCTCAGTATATTGCTAATTGCGACGTCTGCCGTCGTGTAAAAGCAGAGCATCAACGGCCTGCTGGCACCCTTCAACCCCTAGCTATTCCTGAATGGAAATGGGATAAAATTGGTATGGATTTCATTACCGGTTTTCCCAGGACCAAGAGAGGGAATAATGCTATCTTCGTCGTTGTCGATCGTCTTTCCAAAGTAGCCCATTTCTTACCTGTTCGTGAGAGTATAACCGCTAGTCAATTGGCAGACTTATACATCTCCCGAATAGTGTCTCTCCATGGTGTTCCTTTGGAAATTAACTCGGATCGAGGAAGTCTTTTCACCTCTCGATTTTGGGAAAGTTTCCAAAATGCTATGGGAACCCGTCTCTCTTTTAGCACCGCCTTCCACCCTCAATCAAGTGGTCAAGTGGAACGCGTCAACCAGATCCTAGAAGACATGCTTCGAGCCTCTGTTATCTCATTCGGAATGGAGTGGGAGAAATGCCTTCCATTTGCCGAATTTGCTTATAACAACAGCTATCAATCTAGCTTGGGTAAAGCCCCTTTTGAAGTGCTCTATGGACGACGTTGTCGAACACCCCTTAACTGGTCAGAAACCGGGGAAAGACAATTCTTTGGCCGGATATGATTCAGGAAGCAGAAGAGCAGGTTCGCATCGTTCATGAAAAGTTGAAAACAGCCCAATCTCGTCAAAAGAGTCAATATGACCGAAAACATAAGGCTATGACTTTCGAGGTTGACGAGAAGGCTTACCTTCGGGTTACTCCTCTGAAGGGAACCCATCGTTTCGGTATCAAAGGCAAATTGGCTCCTCGTTACATTGGACCTTTCCGCATTCTCCCAAAACGAGGGGAAGTTGCCTACCAGTTGGAACTACCTCCGCATCTCTCCAGAGTCCACGATGTCTTCCACGTTTCTCAACTCAGGCGTTGCTCTCTAAGATAATCTTACGTATCAAGAGTACCCCATTCGTATCCTCGATCAGGCCGAGCGTACCACTCGACGTCATAATATCAAGTTTCTCAAAGTTCAATGGTCGCACCATTCTGAGGATGAAGCAACTTGGGAAAGGGAGGATCGTCTTCGACTTGAGTATCCTGCCTTCTTCCCGGAGGAACCCAAATCTCGGGACGAGATTCTTTTGAGTGGGGGTGAGTTGTCACACCCTAGCTAGTCATGCATTAGAGTGTTGCATCATGTTTATTCTTTCATCAGAAACCTGAAATGGGGATGACAGAACCCCCAGCCCCCTCTGAAACCAACTAGGGTTTACTAAAAACTTTTTCAATGAACCTGAAATGCCCTTCTAAAATGCCCATCATTTTTGTCCTGGTTCAGAACCCCTGACAAAAGTGATGCACATTTTCCTAGGTCATCCTAGGGTCTTTGAATTAAATCATAGATATTTGAATTTGGGCATTTAAAATTATATAAAATATTCAGATGCCCAAATATCTCCAAACTAAAATGTTTCATGTTGGAAATAATCCAACTATGGACCAGGAGTAGTTTGGTGATTTTAGGAGTTGCCTAAGTATTTTTAATAAATCAACAAAGTTGCAGAAGTATTAAAAAAACAGAAAACAGGAAAAAATAGAAAAACTTACCTGGCGCCCAGCACCCGGCCCACCTGCCGGCCCAGCCCAGCGCCGCTCCAGCGAGCTGCTTGCCGGCCAGGCAGGCAGGCAGGTGCCCGACGGCGACCGCAGCGCGCGCCACGCACCTGCTCGCCGCCTCGCCGCTCCCCTCGCCCGGTGACGTCGTGGATCGCTCCCCCTCTCTTCCCCGAACCCCCCAGACACCCCCTCTCCTCTCCAGCTCCTCCCCCTCGCGCCCCCCAGCCATGGCCGACGCTACCGCCGCCGTGCCTACGTCGTAGCCGCGCTCCCCGCCGCCCGTGCGTCCTCTCGTCGTGTCCAGGAGCTCCGCCGCTGTCCACTTCATCGAGCAAGCCGAGCCCCGAGCGCTCGCAACGCCCGAGTCCACCGCAACGACCTCGCCCGAACCGCCGTCGCCGGAGATCCCCTTCAACACCGTCGCCGCCTCAGCTCGTCCCCGACCCCGCCGGTGGCCTCTACGGGTGCGCTGTGAGCCTAGCTACCCCTCCTACCCTCCCTCTCTCGTTCCCGAGCCGTGTAGCGACCTCCCGGAGCTCAACCGCACCCACCACCGTGGAGCTCGTCGCCGACGTGCTCCCGGTCACCCTCCGACCACTCCACGGTGTCCATCATGCTCACCGCGTCACGTAGCACCTAACTAGCTACTCCCCGCACCTCACCGACCCCCCTAGCGACAAGTTCGACTTCGGCCGAACTCCGGTGGCCGCCAAAGTCGTCGCCGGCGCCAACTCCGGCCACCCCGACCCCAACGGACTCCACCAAGAGCTGCGGCTCGACCTCAGCTCCTCTCCGGTGGCCTCCGCGGCTCGTTTGGTTGCCGGAACGGCAAAAACCACTTCCGCCGCCGCGTCGGGCTCGCCGGCGGCTAAACGCCGGTGCAGCCGACCCGGGTTTGACCACGGGTGGGCCCTGGTTGACTCTCCTGAGTCAATGACAGGTGGGGCCCAGCCCTGTTAATTAAACAGGTTTAGTTTTAATTAAACTTTAACTAATCTAATCACACTGACACGCGGGACCCACTGTCAGGTTTGACCCGGACCGTGTCCCGTTGACCTGCTGATGTCACACTGACGTCAGGCTGACGCAGTAATTGATTTTCTGGATTTAATCTAATATAGGAAATTCCAGAATATAGTTTAAACTTCAAAAATTCATAACTTTTATTCTGTAACTCCAAATCAGACAAATTATATATGAAAAATGATCAGAAAAATCCAATCTATCCATCTGTACTATTTTCATGCATGATTAAACAAGTTAACTTGATGTTTAATGCAGAACAAGGAAAAACACTTTAAAGGGCCATGTATGAGTTTGAAATTTGAATCTTTGATTCAAATTGGTTCAAACCCTTCTGGTCTTAGTTGCATTAGCCCAACACACTCATATTGCCATGTTTCATGCATGCATCATATTGTCGCACATTGTTTGGTGATGGTTGTGTATCGGTGTTCTTTGCGGCAGGTTCTGCCTCCGAGGAGTACCGTGATTACCCTAACGAAGAACCGTATCAGTGCATCGAACCATCAGGCAAGCAACCAACCATTTGATCATATCGATACAATCCCATGTTCTCGCTCCTGCTCTCTTTTACTGCATTAAGACAACGCGTTTCAAACTGCTGTGTGCTACGGTAGTTGAACCCATTTCCTCTGCATGACCTGTCATTGCCACAGTAACTAGATGAAACCCACTAGCATGTGTAGGAGTTGATTGAGCCATATGTATGTGTTATTCCTACCTTGCTATGCCTGCTATGCTTAGAGTCGTGTCAGGTCTGGTTCATCTGGGTGATGGACTAGAGTGAAATGATTATGTCGGTAATGAGAGTGGTGTGGTAAACACGATTTGGTAAAGGTATCGATGAGAGGCCATGTAGGAGTACATGGTGGGTTGTTTCATTGAAGCCGACCTTAAGCACTGAGATCTGTATGTGTGATTTAAGATTCAGCTACTACCATGCATTGGGCCCGAAAACAATGGACCCTCTCGACTTCTTATTCACCCTAGTTCTCTGTCCAGGAGTTGCAAGTAGTTTCTGGTGTTTGTAGCCTACTGGAGGCCGTGGACAGCGCTGACCGTAGGGGTGGGCTGTGATGCGGTAGGTACGTGGCACGGTGTACCGAATACCCGTTAGGTATCTCGGGAACCCTGTTCACATCGTTTGGGGCTGTGAGCGAAACCTCGGCCGGATCTCCTCATGGATGGAACCCGAATAGGCGATAAACCTGGACTAGAGGCTTAGGTGATTAGGTAGGTCGTGGCCGACACCCACGTTGGGCTTCCGCTTGAAGGTTGCCGAGTACATGTCGTGTAAACGACGGTAAGTGGTGAGAGCGTGTATGAAGAAGTACACCCCTGCAGGGTTATCATGATCTATTCGAATAGCCGCGTCCGCGGTAAAGGACTACTTGGTTGCCTATACAGTTCATAGACAAGTAAATGGAAACTACTAAAAGCCTCAAGATAAGTGTGAGTGCCGAGGATGGCTCTTCCGTAGGAAGACGGAGGTGGATCCTCGGTAGTGTATTGAAGTGGTGAGTAGTGGACTCGTGTGCGCAAAACCATTTCAAGTTGGAGTCTCGTAGGATAGCCTAGCCAAGAGTCAAAGCTGGCTTGCTGCAATAACTCCACCAACCCTTCTTGATAATGTGCATGTATGTAGGATCTGATGTAAGTCTTGCTGAGTACCTTTGTACTCATGTTGCTATAATTTACATTTTTTACAGAAGACGCTGCAACCCCTTCTGATGGGTTCTTCGTAGACGTTGACATCAATGAGTAGGCTAAGGCCCAGGTGGTGATCCTGAGCTTGTGAAGGACCACGTAGTATAGCTAGGCTTTCCAAGCCTCTTTTATTTTACTAGTTGTCTGTACCCAGACAAGCTACTTCCGCTGCTGGTTTGTATGACTGTATGACTTGAATGCTGGGTCGTGTGACCCGTACCTATGTGTATGTTATGTATGGCTCTCTGAGCCTTAAATAAAGTACTTGTGTCGTAGAGTCATGTTGTGATGCCATGTTGTATTTGCACATATCGAGCATATTGTGTGTATGTTATTGAAATGCTTGGTATGTGTGGGATCTGACTATCTAGTTGTTTATCTTTAGTAGCCTCTCTTACCGGGAAATGTCTCCTAGTGTTACCGCTGAGCCATGGTAGCTTGCTACTGCTCTGGAACACTTAGGCTGGCCGGCATGTGTCCTTCTTCGTTCCTGTGTCTGTCCCTTCGGGGAAATGTCACGCATTGAGTACCGGAGTCCTGTTAGCCCGCTACAGCCCGGTTTACCGGAGTCCTGCTAGCCCAGTGCTACAGCCCGGACCCACTTGCTGATGACCGACACGTTCGAAGCTGGGTCATGGATGCCTGTCCCTGTAAGTCTGTGCCACTTTGGGTTTACAACTAGTCATGTCAGCCCGGGCTCCTTATCATATGGATGCTAGCGACACTATCATATACGTGAGCCAAAAGGCGCAAACGGTCCCGGGAAAAGGTAAGGCGACACCCGTGGGGATACCGTGCGTGAGGCCGCAAAGTGATATGAGGTGTTACAAGCTAGATCGATGTGACATCGAGTCGGGGTCCTGACAACGACAGTGCCATAAATAAGATGCACTTTCATTATCAACTCTGCATCTTTTGGCTTCAACACTATGAATATGTGTATTACTACTATCGAGATTTAATAAGAATAGACCACTCTTCAAGGGTGCATGACCATAAAAGATATTACTCATATAAATAGAACAACCATTATTCTCTGATTTAAATGAATAACCGTCTCGCATTAAACAAGATCCAGATATAATGTTCATGCTCAACGCTGGCACCAAATAACAATTATTTAGGTCTAATATTAATCCCGAAGGTAGATGTAGAGGTAGCGTGCCGACCGCGATCACATCGACTTTGGAACCGTTTTCCACGCGCATCGTCACCTCGTCCTTTGCCAGTGCCCGCTTATTCCGTAGTTCCTATTTCGAGTTGCAAATATTAGCAACAAAATCAGTATCAAATACCCAGGTGCTACTGCGAGCTCTAGTAAGGTACACATCAATAACATATATATCACATATACCTTTGTTCACCTTGCCATCCTTCTTATCCACCAAATACTTGGGGCAGTTCCGCTTCTAGTGACCAGTCTGCTTGTAGTAGAAGCACTCAGTTTCAGGCTTAGGTCCAGACTTGGGTTTCTTCTCTTGAGCAGCAACTTGCTTGCCGTTCTTTTTGAAGTTCCCCTTCTTCTTCCCTTTGCCCTTTTTCTTGAAACTAGTGGTCTTGTTAACCATCAACACTTGATGCTCCTTCTTGATTTCTACCTCCGCAGCTTTCAGCATTGCGAAGAGCTCGGGAATAGTCTTGTTCATCGCTTGCATATTATAGTTCATCACGAAGCTTTTGTAGCTTGGTGGCAGTGATTGGAGAATTCTATCAATGACGCAATCATCCGGAAGATTAACTCCCAATTGAATCAAGTGATTATTATACCCAGACATGTTGAGTATATGCTCACTGACAGAACTGTTCTCCTCCATCTTGCAGCTATAGAACTTATTGGAGACTTCATATCTCTCAATCCGGGCATTTGCTTGAAATATTAACTTCAACTCCTGGAACATCTCTTATGCTCCATGATGTTCAAAACGTCGTTGAAGTCCCGATTCTAAGCCGTAAAGCATGGCACACTGAACTATCGAGTAGTCATCAGCTTTGCTCTGCCAGACGTTCATAACATCTGGTGTTGCTCCAGCAGCAGGCCTGGCACCTAGCGGTGCTTCCAGGACGTAATTCTTCTGAGCAGCAAATGAGGATAATCCTCAAGTTACGGACCCAGTCCGTATAATTGCTACCATCATCTTTCAACTTTGCTTTCTCTAGGAACGCATTAAAATTCAACGGAACAACAGCATGAGCCATCTATCTACAATCAACATAAACAAGCAAGATACTATCAGGTGCTAAGTTCATGATAAGTTTAAGTTCAATTAATCAAATTACTTAAGAACTCCCACTTAGATAGACATCCCTCTAATCTTCTAAGTGATTACGTGATCCAAATCAACTAAACCATAACCGATCATCACGTGAGATGGGGTAGTTTTCAATGGTGAACATTGTTATGTTGATCATATCTACTATATGATTCACGCTCGACCTTTCGGTCTCCGTGTTCCGAGGCCATATCTGCATATGCTAGGCTCGTCAAGTTTAACCTGAGTATTCTGCGTGTGCAAAACTGGCTTGCACCCATTGTAGATGGACGTAGAGCTTATCACACCCGATCATCACGTGGTGTCTGGGCACGACGAACTTTGGCAACGGTGCATACTCAGGGAGAAAACTTCTTGATAATTTAGTGAGAGATCATCTTATAATGCTACCGTCAATCAAAGCAAGATAAGATGCATAAAAAGATAAACATCACATGCAATCAATATAAGTGATATGATATGGCCATCATCATCTTGTGTTTGTGATCTCCATCTCCGAAGCACCGTCATGATCACCATCGTCACCGGCGCGGCACCTTGATCTCCATCGTAGCATCGTTGTCGTCTCGCCAATCTTATGCTTCCACGACTATCACTACCGTTTAGTAATAAAGTAAAGCATTACATCGCGATTGCATTGCATACAATAAAGCGACAACCATATGGCTCCTGCCAGTTGCCGATAACTTGGTTACAAAACATGATCATCTCATACAATAAAAATCATGCCTTGACCATATCACATCACAACATGCCCTGCAAAAACAAGTTAGACGTCCTCTACTTTGTTGTTGCAAGTTTTACGTGGCTGCTACGGGCTTTAAGCAAGAACCAATCTCACCTATGCATGAAAACCACAACGATAGTTTGTCAAATAAACTCAGTTTTAACCTTCGCAAGGACCGGGCGTAGCCATACTTGGTTCAACTAAAGTTGGAGAGACAGTTGCCCGCAAGCCATCTATGTGCAAAGCACATCGAGGGAACCGGTCTCGCGTAAGCGTATGCGTAAGGTTGGTCCGGGTCGTCTCGTCCAACAATACCGCCGAACCAAAGTATGACATGCTGGTAGGCAGTATGACTTGTATCGTCCACAACTCACTTGTGTTCTACTCGTGCATATAACATCAACATAAATAACCTAGGCTCGGATGCCACTGTTGGGGAACGTAGTAATTTCAAAAAAATTCCTACGCACACGCAAGATCATGGTGATGCACAGCAACGAGAGGGGAGAGTGTTGTCTACGTACCAACGCAGACCAACTGCGGAAGCGATCACACAACATAGAGGAAGTAGTCGTACGTCTTCCCGATCCGACCGATCTGAGCACCTCCGAGTTCTTAGCACACGTACAGCTCGATGACGATCCCCGGGCTCCGATCCAGCAAAGCTTCGGGGAGGAGTTCCGTCAGCACGACGGCGTGGTGACGATCTTGATGTATTACCGACGCAGGGCTTCGCCTAAGCACTACAACGATATGATCGAGGTGGAATATGGTGGCAGGGGGCACCGCACACGGCTAAGGAACGATCTCAATGATCAACTTGTGTGTCTCTGGGGTGCCTCTGCCTCAGTATATAAAGGAGCCAAGGGGGAGGGGGCGCCGGCCTAGGAGGAGGGCGCAGGAGGAGTCCTACTCCTACCGGGAGTAGGACTCCCCCCCCCCAATCCTATTCCAACTAGGATTCCCAAGGGGGAAAGAGGGAGAGGAGTGGCCAGCCACCTCTCCTAGTCCTAATAGGACTAGGTAGGACTAGGGGAGGGGGGTAGGTGCGCAGCCCTTATGGGCAGCCCTTTCACCTTTCCACTAAGGCCCACTAAGGCCCATATTATTCCCGGGGGGTTCCGGTAACCTCCCGGTACTCCGGTAAAATCCCGATTTCACCCGGAACACTTCCGATGTCCAAACATAGGCTTCCAATATATCAATCTTTATGTCTCGACCATTTCGAGACTCCTCGTCATGTCCATGATCACATCCGGGACTCCGAACAACCTTCGGTACATCAAAATGCATAAACTCATAATAACTGTCATCGTAACGTTAAGCGTGTGGACCCTACGGTTCGAGAACAATGTAGACATGACCGAGACACGTCTCCGGTCAATAACCAATAGCGGGACCTGGATGCCCATATTGGCTCCTACATATTCTATGAAGATCTTTATCGGTCAGACCGCATAACAACATACGTTCTTCCCTTTGTCATCGGTATGTTACTTGCCCGAGATTCGATCGTCGGTATTCAATACCTAGTTCAATCTCGTTACCGGCAAGTCTCTTTACTCGTTCCGTAATACATCATCTCACAACTAACATACTAGTTGTAATGCTTGCAAGGCTTATGTGATGTGCATTACCGAGAGGGCCCAGAGATACCTCTCCGACAATCGGAGTGACAAAACCTAATCTCGAAATACGCCAACACAACATGTACCATTGGAGACACCTGTAGTACTCCTTTATAATCACCCAGTTACGTTGTGACGTTTGGTAGTACCCAAAGTGTTCCTCCGGTAAACGGGAGTTGCATAATCTCATAGTTATAGGAACATGTATAAGTCATGAAGAAAGAAATAGCAACATACTAAACGATCGGGTGCTAAGCTAATGGAATGGGTCATATCAATCAGATCATTCAACTAATGATGTGACCTCGTTAATCAAATAACAACTCATTGTTCATGGTTAGGAAACATAACCATCTTTGATTAACGAGCTAGTCAAGTAGAGGCATACTAGTGACACTTTGTTTGTCTATGTATTCACACATGTATTATGTTTCCGGTTAATACAATTCTAGCATGAATAATAAACATTTATCATGATTATAAGGAACTAAATAATAACTTTATTATTGCCTCTAGGGCATATTTCCTTCAGCCATACCCTGGGCCGACCGTGGGAAGCCTGGCCGCCTTTGGGATCTCCCTGACCGAGGGGGCCCGCCACCCACGGGTCGTACTGACCGCTGGCCGTGGGTGATGTCACAATCATCGTGGCAACAGTGCCGCGCCGGACAGGGATGGCTGCCCCGTACAGTGCATTGTGGCAGTGCGTGCGCCGGGATTCAGGGGTGGCAGGCTTTATTGTAGCCACGCCCTGTCTTGTCGCCGTTATGTGGGTGCAGACTCTGAGGGCAAGATCTCAGCCGCCTGCTGAGGGGCCGGCTCCTGGGAGTCGGCCCTTCTATGGCCGGCTTCTGAAGTCGTCCTTCTCGTGGTCTTGTTTTCCCAAGGATTTCAGGGCTAGGCCGCCTTTGCGCAGCCGGTTTGAGAGGTAGCCGGCTAGGGGAAGGCGGCCCCGTGTCTTGGACACTTGGAGGCTTGTTCGGCCTATAATTTTTCTGAAGGGCCAGGGGAAGCCGGCTAGGCTACCCGTGGTCATTTACTCCGACAGTATCGTTGCCATTAAGGAGGTGTTTGTTTCCGAGTTTTTCGCCCGTCACCTGTTAACGCCGTAAATGAAAAACAGTCCCGGCATTTGGTAAGTCCACACCGTATGTATCGATACCGCCCACCCCCACCGGTAAAGACTGCGGTATCGATCCCATGTCCTCCTCCTCGCTAAAGAGCTCCCTCCTCCCAGCGCAATCCTCCTCGTATGCCGCCGCCTCCCCGAGCACCTTCGAGTCCTGCATCGGCGCCTCCACGATCCACTTCGAGCCCCCCTCTGCCGCCGGCATGTGATTGGAGCAGTAGACAATGCTTGTGATTCGGAAGGGCAAGCCGCGCTTGAGACCGGAAGCGGTCGGCAGCGCACAAGATCCGGGCGGCCGACGGCGCACAAGATCCTACTGGCTGGAGGCGCTTGATTTCGCGGACGGCCAGCAACGCTTGATCCGAGTGATCGATGGCGCTAGATTTTGGGGACCGCCGCTGGCGCTTGATTTCGGGGATGGCCGGCAACGCATGATCCGAGTGGCCGTGGCGCTTGGCTTTTCGGGGATGGCCGTCGCCCGTTGGCGCTTGGCATCTCGGGCGGCTGGGGCCGAGCAAGATCAGGCCAATTATGGTGAGCATGCTGGCTGGCGAGCAGCAGGGATGGTAATCTATTCCATTACCTGAAGTGAACCAAACGAACTTGGAAAAAACGTATTACACCTCCTTAAATGGTGTGATCTGATTACGTTACCATTATTGTTACCATTTATGTAGCCAAACACCTCCTAAGTGAAGGAAATATGCCCTAGAGGCAATAATAAAGTTATTATTTATTTCCTTATTTCATGATAAATGTTTATTATTCATGCTAGAATTGTATTAACCGGAAACATAATACATGTGTGAATACATAGACAAACAGAGTGTCACTAGTATGCCTCTACTTGACTAGCTCGTTAATCAAAGATGGTTATGTTTCCTAACCAAGGACAAAGAGTTGTTATTTTATTAACGGGATCACATCATTAGGTGAATGATCTGATTGACATGACCCATTCCATTAGCTTAGCACCCGATCGTTTAGTATGTTGTTGTTGCTTTCTTCATGACTTATACATGTTCCTATGACTATGAGATTATGCAACTCCCGTTTGCCGGAGGAACACTTTGTGTGCTACCAAACGTCACAACGTAACTGGGTGATTATAAAGGTGCTCTACAGGTGTCTCCAAAGGTACATGTTGGGTTGGCGTATTTCGAGATTAGGATTTGTCACTCCGATTGTCGGAGAGGTATCTCTGGGCCCTCTCGGTAATGCACATCACATAAGCCTTGCAAGCATTACAACTAATATGTTAGTTGTGAGATTGTGTATTACGGAACGAGTAAAGAGACTTGCCGGTAACGAGATTGAACTAGGTATTGGATACTGACGATCAAATCTCGGGCAAGTAACATACCGATGACAAAGGGAACAACGTATGTTGTTATGCGGTCTGACCGATAAAGATCTTTGTAGAATATGTAGGAGCCAATATGGGCATCCAGGTCCCGCTATTGGTTATTGACCGGAGACGTGTCTCGGTCATGTCTACATTGTTCTTGAACTGTAGGGTCCGCACGCTTAACGTTACGATGACAGTTATTATGAGTTTATGCATTTTGATGTACCGAAGGTTGTTCGGAGTCCCGGATGTGATCACGGACATGACGAGGATTCTCGAAATGGTCGAGACATAAAGATTGATATATTGGAAGCCTATGTTTGGACATCGGAAGTGTTCCGGGTGAAATCGGGATTTTACCGGAGTACCGGGAGGTTACCGAAACCCCCCGGGAATCATATGGGCCTTAGTGGGCCTTAGTGGAAAGGTGAAAGGGCTGCCCATAAGGGCTGCGCGCCTCCCCCCTCCCCTAGTCCTATTAGGACTAGGAGAGGTGGCCGGCCAACCCTCTCCCTCTTTCCCCCTTGGGAATCCTAGTTGGAATAGGATTGGGGGGGGACCTACTCCCGGTAGGAGTAGGACTCCTCCTGTGCCCTCCTCCTGGCTGGCGCACCTCTCCCCCTTGGCTCCTTTATATACGGAGGCAGGGGGCACCTCAAGACACACAAGTTGATCCTTGAGATCGGTCCTTAGCCGTGTGCGGTGCCCCCTGCCACCATATTCCACCTCGATCATATCGTTGTAGTTCTTAGGCGAAGCCCTGCGTCGGTAGTACGTCAAGATCGTCACCACGCCGTCGTGCTGACGGAACTCTTCCCCGACGCTTTGCTGGATCGGAGCCCGGGGATCATCATCGAGCTGTACGTGTGCTAAGAACTCGGAGGTGCCGGAGTAACGGTGCTTGGATCGGTCGGATCGGGAAGATGTATGACTACTTCCTCCACGTTGTGTGATCGCTTCCGCAGTCGGTCTACGTTGGTACGTAGACAACACTCTCCCCTCTCGTTGCTGTGCATCACCATGATCTTGCGTATGCGTAGGAAATTTTTTGAAATTACTACGTTCCCCAACAGTGACATCCGAGCCTAGGTTTTATGTGTTGATGTTATATGCACGAGTAGAACACAAGTGAGTTGTGGGCGATATAAGTCATACTGCTTACTAGCATGTCATACTTTGGTTCGGCGGTATTGTTGGATGAAGCAGCCCGGACCGACATTACGCATACGCTTACGCGAGACCGGGGCTCCCGACGTGCTTTGCACAAAGGTGGCTAGCGGGTGACAGTTTCTCCAACTTTAGTTGAACCGAGTGTGGCTACGCCCGGTCCTTGCGAAGGTTAAAACAGCACCAACTTGACAAACTATCGTTGTGGTTTTGATGCGTAGGTAAGATTGGTTCTTGCTTAAGCCCGTAGCAGCCACGTAAAACTTGCAACAACAAAGTACAGGACGTCTAACTTGTTTTTGCAGGGCATGTTGTGATGTGATATGGTCAAAACGTGATGAGATATAAGTTGTTGTATGAGATGATCATGTTTTGTTAAAGTTACCGGCAACTGGCAAAAGCCTTATGGTTGTCTCTATATTGCATAAGATGCAAGCACCAAATAATTGCTTTACTTTATCGCTATGCGATAGCAATAGTTGCAAGAGCAATAGTTGGCGAGACGACCGTGTGACGACACATTGATATAGATCAAGATGATGGAGATCATGGTGTCATGCCGGTGACGATAGAGATCATGACAGTACTTTGGAGATGGAGATCAAAGGCGCAAGATGATGATGGCCATATCATGTCACATATATTGATTGCATGTGATGTTTATCTTTTTATGCATCTTATCTTGCTTTGATTGACGGTAGCATTATAAGATGATCTCTCACTAAAATTATCAAGAAGTGTTCTCCCTGAGTATGCACCGTTGCCAAAGTTCGTCGTGCCCAGACACCACGTGATGATCGGGTGTGATAAGCTCTACGTCCATCTACAACGGGTGCAAGCCAGTTTTGCACACGCAGAATACTCAGGTTAAACTTGACGAGCCTAGCATATGCAGATATGGCCTCGGAACATGGAGACTGAAAGGTCGAGCGTGAATCATATAGTAGATATTATCAACATAACGATGTTCACCATTGAAAACTACTCCATCTCACGTGATGATCGGTTATTGTTTAGTTGATTTGGATCACGTAATCACTTAGAAGATTAGAGGGATGTCTATCTAAGTGGGAGTTCTTAAGTAATATGATTAATTGAACTTAAATTTATCATGAACTTAGTCCTGGTAGTATTTTGCAAATTATGTTGTAGATCAATAGCTTGCGTTGTTGCTTTCATATGTTTATTTTGATATGTTCCTAGAGAAAAATGTGTTGAAAGATGTTAGTAGCAATGATGCGGATTGGATCCGTGATCTGAGGTTTATCCTCATTGCTGCACAGAAGAATTATGTCCTTGATGCACCGCTAGGTGACAGACCTATTGCAGGAGCAGATGCAGACGTTATGAACGTTTGGCTAGCTCAATATGATGACTACTTGATAGTTTAGTGCACCATGCTTAACGGCTTAGAATCGGGACTACAAAGACGTTTTGAACGTCATGGACCATATGAGATGTTCCAGGAACTGAAGTTAATATTTCAAGCAAATACCCGAGTTGAGAGATATGAAGTCTCCAACAAGTTCTATTGCTAAAAGATGGAGGAGAATCGCTCAACTAGTGAGCATGTGCTCAGATTGTCTGGGTACTACAATCGCTTGAATCAAGTGGGAGTTAATCTTCTAGATAAAATAGTGATTGACAAAATTCTCTAGTCACCATCACCAAGTTAGTAGAACTTCGTGATGAACTATAATATGCAAGGGATGACTAAAGTGATTCCCAAACTCTTCGTGATGTTGAAATCGACGAAGGTAGAAATCAAGAAAGAGCATCAAGTGTTGATGGTAGACAAGACCACTAGTTTCAATAAAAGGGCAAAGGGAAGAAGGGGAACTTCAAGAAGAACGGCAAGCAAGTTGCTGCTCAAGTGAAGAAGCCCAAGTCTGATCCTAAGCCTGAGACTAAGTGCTTCTACTGCAAAGGGACTGGTCACTGGAAGCGGAACTACCCCAAGTGATTGGCAGATAAGAAGGATGGCAAAGTGAACATAAGTATATTTGATATACATGTTATTGATGTGTACTTTACTAGTGTTTATAGCAACCCCTCAGTATTTGATACTAGTTCAGTTGCTAAGATTAGTAACTCGAAACGGGAGTTGCAGAATAAACAGAGACTAGTTAAGGGTGAAGTGACGATGTGTGTTGGAAGTGGTTCCAAGATTGATATGATCATCATCGCACACTCCCCTATACTTTCGGGATTAGTGTTGAACCTAAATAAGTGTTATTTGGTTTTTGCGTTGAGCATGAATATGATTTGATCATGTTTATTGCAATACGGTTATTCATTAAAGTCAGAGAATAATTGTTGTTCTGTTTACATGAATAAAACCTTCGATGGTCATACACCCAATGAAACAAGTTCATTGGATCTCGATCGTAGTGATACACATATTCATAATATTGAAACCAAAAGATGCGAAGTTAATAATGATAGTGCAACTTATTTGTAGCACTGCCGTTTAGGTCATATTGGTGTAAAGCGCATGAAGAAACTCCATGCTTATGGGATTTTGGAATCACTTGATTATGAATCACTTGATGCTTGCGAACCATGCCTCATGGGCAAGATGACTAAGACTCCGTTCTCCGGAGCGAGCAACTGACTTATTGGAAATAATACATACTGATGTATGCGGTCCGATGAGTGTTAAGGCTCATGGCAAGTGTCATTATTTTCTGAACTTCACAGATGATTTGAGCAGATATGGGTATATCTACTTGATGAAACATAAGTCTGAAACATTTGAAAAGTTCAAAGAATTTCAGAGTGAAGTGGAAAATCATCGTGACAAGAAAATAAAGTTTCTACGATCTGATCGCGGAGACAAATATTTGAGTTACGAGTTTGGTCTTCAATTAAAACAATGTGGAATAGTTTCACAAACTCATGCCACATGGAACACCACAGCATAATGGTGTGTCCGAACGTCATAACCGTACTTTATTGGATATAGTGCAATCTATGATGTCTCTTACCGATCTACCACTATCGTTTTGGGGTTATGCATTAGAGACAGCTGCATTCACGTTAAATAGGGCACCATCTAAATCCGTTGAGACGACACCATGTGAACTATGGTTTGGCAAGAAACCTAAGCTGTCGTTTCTTAAAGTTTGGGGTTGCGATGCTTATATGAAAAAGTTTCATCCTGATAAGCTCAAACTCAAATCGGAGAAGTGCGTCTTCATAGGATATCCAAAGGAAACTATTGGATACACCTTCTATCACAGATCTGAAGGCAAGACTTTTGTTGCTAAATTCGGAAACTTTCTGGAGAAGGAGTTTCTCTCGAAAGAAGTGAGTGGGAGGAAAGTAGAACTTGACGAGGTAACTGTACCTGCTCCCTTATTGGAAAGTAGTACATCACAGAAAACTGTTTCTGTGACACCTACACCAGTTAGTGAGGAAGCTAATGATGATGATCATGAAACTCCAGAACAAGATACTACTGAACCTCGTAGATCAACCAGAGTAAGATCCGCGCCAGAGTGGTACGGTAATCCTGTTCTGGAAGTCATGCTACTAGATCATGATGAACCTACGAACTATGAAGAAGCGATAGTGAGCCCAGATTCCGCAAAGTGGCTTGAAGCCATGAAATCTGAGATATGATCCATGTATGAGAACAAAGTATGGACTTTGGTTGACTTGCCCGATGATCGGCAAGCCATAGAAAATAAATGGATCTTCAAGAGGAAGACGGACGCTGATAGTAGTGTTACTATCTACAAAGCTAGAATTGTCGCAAAAGGTTTTCGACAAGTTCAAGGTGTTGACTACGATGAGATTTTCTCACTCGTATCTATGCTTAAGTCTGTCCGAATCATGTTAGCAATTGCCGCATTTTATGAAATCTGGCAAATGGATAAACAAAACTGCATTCCTTAATGGATTTACTAAAGAAGAGTTGTATACGATGCAACTAGAAGGTTTTGTCGATCCTAAAGGTGTTAACTAAATATGCAAGCTCCAGTGATCCATCTATGGACTGGTGCAAGAATCTCGGAGTTGGAATATACGCTTTGATAAGTTGATCAAAGCATATAGTTTTATACAGACTTGCGGTGAAGCCTGTATTTACAAGAAAGTGAGTGGGAGCACTACAACATTTCTGATAAGTATATGTGAATGACATATTGTTGATCGGAAATAATGTAGAATTATTCTGCAAAGCATAAAGGAGTGTTTGAAAGGAGTTTTTCAAAGAAAGACCTCGGTGAAGCTGCTTACATATTGAGTATCAAGATCTATAGAGATAGATCAAGACACTTGATAAGTTTTTTCAATGAGTACATACCTTGACAAGATTTGGAAGTAGTTCAAAATGGAACAATCAAAGAAAAGGTTTCTTGCCTGTGATACAAGGTGTGAAGTTGAGTAAGACTCAAAGCCTGACCACGGCATAAGATAGAAAGAGAATGAAAGTCATTCCCTATGCCTCAGTCATAGGTTCTATAAAGTATGCCATGCTGTATACCAGATCTATTGTATGCCCTACCACTGAGTTTGGCAAGGGAGTACGATAGTGATCTAGGAGTAGATCACTGGACAGCGGTCAAAATTATCCTTACTGGAATAAGGATATGTTTCTCGATTATGGAAGTGAAAAAAAAGGTTCGTCGTAAAGGGTTGCGCCGATGGAAGTTTTGACACTAATCTAGATGACTCTAAGTCTCGGTCTAGATACATATTGAAAGTGGGAGCAATTAGCTAGAGTAGCTCCATGCAGAGCATTGTTGACATAGAAATTTGCAAAATACATGCGGATCTGAATGTGGCAGACCCGTTGACTAAGATTCTCTCACAAGCAAAACATGATCACACCTTAGTACTCCTTGGATGTTAATCACATAGCGATGTGAACTAGATTACTGAATCTAGTAAACCCTTTGGGTGTTGGTCACATGGCGATGTGAACTATGGGTGTTAATCACATGATGATGTGAACTATCGATGTTAATCACATGGTGATGTGATCTAGATTATTGACTCTAGTGCAAGTGGGAGACTGAAGGAAATATGCCCTAGAGGCAATAATAAAGTTATTATTTATTTCCTTATTTCATGATAAATGTTTATTATTCATGCTAGAATTGTATTAACTGGAAACATAATACATGTGTGAATACATAGACAAACAGAGTGTCACTAGTATGCCTCTACTTGACTAGCTCGTTAATCAAAGATGGTTACGTTTCCTAACCATGGAAAAAGAGTTGTTATTTGATTAATGGGATCACATCATTAGGTGAATGATCTGATTGACATGACCCATTCCATTAGCTTAGCACCCGATCGTTTAGTATGTTGCTGTTGCTTTCTTCATGACTTATACATGTTCCTATGACTATGAGATTATGCAACTCCCGTTTGCCGGAGGAACACTTTGTGTGCTACCAAACGTCACAACGTAACTGGGTGATTATAAAGGTGCTCTACAGGTGTCTCCAAAGGTACATGTTGGGTTGGCGTATTTCGAGATTAGGATTTGTCACTCTGATTGTCGGAGAGGTATCTCTGGGCCCTCTCGGTAATGCACATCACATAAGCCTTGCAAGCATTACAACTAATATGTTAGTTGTGAGATTGTGTATTACGAAACGAGTAAAGAGACTTGCCGGTAACGAGATTGAACTAGGTATTGGATACCGACGATCGAATCTCGGGCAAGTAACATACCGATGACAAAGGGAACAACGTATGTTGTTATGCTGTCTGACCGATAAAGATCTTCGTAGAATATGTAGGAGCCAATATGGGCATCCAGGTCCCGCTATTGGTTATTGACCGGAGACGTGTCTTGGTCATGTCTACATTGTTCTCGAACCGTAGGGTCCGCACGCTTAATGTTACGATGACAGTTATTATGAGTTTATGCATTTTGATGTACCGAAGGTTGTTCGGAGTCCCGGATGTGATCACGGACATGACGAGGAGTCTCGAAATGGTCGAGACATAAAGATTGATATATTGGAAGCCTATGTTTGGACATGGAAGTGTTCCGGGTGAAATCGGGATTTTACCGGAGTACCGGGAGGTTACCGGAACCCCCCGGGAATCATATGGGCCTTAGTGGGCCTTAGTGGAAAGGTGAAAGGGCTGCCCATAAGGGCTGCGCGCCTCCCCCCCCCTCCCCTAGTCCTATTAGGACTAGGAGAGGTGGCCGGCCACCCCTCTCCCTCTTTCCCCCTTGGGAATCCTAGTTGGAATAGGATTGGGGGGGAGTCCTACTCCCGGTAGGAGTAGGACTCCTCCTGCGCCCTCCTCCTGGCCGGCGCACCTCTCCCCCTTGGCTCCTTTATATACGGAGGCAGGGGGCACCTCAAGACACACAAGTTGATCCTTGAGATCGGTCCTTAGCCGTGTGCGGTGCCCCCTGCCACCATATTCCACCTCGATCATATCGTTGTAGTGCTTAGGAGAAGCCCTGCGTCGGTAGTACGTCAAGATCGTCACCACGCCGTCGTGCTGACAGAATTCTTCCCCGATGCTTTGCTGGATCGGAGCCCGGAGATCGTCATCGAGCTGTACGTGTGCTAAGAACTCGGAGGGGCCGGAGTAACGGTGCTTGGATCGGTCGGATCGGGATGATGTACGACTACTTCCTCTACGTTGTGTGATCGCTTCCGCAGTCGGTCTGCGTTGGTACGTAGACAACACTCTCCCCTCTCGTTGCTATGCATCACCATGATCTTGCGTATGCGTAGGAAATTTTTTGAAATTACTACGTTCCCCAACACTAAGGATAACAAGATGGGATCTATTTTTACATATATATATCTCGTCTACATCATGTCATCGTTCTTATTGCATTACTCCGTTTCTCCATGAACTTAATACACTAGATGCATGTTGGATAGCGGTCGATGTGTGGAGTAATAGTAGTAGATGCAGGTAGGAGTCAGTCTACTCTTGTATGTGATGCATATATAATGATCATTGCTTGGATATCGTCATGATTATTTGAATTTCTATCAATTGCCCAACAGTAATTTGTTCACCTATCGTTTGCTATTTTTCTCGGGTGAAGCCACTAGTGAAAACTACGGCCCCGGGTCTCTTCCTTAATTTATTTGCCTTTGCAATCTATTTTCTTTTGCTTTTATTTTCAGATCTATTAAACCAAAAATACAAAAAATACCTTGCTGCAATTTATTTATCTGAGATCTATTTATCCCATCTATCATATTTTTATCATGTCTGTTTGCCAATTTGTGGCACCGTTACCCGAAAGGGATTGACAACCTTACACGTCGGGTTGTGAGTATTTTTTATTTGTATGCAGGAGTTGTTTACGTGGTGTTGCGTGGTTCTCCTACTGGTTCGATAACCTTGGTCTCATCACTGAGGGAAATACCTACCGTACTTGTGCTACATCGTCCCTTCCTCTTTGGGGAAATACCGACGTAGTTCAAGCCGCTATCAGCGACCAAGTCACAAAGCTCCTTCGTGAAGAGATCATCTGGAACTAGAGTAGGTGGCAACATACCTAGTTCAATGGTCATGTCACTCATAGGCATGACCTGCCCAATGGGCACATGCGAGGGAAGGGCGGCAACATCTAAAACTCTGCGCTCCACAACGCTCAGGTGCAACCTTGCTAACACCCGAAAATGCTCCACGGGGGAGTGGTGAGCATAACACGCCACCTCCAGAGCCTAGAGGGATCCCAACTTGAGTTGCTCCATGAGCAGAGGCTAAACAGATTTCCTGCACAACACATGTGGCTCAGGCATGATCTGCAACAACGGAGACACTGATACGTTCATTTTGCATCATAGTTTTCCTACTGTTATTTTGATAATGTTTTATCAATAATATTTCACTTTATGGTGCAATTCTAATGCCTTTTCTCTCTTAATATGAAAGGTTTACATGAAGAGGAAAATTGCTGGCCGCTGGAATTCTGGAGCTAAAAGAGCTACAACAGAGATAGTTATTCTCCAGAGCTCCAAATGACCTAAAATTTTACAGAGAATATTTTTGGAATGTATAAAAAATACTGGAAGGAAAAAGTACCAAGGAAGACTCAACATGGGCCCATAAGACACCAGGGCGCGCCTTGCCCCCTTGTGGGGCCCACAAAAGTCCTCTGGTGCCCCTCTTCTGCTATATGAAGCCTTTTGCCCTAAGAAAAATTGAAAAATACTTTCGGGACGAAGCGCCGCCGTCTCGAGGCGGAACCTTGGCATGAGCACTTTTACCCTCCGGCGGAGCGATTCCGCCAAGGATACTTCCCTCCGGGAGGGGAAATCGAAGCCTTCATCGTGACCAACGTTCCTCTCATCATGGGAGGACTCATCCTCATCAACATCTTCACCATCACCATATCATCTCAAACCCTAGTTCATCTCTTGCATTCAATCTTTGCCTCAAAACCTCATATTGGTACCTATTGGTTGCTAGTAGTGTTGATTATATCTTGTAGTTGATGCTAGTTGGTTTATTTGGTGGAAGATTATATGTTTAGATTGTTAATCACATATTATTATGCCCTAATCATGAACATGAATATAATTTGTGAGTATTTTCGTTTGTTCTTAGGGACATGAGATAAGTCTTGTTATAAGTAATCATGTGAAGTTGGTATTCGTTCAATATTTTGATGTTGTGTATGTTGTTCTTCCTCTAGTGGTGTCGTGTGAACGTCATCTACATGACACTTCACAATGTTTGGGCCTAGGGGAAGACATTATGGAGTAGTAAGTAGATGATGGGTTGCAAGAGTGATAGAGCTTGAACCCTAGTTTATGCGCTATTTCGTAAGGGGCTGGTTTGGATCCATATGTTTCGTGCTATGGTTAGGTGTAGCTTAATTCTTCTTTCATACAGTTGCGAATGCTTGCGAGAAGGGGTAATCCTAAGTGGGTTGATTGTTCAAGTTAGAACAACACCCTAGCATTGGTCCACCCACATATCAAATTATCAAGTAGTGAACATGAATCAACTAAATATGATGAACGTAACTAGAGGAAATTCCCATGTGTCCTTGAGAATGTTTTGCTCATTATAAGAAGTACTTTCGGCTTGTCCTTTGCTATAAAAAGGATTGAACCACCTTGCCGCACCTTTGTTACTATTGTTGCTAGCTACTTGTTACGAATTATCTCGCTATAAAACTATCTGTTACTACTACTTACAACACTTGCATAGAATACTTTGAGAAAAACCACCTATCAATTCCTTCTTCTCCTCATTGGGTTCGACTCTCTTACTTATTGAAACAACTACGATTGATCTCCTATACTTGTGGGTCATGAGACACAACCTTGGAAGAGGTCTCACCCTCAAAGTCTGATAATACAGGGGGTGTCGAATTGGACCCAACACGAGGTGAGAGACTACCAAAGAGATCCACACCCACCTCATCCAAGGGAGCTGGTGCAAAAGAAAGCCTTTGTAGAGCAACCTCCACCCACTCCAGAAAACGTCCAACACGCACGAGCCAGCCTTGCAAGCAGTTAGAGACCTCATGACACAGCTTAATTGAGTCCTCCACTTGGGAGGAAGTCATGTGATGAAGATCAGAGCCCAACAGCTCCGGGTGCACCACAAAATCAGACCAAAGCATCACATATGTCGAGGCAAAAGCCAAAGAAACCAACGATGAAGGTCAGGAATCATGTCAAAGAGTCTTCATGTTCAAGGGGCCTCATGTATCTTAGATGTTGGTCGAAGCGCGACAATCGAAGCCCAAGAACATGCCGGTGGTTGAGCAGAACATGCAGCAGGCGGTGTCCTCATCTGCTTGCAGCCATCCCACACATCGTGTCCTAAGCTGAAGCATCGGTTACACCAGATTGGCTCCATGCACCCCGCCACCTGATGGCCTTCTCTGAAGCAACGAAACGCATATTCCTGAGCCACACAGGTGGACGGGGACGTCGTAGAGGCATGAAAGCCAAGGGTGATGGAGGCGCCTCCGCACACAACAAGACTTGACGAGCTCCTAGTCTGCAGCCTCCTCGACGAGCCCCACACAAGCTGCATCCGGCCTAACGAGCAGTACACGTCCGCAGAAGAGACAAAGGAGTTCATCAGGGCAGGCCGATGGTGTCGAAGGCGTGGGGAGGGCCTCCAGCACCTTAATAAAGACCTCCTCAGGGCGAAGACGTGGCTGCGGCGGCTGGGACACAAGCCCCTGATCCAGATTAGATCTGAGCAGCGGTTCGGTACTTGGGGATGAGCAGAGGAGCCCAGAGCGCGCCAGCGGCAACCGGAAGAGGTGCCGACTAGGAGGACGGGGACGGTTGGCGGCGGAGGCCGGATGACCAGCACCGTTGGTGTGGAGGGGAGCTTGCGCAAGGCGAAGCATCCCTGAACAGTCCGACTGCTCTTGCAGGCGGCAAGGGAGGATGCAACGAGCGCGATGGTCGCAGCCAGAGAGGCCACCGATGACGGTGTGGCCATTGCGCTATCACGGACCCTGAAGCAGAAAATGGCGCAACCGTCATGGCGGTGCGGAGCTTCGATGGTCAGAAGAGAGAGGGTGCCATGGTACTTCCGGTGGTAGGAGGGGACATCGTGGGAAGGAGATCAAGGTGCGGCGCCGCTGGGGACGCTCACCCGATGCGGGAGCCCATTCCTCTCTCACTCTATGGTCTTTATGGGTAAGACGGGTAACGATACAGATAATTATCCCATCTTGTCCTTGTCTTACCTGCTTGGTAGTAATGTATTTGACCCAACCATCTTACATCCTTGTCCCAGCTTGACCGGGGCGTGAAGTGCACCTACATTGCGAACCAACATGTGGTTGGATGGTTAGGTGGACAATGCTATCCCCGACCCATCAGGGTTCAAATCCTGGTGCTTGCATTTATCCTAGAATTATTTTAGGATTTCCGGCGATACACGTTCTGTGGGAGGAGACGTTCTCGTCGATTACGAGGCGCCTATGATGACTTCGTAAAATCTCAAGATAATATGCCGGTGAGTTTCTCGAAGGTGCTTATAGAGGTAGTGTGTGTGTGTGCGCGTTCATAGAAATGAGTGTATGTTCATAAATATGAGCGCTTGTGTCTGCACTGATGTTAAAACAAGAGTGCACATACATTGTTTAATTGTACTGACAGAACTTATCCACGTCTTCATTCACTCAAAAAAAAAACTTATCCATGGCTTCTTCAAACAAAGACGCAAGAGCTTGGTAGCAATTTTGACAATTTTAACCTGTGGATGAAATCATTTTACAAAATGAACTGCTCCTAAAAAAATCACTCAGCTGACTTTTTGAGTGGCTCCTGACACGGAGGCGCCACACCCTACGGTGCAGGCGTTGCACTTTTGTCCAGCGTGGCAGCCTCGGGACACGCACCGAGCAGTGCAGCGCCTCAAAGCTAGGCGCCGCACATGTAATGTGCAACGCCTAGCCCGTAGGCGTTGCACTGTCTATTACTAGTTGGCTGGCTGGCCCCCCTCCCCCACACCCCCCACACACACCTTGTCTATTCCCATCTTGACCTCATTCACATTAGCATCCTCAGGGCAAGAATCAAAGCTCCGGCAATCCAGGTGAAAGGAGCACCAGCTGCCACTCTTTCCTTCTTATTGTCTTCTGCTTCTGGTTCCTGAGGCTCCGGAGGAACCATACCGATAAGGGCATGCATCTGCTCGCTCCACCCATCAGAATCGGTGCTCATACAAAGAGGATTCCCATCGATAGGAAGACCGGCGATCATACCAATATCCTGAAGCGTCACGGTCATCTCCCCAGCCCGAAGATGGAAACTGTGTGTCTCCGGCCTCCAACGATCAACAAGCACGGTGATTGCTGCAACATTGAGGGGTGGCGTCAACCGGCTGACCAACTGAATGAAAGGGAGGAGTGTTGTCTCCCTTACGTACAGTGTGTACCGCTCATCATAGTGCATCCCCCCCCAAGGGTGACCCCGTGAGACCGAATCTTCAGAGGTGCAAGCTCCTACAAACAAGCAAATCAGAAAATTACATATGGGGCATTTGTGTTTGAAATAAACACAAAATTCATAATACCGGCCACTTTCATTATTACCCGCTGCTCCACCGACATAAAGTACGCCCGGTGTTGAGTGTCCCAGTGATCATCGAGAAGTCAGACCATCCTATAAAATTTCAAAAAATAAACATATGTTAGCTTACTCCCTATGCTTGATTAACATGCGAGCATCATTTCATATGTATTCAACAATCGGTAAACACTAAAAGAAAAGTTGAATACTAATCTAAGATATACAATGAAAGGACGTCAACAATCATCACAAATACCCATCATAAATACTAGGGTCCAACAATGATTACAAATCATCTACTAATCCTAATCACACAAATCTATATCAATATTACAAATCTACACAAGGATACCACCAAAACTTGAACAATCTAGGTTTCACAATGACCACAAATCCTAAATCACACCACACTATTTCAATTTATCATATAAAAATCAAATCCAAGCAAATCAAGGGTTCCACCAAAACTTGGGTAAATGAGACAAATGTGAACGAATTTACGGAGGAAAAGAAAGGGATCAGAGGAGAGTACCTTGTAGGATGGAATGGTGAAGAATTCCACGGACCAGATCGTTAGATCTGAAGAGGAATGAGAGAGGAGAGTACCTTGAGAGGGGAATGAGAGGGGGAGAGGAGCGAGCCACCGCCAGGATGCTTCTGTAACTGCTGCTGGAAGAATGGGGTGGGTGGGGGAGGGCTAGCGCGCGGTGGCTGCATCTAAGTCACTGTGCAACGCCTACGGGCTAGGCGCTGCACATTACGGGCATGTTTGGTTTTTGTCCTCGTGCCTGGGAAAAATCACTACCTGGGATGTGCTTGAGAACACCTACATTCTATACCTGGTCAGGCCAGCCTCATAGAAGTATATTTGGTTGGTGCCTTGGCCTGAGAAAGTACTAGAAAACATTTTATAGAATTAATAATACATACTGAAGTGGAGCCCATAGTAAGAGCAGAATATTTTAGCTCTAATCTATAGCCAGGCATGCACCAGGCATGTGGAATAGGACGCCTGGCTCCAGGCTAATGATGAAGCCTGGATTGGCCCAGGCTAATGAGGGTGACTGGGTTTCTCATGCCATGCAGCCAGTCAATTGCTCAGGACACACCAAAAGAATCTCAGGTAGGTTTCAGGCACGCTCGGGGTCAGGCACAAGATTGCGAGGAAGGCAACTAAACTGAATCTACATGTGTGGCGCCTAGCTCTGAGGCGCTGCACTGCTCAATGCGGGCCTCGCGGCTGCCACGCTGGACAGAAGTGCAAAGCCTATGTGCTAGGCGCTGCACTGTAGGACGTGACGCCTCCGTGTCAGGCGCCACTCAAAAGGTAAGTTGAGTGAATTTTTTTAGAAACAGTTTATTTCGTGAAATAATTTCATCCTCATGTCAATATTGTCAAATTTGCCGAGCTTGGTCGCGAAGCAAGAACCTTCTAGTGTTTGGCGCGTACGAGGGAGTAGGTGGGCCCCTCCTTATCACGGTATTGGATGCAAAGAGCAAAATATCTGCTCGCTTTTGAGTGTTGAGAGTTGAGACAGTACGAGTACGACACGGACATGGGTGTCGGTGTAGCCGTGTAGCCGTGCAGGAGTAGGGACAAGAAAGATTCACCAACAGATCATTCTTTCGCTTCTCCTGCCATACCATCATTATCATCATCCGCCTTTTTGGTCTTTTTCGTGAAGCTTACGGGGGCAGGCCCCTACCAGTCAGTCAGGTAGTAAAGCTGGCAGCCGAAATCCATGTGCATTCTTGGCCCCGCGATGGAAATGAACCATTTTTTTGCGTTTTACCCCCGAGCACGGAGTGGTCCGATGTTTTGGGTCCGTTTAGGCTGGCTAATTCCGGTTGATTTTTTTTCTGTGTGTGTGGGGGGGAACAGTTGATTTAGGATTTGTTAAAGAAATGCGAATACCATATTTTTAACAAGGACTGTGATATCTGTCGGCCCTCCCATACTAAATCAAAGGACAACATCCAGCCGGGCTAGCCCACTTTATTGTACACACACCACTTACATACCGTATGTTGTATTTTATTGAGCGAGACTGAACAAAAAAGAGAGGATCAATAACTGAAAATCCAAACATATAGCCTCACTTGTCCGGGTTTTCAGAATGATGTTCCTTAGTTTCATCATTTTTTCTGCACGTTTCATACCGGATCACATGGTTCACAAACCCGGACATCCCTATCCCTTCTTTTTCAGATGCAAATTACCACGTTGTTTGTAATTAAATTAGCATGTATGTTTGTAATTAAATTACCATGTGTGGCTCGATGAAGCAATGGCACGCATGGACCTTCCATGACCAGGATCATGGACGTTGGCCGCGCGAGCGCACCCAACCACACCCACTATCTTACGACAACGGGTGATGAACTTATGCAATAGTAAACAACCAAAAACATAATAAGGATCAACTCAAGCTTCTGCAATAGTATACCATGGCTAAGGAAGCTCGATGTTACCTTCATCGTATCCCTCATCTTGGTGTTGGATTCCACGGTTCCAGCTTCATAGGAAAGCGCGTTCGAGCCATCAATAATGCTTCTGTTGAGCTCTGAAGCCTGCACATGTAAGCATTATGTTAAAGGCTCAAAACCGCTCATGGCTCAAAACAAATGAGAACACCACTTACCACTATGTTCATCAGGGGTGCATACTCCCTGAAATCACCTTCGAGATCTCTGAGCCGGCCACGATAAGCTTCGTCCTTGCTCTCATTCTCCTCCAATTCGGCGATATCGTCTTCCGTCCACTGCGGCCTCAGGCGTACACGGTACTTGACACCATCATCATACCACTTCAGGTGGCATTCACGATAGGTGTTCCAGTTAACCACTCTCGTCTCGCCGTCTTTGCGATACCTCCTCTCGTTCCACGCTTTCACGTGCTCCTGGTGCTAGTGCCCCCAGTCTGTGATGGACTAACAATTCTTTCTACTCTTCCTGCAAGCCTCCGGTTCCAGCTTCATAGGAAAGCAGCGAACGTCATGACAACGTCAAACTTGGATAAAACACAATAAGTAAAGAACAATGCCCTCACCAGTGAAGGTAGGAGCCACCAGTGTCGGTGGGTCTACCTGGTGGGGTATGTTGCAACATCCCAAACTGTGTGGCCACACGCTGTGGTAAGTGCCACTCGACGGTGTACACACATATCAAGGGCACAATGCACCGCCAGGCAAGCTGATCCTCCTCGCACATCGAGTTGAGCTCGAACCCCCATTCTCGGTCATGGTACGGAAACCAGTTCACCTAGAGAAGGATTGTTAAGAACAATGAAAGTTGCTACGAAACGATTGATAAGCTACTTGGTATGCCTGGGAATCTGACAGGTTGTCCAACTCGTTACTGAAGAGCTTGTACAGCATAGTGGCCTGGCCCGTGTAGACCTTCACCTTGTCCCAAGCGTACGCGGCGGTCGGGTATCGAGCACTATCGCCTTCTTCGCCATAATCCTGTTGGGTAATGTAGTAATTCAAAAAAAAATCCTACGATCACGCAAGATATAACTAGGAGATGCATAGCAACGAGAGGGGGAGAGTGTGTCCACGTACCCTCGTAGACCGAAAGCAAAAGCGTTTAGTAACGCGGTTGATGTAGTCGAACGTTGTAGCGACCAGACCTCAAACGGTCCAATCTCTATGCTCCAGTGTCATCCCTGGATCAGTAATGCTGACACCACACAATACTTGAAGGATTTATAACATAGTAGCAATCACACACTTATTACATCGAATGTCTCAAAAGAGACCTTATTACAATAAAATATGGCTTAAGGCCATCTAATAACGATAACAGCGGAAGGCTTGAAAGATAAGTGAGTCCATCAACTCCAACGGCATCACCGAGTATAGAACTATGACCTAAAGGCACCTTACTCGTTGTCTGAGAAGTCTGCAACATGAACATTGCAGCCCGAAACGGGTCAGCACATGGAATATGCTGGCAAAGTAACACATAGAGAGCAATGAAAGAATAAGGCTATACTGCATGCATATTTGGCTGGTGGAAAGCTGTATGGTTACAGTTTTTGCGTAAAGCCAATTTTTCCCTACTGCAAAGGAATAAATTTTATTTAACTATCATGGTAGTTGTTAAACATTGAGAGTGTAGACACCCTCTCAATCCCAATTAAGTATCATCATTAAACCCAACAAAATTAATTAGAGTAACATGATGAGATTCACATGATAATCCAAGTACTAGATACTCAAGTTGTCCATAACCGGGGACACGGCTAACCATGATTAGTTTATACACTCTGCAGAGGTTTGCGCACTTTTCCCCACAAGACTCGATCTCCTCCGTTGAGATTCTCGCACTACATGGTGTTTGAGAAACGGATGACCGAGACATAGTCTTTCAGAAGCGCTTGCACCTTACGAACGGGTAGACCGTACCACCTACATCCCCTACATCTGCTAGTCTACCACTGTAAGAGTTCGCACGACTTAGTCAACTATGCTAGAGCCCATAGTAGCTTGTGGCTGCACACGGAAGTTTCTAGTATGAATAATCTCATGATCCCTTTGAGCCTGGGTGGCGGTCCAAAAGAAAACAGGCAATCGCTGGAATACCCAGGTGCCTCAATCGACCCAGATGTGTGTTTAAGTTGCCACCTTAGATAAACCATTAATTTTTAACAATCTCACATCTGTCATGGATACACTCACCCAATCCACGTCTACTAGCATAGCATGGCATAATAAGCAAACATAGAAGTAACTCCTAAAGGTTTGATAATAAAACAGGTAATAGGTACTACCTCATCTACTCCCAAAACCCACAATTTAATTAGATCCTAATCATGCAATGTGTGAGTATTGATCTAATGCAATAAAAATTGGGTAGTAGGAGGTATGATCAAAGTGTTATTTGCCTTGCTGATGATCCGCAAAACCTAGCGATTCGAAGTATCAAGCGGCGCACTCCGGGTACTCTATCGCAAACAAACAAGTATACAATAAGCACTCATCTAATGCACAAGTAAAACTCAAATAAGAGATCTAACCAGATAGTTGAACTTAAGAACTCCGGTTGGCAAAAAGAATCAAATCAAACGAATCAACGAAAGACAAACGGCAAAAGAAACAAGCTTCATTTACTATTCTGGGTCTAGGTCAAATTTCACAGAGGCAAAAACTTGTTTGAGTTGGTTAAACGGAAAGAGGGTTTCGAGACGAAACTCCAGACGCTTGAATCGCCTGATTTCGATAAACGGGCGAAAAGTTATATTGAAACAAAAATCGGATCAGAAATCTCGATCAGAAATAATCGCGGAAAATCTGAGAAAAAGAAAAACGACAAACAGATTAACGAACGAACGTTCGTTATCTGGATCTAAAGGATGAACGTGTTCGTTAAAACGAACGATCGAGCGAACGCTCGCTAAATAAACTAGACCGGAAAAAACCCGATCTAACTATAAAACCGAATCTAAAAAAAACCAACGAAAAAGCGACGAAAAAACCGAACGGTTTTTCTAAAAAAACGGCGGCGACGCAACCTCGGCGGGCGGGTCCGGCGGCGGCGACGGCGGCTGGGGCGCTGCGGCTAGGGTTAGGGTTTGCAGGGCGGCGGCGGCTTGGGCTAATCGGGCCCCGGGGTGGTGCTATATAAAGGGCCCGGCCGGTAGGAGTCCGGGCCGAAACCGGCTCTAAGTCGGTTCGCACTTTTTTTTAAATAATTTTCATGCAGAAAAACAAACAAAAGAAATACTAAACGGACTCCAAAAATCCCGAAATAAATTTTCCCCGGCTTGTAAAATCAAGTCACACAGGATGAACATTTATTTGGGGCCTAAATGCAATTTTGAAAAACGCGCATTTTTCCTAAATTCAAATAAAATAGCAAATAAACCCAAAATAAAATCTTATTTGATTTTATTATTAAATCCTCAATATTTCATTATTTTGGGAAGTCATTTTATTCCCTCTCTCATATTTTTGTAATAGAAATAATTGAAGATAAAATAAATAAAATCAAATGATCCTATTTTTTCCAAATTTGAGAAAACTCAAATATGAAAATAACAAAATCCCCAACTCTCTCCGAGGGTCCTTGAGTTGCATAGAATTTCTAGGATCAACCAAAATGCAATAAAATATGATATGCAATGATGATCTAATGTATAATATTCCAAATTGAAAATTTGGGATGTTATAAACCTACCCCCCTTAAGATGAGTCTCGCCCTCGAGATTCGGGTTGGCTAGTAAATAGGTGAGGGTGGTCCTTCAGCAGATCTTCCTCTCGCTCCCAGTTGGCTTCATCCTCGGTGTGGTGGCTCTACTGAACTTTGCAAAACTTGATAACCTTGCTGCGGGTGACTCGGCTGGCATACTCAAGAATCTTGACTGGTTTCTCCTCATAGGTCAAATCACTGTCCAACTGAATCGCTTCCAGTGGCACTGTATCTCTCAGCGGTATATCAGCCATCTTTGCGTGGCACTTCTTCAACTGTGAAACGTGGAATACGTCGTGAACTCCTGACAATACTTTGGGCAATTCCAACTTGTAGGCTACTTCTCCCATACGTTCCAAAACCTTGTATGGTCCTACAAAACGTGGCGCTAACTTTCCCTTAATTCCAAAGCGATTAACTCTTCGAAGTGGAGATACTCGAAGATAAACTCGGTCTCCGACTTCGTAAACTGTCTCCTTGCGTTTAGAATCTGCGTAGCTCTTCTGCCTGGACTGGGCTACCTTGAGCCTATCGCGAATCAATTTCACTTTCTGTTCAGACTCCTTAATCAAATCCGGTCCAAACAACTGGCGGTCTCCAACTTCATCCCACGACAACGGGGTCCTGCACCTCCTTCCGTACAAGGCTTCGAAAGGGGCCATCTTCAAACTGGATTGATAACTGTTGTTGTAAGAGAACTCTGCATACGGCAAATTATCATCCCAACTAGATCCATAATCTAGTGCACAAGCTCTCAGCATATCCTCCAAAATCTTATTGACTCTCTCGGTCTGTCCATCTGTCTGCGGATGGAAAGCCGTATTGAACTCTAGCCTGGTACCCAAAGTTTCGTGCAACTGATTCCAGAACTTTGAGGTAAACTGGGTTCCTCTATCTGATACAATGCTCCTTGGAACTCCATGCAGACATACGATCCTGGTCATGTATATCCTTGCCAACTTAGCACTGGTGTAGGTAGTCTTCACTAGGATGAAATGAGCTACCTTTGTCAAACGATCGACTACAACCCAAATCGAGTCATGGCCTGAACGAGTTCGGGCAAACCCGTAATAAAATCCATGCCTAGCTTATCCCACTTCCATTCGGGTATTGGCAATGGCTGTAGCAATTCCGCTGGCTTCTGATGCTCTGCCTTTACTCTCTGACATACATCACAAACTGCTACATACTCCGCAATATCCTTCTTCATTCCGGTCCACCAGAAAGTATCCTTCAAATCCAAATACATCTTGGTATTTCCTGGATGAATCGAATATGGTGAATCATGGGCCTCTTGCAGAATTAACTTCCTGATATCCGGGTCATTGGGCACATAAACACGGTCTTCAAACCATAAGGTATCGTGCTCATCCTCACGAAATCCTTTAACTTTTGCTTTGCTCATTTTCTCCTTTATAGCGGCAACCTCCTTGTCAGTCTTCTGGGCTTCTCTGATCTTATCCATCAAAGTAGACTGAATCTCCAATGCTGCTACATAGCCTCTCGGAACTATCTCCAAACATAGATCACGAAGATCCTCGGCTAACTCCCTTGGTAAATCTCCCGTCATTAGGGTGTTGACATGGCTTTTACGACTCAGCGCATCAGCTACTACGTTAGCCTTTCCGGGATGATAATGCAATCTCATATCATAATCCTTGATGAGCTCCAACCATCTCCTTTGCCTGAGATTCAACTCCTTCTGCGTGAAGATATACTTCAAACTCTTGTGATCCGTGTACACCTCACAATGGTTTCCAATGAGAAAATGTCTCCAAGTCTTTCAATGCATGCACTACGGCTGCTAACTCCAAATCATGCGTGGCATAATTCAACTCATGAGGCTTAAGCTGTCGTGAGGCATATGAAACAACTCTTCCTTCCTGCATAAGCACTGCTCCAAGTCCTCGATGTGAAGCGTCGCAATACAGCTCATAATCTTTGTTCTGATCCGGCCAAATCAACACAGGTGATGTAACCAAACGTTTCTTCAACTCCTGGAAACTGGCCTCACATTCCTCAGTCCATTTGAACTTGGTATCCTTCTTCAACAACTCCGTCATAGGCTTCGCAATCTTCGAGAAATTTTCAATGAATCTCTGGTAGTATCCTGCGAGTCCAAGAAAACTCCGGATCTCTCCAACTATTGTTGGTGCTTCCCAATTTGTCACAGTGTCAACCTTGGTGGGATCTACTACTATACCTTCTCCGGATATAACGTGTCCGAGGAATCCAACTTCCTTCAACCAAAATTCACATTTGCTAAACTTGGCATATAACTGATGTTCTCTGAGCTTCTCAAGTACCAAATGCAAATGCTCCTTATGCTCCTCTTCATTCTTCGAGTAAACTAGGATATCAGCAATGAACACTACGACGAACTTATCCAAAAACTCCATAAATACTTTGTTCATCATGTTCATAAAATATGCAGGTGCGTTAGTCAGTCCAAATGACATAACGGTGTACTCGTACAGCCCATACCTGGTGGTAAAAGCTGTCTTAGGTATATCCTGTTCTCGGATCTTCAACTGATGGTATCCTGATCGCAGATCGATCTTGGAAAATACCTTAGCTCCTTGCAATCGATCAAACAGATCATTGATCATCGGTAGTGGGTACTTGTTCTTGATTGTTACTTCATTCAATCCTCGATAATCAACAACCATCCTTAACGATCCATCCTTTTTCTCCACTAGAAGTACTGGCGATCCCCAAGGCGAAGAACTTGGGCGAATATATCCTTTATCCAGTAACTCCTTAATCTGCTTCTTAATCTCCTCCAAATCCTTTGCGGGCATCCTATATGGTCTCTTAGATATTGGCCCTGTGCCTGGCAAAAGCTCAATCAAAAACTCAATATCTCTATCCGGTGGCATGCCTGGCAACTCCTCTGGAAATACGTCAGGGAAATCCTTCACCACTGGTACTTCCTCCTGCACAACTCCTGTTAGGGAATTTACTTGAGTCCTCTTCGGCACATGCCGGGATACATACTTGATCCTTCTTCCTTCTGGGGTGGTGAGCAAAATCGACTTACTGGCGCATTCAATGTTCCCTTCATACTTCGATAACCAATCCATGCCTAATATCACATCCAATCCTTGAGATTCCAATACTATTTGTCCCGAGGGAAATACATAGTTACCAATCCTTAATGGTAACCGATCACACCATAGACTAGCCATATATTCTGCTCCAGGTGAGGTTACTAACATGGGCGACCTAAGGGCTTGGGTTGGCAGTTTATACTTATCCACAAATCCCCTTGAGATGTATGAATGCGATGCACCAGTATGAAAAAGGGCGATTGCAGTAAAAAACTTAACCAAAAACTTACCTATTACTGCATCCGGCTGGGCTTCAACCTCCTCCACATTTACGTGGTTCACCTGTCCCCTATTGAAAGGGTTCGGCTTCTTCCCAGAGCTTCCATTGCCATTTCCATTCTGGGATTCAGGACATTCATTTGCATAATGTCCGGTCTTCTGGCACTTAAAGCAAGTGACTTGGCTTTGGTCTCTCTTGGCTGGGGTTGATGGGTTGGTACGGTTCTGGCTGTTGCTTCCTGCATTCCCATTACCATTCTTGGGGCCATTGTGATTGTGCGAGCTACCTCCTCCATGGGTATGCTGAAAATGTCCTCCCATTTTCGGGGTAAAGCGTGGCTTCTGCTGAGCTCCAGAATTGTACTTCCCTTGTCCATACTTCCTCTTGCGGTTCTCAATTTGCTGCTACTTCCCTTCAATCATAAGAGCACGATCTACCAACTCCTGGTCGTTGTTGAAGCTTGCTACCATCAACTACATGCTCAACTCATCATTTAGTCCTTCCAGAAACTTCTCCTGCTTAGCTGCATCCGTAGCCACGTCATCTAGGGCATAACGTGCTAGCTTACTAAAATCATCCACATACTGGCCAACTGTCCGCCCTCCTTGGCGCAAGTTGCGAAACTCATGCTTCTTCATGGCCATAGCTCCTGCTGAAACATGGGCAGTACGGAAAGCCTGCTAAAACTGGTCCCATGTGATAGTGTCGATAGGGAAAGTGGCTGTGAAATTTTCCCACCATGATGTTGCGGGTCCATCAAGCTGATGTGCGGCAAACTTCACCTTTTCCGCATCTGTGCATCCTGTCGTGGTCAACTCCCTTGCTGTCTTGCGGAGCCAATCATCTGCTACTATAGGCTCGGTGCTACTAGAGAACACCTGCGGATTTAGCCTAAGAAAACGGGCTAAGTGATCAATAGGTGGTGGTGGTGGGTTGTTGTTGTTGTTCCCCTGATTTTGATTCTGGACTAGCAACTGCATCAATGTGTTCTGCTGCTGGATCAACTGAGTGAGCTCCGGTGGGGAGGTAAATCCGGGGTCACGTCTCGGAGGCATCTGATGGGTTTAGAAAAGATGAGATTTAAGAATAGAGAGGGGTCTAAAGAGAAAACACTACCCATATGCACATGAGGCAAAAGCAAACAATTCACTTCATTCAATCAAACAAGGGCATACAATCGGTCTAACTATCACAAAAGTGCTCGGACTACTATATTTACATGGTGGACTACTACTACTGTTGGGGTGGTCTACTAGAAATATTCTTCGGCTGCAGACTCCATGATATCTGCTCCAACTTCATCAACATAGTCATCATCACTATTATCGGGATCCGAGTCGGTGTCGTCGATGATGATGTAGTCTTCTGGGTGAATCTCCTTGGGTTCTTCATCTTCTTCTACTGGTGTAGGGCCTCCCATGAATATTCCGATCTTCATTGTTAGGTCGGCATTCTTGTCCACTAGTACTTCAATTTCCTCTTCATAATCTTCACGTGTAGCCTTGAGTTCTTCCTCCAGTTCCTTGATTCTTGTCCTTGCCTTCTTCAGATCTATCATGTCTGCGCACATCTGGTTCTCCTGACGTTGAATGTGCTGGTTTAACTCCTGGATAAAAGCTGCAATTGATCTATCCTTCTTGGTGCTGGTCATCTCCCAGTGCTCATCTTAGCGCCCACAAATCTGGTAGATAGTATCCTTGAGATCATTGCGGTAAACTTCTCCAATACGTCCCATGGCGATGTGAGCTGCCATGCTCTTTCCTAGACTCCAGGTTGGTGCATCAAAGGAAAACTCTATGGGCTCAGTGACTGGCATGAACGTCATTCCGGGAACTTGAACTTGAATCATCCAGCGCTCCTCTTCCTGTAAAGTGGTGTTGTAGGTTCCGGTGAAGCTTGGTATTTCGATGTTCAGGTACTTAGTGACTTCCTTCAAGTGACATCCAAAGGGTGTATCTTCATCCGGTTGTGTAAACTTGTTCCTTGCATATGCCATCCTAAAAGAGTAGAAAAGATGAGTAGTCAGAATGGGAAGAATGAGTAGTGATCTAGGGCTTTAGCTTAGTGGTCGTGTCCTACAGTCAGCGTGTCCTCTAACACCATCTTGTAGCGACCAGACCTCAAACGGTCCAATCTCTGTGCTCCAGTGTCATCCCTGGATCAGTAATGCTGACACCGCACAGTACTTGAACGATTTATAACAGAGTAGCAATCACACACTTATTACATCGGATGTCTCAAAAGAGAACTTATTACAATAAAACATGGCTTAAGGCCATCTAATAACGATAACAGCGGAAGGCTTGGAAGATAAGTGAGTCCATCAACTCCAACGGCATCACTGAGTATAGAACCATGACCTAAAGGCACCTTACTCGTTGTCTAAGAAGTCTGCAACATGAACGTTGTAGACCGAAATGGGTCAGCACATGGAATATGCTGGCAAAGTAACACATAGAGAGCAATGAAAGAATAAGGCTATACTACATGCACATTTGGCTGGTGGAAAGCTCTATGGTTACAGTTTTTGCGTAAAGCCAATTTTTCCCTACTGCAAAGGAATAAATTTTATTTAACTATCATGGTAGTTGTTACACATTGAGAGTGTAGACACCCTCTCAATCCCAATTAAGTATCATCATTAACCCAACAAAATTAATTAGAGTAACATGATGAGATTCACATGATAATCCAAGTACTAGATACTCAAGTTGTCCATAACCGGGGACACGGCTAACCATGATTAGTTTATACACTCTGCAGAGGTTTGCGCACTTTTCCCCACAAGACTCGATCTCCTCCGTTGAGATTCTCGCACTACATGGTGTTTGAGAAACGGATGACCGAGACATAGTCTTTCAGAAGCGCTTGCACCTTACGAACGGGTAGACCGTACCAACCTATATCCCCTACATCTGCTAGTCTACCACTGTAAGAGTTCGCACGACTTAGTCAACTATGCTAGAGCCCATAGTAGCTTGTGGCTGCACACGGAAGTTTCTAGTATGAATAATCTCATGATCCCTTTGAGCCTGGGTGGCGGTCCAAAAGAAAACAGGCAATCGCTGGAATACCCAGGTGCCTCAATCGACCCAGATGTGTGTTTAAGTTGCCACCTTAGATAAACCATTAATTTTTAACAATCTCACATCTGTCATGGATACACTCACCCAATCCACGTCTACTAGCATAGCATGGCATAATAAGCAAACGTAGAAGTAACTCCTAAAGGTTTGATAATAAAACAGGTAATAGGTACTACCTCATCTACTCCCAAAACCCACAATTTAATTAGATCCTAATCATGCAATGTGTGAGTATTGATCTAATGCAATAAAAATTGGGTAGTAGGAGGTATGATCAAAGTGTTATTTGCCTTGCTGATGATCCGCAAAACCTAGCGATTCGAAGTATCAAGCGGCGCACACCGGGTACTCTATCGCAAACAAACAAGCATACAATAAGCACACATCTAATGCAAAGGTAAAACTCAAATAAGAGATCTAACCAGATCGTTGAACTTAAGAACTCTGGTTGGCAAAAAGAATCAAATCGAACGAAGCAACGAAAGACAAACGGCAAAAGAAACAAGCTTCGTTTACTATTCTGGATCTAGGTCAAATTTTGCAGAGGCAAAATCTTGTTTGAGTTGGTTAAACGGAAAGAGGGTTTCGAGACGAAACTCCAGGTGCTTGAATCGCCTGATTCCAATTAATGAGCGAAAAGTTATACTAAAACGAAAATCGGATCAGAAATCGCGATCAGAAATAATCACGGAAAATCCGAGAAGAAGAAATACGATGAACAGATTAACGAACGAACGTTCGTTATCTGGATCTAAACGATGAACGCGTTCGCTAAAACGAATGATCGAGCGAACGCTCGCTAAATAAACTAAACCGAAAAAAACTGATCTAACTAAAAAAACGAATCTTAAAAAAACCGACGAAAAACCGAACGGTTTTTCTAAAAAAATAGGCGGCGGGGCAACCTCGGCGGGCGGGTCCGCCGCCGGCGGCGGCGGCGGCTGGGGCGCTGCGGCTAGGGCTATGGTTTGCGGGGCGGTGGCGGCTTGGGCTAATCGGGCCCCGGGGTGGCGCTATATAAAGGGCCCGGCCGGTAGGAGTCCGGGCCGAAACCGGCTCTAAGTCGGTTCACACTTTTTTAAAATAATTTTCGCGCAGAAAAACAAACAAAAGAAATACTAAACGGACTCCAAAAATCCCGAAATAAATTTTCCCCGGCTTCTAAAATCAAGCCGCACAGGATGAACATTTATTTGGGGCTTAAATGCAATTTTGAAAAAGACGCATTTTTCCTAAATTCAAATAAAATAGCAAATAAATCCAAAATAAAATCTTATTTGATTTTATTATTAAATCTTCAATATTTCTTTATTTTGGGAAAGTCATTCTATTCCCCCTCTCATATTTTTGTAATAGAAATAATTGAAGATAAAATAAATAAAATCAAATGATCCTATTTTTCCAAATTTGAGAAAACTCAAATATGAAAATAATGAAATCCCGAACTCTCTCCGAGGGTCCTTGAGTTGCGTAGAATTTCTAGGATCAACCAAAATGCAATAAAATTTGTTATGCAATGATGATCTAATGTATAACATTCCAAATTAAAAAATTTGGATGTTACAAACGTTTCACGATCCAACCGATCCAAGTACCCAACGTACGACACCTCCGTGTTCAGCACACGTTTAGCCTGATGACGTCCCTCGAGCTCTTGGTCCAGTTGAGGTCGAGGGAGAGGGGAGAGTTCCGTCAGCACGACGGCATGGCGACGGTGATGATAAATTTACCGGCGCAGGGCTTCACCTAAGCACTACGACGATATGACCGAGGTGTTGAACTGTGAAGGAGGGCACCGCATACGGCTAAGAGATTGTCTGTTGTGCTATTGGGGGTGCCCCCTGGCCACGTATATAAAGGAGGGAAGGAGAGAGGAGGCCATCCAGGAGGGGCGCGCCAAGGGGGAGTCCTACTTGGACTCCTAGTCCAAGTAGGATTCGGCCCCCCTTTTCCTTTCTTCCACTAGAGGGAAGGGAAGAAGGTGAGATGGAGAAGGAAGGAGGGGGATGCGCCCCCACCCCTTGTACAATTCGGTTTGGGCAGGGGGAGGCGCGCACCACCTCGTGGCCCTTCTTCCCTCTCTCCACTAAAGCCCACTAAGGCCCATTAAATTCCCCGGGGGGTTCCGGTAACCTCCCGGTACTCCGAAAAAATGCCCGAACCACTCGGAACCATTCCGATGTCCAAATGCAACCTTCCAATATATGAATCTTTACCTCTCAACCATTTCAAGACTCCTCGTCACGTCCGTGATCTCATCCAGGACTCCAAACAAACTTCGGTCATCAAATCACATAACTCATAATACAAATCGTCATCGAACATTAAGCGTGCGGACCCTATGGGTTCGAGTACTATGTAGACATGACCGAGACACATCTCCGGTCGATAACCAATAGCGGAATCTGGATGCTCATATTGGCTCCTCACTGGTGCACGCCGGTCCTAAACAAATGGTTTTTAACCCCTTTCCGCGATGGCATTTGGAACCGTCGCCAAGTGAGTGTGGGCGATTGGGGGGGTCCTTCCCACATGACCCAGAAACCGTCGGGGATAGGGAGCCTTCATGCATATAGTTCTCCCTATATAACTGTTTCCGATATCTCGAATATCCCAAACGCTTCATCCTTGCTACTCGTTTATGCTTGCATTGCCATCGCAGTCGGAATTTTGTGGTTCTGCCTAAAGCCAGGCAGATTCCAGGCACGGGAGTTTTCCAGGAAGATTCTAGGCATGGGAGTTTTACGATGCCTGGCACATCACGAACAGTTCATGATTATAAACCGCGTATAATATGTAGACAATCACACACATTTAGTTTTGCTACACCGTATGTGATAGCGTCTGACATCACACACGCTTTGCAAATGGCAACTGTGTGCATGCTTGCACGCGCTTCCTCTTTGTGAACCGTCTCGGATTATGGTGTATATCGCAAACGTTTGTTTTTTACCAACCGTGTGTGCCATAATGACCTGCACAACGTAATTTCGCCCTAATTGAATTGCTGCTCTTTATAATTGTACCTAATTTAAACTTGAAAGTAGGCTATAGCTTTATTCATATCCATCAAGTTCAAACAACCAATGCATTATTCGATTCACAGGTACATATGTTTAAGAAATACAGAGGCACCAAATAAAGAATGATTCACCAGGGTTCTATACTTGTACTATTACAGATGGTAAAGAAAGAGATGACAGACATTCCAGTTGCTGAACAAGGTGAAGCGGAATGGCCCTATTGTGCTCTCCTGGATGTAGAAGGCATGTAGGACTCTAGTCCAACCCCTTGTGATGGCTGGCCGCCAATCATGTAGTTTGAGAGGTAATCTTGAGTAAACTGCTTCAGGATCCACTGCAAAAGAAAAAAGATTCAGATATTGTCATCTAACACAACTCATTACGGGCAGTAAAAAGAAGGCTACATGGTTATTACTTACGATCCTGCAGTTCACTGTTGTCTTGCATAAAGTGTAAACGAATAGTTCCATTGACATCTTTTGACCCGTTTTAGTAACAATCTTTATCAGTTTCCTCAATTGATGATGGTTCATGAATATCTCATTGCCCCATACGCAGAAAGGGTCGAAGTGTGGATCTTTGGCAATGATATATGTACCTAAAATCACCAAGTTAATATTAGAAGCTAAACAACAATTGAAAAATGATGTAGTAAAACACTCCATCCATCCCATTATATAAGATTTTATTACATGTATATCTAGACATCATCAGAACATTAAGGTAACACTCTTCCTTGTTGCTGTAGCCTGGGATTGCATATTTAGTCATTCGGTACAATGCATGTTGCTAAACAACAATTGAAAAACGAAAAGGCATGTTAATTGCAATATCCTTAATAGCAACCAAATATCATAATTCATAATGGTATTGTTGAAACTGTTATTGATGAAATTGAACTGCATGGCAAATAGTTGCACATATAGAGCATCACATTGTGAAGAACTGAAATAAACAAGTCATAAGGACATCTCTAGGCGATCCTTAAAAAGTTAAAGGACTAAAAACCTTAGTGGATATATATATATATATATATATATATACTCCGGCAATTTTTGACCTTTTCTAGTCGATCCCCTAAACTTAAGGTTCTAAACTTCAATTTGATCAAGTTCAAAGCAGGTTCAACCGAAAGTAGCATGCATTCAAACATAAACATAGATAGTTTTGCATAACCGAACTTAAAACATAAATTTAAACTAAGCTAAACTACTTTCGGTTGAAGTAGAGGGCGAGCCAATCCTTCCTCGTCATGCACGGTGTGCCGCGAGCCGGGTCCGGGCCAGTACCGTCGTCGGGGTCATTGGGGAAGGCACTCATCCACTCGTCGACGTCGATCTCCTCATCCTCGGGTCCCACCTCGACGCCCTCTGTGCCGCTGTCGTCGCCGCCTTCGACCTCGTCATCAGAGGAGAGCGCGATAATCTCACCGCCCTCCGTGCCGGCAAAGATCACTCGCTCCGCCACCACGAGCTCTGGGTGCTGCCGGCGGAGCTCTTGCATGTAGGCCTCGTCGGCGGCCTCGGCCTCGAGACGCTCCCACGCCTAGCGGTCCTCCCGCGCCATAGCTGAGCTCACCACCCCTGGCTCCGGTGGAACGAGGTGGACCAGACGTGTGACAAAGGGGAAATTGAGCCTAGCCACCACGTCGTGGTAATGGACCTGCCAGCTGTCGTACTCCATGGCCGTGAGCTCGGCCGTGTGGAAGCTACGAGCCACCGGCGGGTGTGGGTCTCTCGATCTGTAATCTCGGCGACCCACGTTCCCCACCGCCGCTGTCGGACCCCGAGGTAGGACTTCATCGGCTGCTGGGTCCGGGGGAGGACGGGGAAGCCCTCGAACCGGCATAGGGGCGCGGCTGCGGGTGGATCGGGGGACCGGCGACGACGGATCAGGCCCTTGGAGGACGACGGGGACACCTTGGCGGCCACCTCGGCGGCGCCGGGTGAAAAGGCAGCGACAAACCTCTTTTTGGCCATTGGCTACTCGAGCTCCCCGGCACACATGCAGAGGTTGAGGATGGAGACGCTGGCGATGGCGGCGACGTACCAATGGTTTCGAGGGTT
This sequence comes from Triticum aestivum, assembly GCF_018294505.1. Taxonomy (NCBI): domain Eukaryota; kingdom Viridiplantae; phylum Streptophyta; class Magnoliopsida; order Poales; family Poaceae; genus Triticum; species Triticum aestivum. The sequence continues at coordinate 679,598,436 of NC_057797.1, read as the reverse complement.
GTGTGTGTCTGTGTGAGCGGAGGTTGTGTTTGAGGAAATACTACGGCAACTGAAAATTTTACTAGGCGGGAGTAACAAGGAGGGGCTACTGAAAATTTGGATCTAGGGCGAGCAGATATTTTTGAGATTGCGACAGATGCAGAGGCGGGAGTAAAATGCCGGGGCTACTGAAAATTTGAATCAAGGGACTGAAGCAGAGCGGGAGTAACAGTCATCGCACACGGTCCGCACATTCTAATCGTGTGCTATCAAACATTAAAACCTTCCAAGCGGTAGATATTTTCGAGATTGCGAGGGATGCAGAGGCGGGAGTTTTGTGGGAGCGAGCTAGTGTGCTTTACACGCCGGCTGTGGACTGTAGCCAACACACCCTCCCGTGTAAGCCATAGGTGTACTGTACACCGACGGTGCTCCAAGATATTTTGTACTACATCTCACACGGTTGGTGAGAATAAACTGTGTGGGATCTACTTGATTTGAATTACAAAATGGGGTCACAGTGGCAATGGACGCTGTTTTAATTACTAGACCTTTTTATCTGCAGTGAACATGCAACTATATGTGTGTCGTAAAAGAATTGGAATTATTCAGGGTTCGTTTGGACATCTCATACATTAAACTGGTTTTCTAGCCATTTGAGGTGCACAATTCAAAACTAAACTACATGCACATGCTCCGGTGCATACAAATTGGTTGAAAAATCAAATCCGTGTCCTTCAGTGCATGCTTAGGTCCCATGGAAAATGGGAATGAATTTTTCGGGATTCGTTTGGCCTTTTTTATACATTAACTGGGTTTTCTAGGCATTTTATGTGCATAATTCAAATTTGAACTACAAGCACATGCTCCAATGCACTAAAGTTGGTTGAAAAATCACCTGTGTGTCCTTCGATGAATTTCTAGGTCCCATGCAAGAGATGGGAATGAATTTCAAACACCAGGGCAATGTTGATTGCGGGCAAAACATTGAGGTACCTGGTTTTTAATTTCTAGTAAATCCAAAACTCGTCTGAAATTCATGAAACTTGGCATGCTATCATGGAGCAACATCAACATACTGTGGTGAAAATTTTGTCCCATTTGGGGCAGGTTTGGGTATAAGCTTCTCACAAACCAGAGCTTCTCACAACAAGCATGATGGTTTCAATAGGGAACATTTGGTGACGGGACGATATCCATTGCCTCTTTTTGCTTTCAAAAATATTCTAGTGTCAACATAGAACAACAGGAGTGTTGTGTTCAATCTTGAAATTTTTCGGGGTTCGTTTGGCCTTTTTTATACATTAACTGGGTTTTCTAGGCTTTTTATGTGCATAATTCAAATTTGAACTACAAGCACATGCTCCAATGCACTAAAGTTGGTTGAAAAATCACATGTGTGTCCTTGGGTGAATTTCTAGGTCCCATGCAAGAGATGGGAATGAAATTCAAACACCATGGCACTATTGATTGCCGGCAAAACGTTGAGATGCCTGGTTTACAAATTCTAGTAAATCCAAAACTCGTCTGAAATTCATGAAACTTGGCATGCTATCATGGAGCGACATCAACATGCCGTGGTGAAAATTTTATCCCATTTGGGGCAGGTTCGGGTATAACCTTCTCACAAACCAGAGCTACTCACAACAAGCATGATGGTTTCGATAGGGAACATACCACCTTTGGTGAAGGGACGATATCCGTTGCCTCTTATTGGTTTCAAAAATTTTCTAGTGTCAACATAGAACAACAGGAGTGTTGTGTTCAATCTTGAAATTTTTCGGGTTCGTTTGGCCTTTTTTATACATTAACTGGGTTTTCTAGGCATTTTATATGCATAATTCAAATTTGAACTACAAGGACATGCTCCAATGCACTAAGGTTGTTTGAAAAATCTAATATGTGTCCTTGGGTGAATTTCTAGGTCCCATGCAAGAGATGGGAATGAAATTCAAACACCAGGGCACTGTTGATTGCCGACAAAATGTTGAGATGTCTGGTTTTTAAATTCTAGTAAATCCAAAACTCGTCTGAAATTCATGAAACTTGGCATGCTATGATGGAGCGGCATCAACATGCCATGTTTAAATTTTTGTCCCATTATGGGCAGGTTCGGATATATGCTTCTCACAACAAGCACGATGGTTTCGGTAGGGAACGTCCCACCTTTGGGGATGAAATGATATCTATTTCCTCTTATTGCTTTCAAAAAATTTCTCGTGTCAACATAGAACAACATGAGTATTGTGTCAATTTTTGGAATTTTCTGGGGTTCGTTTGGAATTTTTTTTGCATTAACTGAGTTTTCAATGCATTTATGTGCATAATTCAAATTTGAACTACATGAACATGCTCCAGTGCATATAAATTGGTTGAAAAATCTAATCTGTGTCCTTGGGTGCATGCTTAGGTCCCATGCAAGAAATGGGAATGAATTTCAAACACTAGGGCACCGTTGATTGCCGACAAAACATTGAGATGCCTAGTTTTTAAATTCTAGTAAATCCAAAACTCGTCTGAAATTCATGAAACTTGGCATGCTATCATGGAATGGCACCCGACATGATGTGGTATTTTTCGTGTCCATTTTGAGAGAAGGTGCACTCGAATAATGACAGCCAACAAAGGCATTTTGAAAAAATAGCTGCCACTTTAATATCTCAAACGTTCGTATAATTCAAACCATGTGCGTTCTGTTAACCATTCACGCGACGCCACATGTCTTGGTTTTAATGGTTGTAGGAGGTGCGGTGCAGACAACTGCTTGACCTTGACTAAACGGGAGGCGTGCGAGCGTAGTCCGGTGCGTAGGCTAACCGAGAGGCGTGCAAGCTGTCCTCCAATGCGCAGGCTCACCAGGAAGCGTGCGAGTTGTACGCTGCGCAGGCTCACTAGGAAGCGAGCCCTTTGACTCCCATGGCCGCCCGCCTTCCTCTCCATTAATGGCTCCCGAGCCGCTGTTTAATATGGGTGGCCTAACTATTCGACTTCCATTTCCCTCCCCCCGCTGACCTCCACTGCCATGGCGCAGAATGATCATCTGCCACTAGTCTTCAAGTTTGGTGAAGTCGACTGATACGTCCATTTTGCATCATGCTTTTATATCGATATTTATTGCATTATGGGCTGTTATTACACATTATGTCACAATACTTATGCCTATTCTCTCTTATTTTACAAGGTTTATGTAAAGAGGGAGAATGCCGGCAGCTGGGATTCGGGGCTGGAAAAGGAGCAAATATTAGAGACCTATTCTGCACAGCTCCAAAAGTCCTGAAACTTCACGGAAGATGTTTTCAGAATATATAAAAAAATACTAAGTGCAAGAAGTTCACCAGGGGGGCCACACCCTGCCCACGAGGGTGGGGGGCACGCCCCCTACCTCGTGGGCCCCCTGGTGGCCCTCCGATGACCATCTTCTGCTATATGGAGTCTTTCGATGAGAAAAAAATCATAAGCCATCTTTCCGGACGAGACTCCGCCGCCACGAGGCGGAACCTTGGCGGAACCAATCTAGGGTTCTAGCGGAGCTGTTTTGCCGGGGAAACTTCCCTCCGGGAGGGGGAAATCATCGCCATCGTCATCACAAACGCTCCTCTCATCGGAAGAGGGCAATCTCCATCAACATCTTCACCAGCACCATCTCCTCTCAAAACCCTAGTTCATCTCTTGTATCCAATTCTTGTCTCCAAGTCTGGGATTGGTACCCGTGGGTTGCTAGTAGTGTTAATTACTCTTTGTAGTTGATGCTAGTTGGTTTATTTGGTGGAAGATCATATATTTAGATCCTATATGCATATTAATACCCCTCTGATTATGAACATGAATATGCTTTGTGAGTAGTTACGTTTGTTCCTGAGGACATGGGAGAAGTCTTGCTATTAGTAGTCATGCGAATTTGGTATTTGTTCGATATTTTGATGAGATGTATGTTGTCTCTCCTCTAGTGGTGTTATGTGAACGTCGACTACATGACACTTCACCATTATTTGGTCCTAGAGGAAGGCATTGGGAAGTAATAAGTAGATGATGGGTTGCTAGAGTGACAGAAGCTTAAACCCTAGATTATGCGTTGCTTCGTAAGGGGCTGATTTGGATCCACATGTTTCATGCTATGGTTAGGTTTACCTTAATACTTTTGTTGTAGTTGCGGATGCTTGCAATAGAGGTTAATCATAAGTGGAATGCTTGTCCAAGTAAGGGCAGCACCCAAGCACCGGTCCACCCACATACCAAATTATCAAAGTTCCGAACGCGAATCATATGAACATGATGAAAAGTAGCTTGATGATATTCCCATGTGTCCTGGGGAGCGCTTTACATCATATAAGAGTTTGTCCAGGCTTGTCCTTTGCTACAAAAAGGATTAGGCCACCTTGCTGCACTTTATTTACTTTTGTTACTTGTTACTCGTTACAAATTATCCTATCACAAAACTATCTGTTACCTATTATTTCAGTGCTTGCAGAGAATACCTTGCTGAAAACCGCTTATCATTTCCTTCTGCTCCTCGTTGGGTTCGACACTCTTACTTATCGAAAGGACTACGATAGATCCCCTATACTTGTGGGTCATCAAGACTCTTTTCTGGCGCCGTTGCCGGGGAGTGAAGCGCCTTTGGTAGGTGGAATTTGGTAAGGAAAAATTTATACAGTGTGTTGAAATTTACTGTTACTTGTTACTATGGAAAGTAGTCCTTTGAGGGGCTTGTTCGGGGTATCTTCACCCTGACCAGTAGAGCAAAGAGTTGCTCCTCAACCTACTGAACCTACTGAAAATGAAAATGTCTGCTTTGAAATTCCTTCGGGTATGATAGAAAAACTGCTGGCTAATCCTTTTGCAGGAGATGGAACAACGCATCCTGACGAGCACCTAATATATGTGGATGAAGTTTGTGGATTATTTAAGCTTGCAGGTGTACCTGGAGATGTTATTAGGAAGAAGGTATTTCCTTTATCTTTGAAGGAAGATGCATTGACATGGTATAGGCTATGTGATGATACGGGGTCATGGAACTACAAACGATTGAAATTGGAATTTCATCAGAAGTTTTATCCTATGCATCTTGTTCATCGTGATCGCAATTATATATATAGTTTTTGGCCTCGCGAAGGAGAAAGCATCGCTCAAGATTGGGGGAGGCTTAAATCAATGTTATATTCATGCCCCAATCATGAGCTCTCAAGAGAAATGATTATTCAAAATTTATATGCTCGGCTTTCTGATAACAATCGCACCATGCTCGATACTTCTTGTGTTGGCTCTTTTATGACGAAGACTATTGAATTCAAATGGGATTTATTGGAAAGAATTAAACGCAACTCTGAAGATTGGAACCTCGATGAAGGTAAGGAGTCAGGTATGACACCTAAGTTTGATTGTGTTAAATCTTTTATGGATACCGATGTTTTTCGTAAATTTAGCACTAAATATGGACTTGACTCTGAGATAGTAGCTTCTTTCTGTGAATCTTTTGCTACTCATGTTGATCTCCCTAGGGAGAAGTGGTTTAAATATCATCCTCCCATAGAAGTAAAAGTAGCTGCACCTATTAAAGTTGAAGAAAAGACTATCACTTATAATGATCCTATTGTTCCTACTTCTTATTTTGAGAAACCACCTTTTCCTGTTAGGATAAAGGATCATGCTAATGCTTCAACCATGATTCGTAAAAGCAATATCAGAACTTATACACCTGCTGAGCAAATTAAAGTTGAACCTAATATTGCTATTGTTAAAGATCTCTTGTCTGATAATATTGATGGGCATGTTATTCATTTCCGTGATGAGACTGCCAGAATTGCTAAACCTTGTGCTAAAGATAAACCTAGATCTTTGGTAGGCATGCCTGTTATTTCTGTTAAAATAGGAGATCATTGTTATCATGACTTCTTTGATATGGGTGCTAGTGCTAGTGCAATACCCATTGACTTATACAGAGAAATTATGCACGATATTGCACCTGTTGAGTTAGAAGATATTGATGTCACAATTAAACTTGCCAATAGGGATACTATTTCACCAATGGGAATTGTTAGAGATGTTGAAGTCTTGTGTGGGAAAACTAAATATCCTGCTGATTTTCTTGTTCTTCGTTCCCCACAAGATAGCTTTTGTCCTATTATATTTGGTAGACCATTCTTGAACACTGTTAATGCTAAGATAGATTGCAAAAAGGATGTTGTTACTATTGGTTTAGGTGATATGTCTCAAGAATTTAATTTCTGTAAATTTCGTAGACAACACCGTGAAGAGGAATTACCTAGTAAAGATGAAATTATTGGTCTTGCTTCTATTGCCGTACCTTCTAGTGATCCTTTGGACAGTATTTGCTAGACCATGAAAATGATATGTTTATGAATGAAAGAAGGGAAATAGATGAAGTATTCTTTAAACAAGAACCCATCCTGAAACACAATTTGCATGTTGAAATCCTAGGGGATCCTCCTCCACCCAAGGGTGATCCCGTGTTTGAGCTTAAACCGTTACCTGATACTCTTAAATATGCTTATCTTGATGAGAAAAAGATATATCCTGTTATTATTAGTGCTAACCTTTTAGAGCTTGAAGAAGAGAGATTACTGAAAACTCTGAAAAAGCACCATGCTACTATTGGATATACTCTTGATGATCTTAAGGGCATTAGTCCCACTCTGTGTCAACACAAAATAAATTTGTAGGAAGATGCCAAACCAGTTCGTGATCATCAACGACGACTGAATCTTAAGATGAAGGAAGTGGTAAGAAAGGAAATACTAAAGCTTCTTGAGGCAGGTATAATTTATCACGTTGCTGATAGTCAGTGGGTAAGTCATGTCCATTGTGTCCCTAAGAAGGGAGGTATTACTGTCTTTCCTAATGATAAAGATAAGTTGATCCCGCAAAGAATTATTACCGGTTATAGGATGGTAATTGATTCCTGCAAATTAAATAAAGCTACTAAAAAGGATCATTATCCCTTACCTTTTATCGATCAAATGCTAGAAAGATTATCCAAACATACACATTTTTGCTTTCTAGATGTTTATTCTGGTTTCTCTCAAATACCTGTGTCAGCCAATGATCAATCGAAGACTACTTTTACTTGCCCTTTTGGTACCTTTGCTTACAGACGTATGCCTTTTGGTTTATGTAATGCACCTGCTACCTTTCAAAGATGTATGATGGCTATATTCTCTGACTTTTGTGAAAAGATTTGTGGGGTTTTCATGGACGATTTTTCCGTCTATGGATCCTATTTTGATGATTGCTTAAGCAACCTTGATCGAGTTTTGCAGAGATGTGAAGAAACTAATCTAGTCTTGAATTGGGAAAAGTGCCACTTTATGGTTAATGAAGGTATTGTCTTGGGGCATAAAGTTTCTGAAAGAGGTATTGAAGTTGATAAAGCTAAGGTTGATGCTATTGAAAAGATGCCATGTCCCAAGGAAATCAAAGGTATAAGAAGTTTCCTTGGTCATGCCGGGTTTTATAGGAGGTTCATTAAGGACTTCTCCAAAATTTCTCGGCCTCTGACTAATTTATTACAAAAAGATATACCATTTGTTTTTGATGATGATGGTGTAGAAGCATTTGAAATACTTAAGAAAGCATTAATCTCTGCACCTATTGTCCAGCCACCTGATTGGAATTTACCCTTTGAAATTATGTGTGATGCTAGTGATTATGCTGTAGGTGCTGTTCTAGGGCAAAGAGTTGATAAGAAATTAAATGTTATTCAATATGCTAGTAAAACTCTAGACAATGCTCAGAGAAATTATGCTACTACTAAAAAAGAATTCTTAGCAGTTGTATTTGCTTGTGATAAGTTCAGACCTTATATTGTTGATTCTAAAGTAACTATTCACACGGATCATGCTGCTATTAAATATCTTATGGAAAAGAAAGATGCTAAACCTAGACTTATTAGATGGGTTCTCTTGCTACAAGAATTTGATTTGCATATTATTGATAGAAAGGGAGCTGAGAACCCCGTTGCAGACAACTTGTCTAGGTTAGAAAATGTTCTTGATGACCCACTACCTATTGATGATAGCTTTCCTGATGAACAATTAAATGTCATAAATGCTTCTCATACTGCTCCATGGTATGCTGATTATGCTAATTACATTGTTGCTAAATTTATACCACCTAGTTTCACATACCAGCGAAAGAAAAAGTTCTTCTATGATTTGAGACATTACTTTTGGGATGACCCATGTCTTTATAAAGAAGGAGTAGATGGTGTTATTAGACGTTGTGTACCTGAGCATGAACAGGAACAGATCCTACGCAAGTGTCACTCCGAGGCTTATGGAGGACACCATGCTGGAGATAGAACTGCACATAAGGTATTACAATCCGGTTTTTATTGGCCTACTCTCTTCAAGGATGCCCGTAAGTTTGTCTTATCTTGTGATGAATGTCAAAGAATTGGTAATATTAGTAGATGTCAAGAAATGCCTATGAATTATTCACTTGTTATTGAACCATTTGATGTTTGGGGCTTTGATTATATGGGACATTTTCCCGCCTCTAATGGATATACACATATTTTAGTTGATGTTGATTACATTACTAAGTGGGTAGAAGCTATTCCAACTAGTAGTGCTGATCATAACAACTCTATTAAGATGCTTAGAGAAGTTATTTTTCCGAGGTTCGGAGTCCCTAGATATTTAATGACTGATGGTGGTTCACATTTTATTCATGGTGCTTTCCGTAAAATGCTTGCTAAATATGATGTTAATCATAGAATTGCATCTCCTTATCACCCGCAGTCTAGCGGTCAAGTAGAATTGAGAAACAGAGAACTCAAATTAATTTTGCAAAAGACTGTTAATAGATCCAGAAAGAATTGGTCCAAGAAACTTGATGATGCATTATGGGCCTATAGATCTGCATATAAAAATCCTATGGGTATGTCTCCGTTTAAAATGGTTTATGGAAAAGCATGTCACTTACCTCTTGAACTAGAACACAAGGCATACTGGGTTATTAAAGAGCTCAATTATGATTTCAAACTTGCCGGTGAGAAGAGGTTATTTGGTATTAGCTCACTTGATGAATGGAGAACCCAAGCCTATGAGAATGCCAAATTATTTAAAGAAAAAGTTAAAAGATGGCATGACAAAAGAGTACAAAAGCGTGAGTTTAATGTAGGTGACTATGTATTGCTATACAACTCTCGTTTAAGATTCTTTGCAGCAAAACTTCTCTCTAAATGGGAAGGTCCTTACATTATCGAGGAGGTCTATCGTTCCGGTGCCATAAAAATCAACAACTTCGAAGGCACAAATTCGAAGGTGGTGAATGGTCAAAGAATTAAACATTATATCTCAGGTAATCCTATAGATGTTGAAACCAATGTTATTGAAACCGTAACCCCGGAGGAATACATAAGGGACACTTTCTGCAATGTTTCAGACTCTGAAAAGGAATAGGTATGTGGTACGGTAAGTAAACCGACTCCAAAATAGTTCTAATGGCAATATTTCTCCATTTTGGAATATTTAAAAAAATAGAAAAATAAGAAGCAGTCTGGGAAGGACACGAGGGTGGAGGGCGCGCCCCCTACCTTGTGGGCACCTCGTGTGCTCTCCGGACTCCGTTTTCGTACATGACACGTATTTTGGTCGGTAAAAATTCATTATATAACCTCCCGAAGGTTTTGACCACCGTATCATGCAAATATCTCTTGCCTTTGTTTCGAGCCATCATGCTGCAGATTAGAGCAAAGATGTCTTCGCAAGAGTCAGTCGGGGAGAGCCGGGTGTCTCATCCGGTGATACGTCTCCAATGTATCTATAATTTTTGATTGCTCCATGCTATATTATCTACTGTTTGGGGCAATGTTGGGCTTTATTATCCACTTTTATATTATTTTTGGGACTAACCTATTAACCGGAGGCCTAGCCCAGATTTGTTGTTTTATGCCTATTTCAGTGTTTTGAAGAAAAGGAATATCAGACGGAGTCGAAACGGAACGAAATCAACTGGAGAAGTTATTTTTTGGAAGGAAACACACGTGATGGAATTGGACCCCACGTCAGAAGATACGGGAGCTGCCCACGAGGGTGGGGGCGCCCCCCTAGGGCGCGCCCCCTGCCTCGTGGGGCCCCCGTGGCTCCCCTGACGTGCTTCTTCTGCCTATATAACTCCATATACCGTAAAAATTCCAGAACGCACAATAGACCAGGAGTTCCGCCGCCAGAAGCCTCCGTAGCCACCGAAAACCAATCTAGACCCGTTCCGGCACCCTGCCGGAGGGGGAAATCCTTCTCCGGTGGCCATCTTCATCATCCCGGTGCTCTCCATGACGAGGAGTAGTTCTCTTTCGGTCTCAAAACCGGCGGATCTTGGGTAGGGGGTCCCGAACTGTGCATCTAGGCCGGATGGTAACAGGAGGCAGGGGACACAATGTTTTACCGAAGTTTGGGCCCTCTTGATGGAGGTAAAACCCTACGTCCTGCTTGATTAATATTGATGATATGGGTAGTACAAGAGTAGATCTACCACGAGATCAGAGAGGCTAAACCCTAGAAGCTAGCCTATGGTATGATTGTATGTTAAGGTTGTTGTCCTACGGACTAAAACCCTTCGGTTTATATAGACACCGGTGAGGGTTAGGGTTACACAAGGTCGGTTACAAAGGGGGAGATATCCATATCCGTATTGCCTAGCTTGCCTTCCATGCCAAGTAGAGTCCTATCCGGACACGAGACACAGTCTTCAATCTTGTATCTTCATAGTCTAACAGTCCGGCCAATGGAGATAGTCCGGCTGCCCGGAGACCCCCTAATCCAGGACTCCCTCAGTAGCCCCTGAACCAGGATTCAATGACGATGAGTCCAGCGTGCAGTATTGTCTTCGGCATTGCAAGGCGGGTTCCTTCTCCGAATACATCACAGAAGAATTTGAATACAAGGATAGTGTCCGACCCTGCAAAATAAGTTCCACATACCACCGTAGAGAGAATAATATTTTCACAAATCTAAATTGCTGACTTGTTTTGAAAGCATGACGTTATGTCATGGCCCGGTGATTATTCGAACTGTTTCCTTCAACTAGCCCCGCACATAACGCGAGGCAGTTTTTGGACACGTCTTGTCAAAGTAGAGATCGTGTCCCCTTATTACGGGATTCTCATCAATACGGGCGTGGGTAACCCAACCGCACCATCGATTACGACGCTTGGGGGATGAGCGAGTTTTACCAGGCAAGTGGGGACGATTAGTTTCGTCCGCCCATATAAAGGGATAAGGATTCACCTTTCTATCCACGCCTTCTTCCTCCTTTGATCATCCGTTTTCGCACACTCGAGCTCTAGCGCCCAAGTTCGCACTTCCCACCTCAACCTTCTACAACCATGTCCGGAGCAGGAGGCAGGTGGATGGTCTCCTCCGTCACGGAGGGAGGCATCAAGAGGCTGAGGAGAGCCGGATACCTACCCGACGACATCGCGCACCGGCTCCCAGATGAGGGGCAGCTCATCCCCACCCCCAGGCCCCATGAGAGGGTAGTGTTCCTCACCCATTTCCTCCGCGGACTGGGATTCCCTCTCCACCCATTTGTTCGGGGCTCATGTTCTATTACGGCCTGGATTTCCACGATCTGGCCCCGAACTTCATCCTCAACATTTCGGCGTTTATCGTCATGTGCGAGGCCTTCCTCCGCATCAAGCCTCACTTTGGCTTATGGTTGAAGACCTTCAATGTCAAGCCGAAGGTTGTGGGCGGCCGCCAGGTGGAGTGCGGAGGCGCCATGGTGGGCAAGATGCCCAACGTAACATGGCTCGAGGGCTCCTTTGTGGAAACCATAAAGGGGTGGCAATCGGGGTGGTTCTACATCACCGAGCCGCGCGACCCTGCATGGGCAGCGGCCCTCGAGTTCTGATCTGGCATCCCCACGCGGCTCACCTCCTGGAAAGAGAAGGGCCTGTCCTGGGGTAGTTCGGGAGAGCTGATCGGACTCCAAACATGTATTCAAAACATGATGAACAAGAAGCTCCAACTTGTCAACGCGGTCCAGGTCATGCTCCTCCGCCGGATCCTCCCATGCCAACAACGGGAGTTCAACTTGTGGGAGTTCGACCCGGCGCAACATCGAACTCTGAACAGGCTCTTCGACACAACTCACGAAGATGCCTGGAGGGTGCTGTTCAAAAGCGCCAAGGTCCCCCCTCCCATTACTAAGGATCGCGGAGGGTGCCTGGAGGTTGCTGTTCATAAGCGCCAAGGTCTCCTGCCAGTGCAGTAAGCTGCTTTACCTTTCACAGGATACTTATTTCTTATAGATTGACTCCATGCGGGATCTAAACTCCCGTACCTTTGACAGGACTGGCAGGAGACGGCCGGGCAGATCGACTGTCTGGCTCCTTTGCCCGAAGGCCCAGCAGACGCTCTTCTGGCGAAGATGCTGACTCCGGCCCCTTATACGGTGCCGGAGAAGACCAAGAAGGCCAAGGGAACCCGAAAGAGTTCCCGACGCCAGGCGTCGTCGGACTCTCCGTCCGATGACTCTGCGGCGCACTCCTCCCCCAAAGACAAGGAAGAAGAAGATGCTCCCCCTCCAGCCGGGGGAGATAAGAAAAGGAAGGCCGCCCCAACTGAGGGGCCGAAGGGTCCAAGAAGGGAAGGACTCTCCTTCCGGACAGTTCCACCGCCGCCCACGAAGGCGAAGACGAGTGGTTGCCCAGGGCCAAGCCCCCGGGGAGATCGTAAGTATTCAGATACCAGAGTAACTCATAGCATTCCTTTGTCGCACTGCTTTCCCTAACGCCGAACATGATTATGCAGGCCGCCACGAGCTAGTATTGATGTATCATCGGACGGCTCCCTGGGCTTGTCGGACATGGATAGTGATCCAGTCCCGACCGCCACCTCCCCTCATCCTGCCGACGACGCCGAGGTGCTATCTCAAGAGGCACCGGACCAAGGGGAGACAGTCCCGGAGGCGCCTCAAGGCGACCTTCCGGACTCCAGGAGCCGAGGGGACGGGGGCCCAGAGAGCTCCGAGTTCGGCCCTCAGCCGAACACCACGCCGGAACCTCCAGCGGTTCCAGGGCCGGGCAGGCGGCCTCCTTCTAAGAGGGGCAAGACGCATGTGCCGGTGACCTCTGTCCATCTAGAGGCGCCGGACAATCTGCTGGAAGCGCTTCGCAACACTTCTATTGACGAGGAGCACCGCACTATCATGAGTGCGGTGATCCAGAAGGTTCAGTCCGCCAAGAGCGGATTGACTGAAGCCTGTGCCAGCCTTCTAACAGGCTTTGATGTAAGTGTTTTAAAATGTAGTAGAAATATTACCTCATAGACAGTAGCCCCTGATGCTTTGTTCGGTGTTCACAAAGAAAAGCCGAACAGAGGATCAAATAATATCGCAGGAGTCTAATATAAGTATGTCAATATGCATATGCAGGCTTCGCTGCTGGCGTCCGCCGCACTGACTGCGGAGGTCGCCGTACTGAAGCAGGACCTCGAGGAGTCCAGGAAAGAGCTCGGCCTTATAAAGAGGCAGCTCGAGGAGAACAAGAGTAAGTAATACCCTGTCTATAGATATGTATGTATAAAAGAAGAAGCAATTGCAAAATGACAGGATCATTGTATATTCGCCAGGGGCCACGACCGAGGTGGCGACCCTGAAGCAAGCGCTAACCAAGGCCGAAGATAACGCGGCCAAGGAGCGCACCGAGCGAGAGAAGCACGAGGCTCGGGAGGGCGAAGTGTAGCAAGAGCTCCAGGCTCTCATGGCGAAGCACGAGGCGTTGGAGCTTGACTCAAAGACGCGGGAGTCTGAGCTTGCCGCGGCCCTCGAGAGTGCAAAAAGTGCCAAGGACGAAGCCCAAATGGCCCTCTAGGAGATCGACGCAATGAAGAAGATAGCGGCGGGTAAGGCTTTCTATATGCAAAGCAAGCATGTAAAAGTAAATTACCGATTACTTACCCGAATCCAGAGCTCTCCAGGAGCATTCGCAGATTTGCCCCGCAGCATGTCCGATGCCGCACAATTTTACCAGGCCGAGGATGGAAGCTCAACGGAGAAGCTGTTCTGGTCTCAGTATGCTGAGGCCGAACACCCGGTGCCAATGAGCGACCAGCTGAAGCAGATGGTCGAGCTACATAAGGCGGCCGATCAGGCCATGAAGGGCTTTATAGTCCGGCTGTGGCCTGGCGACGCCCTTCCAAACAGCTTCTTCGGCCTGGTGAGGCGGCTTGTGGATGCCTGTCCACGGCTGGAGGTCGTCAAGCGATCTTTCTGCATTGAGGGTGCACGCCGGGCTTTCGCCCGTGTGAAATTGCAGTGGGTCAATCTAGACGCCGTGAAGCTGATCAAGGAGGGGCCGCCAGAGGGCAAGGAGCACCGCCACCCCGAGATGTACTACGAGGGTGTTCTGCCGGGTGCCTGTCTCATAGCGGACGAGTGTTCAAAAGATGTAATATTTGAGTGAGACTTGCTTGTTTTATCCTGTATTTATGAAAACTTGTTTCATATGCGCTACGCAACGCTTGTTTGAATTTAAAATATTACCTTCTGTTTGGTCGTTTATCAATCTGAGAGATGGCTAGTCCTCGGCTTCTGCCCCCATGCCACGAGTGCTGGGGTGTTCGGGATAAACCTGACCACTCTTGTTCCCATATTTGGGTCCTTCAAGGGAGGTGCTCAACACAACGAACAAGGCAACCAGACTAATAATGCTTTATCACTCTCACTTAGCCATAGAATTCTATAATTTTAAATTTCGACGAAGCCCCTGGTATTCGGAAGGCCTAATTCGGGGCGCGATACACGCCTTTAAGCCGGACATGGCCGACCCCTCGCCCTAAGCGGCATAAGTCTTTAGGGACTCAAAAACCTTGCCGAACAGCGACCAGTCTCTCGCCTTATCATGACAGTCAGTTTTAGCTTTCTCTACTGAGGTGCTAAGCCCAGCAGAACCGGGGCACAATCGCAGTAGTTCTCCTAGCGCTACCTTAGCCGATGGAGCGGAACGTAAGGTACCAAAACATAGGAGCCGGGCAAACCCAACATTTGACCAAAGACATGATTCGGAGCTGATGCATATAATGCTATAAGTTCGGGGTGCCGCACTTGTGAAAGTGTTCAGACTTTTCACACCATATTGTGGGGTACGTAAGCCCCTGGTGTATTGGCCATACCAAAGTGTACGGTTGCAAGGCATCATTAATGAACACATAGATATATATATATATATATATAACAAGAATGCAATAATAGTCGTAATGTCATGCATTGTTTATTCAAACAATTGCGTTAAAGCAGAGTGATACAGATAGTGTGATAAGCAAAGATTAGGACTATGTCCCTTCCAAGGGCAAGCTGAGGAATGATATGAAATGAAATATTTTGCTCATTACTGTAATCCACCTGGGAATTCCGTGGTATGATGTAGCTGGTTGCCTCCTTGGTTGCTGGATCATGTGTTTGGCAATAGTGCTGCCGGACAGTGTTTCCAGAGATTAAGGTCCTGAAAAAAGAGAAAAAATATGAAACGGGAAGCCCCTAGTGCGGTTTAAGCCGCGTCTTGGGGCGTGCCGCAGTTTTGCCCCCCCCCCCTCCTCACCTGTGCCCATGGTATTTTTAGTGCGTAATTATGTACGCATCGCACGAGTTTTGCCATTGGGCTGGGATTTGGGTGGGCGTCGTATTGCTACGCGAGCTCAGATCGTGCCAGGCGGTCATTTTGCCGATTGCTCCGAGCGCGCCTGAAGGTATTCGGGCTTTGAAGCGCCGAACTGGTTGATTGCCTTGAGAGGCTGCTTTGCGCTTCTGCTGCGAGGGCTACAGTGTGCTCCTCTGTTCGGAGAGAGCGATCTATGTTTCCATTGACTGTAATAACTCCGTGAGGTCCTGGCATCTTCAGCTTGAGGTATTCATAATGTGGCACCGCATTGCATCTAGCAAATGCGGTTCGCCCGAGCAGCGCATGATAACCACTGCGGAACGGGACTATGTCGAAGATTAACTCTTCACTTCGGAAGTTATCCGGGGATCCGAAGACCACTTCCAGTGTAATTGAGCCTGTGCAATGGGCCTCTACACCTGGAATGACGCCTTTAAAGGTCGTTTTTGTGGGTTTGATCCTTGAGGGTTCTATACCCATTTTGCGCACCGTGTCCTGATAAAGCAAGTTCAGGCTGCTACCGCCATCCATAAGGACTCGAGTGAGGTGAAATCCGTCAATGATTGGGTCTAGGACCAGTGCGGCGAATCCACCATGATGGATACTAGTGGGGTGGTCCCTGCGATCGAAGGTGATCGGACAGGAGGACCAAGGGTTGAACTTTGGGGCGACCGGGTCCAACGCATATACGTCCCTGAGCGCACACTTCCGCTCCCTCTTGGGGATGTGGTTTGCATTATCATGTTCACCGTCCGCACTTGTGGGGGAAACCTCTTCTGTCCTCCGGTATGTGGTTGCCGTGATTCCCCCTCGTCATCGCTATGCGGCCCCTTGTCTTTGTTTTCGGCAAGCAACTTGCCGGCCTGCTTGAACACCCAACAATCCCTGTTGGTGTGATGGGCCGGCTTGTCTGGGGTGTCGTGTATTTGACATGAGCGATCGAGTATACGGTCCAAGATGGACGAACCCGGCGTACTTTATTTTAATGGCTTTTTCCGCTGACCGGGTTTAGAGCCTTTGAATCCGGCATTGACTGCCGTATCCTCGGTATTTTCGCTGTTAATGCGGCGCTTATGTTTGTTGTGACGTGACCTACTATTGCCATCCTTGGTATCCGAGGTACCATGGTTCTCTGATGTGTTATTACTGCAAGCCAGCCAGCTGTCTTCTCCCGCACAAAAGCGGGTCATGAGCGTCGTGAGAGCTACCATAGATTTTGGCTTTTCCTGACCAAGGTGCCGGGCTAGCCACTCGTCTCGGATGTTGTGTTTGAAGGCCGCTAAGGCCTCTGCATCCGGACAGTCGACGATTTGATTTTTCTTTGTAAGGAACCGAGTCCAGAATTGCCTGGCCGACTCTTCTAGCTGCTGAATTATGTGGCTCAAGTCATCGGCGTCTGGTGGTCGCACATAAGTGCCCTGAAAGTTGTCAAGGAATGCGGCTTCCAGATCTTCCCAACAGCTAATGGAGTCCGCTGACAAGCTGTTAAGCCAATGCCGCGCTGGTCCTTTGAGATTTAGTGGGAGGTATTTGATGGCGTGTAAGTCATCACCGCAGGCCATGTGGATGTGGAGGAGGAAATCCTCAATCCATACTGCGGGATATGTTGTGCCGTTGTATGATTCAATATTTACGGGTTTGAAACCTTCTGGGAATTGATGATCCATTACTTCATCTGTGAAGCATAAGGGGTGTGCGGCGCCTCTGTATTGGGCTATATCGCGGAGCAGCTCGAATGGGTCTTGCCCGCTGTGTTCGGCCCGGCTGGATTTGCTTTTACTGTATCCGGCATGATGTTTATCGTCTCGTAGAGTGGTGCGCCTTCATGATCCGTAGATCGATCTTGCATGCTTTGCTTTGTCCTCCAATATGTCCCGCAGGTCTGGCGTATCTCCCCAGGCCTTTTTATTTTAATGGCATCGGGGTGGAGGCTGAGTTTTGGGCTGGAATGCCTCTCTATCGCGGCCACGAGGTGGCCGATTAGCCGTATCATACGCTTCTTCCTCCAGTCGGGGTAGTAACCTGCACTTTGGGTAATTCTTGGAGGGGCGCTCGAGTTTATATTCCTCGGCCACGAGGACTTTAGTCCATCTATCAGCTAGCAGATCTTGATCAGCTTGAAGCTGCTGCTGCTTTTTCTTCAGGCTATTTGCCGTGGCCATAAGCCGGCGCTTCAAGCGCTCTTGTTCGATGGGATCCTCTAGTACGGCGAATTCATCGTCGCCGAGGCTTGCCTCGACTTCGGAGGGGGCATGTAAATGTCATCTTCCTCCTCTCTGTCTATCGCTCTCTCAGGAGGGCTGGCTTCTCCATCCTCCTGCTCTAAATCTTGCTGGAGAGGATTGTTGTTGTCTTCGGCACTATCTGGAGTGTTATTATCTCCTGTGCCGGTATCACCACTTTTGCTTTGGCGGGACTTAGAGCGGCGCCGCTGACGTCGATGCTTGGGTTGCTTCTTGGAGGGGTCATCCTCCGCTATCTCATCGCCATTGCCTTCTTTGGGTGTATCCACCATGTATATGTCATATGACGAGGTGGCTTTCCAGTGCCCTATAGGTGCTGGTTCATGTTCGTCTCCTACATCGTCGTCCATACCGTCGATGTCTTCGGAGTCGAAGTCGAGCATGTCGGTTAAATCATCGACAGTGGCTACGAAGTGGGTGGTGGGTGGGCGTCGAATTTCTTCGTCGTCCACATCCCAATCATGTTGGCCATAGTCCGGCCAGGGCTCTCCTGACAAAGAGAGAGACCTTAGTGAATTCAGAATGTCGCCGAAGGGCGAGTGCTGAAAGATATCCGTGGCGGTGAATTCCATGATCGGCGCCCAATCGGATTCGATTGGCAGGGGCGCGTGCGGTTCGGAGTTCGGAAAAGAGTCCGGCACCTTGGAGTCACGGGCTTCGCAGAGGATTAGGCTGGTGTTCGGCTCAATCTCCATTGAGACTGCAGCCCCTGAGGCGGTGTCTAACCACCCGTCCTCGATTGGCGTAGTTGGCTCCGAGCTAAGGGTCGGAGCTGATGCGGGCGCGGCTTCTGGGGTACTGTTCGGCGGCAGAGCTAGGTCATACCCATCGTGATAGTGCAGCGCGCCCGACTGTGGCTCGAATCCATCGAAGATCAAGTCTCCGCGGATGTCAGCCGTGTAGTTCAAACTTCCAAATCTGACCTGATGGCCAGGGGCGTAGCTTTCAATCTGCTCCAGATGGCCAAGCGAATTAGCCCGCAGTGCAAAGCCGCCGAATACGAAGATCTGTCCGGGGAGAAAAGTCTCACCTTGGACTGCATCATTGTTGATGATCGGAGGAGCCATCGAGCCTAACGGCGACGACAGAAAGGAACTCTCAATGAAAGCACCAATGTCGGTGTCAAACCGGCGGATCTCGGGTAGGGGTCCCAAACTGTGCGTCTAGGCCGGATGGTAACAAGAGGCAGGGGACACAATGTTTTACCCAGGTTCGGGCCCTCTTGATGGAGGTAAAACCCTACGTCCTGCTTGATTAATATTGATGATATGGGTAGTACAAGAGTAGATCTACCACGAGATCAGAGAGGCTAAACCCTAGAAGCTAGCCTATGGTATGATTGTATGTTAAGGTTGTTGTCCTACGGACTAAAACCCTTCGGTTTATATAGACACCGGAGAGGGTTAGGGTTACACAAGGTCGGTTACAAAGGAGGAGATATCAATATCCGTATTGCCTAGCTTGCCTTCCACGCCAAGTAGAGTCCTATCCGGATACGAGACGAAGTCTTCAATCTTGTATCTTCATAGTCTAACAGTCCGGCCAATGGAGATAGTCCGTCTGTCCGGAGACCCCCTAATCCAGGACTCCCTCATTTTCCCTCGGGGCTGAGGGTATGTACCAGTAGCTATGTGTTTGATCTCTCTCTCTCGTGTTCTTGAGGTGATACGATCTTGATGTATCACGAGCTTTGCTATTATATTTGGATCCTATGATGTTTCTTGCCCCCTCTACTCTCTTGTAATGAATTGAGTTTCCCCTTTGAAGTTATCCTATCGGATTGAGTCTTTAAAGATTTGAGAACACTTGATGTATGTCTTGCCGTGGATATCTGTGGTGACAATGTGATATCACGTGATTCACTTGATGTATGTTTTGGTGATCAACTTGCGGGTTCTGCCCATGAACCTATGCATAAGGGTTGGCACACGTTTTCGTCGTGATTCTACGATAGAACTTCGGGGCACTCTTTGAGGTCCTTTGTGTTGGGTGAATAGAGGAATCTGAGATTGTGTGATGCATATCGTATAATCATGCCCACGGATACTTGAGGTGACATTGGAGTATCTAGGTGACATTAGGGTTTTGGTTGATTTGTGTCTTAAGGTGTTATTCTAGTATGAACTCTAGGGCTGTTTGTGACACTTATAGGAATAGCCCAACGGATTGATTGGAAAGAATAACTTTGAGGTGGTTTCGTACCCTAAAATAATCTCTTCGTTCGTTCTCCGCTATTAGTGACTTTGGAGTGACTCTTTGTTGCATGTTGAGGGATAGTTTTATGATCCAATTATGTTAGTATTGTTGAGAGGACTTACACTAGTGAAAGTATGAACCCTAGGCCTTGTTTCAACACATTGCAATACCATTTACGCTCACTTTTACCATTAGTTACCTTGCTGTTTTTATATTTTCAGATTACAAAAACTATTATCTACTATCCGTATACCACTTGTTTCACCATCTCTTCGCCGAACTAGCGCACCTATACAATTTACCATTGTATTGGGTGTGTTGGGGACACAAGAGACTCTTTGTTATTTGGTTGTAGGGTTGCTTGAGAGAGACCATCTTCATCCTACACCTCCTACGGATTGATAAACCTTAGGTCATCCACTTGAGGGAAATTTGCTACTGCCTACAAACCTCTGCACTTGGAGGCCCAACAACGTCTACAAGAAGAAGGTTGTGTAGTAGACATCAAGCTCTTTTCTGGCGCTGTTGCCGGGGAGGTTAGTGCTTGAAGGTATATCTTTAGATCTTGCAATCGAGTCTTTTAGTTTCTTGTTTTATCACTAGTTTAGTTTATAAAAGAAAACTACAAAATGGAATTGAGTTTGTCTCATACGCTTCACCTTTTTAATATCTTTCGTGAGTATGATGGAAAGGATAATTGTGCTCAAGTGCTAGAAGAAGAAATCTATAAAATGTTTGGCACTAAATATTTGAATGATGAGTATGATTGCAATGTTGTTAGTACGAATTCTTTGAATATCCATGATGCTAATGATGATTGCACCAGTTATGATGAAAATGCCTCCTATAAACATGCCAATTTTTGTGGAGTAGACTGGGTTTGTAAGTACACACCAAATAGGGAAGATAGATATTGCATGAGGCATAAGTACTTAGAAACTGAATTGTTGCAAGAAAGGCTAGATGATTGTGCTGAAAAATTAAATTTTCTTGGCCGTACTTGTGGACTTTGCAATGAAAGTGGTCATTTAGCTATCCGATGCAAATTGTTTCATGATCTAATCGTGTCCAAAAATTGTGATGACTTGATGTCCCTTGCACACTATAATGAACTTAGTTTGCTTATGGGCTATGAAGAAATGAAACGTATAACTAACTATCTTCCGGAATTTGCCCGTTATAAACTTCTTGGTTTTGATCTAGAGGAAATTTATATGTATTGTGCGGTGAATTGTATTGAAAATCCTTATATTGCCAATTACATAAAGAAAAGAAAACAAATAGAACATGAAGAGAATACTAATGAAAGGGAAGAGACTTCCCAATATCCTCCTATTATTTCTTATGATGAATCAGCTAATGAGGAGGAGCCTCCTATTCAACCAATATCATTAATAAGGAGCTCCAAAAAGAAGATTGAACCCACACATGATGTGGTGAAGAAGAAGAAAAGAAAAAGGAAGAGAGGTAAAAAGATATCTCTCCCAAATAATGCTGCTCCTATTACTATTGTGCCTCATGAAAATATAAAAGATGATGATACTTCTTATGATCTTGAAAATCTTTTTGGCACTTGCTTGGAAGAACATAATAATTGCTATATTATCGGTGCTATCTATACTATTAATGATGAGAGTGATTATGCTTATGATACGAAAAGGCCCAAGCTTGGGGAAGCTATGTTTGATGAGGATGACATATTTGAGAATATATTTGCTGCAATTAATGTTTGTCCCAAGCTTGGGGATGCTATGTTTAATGATGATGACATTTTTAATCTCCCATGTTTTGATATGCAAGTTTATAATGATGATAGCATGCCTCCTACTTATGATAATTATTGTGATGATACTTATGCTATAAAAAGTAGTGATTATATTTATAAAACTTGTCATGATTATGGTTACCCCTTCTCTGAACATTACCCTTTTAATGTGGAAGCAATTTATAGTATTCAAGTCTCTTATGATACTCCCACTATTATTCATGAGAAGAATCTTGCTTATGTGGAGAGTAGTAAATTTTGCACGCTTGTAGATCATGAAAAGAATGCTTTAGGTACTGGTTATATTGTTAAATTCATTCATGATGCTACTGAAAATTATTATGAGGGAGGAACATATGCTTGTAGGAATTGCAATAATATCAAGTTTCCTCTCTATGTGCTTAAAGTTTTGAAGTTATGCTTATTTTAACTTCCTATGCAAGTTGATTCTTGTTCCCACAAGTTGTTTGCTCACAAAATCCCTATGCATAGGAAATATGTTAGACTTAAATGTGCTAGTCATATTATTCATGATGCTCTCTTTATGTTTCAATTCTTATCTTTTATGTGAGCATCATTGAAATCATCATGCCTAGCTAGGGGCATTAAACGATAGCGCTTGTTGGGAGGCAACCCAACTTTATTTTTGTTCCTTGATTTTTGTTCCTGTTTAGTAATAAATAATTCATCTAGCCTCTGTTTAGATGTGGTTTTATGCTTTTAATTAGTGTTTGTGCCAAGTAGAACCTTTGGGAAGACTTGGGGAAAGTCTTGTTGATCATGCTCTAAAAAACAGAAACTTTAGCGCTCAGGAGAATTGCTGTCATTTTTATTTGGAAAGTGAAATTTAGTTAATTATTTTTGCAGATGATTAATAGATAAATTATTCAGGTCCAACAATTTATTTGAGAATTTTATGAGTTCCAGAAGTATACGTTTGATCCAGATTACTATAGACTGTTCTGTTTTTGACAGATTCTGTTTTTCATGTGTTGTTTACTTATTTTGATGAATCTATGGCTAGTAAAATAGTTTATAAAACATAGAGAAGTTGTAATACAGTAGGTTTAACACCAATATAAATAAATAATGAGTTCATTACTGTACCGTGAAGTGGTGATTTAATTTCTTATACTAACGGAGCTTACGAGTTTTCTGTTAAGTTTTGTGTTGTGAAGTTTTCAAGTTTTGGGTAAAGATTCGATGGACTATGGAATAAGGAGTGGCAAGAGCCTAAGCTTGGGGATGCCCAAGGCACTCCAAGGTAATATTCAAGGACAACCAAGAGCCTAAGCTTGGGGATGCCCCGGAAGGCATCTCCTCTTTCGTCTTCGTTCATCGGTAACTTTACTTGGAGCTATTTTTTTATTCGCCACATGATATGTGTTTTGCTTGGAGCGTCAATTTATTTTGTTAGGAATTGCTTTCTGTTATTTAGAACAATGTTTTTCATCTTTTATTTCAATAAAAGTGGCATTGATAGCCTTTACTATGCCTATGTTACAAGTATACATGTTGCTGTTTGAAAACAGAAAGTTTACCGCTGTTGCAATAATTCCCTAGAAAAGTCAGAATGTGATAAAATGTTTAAACCTTTTGCATATTAAGCTATGATAAATTTACTACAGTGGGAATTTTCTTTCATAACTTTTGGAGCTAGGGAAGTATGGATGTTGCAGCATTCTTTACAGACTATCCTGTTTAGGCAGATTGCTGTTATGTTTGCATTGTTTGCATATGTTTGCTTCTTTAATGATTCTATTTGAGGATAGTACTATTAAATATGCAGAGGAATTTAGTATGCAATGTTGAATAATAATTTTAGTGATTTGCTACAGTAGAGTATGATAAGGTTTTTGTAATGGTTTATACTAACTTATCTCACGAGTCCTTGTTAAGTTTTGTGTGGATGAAACTTTTGAGATTTAGGGAGACCGTGATATGAGAGGAATTAAGGAGACACAAAAGCTCAAGCTTGGGGATGCCCAAGGAACCCCAAGATAATATTTCAAGAAGTCTCAAGCGTCTAAGCTTGGGGATGCCCCGGTTGGCATCCCACCTTTCTTCTTCAACAACTATTGGTTAGTTTCGGTTGATCCTAAGTTTTTGCTTCTTCACATGATGTTTGCTATTCTTAGAATGTCATTTTCTTTTGGTTTTCTTGCTGTTTGAATAGAATGCCAAGATCTTAAATTATTAAATATTAGAGAGTCTTCACATAGTTGCATAATTATTTGACTACTCATTGATCTTCACTTAAATCTCTTGGAGTAGTTTGTCATTTGCTCCAGTACTTCACTTATATCTTTTAGAGCATGGTGGTAGTTTTATTTTGAAGAAATAGATGAACTCTCATGCTTCACTTAGATTATTTTGAGAGTCTTAAATAGCATGGTAATTTGCTTAAAATCCTAATATGCTAGGTATTCAAGCATAATAAAATTCTCTTATGAGTGTGTTGAATACTATGAGAAGTTTTCATACTTGATGATTGTTTTGAGATATGGAGATGGTATATTAGAGTCATGCTAGTTGAGTAGTTGTGAATTTGAGAAATACTTGTGTTGAAGTTTGTGATTCCCGTAGCATGCACGTATAGTGAACCGTTATGTGATGAAGTGGGAGCATGATTTATTTATTGATTGTCTTCCTTATGAGTGGCGGTCGGGGACGAGCGATGGTCTTTTCCTACCAATCTATCCCCCTAGGAGCATGCGCGTAGTACTTTGTTTCGATAACTAATAGATTTTTGCAATAAGTACGTGAGTTCTTTATGACTAATGTTGAGTCCATGGATTATACGCACTCTCACCCTTCCACCTTTGCTAGCCTCTCTAGTACCGCGCAACTTTCACTAGTACCATAAACCCACCATATACCTTCCTCAAAACAGCCATCATACCTACCTATTATGGCATTTCCATAGCCATTTCGAGATATATTGCCATGCAACTTTCCACCATTCCGTTCATCATGACACATTCATCATTGTCATATTGCTTTGCATGATCATGTAGTTGACATTGTATTTGTGGCAAAGCCACCATTCATAATTCTTTCATACATGTCACTCTTGATTCATTGCACATCCCTGTACACCGCCGGAGGCATTCATATAGAGTCATCTTTGTTCTAGTATCGAGTTGTATCATTGAGTTGTAAATAAATAGAAGTGTGATGATCATCATTCAATAGAGCATTGTCCCAAAAAAAAGAGAAAGGCCATAAAAAAGAAAGGCCAAATAAAAAAATAAAGGCCAAAAAAGGGAAAGCCCAAATAAAAAAAGGGGGGACAATGCTACTATCCTTTTACCACACTTGTGCTTCAAAGTAGCACCATGATCTTCATGATAGAGAGTCTCCTGTGTTGTCACTCCCATATACTAGTGGGAATCTTTCATTATAGAACTTGGCTTGTATATTCCAATGATGGGCTTCCTCAAAATGCCCTAGGTCTTCGTGAGCAAGCAAGTTGGATGCACACCCACTTAGTTTCTTTTTGAGCTTTCATACACTTATAACTCTAGTGCATCCGTTGCATGGCAATCCCTACTCACTCACGTTGATATCTATTGATGGGCATATCCATAGCCTGTTGATATGCCTAGTTGATGTGAGACTATCTTCTCCTTTTTGTCTTCCCCACAACCACCATTCTATTCCACCTATAGTGCTATGTCCATGGCTCATGCTCATGTATTGCGTGAAGATTGAAAAAGTTTGAGAACATTAAAAGTATGAAACAATTGTTTGGCTTGTCATCGGGGTTGTGCATGATTTAAATATTTTGTGTGGTGAAGATGGAGCATAGCCAGACTATATGATTTTGTAGGGATAACTTTCTTTAGCCATGTTATTTTGAGAAAACATAATTGCTTTGTTAGTATGCTTGAAGTATTATTATTTTCTATGTCAATATGAACTTTTGTCTTGCATCTTATGGATCTGAATATTCATGCCACAATTGAGAAGAATTACATTGAAATTATGCCAACTAGCATTCCACATCAAAAATTATATTTTTTATCATTTACCTACTCGAGGACGTGCATGAATTAAGCTTGGGGATGCTTGATACGTCTCCAACGTATCTATAATTTTTGATTGCTCCATGCTATATTATCTATTGTTTTGGGCAATATTGGGCTTTATTATCCACTTTTATATTATTTTTGGGACTAACCTATTAACCGGAGGCCCAGCCCAGATTTGCTGTTTTATGCCTATTTCAGTGTTTTGAAGAAAAGGAATATCAGACGGAGTCGAAACGGAACGAAATCAACTGGAGAAGTTATTTTTGGAAGGAAACACACCTGATGGACTTGGACCCCACATCAGAAGATACGGGAGCTGCCCACAAGGGTGGGGGCGCCCCCCCTAGGGTGCGCCCCTTGCCTCGTGGGGCCCCCGTGGCTCCCCTGACGTGCTTCTTCTGCCTATATAACTCCATATACCGTAAAACTTCTAGAACGCACAATAGATCGGGAGTTCCGCCGCCAGAAGCCTCTATAGCCATCGAAAACCAATCTAGACCCATTCCGGCACCCTGCTAGAGGGGGCAATCCTTCTCTGGTGGCCATCTTCATCATCCCGGTGCTCTCCATGACGAGGAGGCCGTAGTTCTCCCTCGGGGCTGAGGGTTTGTACCAGTAGCTATGTGTTTGATCTCTCTCTCTCTCTCTCTCGTTAGGGATGTACCTGTATCAAGTGTTCGTGCATGTCGAAGAAGTGGTAAATCCATCAATCGAAGTCCTGCCGCCGGCGCTGGTGCCAGGGTTCGTCGATGATGTCCATTACAGGAGTCAACGTCAGACTTTTCCCGTGTTGCTCGGAACGATGGATGGAACATGGCCTACTCCATCGCGCGGCGGAGGCCACTGCTTCTTTGGGAGAAGAGGCAGGGCTGGCTGCCTAGATGTGCTCTAATTTGAGGTAACAACTGAATCTTGTCAGATACTAGTTAAATCCGAGCTATGGGTGTGAAGCACTGATATGCCAGTACATTTGATTGTGACCTTTTCTAATTTTGTACTTGAACTTTTTTTAGAAAGGGCTGTATGTCAACTTAATGTGCTAGCAGAACTTATTGTGTTGTCTGTCTATTTTCTTTGCACAACATTCAACATATTTCCCCGTCATTGATAAAGACGATGAACCGTTATGTACGACTTTGTTGGTTTCAACATAGCCCTTCCCGTAGCGATCCACTGCTTCCATCCTGATTGTGCCGCCTACGTGAAATTTTTGTATGCAAGTTCAGTGTGCTATGATGTTCTATATGATTGTGTCAACTATATAAGTTTTTACTGAGCATCAGCAATGCATATGGCTGAAATATGTATTTACGAGCATCGACCGATGGGTCTCTCTCTCTATCTCACACACACACACACATGCGCACATGAACAAGTGGGACCCGTTGAATTATTTATTTGCTCGTGACAACTTTTAATTAGGTTCCACTGTAATCTAAATTTTTTCTTAAGTTATTAATTGAGCTCAGTGACTTCAAAAAGTTGTACATAAGCCTTGTTTGAGCCTTTCCGGCGTCGCTGAATGTGGGCTGAGTAACCATGTTAGGTTGTACTGTACTACACATGCCTTTTTTTCAACATCAGCAATGCAACTGGGCTGACAGTTGTACACAATATCTGGGTCAACTTGTTATTCTCCGCCCCGCTGGGCTGCAAACTTTCCTAGGAGGTATGCATTAGGCTTAACAAGAAAATGGACTTTAAGAAATAATAAATGAGATGTAATTATAATAACTGGACAGTTACTATGCACCAAACACGTAATTAGTTTGAAAAATATACTATTTTTGGAATTTCATAATTTTAATTTCATTACTTGTTGTGGGCGCAATATTTTGTTGGATTTTAACGTAATACAACTTTATTTTGAAATTATATTTAACCTGACTAGAAATTTCGGATAAAAATATTTCGGATCTCATCAAAATGTGGGAATTTCTTTTGAATTCTGTTTTGAGCGGTTGTTTGAAATTATTAATCGTTGTCCTAGCTAGAAGTTGGGATGTACTTTTAACAAACTGTAAATGGGCTGTAGTAAATTCCATTAGAATTAAAAAAATGGGTTGTACATTCTTACAAATCGCAAATGGGCTATATGTTGTCTGCCAAATCCGAGCTGTGGGCCTACTAAGTTGACGCGTACCAAGGGCTTTGTCAACTTAGTCAATATAAACGATTCTAGCTGGAGTGATCGTACGATGTCCATCCAACGGTCGTAGTGCTTCTTCAACCTCTGGTCTTCTTGCTCCATCCGCCCAAAGCAGCGCCGGTCGTGTCGCGTGCTCCTGCCTCCCGTTGCCGGCTGTGCTGCCGCGGAGGCCTCACCGCCTCGTACCACTCCCACCGCTGGCCAGGCCATCCCTCTACTCATCCACACCCCCTGTTATTCTGCAGCGACGGCAGCCTCACACCGCAACCGAACCAGTGAACCCTCGTACTCCTCTCCCCGTGGGCTTCCACTGCTGCGTCTTCCCCGGCTTCGTGTCGTCCCCTTCCTAGGCCTCGTCGTCGTCCAGACCACCGCCCTGGTGCTCTCGGCGCGGCGTGGTCAATGTGGTCAACGACCGACTTCCATCGGAAGAGTACTGTATGTGGAGAGGCTGACAGCTGGATCCAGGCGGCTGCAAGGAAGTGCCTCCTTATTACGCGCGAAATAATTATTCCTCCACTTGACAGCAGGGACCCACCGGACGGGCCACCTTATTTCGCGAAAAAACGTTTCCCCCCTGATTGCTGGGACCCACCGGACGAGCCAGCATATTTCGCGAAAAAAATGTTCCCCCGCTGTCAGCTCGGACCCACTGGAAGTGCCTCCTTATTACGCACAAAAAATGAATACTCCCCCTGCTAGCTGGGACCCACCATGGTGGGAGGCTGACTTGTGGGCCTACTAAGTTGACTGGGACGGGGCCCTTTGTCAACTTTAGTCAATATGAACGATTCTAGCTCCAGTGACCATACGATGTCCATCCAACGGCTGTGGTGCTTCTTCAACCTCTGGTCTTCTTGCTCTAGCCGCCCAAAGCAGCGCCGGTCGTGCCGCATGCTCCTGCCTCCCGTGGCCGTTTGTGCTGCCGCGGAGGCCTCACCGCCCCCTACTATTCCCACCACTGGCTAGGCCCTGCGGCGACGGTAACCTCACACCGCAGCCGAACCAGTGAACCCTCGTACTCCTCTTCGCACGGGCTTCCACTGCCGCGTCTTCCCCGGCTCCCCGGCGTCCCCTTCCTAGGCCTCGTCGTCATCCACCGCCCTAGTGCTCTCGGCGCGGCGTGGTCAATGTGGTCAAGGAACGACTTCCATCGGACGTGGACTGTACGTGGAGAGGCTGACAGCTGGGTCCACGGCCGCAATAAGGAAGTGCCTCCTTATTACGCGGAAAATAATGATTCCTCCACATAACAGCTGGGACCCACCGGACGGGCCACTGTATTTCGTGAAAAAACGTTCCTCCCTGACTGTTGGGACCCACCAGCTACATCTTCGCATGCAAGGAAGTGCGTCCGGGCAAAAAAACGATTCGCCCCCTGACTTCTGGGACCCACCAGCTACATCTTCGCAGGCAAGGAAGTGCCTGACAGTCGGGATCCACCTGGTCGAAGCGCATGTAGCGTTGTCATTCTGGTCGCGAACGTGTATGTACATATATACTGGTGGATGTAGAGGCGCGCACGTGTCGTAGTAGAGGCGCGTACGTGTCGTAGTAGAGGCGCGCACGTAGCATGTACACGTACGTACATCGGCCAAGGTGCAAGAAAGAAAATATGGCCACGTATGTGTACATACGGGCGGGGTCTTGAACGCCTACTCGCGCATACGTACGACCATGGCTCGTGTACATGGCTGGGTCGGAACGGAGAAACAACATCGTCGTCGTGTTCATGGGGAGGCAAAGGAATGCGTCATGTTCATGGGGAGGCAACGGAATGCGTCGTGTTCATCGGGAGGCAACAGAACGCGTGGGAGCCAACCGGCTGGGTCGGAACGGAATGCGTGGTCATGTTCATTGGGAGGGCTTGGACGGAACAGGTGATGGAAACGAGGCCTGGCGTACCGCACAACGGAGGAAACGGACCTCCTATGTTCGGAACGGGGTCCTGTTGATCGGGAGGGGTCTAGCGTACCGCAAAACTGAGGAAACGGACCTCCTACGGTCGAAACGGGGGTCATGTTGATCGGGAGGGGTGTGGCGTACCGAAAAACAGATGAAACGGACCTCCTACGGTCGAAACGGGGGTCCTGTTGATCGGGAGGGGTGTGGCGTACCGCAAAACGGACGAAACGGACCTCCTACGGTCGAAACGGGGGTCCTGTTCATTGGGAGGGGTGTGGCATACCGCAAAATGGGACTCCAGGGGATACTGTTCATCTCCACCGTCGACCTCCTCCAGCCTCCACGGGCTCCTGTTCATCCAGCCTCCACCGCGCGATTCTCCACCGGCTACTGTTCAACCACCCCTCCACGGGCACCCGTCCACCGTCTATTGTTCATCCAGCCCTCCACACCACGGGGTCCTGTTCAACCACCCCTCCACGGGCACCCCTCCACGGGCACCCCTCCATTGTCTACTGTTCATCCAGCCCTCCACCACACCATGGGGTCCTGTTCATCCA